>NW_020173731.1:3310269-3394850 GCF_003031525.2 Neophocaena asiaeorientalis asiaeorientalis | reverse complement strand
CCCACCCCCAGCTGACACTGCTTCAATTTTCCATGGTTACACATCTATGCCGTATTGTTTGTACTTCAGTAGATCCTTATAGCAATTCTCCTGCCTCCCTGCTTGTGGTGTCCCCATAAATCCCCATCTTTTTTTTAGGGCAGTCCCATTTTCATATATTTTATAAGGGTAGTAAACCAGGAATCAAGAGTTCAAAGTCCCTGCCACTTACTAGTCATGGATTCTTGTTCATGTCCGTAACCCTCAGTTAGCATTGGTTTCCAAATCTGTAAAAAGGGGGCGGGGGGGAAACACTGTCCCACCTACCTCACAAGGTCGTTGAGATGATCAAAGCCTTGTAGGAAAAGTTTTGAAAATTTAAAGTGAGCTGATAATATTATCACAGAGCAAAATGACCTTCACACCATGTTGTCAAACTATTGTGACCCTTTAATAGAGGTGGAGCAGGTGCGCAGCCAGTTAGCACGAGACCATTAGTGCGAGACTGTTAGCCCGAGACTGTTAGCGAGAGACCCTTGGCGCCTGGTGGTTAGCGGTACCGCCCTGCCAACAGTCAGCATCGCGGTGGTCCTGGCATTGACAGGCACCCTGGGTCGCAGTCCGTGGGACCTGGCCCTCTTTGGGTGGCCTGAGGAGCCTCAGGGCTGGCTGGGTCCTGGGCGCCTGGCTCCCTCAGGGATGATGGCTGGGCAGGGTCTGGGCACCTGGCCCCCCGGGCACCTCCAGCTGAGATCTGCCTCTTCAGCCAGGTCTGTGCACTGGCAAGAGGACCCAGAATGGGTGCTAGAAGTACGTTCTGAGGCAGGGTAACCGGCCTGTCCAGGGAACCCCTCCTCTTAGCCAGGGCCTGGACCTCAGAGGGAGAAAGTCAAGCCTTGGGACATTGAACAACTAAAATAAGGGGTAATGATGTCTCTTTGCTTATTCTCAAGGCTATGACCTTTAAGAGCATTACACCTTTAGATAAAAAGTTGTAGAACACTCAACAACAAACAACAATTGAAAAATGAGCAGAAGACCTAAATAGACATCTCTCCAAAGAAGACATACAGATGGCCAAGAGGCACATGAAAAGATGCTCAACGTCGCTAATTATTAGAGAAATGCAAATCAAAACTACAATGAAGTATCACCTCACACCAGTTAGAATGGGCATCATCAAAAAGTCTACAGATAGGGCTTCCCTGGTGGCACAGTGGTTGAGAGTCTGCCTGCCGATGCAGGGTAAAAAAAAAAAAAGTCTACAGATAACAAATGCTGGAGAGAATGTGGAGAAAAGGGAACCCTCCTTCACTGTTGGTGGGAATGTAAGTTGAAGCAGCCACTATAAAAAATAGTATGGAGGTTCCTCAGGAAACTAAAATTACCATATGATCCAGCAATCCCACTCCTGGGCATATATCCAGACAAAACTATAGTTCAAAAAGATACCCCTGGGCTTCCCTGGTGGCGCAGTGGTTGAGAGTCCCCCTGCCGATGCAGGGGACACTGGTTCGTGCCCCGGTCCGGGAAGATCCCACATGCCGCGGAGCGGCTGGGCCCGTGAGCCATGGCTGCTGAGCCTGCGCGTCCGGAACCTGTGCTCCGCAACCAGAGAGGCCACAACAATGAGAGGCCCGCGTACCGCAAAAAAAAGAAAAAAAGATGCCCCTATGTTCATAGCAGCACTATTCACAGTAGCCAAGACATGGAAACAACCTAAATGTCCATCAAGAGATGAATGGGTAAAGAAGATGTGGTACATATATACAAAGGAATAGTACTCAGCCATAAAAAAGAATGAAGTAATGCCATTTGCAGCAACATGGATGGAACTAGAGATTATCATACTAACTGAAGCAAGTCAGACAGAGAAAGACAAATACCATATGATATCACTTATATGTAGAATCTAAAATATGACACAAATGAACCTATCTATGAAACAGATACAGAATCACAGACAGAGAGAACAGATTGGTGGTTGCCAAGGGGGAGGGGTTGGGGAAAGATGGAGTGGAAGGCTGGGATTAGCAGATATAAGCTTTTATATATAGAATGAGTGAACAGCAAGGTCCTACTGTATAGCACAGAGAACTATATTTAATATCGTGTGAGAAACCATAACAGAAAAGAATATTAAAAAAACAATGTATATGTATGTATAACTGAATCACTTTGCTGTACAGCAGAAATTAAATACAACATTGTAAATTAACTATACTTCAATAAAAAGAATTTTTTAATTAAAAAAAGTTGCAGAACAGAGAATAACATTTGTTTTGGATGGAGGTTTACAGGAAATTCATGACCTGACCGTGACCTGACCTACGGGGACAGCTGCAAGAACAAAGGATCTGACACCAAGAGGTTTGCAACAACTAACCACACCCCTTCCTCACCTTTCCTATAAAATGGATTTGCTGAAAGCCTTCTAAGAGTTTGGGGTTTTTAAGGCATGAGCCACCATTTCCTTGCACGTCCCTGTAATAAACCTTTCTCTGCTCCAAGCTCTGACGTTTCTGTATTGCTTGGCCTCGCTGTGCGTTAGGCACACAGATTTCCGTTCGGTAACAACCCCAGTCTCCTGGAAGACAAGTTGACTGTCAGCCAGAGCAGATCCTGGAAACAGACTCTGAGATGGTGATTAGCTTTCAGGGCTCAACACCTGCAAAAGAAAAGAAAAGGAAGCAGAAATGAGCTGGGATATTCTCAACGCAGTCCCCAACCAGTCGTACATGGTTCTCTGAAGCAGGGGTGACCTTTCAAAATAGCTCCAAGTTGTCAGAGGGGCCCATACCTTTATTTTCCTTTGAGTCATTGGATTCAGGCTATCTGGGAAAGGGTTTCTTCAGCAGAGACAATTGCCTGGAAGCAGCTGACAGCCTGGGGTCTTCCAGGCAGGGAATCAGTCCTCTCTTCCTGGACAGGGATCAGGGTGGTGGCCGTCACATCCACCACACTGACCTTTTGCTTTTGATGTGTGCTTCTGGAACATGCTCAGAACAGTGTCCTGCTGGCAGAATGTGTTGACTTTTTGTGTGGCTTTTAGAAATTACCTAGGAGTCAGAACACCCAAGCTCTAGGCGTGATTCTGCACTTGTCAGAACCAGCTGCCATATTTACAGACTGGACAGCTGGTCCCTGGTAAAAAAGTTCTCACTCTCTCCCTCTCCCTCTTCAATCTTTCTGCAGTGTTGTTTCGGGAATCCCTCCTGGATCTGCCTCCACCCTATCCTAACTTCCGCCAAGCTCTTAGACTTCACCCTTTGGACTACCATTACTGGGACTCAGACTTTACACCCATGGCCTGGAACCACATACCACTTCTGTCCACTCACCCACCCTGTCCAGGCTCCTGGACTCCAGCCTCAGTCAGAGCCCCAGACCCCCCAGGAAGCCTTTAAGGGAAGTCAGACATTGCTAATCTGCTGTGTTGCCCGAAGCCATCACTCAACATCTCTCTTCAACTGTAAAACAAGAAGGTCTGTTCTTTCTGAATTTACCTCAAAATTACTGGTTTTTATAATCAAACCAGGTAGTAGGAATATATGTTGTGTGTGTAGGTATGTGTGTATATGTGTGTGTTTAGAGTTTTTCATAGTAAGTGAATTTCTATGACCTGTCACACATGCTACTTCTTTTTGCAGTACGCGGGCCTCTCACTGTTGTGGCCTCTCCCATTGCGGAGCACAGGCTCCGGACGCGCAGGCTCAGCAGCCATGGCTCAGGGGCCCAGCCGCTCCATGGCATGTGGGATCTTCCCGGACCGGGGCACGAACCCGCGTCCCCTGCATCGACAGGCGGACTCTCAACCACTGCGCCACCAGGGAAGCCCCACACGTGCTACTTCTACCTCCACCCCCAGCAATCCGATAACAACTCTCTCAGCTTGTCTACAGCCTGTGTGATGATTAAAGTGATTAGTGATATGTATCAATTTATGTGAATCGCAGATTAAAGAGGACTCCTATGAACCCAAGGTCTCAATTTGTCAAACACCAAGATACAGTTCAAACTCTATAATCTGGCCTACTTCCTGCTTGTTACTAATTGCTTGAAATTTTTGAAATTATTTCTTATTTTAAGGAGTATTTGTAAATTCCCTTGTGTATCTTGAAACATATTATAGGCAACAAATAAGTATCTGCTTTTCAGTATCCTCTCCTCTTGCCTTTAGGGCTCCACCAGAACGTTATTATCTTACAACCTGAAAAGAAGAGATTTTTAGCCAGCAAACAAGAGGCGGGAAGCTTAATCTTCAACAGCTGGGCCGGCCTATTTCACTACAACCCAGGGAACTTCCCCTAGTCTTGCGCCCTGGGTAGACACTGAACACAGCCCGCCACCTGTAAATGCCTCAGAGGCCAGAGCAGCGGGAGAGGTAGCCAACAGCCTGGCAGGAGATGAAGTGGCTGTGGGACCGGCACTCCCTTCTCCCCCAGCCTTAATGCTTCCCTCCTCCAGAAAGCCCTTCCTGATCAATCAAATCCCTTTCTTTACCTTAAATTCCTCCAGCTTTTTCATGGGAAGTAACCACAAAATGCCCACACTACAGTGTTAAGTGAAAAAAATAAAAGAAAATCAGGCAACAAAACTGCATGTACAGATTTATTTTCATGAGATCATTCACAAAATAATCCGAAAGGAAAAGGCATTTGATACTTTTGATATAATTTTGTCTTTATAAATTGAAATCCTAATGCTGCATACCTACATACCTATACAATACTTGTATTCACGTGGAAAAGGGCTGGAAGGATAACCAGTAAAATTTAATTTATTAGTGTTAGAATAATGGGTATTCTCTAAGTTTTCTGTATTGAACATGGATTATTTTTGATGCTGGGAAAAAACATTACTTATAAAAATAAATATAATCAAAAAGCTATCATATCCACGTATATGCGTCTTTTTAAAAAGATCTGAATTTTGCTGCACAACGAGAATGTGCTTAGCACTGCTGCACACTGTTTTTTAAAAGAAGAATAAATAGAGAATGAGTGAAGTACTCTTCTATGAATGAAGTCTACAAGCTTAAAAAAAAAAAGGCGAGAAATAATTGCAGTGAAATGTTAAGTGACTGCTTTTCTTTTTCCTGAGTGGTGGATCCCGGTTAATAGTTATTTTTATCTTTATTATTTTATGTATTCTTAAATTTGTATAGCATAATTAATGTTACTCTTAAAATAATTAATTCCATGATTTCAAAACTACTGAATAAAAATAGTGACTGTGTATATCCATTTGTCCATTACGTCACGTTGTTTGGTATTTATTTTCACATTGTTTCATGTGCAAATTTTATCTCCTCAAGGAGACTGCAGATTCCTAGTGGGTCCTCCTGTTGTTTTGCTGTCTTCAGAAAAATTAAAATTAAAAACATTAAAATTTGCCTGTCCATCCATGATACATTTCATCCACTCAAGTAAAGCAGAGAGAGGCCTGCTTGGACCAAATCTTGACTACTTGTATTGCATTTTTTCCACAAGTGTCAATATCTGATCATAAGACTATATGAAACATATTAAGTTGGTCAAAAACAAGACAGACCTGTGAGTCACTCTTACTGTCGTCACTGTGCTCATTTTGGGTCTGAAAGCTCACCTATGTTAAGTGTGACCAGGTTTCCCATCCTCCGTCTCTAGGCACAGACTACACACTGAGCTGGCATCCTTGCTGTGGGAAGAACAAAGCAATTTATTGATACCGGCAAGTTGGCCAATTCCATCATTAATCGATCATTCGCTTTTTCCGGTGTGGTCCTGAGGCGTTCCTCTAGGGAGCAGAGGGAGAAAGGATTTACTCGGTTGAGCATGGCAGCAACAGACTGTGAAAGAGATTTTCAAGGTATTTCATCAACAAAGGAAGGTCACTTGCCTTTGCAACAGCATGCGTTTCAAACCAAAGGAAAATCAGGCCTAGGATTTCCATCAATTTTAACTTTTCAGTGAGAGTTTTTGTTATTAACATTCTTACGAGGCTGCAAATGCTTCCCCCAGAGGGATGCAGCATAATTTTCCTATTAGAGGAAAAGGGACTAGGGACACTGAGTGTCCTGTCCCTTCAGCTGCTTTGCCCTCTCTGTGACTCTGTCCTCAGTTGTCACTTCATCTGGAGGCAGCAGGTTAGAGGAGAAGGCAGCCTGGCATCCCAGGTCTAGAATACCAAGGACCTTACTGAGATGCGGACGATAGATCTTGGCTCCTTTTTATTGTTGCAAGTCCCAGACTCTGGAGAGTATTGATAGGGGGCCAGAACAGACAAGAAGTCAAGGCCTGGGGAGTAAGAGGACTTTGAATCTTAGTCGCTATCAAATTTACAAATAACTCCAGTGAACCTTTTAAGGAAAACCGGAGAGAAGAAATGAGATTTTGATCCATTTTGGAAACATCGTGGCTCTCAGGAGAAAAGGCTCTTCTGAACAGTCATGTTCCCTAGTCAGGGTTTATCAGTCATCATTCCATGCAAAGGCCCAGTGGAGGGAGGCACCACCTGGCCTGTGGCCCTGATCATCAAACGCTGTATCCAAGAAGCAGGTGGCTAGTCTCCTCATGTATGTGGCCAGATCACTACCTTACTTTGCATCTCATATTCTAGTAAATCACAATAGCACGTTAAATATAATTGTGTTTTCTAGCCCCTCATACACAGGGCTTAAGACAGAGGAGAAAATGTATTTTCTCCTTCCAACTCCTTTTCCTAAAAACCACAAAACTACAACAACAAAAACCACAGTATCACTCCCTGTTTCACTTTTAATTGCTTATGTCATCAACTTTAACTGATTGTCAATATCTTAAGGGTAGGAACCAAGTCTTTCATGTAATTTGTCTCCACCATAGTGCCTAATCTTACCATGTGCTCTGTGCACAAGGCATGCTTATGAAATTAATGGAAGCTAGCATGTGCATAGCATGTTTTCATCTTCACAGCACATCTGAGTACATCTCATTGTGTCCTGCTGAGCAGAGAGCAGGAAATTGAAGCCCCAGCAGGTTGACTTGTCCCATATTGTAGAGGAAGCGTGATGGGGTTGGAACCAGAACTCAGGTTCTACTTTTGCTCATATCCTTATTGTCCCCTGAGGTTATGAGTTTCCCGCTTTGAAACTACAAAAGTGGTAAGAAGGTAGTGCTGAGAAGCTGATTGAGCTAAGAAGGGATTTCAAGACTTGGGGCAGCAATTGGTTCTGAAAGTGTCCAAGTCATCTTGTCAGAGTCAAAATAGGGAAAGAAAGATGTGTCCACAGATTTGAAATGATCCAAATCATTGATTTGGGAGAGTCCAGACTTTCTGAATACAATATACATAGCTCATCTTGGTATGTCAAATGGAAAGTTGGACTACTCAGACGTCTTGGTAGACTTTTAGACTTTTTGAGGACAGTGAAACAAACATGTCAAACAAGATGACCTTCATTTACACATTACACCTGACTCAGAGTAATTCTTGCATGAATTTCCAAAGTTAATTTCATGGAAAATTGACAAGTTGCTTCTTTACTCATCTTGCTAGGAAGATCAGAACTATAGAATGAACACTCTTACCATAAGGTAATACTAAAAGATTTAATTAAACATTTACTTAAAGAGCTATTCTCTAATTTCCTGAAACAATGAAGTTCTACAAAGGAAGTGACAAAGATTCTCTCGCTGACCAAACTCTGGTCAGTTTCTCCTCTGGGCCCTCTTCTCCATTAGTCCTCAACCTCAGCCTAGAAAGACTTAAAGAAACAATAACATAGTTTCTAACAGCTTAAGGCCACACCCCTAAGATGACCCCAGCCCCTTAAAGTGTCTGCCTGGGAAAATTCAAGGCTGCCAAAAGAATTCACTATTTCTTCCAGCCAACACCTATCTCTATGGGAGAGTAGGAGTGTAACTGCGATAAACACCAGTTAGCAAACCCAGATGGCTTTCCCATGGACCAACCTCTCTTCCTTCTCTTTGCAAGTTTTCACTTCCCTGACTCTACTGAGCTGCCACTCACTCCTCACCCTACTCCCCCATTCTCCCTTTAAAATATACAGTCACCTCTGTGCAGATCGAACCAGAGTTCAGTTCATGTTGGACCCTTTTCCCCATTGCAATAGTTATTTCTGATTAAATTCTGTCCTTCCCACTTTAACTAGTATCCAGCTTTGTTTATCTTTGATGAAAGGGACACTTCTGCCTTGCTACCTCTGTATTTCCCATGTTGGTGCAATGTTTGTCCACAGAATGGGCTCGATGGCTACTTGCTAAAAGAATGAATGAATACATATAGTGAGTATTCACTGTGGAGCAGTCACTGAGAGCTCAGCCTACAAAACACATTCACCTCATCTACAACCCCTGATGTACTCCTTTCCCATGTTAGCCCATGGGTCCCCTGCTTCAGAACTCCACTTCTCGGCTTTCCCAGAATGTCATTCCTGGGCTGATTTCTGCCATGACCTGACCCAGTGGACATCTCTCGACTGGCCTTGCAGTTCTTTTCCTCCTCAGAACACATACTTGTCTAAGATGACCATCCTATTCCAAGCATGGCCTCTGAGTGAATTTGCAGGGAGAATGGATTTTACTGGCACAATGACTCAATCAAGGTTGTGGGTTCCAAATTTGAAGCTGAGCTTGAGCTTCTCTCAGTTCATGTTGTAATGAGCACTGGCAAAAATGTGACCTCCTAGTTCAAGAATAAAGTCTCCAGGGGTTTCTGAGCTATCAAGTTGCTCTTACAAAAGAAGAGGCTGCTGAGTCAAGGGTAAAAGAATCAGAGTCTAAAGGATTTAATTTCTCTTGAAATATTTGATGGTGAAGGAGGCATTTATTTAGCATTATGTACGTGGAATCTCATCATCTCAAAATGTTTGAAAAAGAGACAAAGATATTTTTCCAATAGCACAATCTTGCTGGCCCTCTCTTCCTTTGCCTCTTTGAATAGAAAGTCTGAAAAGGTGCGCTGAATATTCCCAGGCTAATTTCTGCACCATCTAGAAACCAACATTATCCTAAATAAGACAAATTCAGGACATAGCAATGAAGCAGGACTTAAGTTCAAATATCATTACTGAAAAAAGAAAGCAATCAAGGCAAAGAAAAAATTAAAGTTGCCTAAGTTCGTGAGCCCTGCTGGAATTAGCACTCCTAAAACATGGACCTGGTTAGAACTTGGAAAATATATAGTTTCTTTTTAATGCTATTTGTTGAAAAAGAGTTTGCCTATAGCTATAAATATTTCTTATTACCATCTCAGAAAGTTCCAGAGGCCCTGGCCTTTCCAACCAAATATGGGATGCTTCTGGGTTCAGAACTGTCATCTACCTTTACACTTTTACTGCCTGGAATGTTTCAGGGAAATGTTCTGAAACACCATGAGCTCTCTGGGCTCCAATAGCACCCTAATTCCAACAGTTAAGAAATACATAATTATTAAAAGTTTACTCTCTGCTTAAGATTGAGCTACGAAATACAGAAGAGAGAGAAACAGTCTCTACTCACAAGAAGTTTATAATCTGGGATCAGAGACAAGACGCACACAGATGGAAGAATTTGTAAGCGAGACCATAATAGTAATAATAATATCAACAGCTAATATTTGGCATGTATTCCCTAGTGAAAGGGATTGTTCTAAGTGCTTTACATGTATTATATCATTTTATTCTGACAACTGTCTTACAAGAGAGATGCTTGCATCATCCCAGTTATATAAGAGAATACCTAGGATAGGATAGGTTGAAAACCTTGACCAAGGTCACACAGCTGGATGGTGATAAACCTAAGATTCAAAGCCCAGGCAGGCAGGTCCAGAGCCTGAATGCCAAACCTCTAACCACCACTGCCTTCAAATACATGTACACGTGTAAAGGTTAACACACGTGTGTGTACGTATGGAAATATCTATGTGATCATTACAAACTGAGAGCAGAGCTTACCAATTCAGTCCAAATAGACTCAGTACTTCAAGATCTTCCATGCATTTTAATCTATATTTGATTCGAAAATATGTATTAGGTACTTGTTACAGGTAAGTGAAAAAGAGCTAAGGCATAATCTCTGCCCACAAGGAGTATAAGACAAGGCTGAAAATGCTCTCACAGGGGAAGGAAGGAGAATATCATACAGTGCTGGGGACACAGAAAAGCCAGGATAATTGAGCTGGGTCAGAATTTCACAGGGATGGGACTTCGGGAGAGTGGGATGGCATTATTTATGTATGTTTATCTATAATCTGAGGGAAACCATTTCCATAGCACAGTTTTGTTCTATTAATTTCCTTCATGTTATTTTTCTGTACACCCTCTCAATTGTTTACTACACCTGGCCGGGCGTCATTCACCAAGATTGAAAAAGCAGTTGACCAGGACAAAAGAGGAAGACAGACTTTCATCCAGAACCTACGATGGACCAGTTTCAAGAACACCCAGAGGGTCTGATATGGACAAGTTCAGGGCAGCAGCTTCCACAAAAGAAGCATCCGTTTCATAATAACTTACCAGCACTCTCAGTTTCTCCATTCAATTCCTCCATTCCTGCCTCACAGCCTCCTCTCCCCCTGCACATTCTGTCAGTTAGAAGGTCCCCTTTAACTGAGCAGTTTCTGAAATCTCACTCCTTGCAAATCATCTTTCCTAATATGAGAATATTGGCAAATTCCCCTTTGCCTCTCCCCCTCTAACCATGAAACTTTCAAACAACCTACTATCAGGACATCCAGTTTTTAAAACTATTCCCCCCACCATCCAAATGTAGTTCTAATATACTATCAGAACAACAGAGGCCTTCAAAAGCGAAAAAAGCAAAAAGTAACAGTAGTAATAGATTTTAATAAAAGTCAAATCTAAACAAGCCTGGGGAACCCATCCGAGACTTGGAAAGCCAGTGTTCCCATTACTCTCAAGCCCAATTCCCTAAAATAAACCACTGTATTTATGTTTTAGCTCTTAGGTCATCCCTCTGCCCCAACCTTGTTTTTAAAACCACATATCCCTCCTGAAACACATCTTCAGTATGCCTACTGTTCATTCATCATTTCTTCCACTAGCCATGATTTCTCCACCTTTCTAACCACCTCGACTCTCTGTACTAAATTTTACTGCCACACTATGTGTCTCTACTCTGTGTTACTGGATCCTATATGTTGAAAGCCCCTTGCTTCTTTGACGGGGCCCAGGTCAACTTGTGTAATTAAAGGGGAAGGCTGATAGAAGCATCATAAAAGCAGAAGATGTTATTGAAAATGTTTTTTCACTAAGTAGATACAACCCCAAAACACACACAGGGAAGATAAATAAGTGTGTGGCTCTGGCAAAGGAAATGAAACAAATATGGAGATTTGGCGACATCAAAGGAAAGCTTGCTATCATGTCCAGAATGGAAGGGCTGGGCAGAAACGACTTAAACATCAGTAGAAAGGCAGAATTCACTATGCATTTCTCTCAGATCAGAATCTTATACTTCTGGACACCTGATGCATAACTAGGACATTTGCATTTCAACAATGGGTGATGAAATGTACCTGGCTTACCCCATACCGGTTTAACACGTGAAGACCACATTGGAATCAACATTAATTACACTGTGTCACGTACTCTGCTAGACCTGGATTACTAGGAAAAGTAAATGTACAATAACTACTGGAGGCAAAACAATGTTTTGAATATATTCTGATTTTCTGATGTCTCCAACAAGAGATCACTTAATAAAATGGAATGTGATCTCTCGGCAAGTAAATTATCCAGCAGCAAGTTCTGAAGAAGGGATTTTATCCATCCTCATTCTAAGAAGGAAAAACGGATTTAGTAAGTATGGACATTCATGTGCCCTAAACAATGAAAAGTAGAAACTAAGAAAATTAATGGCCACAAGTAAGGAAATAACTAGCAAGTCTTATCTGAATCATGCTGATAACTGTCATCAAAAGAGAATGAAGCAACCTAGAGATGAAAGTAAGATAATGATGTTTCTCAGACATATGTAAAGAAAGCAAAGGTTATGTAAACCCCACTCGGGGGAGCAGCAAGGATACTTTATTTACACTTAGGAGTTTAGCTTTCTATCTTTGTTCAGTGACATTACATTCTACTAGTGCAAAAAGTGCTGAAATTAATTATAAAAACTCATTGCTACAAATAAATCAGGAGAAATAGGGAGAAATTGGATAAAAAAAGATTACTTGGTAAAGAATTAGATTTTTGTAAAACAAATACAAATGAATGTTTTAAATTCTGGTTTCCTAAATTATGCTGAAAGAAAGCTTAAGACCTAAGTGGTAATAACCATTAAATGGATGATGAAAACCACCTGAAAAAGAAGGCAACCTCAGCCAACAACCTATTCATTTCCTTAGGGTTAACCTTTCACTCTTCTACTATTTTGTTAACAGAACTCGTCATTGACTTATTCAATTAAAACACTGTCTTATCTGGTCTCTTTGGGAGGCAACAGCAGTTCATGAAATAGCCTAGGTTTTGAAAAAGCAGATGGATTCTAATGAGGGAGCTGCCATTTTCTTACCCAATGACCTTGAGAAATTTCTATAAACTCACCGTTTCCCCACATGCAGACTAAAGGCAATGAGATCTTGAGAGTGTGTTTGGAGGTTCTAGTAGGGGAGCACAGGGGCTTGTATACTCTTGACTGAAGAATGGTCCTCCTCTATCAGGGAAGGGCATCCTCGTCGACAAGGCACATATGTGGAGCAGCGAGGGAGGAAAGGGGCACCCACCTAGCCAGCCGGATCAGATGAATCAACCCGGGTGATCAATGAGGGGACAGATGTCACTTAAGGGTACAAACTTACAATTACTAGATAACTAAGTTCTGGAGATCTAATGCACAGCATAGTGATTATAGTCAACAATACGGTGTTATAAACCTCAAAGTTGGCAAGAGACTAGATCTTCATTGTTCTCACCATGAAAAAGAAATTACAACTGTGTGTCATATTAGAGGTATCAGCTAATGCTATGACGGCAATCACATTGAAATATATAAATGTATCAAATCAACACTTTGCACACCTTACACTTACAAAAGGTTATATGTCAGTTATATCTCCATAAAATTAAAAACTAAGACCACCTTGCAGGATTCATCTCTGGCTGAAATAAGATAAATACTTACAACATAGCACTTAGCACAAGGTAGGTAGTAAATATTACTTAATTTTTTCTTTCAATATCTTGCATTCCCATCATGATAAAGTCAAAATTCCATCCTAGGGCATTCAAGATTCTTCCAAATGCAGTACTGGCCAACCAGGACTGGAAAATGCTTTGCAATATTACCTGATGTTTCCCCTGCATTTTGTAATATGTTGGACCTTTTTCAATACTATGCTTGATCCTGACTACAGCTAGAATCTGCTGGGGAGCCAGTTAAATAATACCAATGTCTGTGCTCTACCCCAGGCCAATGAAATCAGAAGCTCAGGAAGAAGATCTACTGCATTTGTGTTCGTTTTTAAGCACTCAGAGTGATGGTAACGTGCAGCTGTGATTGAGAACACTGATCTAGACCTTTGCAGCTCCTTTACCTCAGGAAAAGAATTATAAGGTAGAAAACAGGGAAGAATGGAATCTGTTATTGGCTTTTGGGTTTCAAAAGCTTAGCCTTCAGAAGGGATGAAAAAAACACAGGACAACATTGCAGCACTATTTACAAGAGCCAGGTCATGGAAGCAACCTAAAGGCCCATTGACAGACGAATGGATAAAGAAGATGTGGTACATATATACAATGGAATATTACTCAGCCATAAAAAGGAATGAAATTGGGTCGTTCGTAGAGATGTGGATGGACCTAGAGACTGTCACACAGAGTGAAGTAAGTCAGAAAGAGAAAAACAAGTATCGTATATTAACGCATGTATGTGGAATCTAGAAAAATGGTACAGATGAACAGGTTTGCAAGGCACAGGTGTAGACTTTCATTGGAAAAACTCATCACTCTTCCTCCACACTCCCCTCACAGGACTCCCCTAGCCCCTTAGAAACCTGTAAACTACGTTCACCCAAATGGCTGGGAAGGGGAGCCATTAAACATCATATATGAATGTATATGCATTTACATATGAATGTATACATGCATATATACATTCATATACAATATATATATGTATACATATACATAGGTTTGTATATATGGCCACCAAAACACTTAACACATCATGTAGTATCTGGATGTTTGCCTGTCTCCTCCACTAAATTGTGAGCCCTTTGAAGGCTGGGCTCATGTCACTCTCAACTTTATATTCCAGCATCTTGCACATAAGAAGTGCTCAACAGTTTGCTAAAAGAATGAACAAAATCATTAATTAATATAATAAATAGTTATCACACACAAGCCACAGTGCTACTTTTTCAAAATAATAGAAATTTTTCCAGAGTGTTACCTTTGGCAAAGATTGAAATGGAGCAGGACCCTATGGTCCTTGCCCCCCATGTCCTCTGCCTGTCTCTTGTCTGTGGTAAAACTTTAGCCAAAGAATACATTTAATATGAGAAGTGAGAAAGTGCAGAAACAAAGAAAAACAGTCAAAGGAGACCGAATAATAATAGTTTAGTCATTAAGCATAGTCAATGACCTTTAGTTCCTCCTCAAGGGTTATAGATAATATTCTCAGCCATATCTTGTGAGCTGTCTTATCGATACTGAGACCTCCACCAGGTGGGAGAAGTGAACTACATGATGACCTGACTGTAACCATGACATAAGCTGCCACAATTCTGAGAATTGGCCTCAAAGGAATGGAAACAAAGCGAACCTGGAACTGAAGATTAACTGTACCTAACACAGTCAAGATGACGCTGGTCACACCACTGAGGACCAATTTCAAGAATACTGTCAGAGCTGACTGTATTGTTTCTGCGTGTAGCCCCCTCCCTTTGTCTATAAAAGCTCTTGCCCCCTGATTGTCGGTGGGAGGGTGGAGCCAGCCTTTGGACAGGCGTCTGCCCTCCCACCACCCCGCCGACCCCGTCCCCAGTTCCTGGCATCGAAAGTAAAACAAACTTTCCTTTCCACCAACCTGGCCTCGTTATTGACTTTTGAGCGGTGAGCCTATGTCTACTTTAACCAGAATAGATGAACTAGCTAGGTAATCAAACCCCAAGTAAATCACTTCCATTTTAGACTAAATGGAAGTTATTTCCATACTTGTATGTAATGCTCCTGCCTTTCATCCATTGGTAGAATACCAATTCAGTAACTGACTATAACATGGGATTCAAGAGTGGTAAATGCCTAATTTGCCTCCAGTAGCAAACAAAAAAATTTGCTCCATGAAATAGCCATACAGTGGCTGCATACCCTCAAAATTCAGTTGAATTGTTAAAACATGTGTAGTGTCTTTTTTATGTTTTGATTTCAAGGAATTAGCCAAAGTGGTAAATATGACCACCATGTATACAAAAGCAAACTATACCCTAAATGAAGTAAATAAAATGGAAACAGAGCATTAAACCAGCGTCTGAGGGAAAATGTCTATTTACTTGAGATATTAAGAGTGGACAGGTGGTGTACGCACGAAGGCTGAAGGATTCATTCTTTTGAACAGGCTACTATAAAATGACTACATTGATATCTAACTTTCAAACTGAGGTATCTTTGAGATATTCCACGTAACTGTGTGTTTGTTGTAATGGAGACATGATCATAAGCCCCAACTCCCAACTGTCCATAGTAACTTCTTTCGTCTCCAGCTGGCCCCAAACTGTACCCTGTCCTTCAGGATGAAGACCTCACCTCTCTGATTCACCCTGGTCAGCCCTCTGGCCTGGGAAGTGTCAGTTCTAATAAGCAGGAGGAAAGGACTGGGCTTCTTCAGTGAGCATATGGGAGAATGGAGGAGTGCCTGTTAAATGCCATTCATGGCTCTAAATAGCCATTCAGATTAGGGGCTTTGGTTCCTAAAGGATGGGTCCCACACTGATGTGTGTGCAGACCCCTTTCAAGGTCAGTGATCCATGCAACTTGAGTGGTAATGGGATCCGACCCTTAGTGTTGAAACCTGCACCTGTTAGGCTCGGAACAATGGGTCATTCTGAAGTCGGCCAGTGCAACTTGCTCTTTTCCAGACCCGTGAAAAGAATCTCATTTCTCTTGGAACTTGGCGATCACCAAGTAAAATACTTCGGCGCTATTTGCCAAATAGCATACAAGCCGTGAAAACGATGCTGTTACGAATGTAACACCACAGACCCGCTAGCCTCACATTATGAGCATAATGGACATTAATCGTGTCTTCCTTCCATTTCAGTGGACTGTGAATTAAACTCACATGAATGACTTGGAAGAGGAGCATGAATGTATATATGTGACCACGGCAGGGGGAGGAGGAGGGGGCTAATTAAAACTATGTGAAGGGCTTCCCTGGTGGCACAGTGGTTGAGAGTCCGCCTGCCAATGTAGGGGACACGGGTTTGTGCCCTGGTCCGGGAAGATCCCACATGCCGCGGAGCGGCTGGACCCTCGAGCCATGGCCGCTGAGCTCCGCAACGGGAGAGGCCACAACAGTGAGAGGCCTGCGTACTGCAAAAAAAAAAAAAAAAAAAAAAAAAAAAAAAAGGAAAGTTTTTGAAAAAAAAAAAAAAAAAAAAAAAAAAAAAAAATGTGAAGAGCACATTGACTCATAATTTGAAGCACTGGGCCCCAGTCTCACTTCTGTCAGTAGGTGTGTGACCTTGGGTAAGTCACACCATTATGTTTCCCCATGGAATGGAGAGAGTTTGACCTCAGAGCGCTGTCAGAGCTCAGGAAATGTACCTTCCTTCTGCTTTGCTTTCAGTTTTATCATCTATTAAAGCTTCGGATTTAATCATTTCTAAGGTTTCTTCTAATTCTAAAATTCTATGTATTTAGTTCCTTGCTTTATTCTATGATTCAAAACAGTCTTAAAAAATCAATCCACACACTTCTTACCACTCAGCAGAATTCTACCCCTATAGTACACCATTGCTTAAAATGTATATCAAGTAGTCACCTGAATCAGTATTTTCTAATTTTTCTAAAATGAGCATTGACCATTTGTGTCATTTTTAATTGGCTTAAGAAGCCAACAGCTTCAACCACCATGCTCTGAAGTAAAAAAAAAAAAAAAGAAGAAGAATCTTGCAATACTAATTCTGAGGAATGAAGATTCCACATCTTCGCTTCATAGTTGGCATTAGTTTGTAGGCACACTTCAGCACAGACTGGCTGAACCTTCACGATCCTGTTTCCCTTTTCTTCCTGATAGCAAGCTAGACTACATTTCCTAGACTCCCTTGCACTTGGGCACTGTCATGTGACTTAGTTTTGGCCAGTAGAATGTGGGTGAGTGTGATGTGTGCGTCTTCTAATTCTGCCCCATAAAATCCTCCCATGTGTAATCCTCCACTCTATCTGTGTGTTTAATAAAGAGGATTCCAAGGACCTCAAGAGGCACAACCACAAGATGGAAGGTTCCCCTTTGAGCTTTGAGGAGAGCTACCCAGGAAAGCTGCATGACAAGGAACATCCCTGTTGGATTGTTGTTGAGCAAAAATAGAGTCTGTTAAACCTCTTAAATTGGGGGGTTATTACCAGCATTGAATAACTCTGATTAATGCTGTCGTGTTAAAGGGAAATTACTTTGATGCATTGGTAGCCTCCAAGTATATTACCAGACAAACTACCTTTGAGATCGTGGAATAGAAAGACTCACAGAGCAAGCTAACATGTTCCAATCATGTGGTTTATTGAATTAATTTAAAACGCACAGGAAGAAGCAAGGAGAAAAGAGAGGGGGTAAGGATTGGGACCATACTAACTGAGTCTTGGGGTCCATGAAATTCCTATGTCCTGCCTCTATCTCTGCTTCAGCAAGCTGCCCTGTTGTGATGTGGTCATGAGGACCAGAGCTGGGGTTCAAGCAACACTCTCACTGAACCCTCTCCAGAGCCCACACACTGCCCAAAGGACACTCATTGCTCCCTTCTCCTTTGGAACCCCCCACTTGATTTACCAAAGCCAATCATAGGAAACATCTAGGCCCAAGCCTTGCCACCCAAAAAATTTGAAGATAAAAGGAGAAATATGAGGGCCCTAAGTCATCCAACCTCCCTCTAATTTCTTCTAGTCCTGAAGAAAGGGTCCAGAAGATGTGCCATGCAGTCCTTTTGCCAATAGCTAGTGTCCCACCAAATATCAAGGAGGTGGTCCCTTCCTGTCATGAAATATTGGCTATTATTTTCTTCCCTGTTAGTTAGCTCTGTGAAATCCTCTGGAAAGCCTTCTGTCATCTCCAGCTTCTTTCCTCAAGATAAGTCAAAGTATAATAAATGGTGTTTTGCATATTGAGAGGACCACGGCAATTGCCCCAAAATTCCTCTTTAAATTATTCTAAGTTAACCTAATTTACGTGCCTTTATTAAGATGGGAGTTTATAAGAAATTACTCACCCTGCTATTAGAGTTTGCTCAGGAATCTAAACTTATAGCTTTGGTGTAGCCTTCTTTAAGAAAAACTCCATTTTTAAAAGATCTTATTTTTACAAATTTACGGGACCATGTGAATACACTGGTAGGACCCCCTCTCAGGACCTTGAAAGCTGCCTATAAAAATGAGAAGCTCCGGGGCTTCCCTGGTGGCGCAGTGGTTGAGAATCTGCCTGCCGATGCAGGGGACACGGGTCCGAGCCGTGTCTGGGAAGATCCCACATGCCGCAGAGCAACTAAGCCCGTGCACCACAACTACTGAGCCTGCGCGTCTGGAGCCTGTGCTCCGCAACAAGAGAGACCGCGATAGTGAGAGGCCTGCGCACCGCGATGAAGAGTGGCCCCCACTCGCCGCAACTAGAGAAAGCCCTCGCACAGAAACGGAGACCCAACACAGCCAAAAATAATTTTAATTAATTAATTAATTATTTTTAAAAATGAGAAGCTCGGAAGCTTAAGCTTAATTCATTCACGGTAAATCCACCTCTGACTGAGGGGCTTCTTGAGTGGCAGATTTATTCTACAAGTATTTGGAGTTCTGTCTCTTCCTGCAAAGGAAACCTGAAGAGAAAGTGCCAGGAAAAGAGACAGTCTGGAAATTTAAAAACTGAACTTCCATACTTCCAAGCAATTTAAATCACAGCTGAAAATGGATATTTCAATAACATTCAGTTCACAGCTATCCTTTATTCCTCAGAAATAACCAAATAACCAGATGATATTTAAAACGCCTTCAGCAAAACTGTTGGTGGGCGGGTGGAAGGTTGACATCTCCAACTCCTAGGAAACAGACTTTGTGTTCTGCTTTGTGGCACTGTCTGAGGTATGACACACACACATTCATTATGCCTCAGAAATTAACCTGAAAAGAAAATGTGAGGGCTGCAAAGGTATTCGCTTTCTCAGCATAACCCCTTTCCAAGCTCGCCTGCCCCCGTCCCAGGGCTACTCACAGACGGCAGGGCTATGGGAAGGAGACCAGGCACCAGGTGGACCAGGTCATTTTCTCGGTGCTTTGTCCCTGGCTTTTATTTTCTGGGAATCCCACAGAGTCAGCACAATCAGGATAAGCTGAGCTCATGTGCCGACAAAGAGCAGGCTTAGTCCCCTGGGTGCAGGGCTCTCCCATTTCCTTGACGTGCTCCTGATGGGAAAGGCAGGGGAAGGTGGGAGATGAACGTTAGAGAAAAAACCTTGGGTGCCTCTATCATTTGGCCCAGATCAATTCTTCACATCGAAAAGCAAACGTGATAGAAGAACAGACCAGTGACTCCAGAACAATCGGACGGGAAGTGTGACAAAGAGCTGGCTTTGTATTCTCAGTGGCAAACTTCTGTGTGTGTGGAAACATCTGGAGAGATGACTGAACTCAGTTTTGAACCAGATGTTAGACACTGTATCGATGTGGCCTCTACCACCATCCTTCGTTTCCGTATCCGATGGTTTACCTGCATCCTCCCAAGGGACCTGGTACCCGAGCCCTGCAGCAGCTCAGTCCTTGCTTGCTGTGTGGAGAGGGTGGGGCTGGGGAGACACACAACGGCGGCTCCATCAGAAGTGAGACTGGCACTGGAGCTGCACCGCACGACTGTCCCCTTTCTTCCAAAGGGCAGTCTAAAAACGACGGCGTCTCACTCTCCTGGCAGAGCATCAGTCCTTCATGGAAGGGATCTACTGTCGGGACAACTCAGCAGCTTCAAAGGCCTGAGGGTTCCTGCGGCTGAGAGCAACCCCGTGCATGCGAACTCCAGGTCACCCCACAGTGGCGAGCACGCTTGTTCAGCTCCTCGCTGGCTGCCCGGCCCTGACGGAGGAAAGCGAGTCCCTGCTTTTAAGCCAGAGGAACACAATTACCTCCTTATCCATTTTTAAACAGCCTCTTCCCGTGCAAATCTCTGCTAATAAGCACAGCTTATCTTTATTTACCAGGTAGCTCCTTTCTCTTCAGAGATACCACCAGGCCCGATGAAGGGAAGCAGACAGAAAAGCATTTCCTACAAAATGACAAGGAGACAGCACTATTCTATCTAAAAATACACAGATGTCCTTCTCCTTGGTGGATGCTGACTTGCTATAGATAGTAGGAGACAGTGTTGGAAGAAGTCTTAAGAGAACTCTGTGGTCTGTAATTGATGGGCGTCCCCATTTAACTGTTCTGTGTCCTGCTCATCCTTCCACCAAATGAGCTAAACAGCAAAAAGCAAAAGAAACTTGAGGGCTTCCCTGGTGGCGCAGTGATTGAGAGTCAGTGCGCCTGCCGATGCAGGGGACACGGGTTCGTGCCCCGGTCTGGGAAGATCCCACATGCCGCGGAGCGGCTGGGCCCGTGAGCCATGGCCGCTGAGACTGCGCATCCGGAGCCTGTGCTCCGCAACGGGAGAGGCCACAACAGGGAGAGGCCCGCGTACCGTAACAAAAAAAAAAAGGAACTTGAAAGCCAACTGGTCTAGCCCCTGCCTCTGAGCAGACAGTTATACTTCACCCTTCAAAATCCTTAGATTAAAGGCTCTTATCAAGGGTGCATGGTTTTTGTTTTGTTTTGTTTCCTTTTCTTTCTCATAAACCGGGAGCGAAAGCCCTTATCCTGAGTCCAGATACTAGAAATTCCTTTTACTGAAGCGTGCACTTCATGACTTTTATGCCACTTTAATGCTAAAAATGCTACTTCCCTAATTAGGTGATCCCTATGCAGTACAATAACAGCTCTGTCGTATTTTATTTTATGGATCTTTAGAATACCCTGGAATATACAAACCACAGCCACAGGCATGAAATATATATTAAAGGATACAGCAAGTTGGGACCCCTAATCTCTAAATCTGTCCGTTTGCATTATTATAAAGACTGAACAAGATAAGTTTCAGTCCTATAAAACCCATAGACCTAGTAAAGACTCAAACCTCTGTCTCAATTTCACAGGGAGCTAGAGGGAAGCACATTCCCAAAGTGGGTGTCGTAAAGGGAAAGTAAATACCCTCCTCTAGGTCAAAGTATTGCTAATTTCCCAGGCAAAAATTTTTTTTTTCCCATTCTAGGAAAATAGGCTATATTCTGCCTAGCTCACCTACAAAAGGCTTCAAAGATCAGAAATGGTCCCAGGATGACCTGAACTGTGAGGTGCTCGGGGGGAAGGAAATGTATCTTATTCATTTTTTTTTTTAAATCCCTGACATTGCATAGAGACTGGTGGTGGTGATATGATGATGATGACAGCAACTATGCTTTGTTCAGCACTTACAGTGTGCCCGGGACTTTGCTACATCCTTTATGTGCATTAATTCATTTATTCCTCACAGCAACCTGCGAGGCAGATACTATTAACAACCTTATTCTATAAACTCAGTGTCTGTTAAGTAACTTCCCAAAATCACACCTCTAGTAAGTGACAGAGATGGGATTGAAACCCAGATCTTTCTCCAGAACCTGTGAACTGAACTATTCTGATAATATAGCCTGGTGCATGTTAGATGCTTAATAAATGTATGTTGAAGAAAACTGAGCAGATGTAATGGAATTCGGTGGAATGCTTCTCTCCCTACTTCAAACTCCTGTCTGACTTGCAAGGGCATTGTTTGTTACAGGCTACGTTACTTTGATTATTATTATAGTCTTAGCACTGCAAACTAGACTACAATTTCCCTGAGGGCAAGGCAATATATTCTTCATAATAATAATAGGTACTGTACCAAGCTCCATCCTTTATATATATTTTTTAATCCTTATAATAATTCTGAAAGTAATATATTATTATCCCCATTTTTCAGATGAGTAGACAAATGCAGAGAGGTGAATGAAGGCTACAAAGCTGGTAGTGGGAGATTTAAACACCCTCTGTCCACCTCCAAAGCCAGTGCAATTTCCACTCTGACCCGTGGCCACTTTTTTGACCTTTGTGTCCTCCAGGTGGCATAGAATACAATGCTGTAGCAAGCACGAATCAGAGAATCACCATCAGATATATGCAAAATAAGAATCACTTTTATTTTTCAACTTTGCTCTCCTGAGAGTAGGTATCTTACATTATCCAAGTCTTGAAATTCACCATGATCCAAGAAATTTGGGTATTATCACCTCCATTCATAGCTCTGTCCCCTTGTTGGCCTTGTCAAAATCATGGAACTCCTGTTGAGAGGAGGAGAGGAGCTGGAGTGTTATACTCTTGGTCTGGTCTCGCCTGGTTCTCTGCCTGATCTCATTTGCTTGGATGGGCTACAGAAAGTCAGCAGTAGGGGGTCAGGAGGTTGGAGGTCAGAGTCTATGTGAGAGGGCTAGACATAGAAAGAAACCCTTCACTTTTCTTTTTTTTGGAAGATAATATATTGTAGAAGAATATCTTTATTAACTTGGAGCTGTAGAAAGATATCTTAGAGAAGACAAAAATGTCTATATATTAAGGAAAATGATAAATCCAACTGCAGTAAAATTCAGTGTTCCCAATCATCAGAAAACACAATAAAGAGATAAAAGCCAAAGAATGGGAGAGAATATCTTACAATACATAGGACCGATAAAAGACTTGCATATGGAATATTTACCAAATAATGTTTTTTAAAAAGAAAAACCAATAGAAATATGGACCAAATATTTAAATGGGTACTTCACAGAATAGTAAACCTAAATGATCAATAAAAATAAGTGAAAGTACTCAATTTCAATAGTAAATCAAATTTAAAACCACAGCCACCAGATTGTCGAACATTAAAAATGAGGATGTAGAGCAATAGGAATTTTCATATGCTGTAATATAATGTGTAAATTGGAGGAAACCCTTCACTTTCTCGGTCCTGTCTACTCTATATCCCAGGGCTGGCACCGCATCACTGCTAACATTTACAGCATCTGTTGGCTCGGCTAACAGTGCCCCATGTGGTTTCCATGGCTTTGATGTCCTTGAGGGAGCCAGACCAATTTCTCTAGCAGCTTCGGCTCCCAGAGGGACAACAGTGGTTTCCTAGATCCTAACACTGTCACGTGTTATGTCCACTTCCGAGGGTAGGGTGTTCTCCCAGAATCCCCACCCCATCTGGCCATCCAGTCCCACCTCCCTACAAGCCTGAGGATGGATGTCTGGCACAAGGCAAGGGTGCTTCCTTGAACTTAGACTGTAAAGATGTACCACTTCTATTCTCAGTTGAGGACTTTCTCCTTGGGGTAATGACCAGCCACTGGCTGGGAGTATGAGGAAGGTTACCTTTCCTTGATACTTGGTCACTTTTTATGAAAGAATGCAAGAGTTAACCTAAAAACAAGAAAGATCTGAAAGAGTGATAGATTCCTTGGCCAATCAGCCCCTTCATGTCTGAAATCCTTAAAAGAGATCTACCTAAAAAAATATTTTAGTTGAGTTCTCTGAGGACCTCCATGAAATGCATTTAAATAACAAACCCAGTTTAAACCAAGCCCTCCAAACTGTCTGATATCACTTAGTGCTCATCCGTGCAGTTGACTTTCCACTTGGACATAAGGAAGAGGACAGGAACCATATCTTCCCTGCACTCCCAGCCCTCTGTGTATCCCATAGTAGGTACTCAATAAGCATTTGTTGAATGAATATTGAAAGTCATCAGAGAGTCTCATTTGGCCTCCAGATATAAAGTATACTGAGTCATAGAGGATAACAGAATAAAGGCACCCATGTGGTCCCTGGCTGTCAGTGGAGCTAAGCTCTTAGTACCTAATAAAAAGTAACAGGGCTCATTTGCAGCTACATGGATGGACTTAGAAATTATCATGCTAAGCGAAGTAAGTCAGAAAAAGAAAGACAAATATCATATGATATCACTTATCTGTGGTGTCTAAAATATGACACAAATAAACTTATCTATGAAACAGAAATAGATTCACAGACATAGGAAATAGACTTGTGGTTGTCAAGGGAGTAGGAGACTGGGGGAAGGTGGATTGAGAGGTTGGGATTAGCAGATGCAAACTATTATATATAGGATGGATAAAAAGCAAGGTCCTATTGTGTAGCGCGGGGACTTATATTCAATATCCTGTAATAAACCATAATGGAAAAGAAAAAAGAATGATTAAAAAAAGAAGTTACAGGGCTCTTTTGACGGGACCCTTTGGCTTCTTGACAATTACGAGTGAATTTCGGGAATAAATATTTTGACGTCTAGACCGGAAGCACTAGTCATTTGAGGACGAGTGAGATCGACAATCTATGATGGGACAGCAGAAATTAGGAACTTGGCATTAGGTTGTGAGAATGCAGTTCGGTAGGAGTTGGAGGAGGCATGGAAGCCAGAAGACCAGATTCAGACATGAACCTTTCTTCCAAGTCCCACCAGAATCAGCCTTCAGCATGTGGCTCCAGTGCACATGGGCTGAGGGTGAGCCTTGCTCTTCAGTGTCGTTGCTTTATTCCCCTTCGTGTACATCTTGGCCTGGCAAAGTCCCCAGCTCTACCCGGCCCCGTTGAAACCTAGTCCCAGCTCTACCATCCCATTTCTTGTGGGGCAAGTCACTCAATTCCTCATCTATAGAATGGGCACAATTCATATCTGCTGTACTTGACTCAGTGTTCCTGAGGGAAATCATATGAGATTATTCATTCATCCTCTCATTTATTGAGCAGTTGCTAGATGACATCATACTGTGAGTGAGATTGTGAGAGACACAATGATGAATCAGACTGGCTCTTTCCCTCAGGGATCCAGGCAATGTGCGTGGCAAGGCAGGTCTCTATTCCAAGGTGGAAATCATTAGTCCAAGAGAGGTCTCGATTCTGGGCTATGGGAGCTCAGAGGGAAGATGGATTATTCCAGAAGGAGGTATGAAGGAAGGCTTCAGAATGGAAGCTGCAGCTTTTGAGCTGAGTCTCAAGAGTTAAAATGGAAGCAGTTTGGAAACAAAATTCCTATGCAAACATTGGGCATAGGTTATAAATAATAACTAATTTATGAAATTCACTGTGTTCCAAAGTAACACCTGACTAAACTTACGCAGACTTCGAGCAAATGATAGATAGCATTTATCTAGAGCTTGCGAGGCACCAGTTACTGTATCCTTTACATTTGAGAGCTCAAGTCATTTGAGCCAAAACCCTGTGGAGCAAGGTCTAGTATTATCCCCACGTTACAAACAAGGAAGCTGTGGCTCTCAGAAGTTGAGTTCCTTGCCCGTGGTCACACAGACGATAAATCGTAGAGCCAAGATTTAAACTCAGGTGGTCAGAATTCAAATATTGCCTCTCCGACAAAGGAAGAGAAATAACAAGGTGACTGCTCAGATAATTCAGTCCCCTCAGAACTGTGATTTTGAGAGATATGCATGTTGGATCCTGGTGAATTACAGCACAACCTATCCGGGAAATTACATTTCAGACTGGGAAGGTACAGGAAGAAAACGTCCTTCCTCATGGGTATAATCTCAAGGAACTCCGGAGTAATTTGCACTGTGGCCAGTAGATGGCAGAAAGTGACAAGAAAAGGACTGGAAACCACAGCGGGACACCCAGCTGGCTCCCAGTTTACACCACAAAATGTATTTTGCCTACAGTACGGTTTGTTTAAAGTAACAATTTTTTTCCTCAGAGCGAGCTAGCCCCCGAGTACAAACTGTAATTGATTGAAACTCTCCAGTCACGGAGTCCCAGTACCATGAGGAGGGACTACCTCAGCAGCTTCCTCTATAAAACTTTCATCCACCTCTGGTCAGTGCTGACCAAGCCACCCCGGGCATCATCCCCAGCCTCTTTTTTTCCTGCAGGAAATCTTGGGGCTGTGCAAGTGATAATGCCTGGAAAGTACTTGGCAACATCTGAAGAGTTCTATGCCTGCTGAGTTAAGACGAAAGCCAGCAACGTATTCCTTCAACAAGGTGTGTTAAGCCCCTATTGTGGGCCAGGCTCTAGGTTCAACCCAAAGCTTGCGGTTGCTATATATCTCCTCCTGGTTCCGCAGCTGCTCACTACTGCAAAATGAGCTAGGAAAGTTAGTGCTGTGGATTCATTTCCTGAGTAGCTCTGCCACAAAACTAGGAGAAACCAAAGATATCCTGGAAACTTGAAAAGAATTACAAGATATCTGATTGTCATCTTAGATGATAGAAGACCTAATTATTAAAAAAAAAAAATTAGCATTCAGAAGCTATAAAGGAAAGTATATTATTAAACTTGATTATATAAACATTTTAATCTTCTGAACTGCAAAAAGCATTTTAAAAGTCGAAAGAAAAAGACTGCAAAACATATGACGAAGAACTAATATTCTTAAATACAAATATGCTAAGAACTCATAAATTAATAAAATTTGTATATCAGTAACCCTTTTAAAATCAGTAATATGGGAAAAGGCAGGCAGGTCACAGGATTTTTTTTAAAATGAGAAAACAGCCAATAAAATGTTGGAGATTGGCTCAATTTCATTTATAACTAAATAAATGCACATTTAAATAGCTTACTTTTGAGTGTAGCCCTCTCAGGCTATTGATAAGTATAAATTAGCAAAACTTTTCCAAGAGCAATTTAACAGCATTTAGAAACATGTCTGCATGGCCTTGACTCAGAAATCTGTTTTCTCTGCTTCCCTCTCTCCCTGGGAGCACTCACCCAGTCCCATATTTTTAAACATGTCCTATAAGCCAATGATGCCCAAACTAGCCAGCCCTGACCACTCCTCTGCCCCAGGCTCCTTTCTGAACCGGTCCCCCAGCTGTGTGATAGACACAGAAAACCTCAGTCCACACAGGGACTCTTCTTCCCTGCCCCACCTCCTCAAACTTGTCCTTCCTGTCCCCCCCTCCCACCCCTTCTCAAGTAAGTAAGCATTTTAGCAAAGTCTCCAGACCCAGGAGTCATCCTTGGTACTCCTCTCTCTCTTTGACCATGCCAGAAACATTTTCATCTTGGGACCTTTGCGCTTGCTGTTCTAGAATGTTCTCTCCCTTGCTGTGTGATGGAAGCTCAGATGTTCAGCCCAATGTTCAGGTCTGTCATCAGAGAAGCCTTCCCTGACCACTCTCCCTGAAACAGCAACGCTGTTGCTCTCCACTTCCTCGCCCTGCTTTGTCATTCTTAGCACACATTTTGACATATATATGCCTATTTATTATCTTTCTATCCACTAGCAGGTAAATACCATTAAAACAGGACCCTTATCTGTCTGCAACACAGTGTTCCTAGTACCTAGAACACTTCCTGGCACATAGCAAGCTCTCAAAAATAGGTGTGGAATAAGTGAATCTAGGACTTTATCCTATAGATGCTCATTGCAGACTATATATATAATATTTATAAATAATCTGTGATGATATTTAATATATATTCAATTAAATGTGCCTTAATAGGGACTAGTTAACAATTAAATGAATTATAATTTTTTTAAAAAAGACTTCAATTTCCTCATATGGAATATAGAGGGGATAGAAGTTTCTACCTCATGTGGTTTTTATGAGACTAAAATAAAATGATGCCCAGTAGTTGGTACATAGACACACCCAATAAATGCCAGTCACTGCTTAGCAGTCATTTTCTTTAAATGAGTGAAATCAAATGTTCTGATGTGGAAGACGTCCACAGCATGTCGTTAAATAAAAAAACTAAAGTTGCAAAGCAGTATGAATACTAATATGATGCTAGAAAAAAGCCCAGAAAATATCTGGGAACCACCCCTCAAGCCGATGATGACTGTGGCAGCTACCTATTGCAAATAAAGTTCTCAGAGAAAGACCTGGGGAAGAGAGCAGGAACCAGGCACATTACTGTTTTATTTAAATATACTTCTGTATTGTTTGAATGTTTTGCAAAACATATTTACTACTTTTACAATACATTTTTTTTAGTTTTGAAAGAAGATGGTACATGGAAACCAGAGGAGTCAGAGCTTCTCAGAGAACCACTCCATTGTTAGGCTGCAAGAGGGAAATGCGTTGACCTTCCGGAAAGCTGAAGTCAGCTAGTAAAGGGATTTTGACCCCAACTTGACTTGCATTTTCAGAGATGAAATCTGATACTATACTAAAAGTTTGAGACAAATGCATTCCACTCAAGGCTGGTGAGAAAACTTTAATTGTTAGATTTGAATTTTAAGCAAGCTCACAGGATGACGATGAGGATTAAATGAACTAACAAGTTTGAAACACAGAGCCTTGTACATAATGAATGTCCATTAAATACCAGCTGAGTCAGAATCTGATGCAGAGAGGAACATGTGTAAGGACCGGAGAGAGTTATTAAACTACATTTACCGTTTGCTTCTTTCACTGACCAAATGATAATTGAGCATCTACTATGTACAAGGCACTGGGGCAGGTATAGGACAGAGCAGACAGAATTCTTCTTTGCCCTCTGGAGAATGCCCTCTCTTAGTTCTTACACAGCTGCAGGCTCCTGGGGTTAGCCAGGACTTGGGGAAGCTTGGTTATTCACGTATCATGCTGTATTTTTTGTCTACAATTAAGTATATAAAGTGATAGAAACTCAATGGCTATCTTTAAGCTTAGAAACTTAATCTGTGTCACAAGTGCTTTCTTGAGCAATGAAATGGCATGAAAGTTGCCCCTAAACAGCAGTATTTCAGAAGGGTAATTTGGATAAAATAACATACTTCACAAATGTCAACAGGTTTATTGAACCGTTCATGTAGCATAAATGGCAGCTATGAGGGCTCTAAGGATACAGGTCCACACTTTTGGTGCAAAGTAACCCATCACCTAAGGAGGGGACTCTCTACAAGTAAAATTGAAACTCACGTTGCTACACTCATGTATGAGAATCAAGGCTCCCATGGACCCTTCTGGAACATTGTTTACTTGAAGAGGCCCATGCATCACAAGCACCGGCCCAGGGAGAAGGCTTCAATGGAGGGAGGCAAATTGGGATACAATTTCAACATAACCTCCCTGAGCAGCTTCCCAGGTCCAAACTTGGGGGACTCTCCCAGGAGGAGCGTAGTCCGCACAAAAAATCATACACATTTGCAACTGTCTGCTTACATGAGTTTGTTGTGTTGGCCCTCCATCCATTCATTTCACAAGAATTTCTTTAGAATCACTGCCATGCACCTTTTTGACTCCTCTCATGAGGAACAATCCAGCACCATGCTCAGAGAGGATGCTCCCAAAACCATCTGTAGATGTTCGGAACAAAAACAAGTGGGCTTGAAAAAAATTTAGATAACTCCTTTGAACAGAAAACATTCTAGAGCTTTGCTCTGTGTTTCTTCCACACTACCTTGTGCCCAAGCAAAGCACTGAACAGAGGACACGGCAATAGCAAGGTTGGCCATGTTATTAATATTTGTGGAAGGGGGCTGAGCAAGACTAAATTGAAGGCCATTGAGACAATTCTGGGATGGCTTCCATGGAAGCAGGAGACAGGAAGAAGCTAGTTCTGGTTGCCCAGTTTTGGTGACGCTTCAGAACTAACCTAATCCCATCAGCTGCTGCCCTTATGGGGTGTCCTTTCTACCTTTGGTTTAAACTAAACCAGATCTCACCAAAAGTTGGTTTTGTTTTAAATCTTCTCCCTCCTTCTAAATAATGAGCTAAGTCCATATCACCTGATATAGGAAGTTGCCCCCAAAGACACTCGGTAAAACTCAACAATAAGAAAATAAACAACCCAATTAAAAGATATACACCCATTTGGTGTATGCTTTCACCAAAGAAGACATAAGGATAGAATACAAAAAAATACTCTACATCGTATATCATCGGGGAAATGCAAATTAAAACAACAATTTTATACACCTATTAAAATGGCTAAAATCACTGACAACACCAACTGCAGGCAAAGATGTGGAGCAACAGGAACTCTCATTCATCGCTGGTAGGAATGCAAAATAGTACAGCCACTTTGGAGGTCAGTTCGACATGTTTTTTACAAAATTAAACGTACTCTTACCGTAAGATCAAGCAATTGCACTCCTTGGTATTTACCCAAAGGAGTTGAAAACTTATATCCACAGAAAAAAAAAAAAAACCTGCACATGGATGTTTATAGCAGCTTTATTTATAATTGCTAAAACTTGGAAGCAGCCAAGATAAACTTCAGTAGGGGAAAAGATAAACTGTAGTATACCCAGACAATGGAATATTATTCAGCACTAAAAAGAAATGAGCTATCAAGCCATGAAAAGACCTGGGGGAAACTTAAATGTATATCACTAAGTGAAAGAAGTCAATCTAAAAAAGCTACATGTTCCATGCATGACTCCAACTACATGACATTCTGGAAAAGGCAAAACTGTGGTACAATATTGTGACTCATAAGAAAAATATATGTTTGGTAGTTCAGATGACAAGAAGATATTTCTTGTATATATTTGGGCTTTGGCCATGGTTCTTGGCTCATAGGTCCCAAAACCTTTAGAATTTCCTAAATGCTGAGTGTTCAAGGTGCCTTTTTTATGTTAATGAGGTGACTTGGGGGGGATGGTAAGCATCTAAGGATGGGGGCTGATTGCTAGTGGAACCAGTTCTGTGATTAGAGGGTTGGAACTTGCAGTCCCACACCCCTGACCTCCAGGGAAGGAAAGGAGGTAGACTTTGAATCAGTTCCAAATGACCAATGGTTTAATCCCTCATGCCTACATAATGAAACCTCCATAAAAACCCAAAAGGATGGGATGCAGAGAGTTTCCAGGTTGGTGGAAATGTGAAGAGAGCATGCCCAGAGAGGGCGTGGAAGCTCTGCACCATTTCCTCATACCTTGTCCTCTGCATCTCTCTCATCTGACTGTTCCTGGGTTATATCTTTTTATAATAAACCAGTAATCTAGTAAATAAAATGTTTCTCTGAGTTCTATGAGTTTCTCTAGCAGATTATTCGAACCGAAGGAGGGGGTCATGGGAACCTCTGGTTGATAGGCAGTTGAGTAGGAGCGGGGGTTTGCAATGGGCTTCTAAGTACTGGGTGGGGGACAAGTTTGTAGGACTGAACCCTTAATCTGTGGAATCTGATGCTATCTGTGGGTGGATAGTGTCAGAAATGAGTTGAATCGTAAGACACCCAGCTGGTGTCTCAAGAATTGCTTTTTGATGTGGGAATCCCCACCCCTACATTGGAAATTGGGTCCAGGATTCCATTTATATGGATACAGTAAAAAAAAAAAAAAAAAGTCAGTTGTTGTCAGGAGTTACAGGGGGAAAGGATGAATAGGCGGAGCATAGAGGATTCTTAGTGCAGTGAAACTATTCTGTTTCATACTATAATGGTGAATTCATGCCACTATAACTTTGTACAAACATTTGAGTTTGTACAGCACCAAGAGTGAACCCTAATATAAACTATGGACTTTGGGTGACTCTGATGTATCGCTGTAGGTTCATCAGTTGTAACAAATGTACCGCTCTGGCGGGGGATGTTGATGATGGAGGAGGCTCTGCATTTGTGGGGCAAAGAGTATATGGGAAATCTCTGTGTCTTCTCCTCAATTTTGCTGTGAACCCAAAATTGCTCTAAAGAAGTAAAGTCTAATTTTTTCTTCTGTAAAGCTTGTGGTTGGTGAAGGGAACCCAAGGAGAAGAGAATGGGAGACAAGTCCTTAGATATTTCTTTAGACATTAAAGAATACTTTCCAAAGCCAAGCCTGCTGTTCATTTACAGAAAAGTATGCCCAGATCCCAAAATTCTTTAGAAACATTTCTGTTCATTTCCTCCCAGATGTCTTACTTATTACTAATTCTAAAATTAAGTGCAGAACTTTGACGGTGAGAATGATATTTCTGTTCATTTTGTAAAGAAGATATTTGAAGATTCCTCTTCTCTATAACCATATACATTTCAAACGTAAATCTTGAGTTAAAAGATAAACTACCCCTCATAAGCATCCCAAAGGATTTCCATTTAAATTAAGCAATTCCTGCATTTAACCTTCATTTCTTTGGATTTTCCCGACGGTCTGCACATCATTTCCGGCCCTACCCTCAACTCAAGTCTCTCCCAGCCATCTGTATCTGTCTTAGCAAGCAGTTCTTTCTAAGGGCAGGTCAGACAGGAAAAGCTTCCATCAACTCAGCAGGAAACTAGTGGACTCATTTTCTACCTCCTTCCTTGACCACCACTTTCCCCCCTGCCCCCAGCATGGAAAATTCAGCATAATTGTGGGAAGAGATAGAGAAGGATGAGTTAGCTGTGGAGGAATACTTCACGGGAAAGTTATGGGAGGTCTGGGAGCATTCATATTACGAGGTAGTCAGTCATTCTACAACCTGCCTTTACAGAAGCCTTAGATGGAATAAGGGGTCATCAGCTGAGTCAGTCACTCAATACTCTGATCATCTATCTTGTGCCTTTGCTGATGCATGTGAGAAGTATCATCACAGATTTAAATTGGAAGACTTAAACTTTGCAAGAAGCTTATTTCAATTGGATTCATTTTACTACAATCGTTGAGTACCATTTTAGCAAACGCCTACTGTTATTGCTAAAGTGCTGGCAGTGTAAAGAGGAATTTAAACAAAAAGTTTTTTTGTTTTTTTTTTTTTTTGCCTTATGGAAACTAAGAAACTCCAGGCTACTGTTCTGAAAAACAGTCTCTTCCAGAAGAAATCATCATAGAAATAATTTAGAAAATTTAGGACAGTAGAAGAAAATAACCAACACGAGGCTCATCCTGGTAAAATTTCAGAATACTGGGGGCTAAGAGAAGATCCTAAAAGTGTCTAGGAATGGGGGAAAACAGAGGATGTATTTATAATGTAATAATACTTATTAAGAAGGTTTAGGAATCATTGTAGGACAGTAGTATAATGCTTCAAAATTCTGAGGGAAGAATACTTCCAGCCCAGAATTCTCTACCCAGTTTGAAACTAACAAACAGATATGAGGGTAGAAGAAAGACATATTTAGACATTCAAGGTCTCAGAATTTTCCTTCCATACACCCTTTCTCAGGAAGTTTCTAGATCAAAGAAGATGATGGATCCATGAAGAGGGGGATCTAACTCAGGAGGGACACAAAGGGAATCCCCAAGATGTTGGTGAAAGAAAATCCCAGGATGACAGCTCTGCCCCAGCTCAGAATGCAGCAGGTCAGAGTGCCCTCAGAGAGCTGTCTCCTAGAAGAAATGGACAGAATTCCTGGTATGTTTGAAGGAAAACCAGTCACACAAGAAAAGAAACATAATAATGATATACTATATAGCTCATGTGTGAATGCCATTCGTATAGTCAAAATAATGTAAATACTGGATGTGGATCTAACCCAAAGTGTGATTTAACTATACTGGGAAAGTGAGTGGGCAGGAAGCAATAAGTGTATGATAGAAGTGAACAGTCTTCCATGGTGAGAATTCACTGGATGATGCCTAACTGAATATTAAGAAGTCGATGAAAGTAAGAAAGGAAAAGCCAAATAAGCTGAAAGTGGTTAACAGGGAATGGTAAATAAAGAGAGAAATGCGGAAGGCATTGGTGGCTTTTGTAATAAGCTTTGCAGAACCATTTGACTTTTACACTATGTGTGTGTATCTTTTGTTAAAAAGATAAAAATATTTTAAGGACACATTGTCTTCTAGAGAAATTTCCATCTTCAATGGCCTAGAACCACTGCTATAGTTTTAGAAAGACCATATAAAGTAGCAATTAAAGCATGAGTTTTGAGTCAGACATAAATCTTGGACTCAAATCCTAGAGTGGCCAGCTAGTAAATTGTGACCTTAGGAAAGTTAGTTAACATTTTGAGCCACAATTTCCTCATCTGTAAAGTGAGGATATTATTATTGTCACTGATAAGGAAGTGGGTAAATGAATAGAGAAGATCTAAATAATGGAAATAAAGTCTTAGCTGTGGATTAATTTATCTGACTCTCTGAAGCCTGCTACCCTTCATAATTCAGCACCTAGTACCTTCCCTGGCACAGAGGAATGGCTCAATGGGTATTTGTAGAACAAATGAATGAATGAGTGAATGAATGCATACATGTATACAACTCAGCCCCAAGCCTCTCTGGATATCCTAGAACTAGTTCAACCACAGGGAGAGGAAATGCCATGAACCCTAGACTCATGGACTTGGTACCTGGGACAGAATTCATTAGTTGCCAACAAATAATGTATCTTTCATTCCTTAATATTTGAATTTCAAGTTTTAGCCAGACACAAGGTTGCCCTTGTGGAGACTACATTTCTCTCCTGCTGGCGCTTCTTATCTTCTGCTATTAGGACTTCCTGCAACACTGCTTCTTCTTTACCTGTTTAGTCTCCTTTTCCTGGCCTCCAAAGGCAAACTCATCCCACTATTGACTGAGCCCTGTTTTGATGTGCTGCCTTTAGCTGTCAGGACCAGTTGTGATGGGGCCAATATAGTGGGAAGATAAGCAATTCCAGGGGAAGTGGACATCTGGCTGGTGCCATTGGGGACTTCTAGATTCAGCCAAATGTTGATGTCTATCCCAACAGATTTTAAAATGTCCTTTGGAGGTTTATGGCTAAATACAGTAATCCAGGTGACTTTTACCCAAAGTAGAACTAAATGACCTAATTCCTTGGTTGCTTTACTAGTTTGTCTATTGAAAAATCTCTATTCCTAAAATTTATTTTAAAATAGGCTAGTTGTCTAGGAAGGTTTTAAGGATTTCTCTTCCTCACACATTGAGAATACTAGGATTCAAGTTGCAGGCCAACTCATGCACCTACCAACTCAAGCCTCTGGAACTCTTCAATATATCCATGATGGTAGAAGTAATAAAACTGATAAGAACTACAAAATGGATAGAATCCCCATGGGAAAGTGACAAAGAATCATTTTAGGTAGGAAAATCTCTTCATATAAAGCTTTCCTACATCAAACCTCAAGACAAAAACCATAGAAAGCTACTAGACCCTTCTGTGTCATTCACTAGATACCACTTTCAAAGAATAGATTCTATTTAAAACAGAAAACTTTCTTCTCCACTGTATTAGTTTCCTAGGGCTGCCATGACAAAGTACCACAGACTGGGTGGCTTAAACAACATAAACTTATTTTCTCACAGTTCTGGAGGCTGGAAACCCAAGATCAAGGTGTACGCAGAGTTGTTACTTCTAGGCGTCTCCCCTTGGCTTGCAAACAGCCCCTTCTTGCTGTGTCCTCACATAGTCTTTCCTCTGTGCACTCACAACCCTGCTCTCTCTTTGCATATGAAAATTTCCTCATCTTACAAGGACACCAATCACAATAAATTAGGACCCACCCTAACAGCCTCATTTAACCTTAGCCTTAATTATCTCTATAAAGGTCTTATCTCCAGACCCACATTCTGGGATACTGGAATACCTGAGGGTTAGGGCTTCAACATTTGAACTGGGGAGGGGACACAATTCAATCCATAACATGCACTTTTCCTCACTAAGTGAATAACTGGGATCATTCACCATATGGAGAAGGAAGAAGGTCATTTCACTCACAGGAAGCAGTGAGAAAACCTTGAGCACTAGAATGTGAAATGTTGGAGTCTATGTGACAAATGGCAAGAAGTGACATGCCCAGAGTATCAGATGCCCGAAGAAGAGGAAATCATGGGAGAGAGGAGTGGTTTGTAACCAGATCCTGGAAGGTAAGGAATTGGAACATAGGTTTTTAGGCCAGGAGTGGTGAACTCAAATGTTTGTGAGGCCCAGGGAGGTTATGCAAATGAATGGAGCTGGGAAGTGATGCAGGTGCTTGTGTACAGTTAGAGTATATTGGAGACAGTGGATGCACATCACACAAAAAGGCGATGCCCTCACTAAACAGGAAAGGAGCTGCTCAGCTGCAAGCAGGCCCAGTGGCAGCCATTATCACCAGGGCTTGATATTCTCCCAAGAAGCCAAAATCCATGAGAATGTAAGTTGGTGCAGTCACTGTGGAAAACAGTATGGAGGTTCCTCAAAAAACTAAAAATAGATTTGCCATATGACCCAGCAATCCCACTCCTGAGCATATACCTAGAGAAAACCATAATTCAAAAAGATACATGCACTCCTATGTTCATAGAAGTACTATTTACAATAGCTAAAACATGGAAACAACCTAAATGTTCATTGATAAATGAATCAATAAAGAAGATGTGAGATATATATATATATATATATATATATATATACACACACACACATAAACACATACACACAATGAGATATTACTCAGCCATAAAAAAGAACAGAATAATGTCATTTGCAGCAACATGGATGGAACTAGAGGTTATCATACTAAGCGACATAAGTCAGACAAAGACAAATACCATATGATATCACTTATATGTGGAATCTAAAATATAACACAAATGAACTTAACTATGAAACAGAAACAGACTCACAGACATAGAGAACAGACTTGTGGTTGCCAAGGCGAAGGGGGAGTAGAGGAATGATGGATTGGGAGTTTGGGGTTATACTATATAAACTATTATACATAGGATGGATAAACAACAAGGTCCTACTGTTTAGCACAGGGAACTATATTCAATATCCTGTGATAAACCATAATGGAAAAGTATAAAAGAATATATATATAACTGAATCATGTTGCTGTACAGCAGAAATTAACACAATATTATAAATCAACAATACTTCAATATAAAGAAGCCAAAATCTAGATTTTCATTTACAATAAAAATCTAGATTTTTATTTTTATTTTCCAGATGTTTAAATGATAGCTTAAAATTTTTTAAAAATATTATTCAAGTCAATCAAAACTCATTTGCTGACCAAATTTGGACCACAAATCATGAGTTTTAATCTTACTCTAGATGCTTCTGAGTTAGAAAGTAACATGAGGGGAAAGAATAAATACTCGTATATACGTAGCACTGTTTCAGGTACTGAAAAAAATTTATTTTAATTAAGCCTTACAATTCTAATAGGGAGATATTATTTTCCTTTATTCTAATGGATGAGAAAACTGAAGCTCAGATAGTCAGGAGCTAAGGCTACCTGGCCAGTCAATGGAAGAACCAGGTTCAAACCCAAGATGTATTGACTACAAGGCCCTTGCACTTCCACATCATTCCATCTTCTATATTAGCTCTTCCCAACCCTGGCTGGCACATGGAAACCACCTGGGGAGCTTTTAAAACTCTCCATGCCCAGATCACACCTAAATCAGATAAATCAGAAGCCTTGGTAGTAGGACCCAGGCTACAGAATGTTTTTAGACCTCTTCAAGGTGATTCAAGGGGAACCAAAAACAATAATCACCTGAGATCTTGTTCAAAATGCACCCCAGATCTACTACATCAGAATCTGCGTTTAACAAGAGCTCTATGCAATTTGAATGCACATTAAAATTTGGGAAAGATGGATCTAGGAGGGAAGCAATGAGAGCCTAAAGTAGGCTTCAAAAGTCTGGCTTCATCTTCAATATTTTGCATTTATTAATTATGCAAACTTGGGGGCTGGAGGAGAGAGAGGATTGGTGGGGGAGAACAGGAAAGAGAGAAGAGGAATTTACAGTACCACAATGAGTAAAACACACCCTTGGGTCTGAATGCTATGCTTTTACTTCTAGTGAGTTCTCAGGTGCCTCGTTTCAGTTCATTTGCTTTTGCTTTTTCCTCAGATTATCAGAAGATAACTGGCCTTCTCTTCTGTGAAAGAAAAATTTATTCATGATACTAAAACAACAGGGCAGACTTTATTCAGGGAGCCTATAAGATAGATATGGGGACTATTGCATTGGGGGTTTTGCAGTAGGGGAGAGAGATGAGCTCAACTCTGAATGCAATAAGGAAAATGGAGATTTTCTAGTCAATGAGAAGGAGGTGGAAGAGTGGGGAGGGGGAAGGGGAGGGGTAGAAATTTACTAAGAGGAAACATCACAGGTAAGAGGGGATTCTGGCTAAATCAACCTAACAAGGTTCTTGCTGAAGGCAGGTCAGGGTAATCAGACATCACCTGGGGGATGGTGGGGACTGAGGGATTTGGTTAGATATCAGGGGTGATCAGATGGGGGATTCTGCTAAACCAGCTTGACAGGAAAAGTCCAGGCCTAGTTGGGAAGAGAATTTGGAGGAGCCTGTCTAAAGTTCAGTCAAGGAGAGACCGTCACTTTCCAGCCTCAGACTCTTGTCTTGAGAATAAGGAAGCAGAGAAATGACCATCAGTTAGGTTTCAACTAACTGTGGACCCAACTTCATACGAACAACTGGCATCCCACAGACATTCACCACTCTCTTCGGGCCACTTAATCATCTGGGAGGCAGGTGAAAAGAGAAAATGATAATGGCCTGCCCAGAGCAGGCAATGCGGCCCAGCTTTGCAGGCCCTTCACCTCTTCAGCCCTCTAGGTTTCCCACGTGGATGTGGCGTAAATGAAGTCTGGAGCACATGTGATTCTTGGGCTCTCCTCTCTGTTACAGCCTCACTCACATGGCCCAGCATCCGCTCCTTCCTCCCCTCCTGATACCCCTGCTCGTTACTCTTCACTTCGCCCTCCTCATCCTCCTTTTCCTCCTAGTTAGGGGCCAGGAGGCCTGGCTCTGGGGAGGCACCCGTACTGTGTGTTTTCACCTCTTTAATCCTGCCATATTATCTGCTGTTCCTACCACCAAGATCTTTGACGGCTGCTTTCATTGTGTTGTCAGGTTCCCCTTTGATGCCTAAATTAATACGAATGGGAAGCCGTCTCAGGCTCTGTGAGCTGTGTGCTTACTTTCCTTTCTGCTCAGTTTCTCCCAGTTGAATATTCCTCAGTCTGTGCTGTGTGCTTATCTGTCAGCCCTTTCTTGGTTCCATTTTAAAAGAAACCTGAACGTCTTACACACATGGTTTGCCACTCTAGGGCCTGGTAATTCAGAAAGGAGTAAGAAAGAAAATTATACTGAAACCTACCTGATTAGCCACCAGGACTCAGCCCACTTGAAACTGCAGACCACTGGCTTTGCCCCTTTGCCTTGGATTGAATGAGTGAGTGTGCCCTCCAAACTTGCTAGTGTTTCTTATTAAAGGACTCTTCTAGGGGTCAATCCCTGTCATTTGAGGAGCTCACCAAAGGCTCACCTAACCCCAAATACTTTCTTTCGTGTCTGATAATACCTGAAATTTTACCTCTTTAGAAGATGTTCTTTTAGGGTTGTTTTTGTTTGTTTTCATTTTTGTTTTTATTTTTTTAGATTTGAACCAAAGGAATGAACACAGTCAGCATTGGGATGGTTTGCATATGAAAGTAATGATGAGTATTTATTTGGATTGGGGGACTCTGTTGACAGATAGTGAAAGCAAGATAGAGAAAGAAGGTTTTTTTTTTGTTTTTTGTTTTGCTGTACGCGGGCTTCTCACTGTTGTGGCCTCTCCCGTTGCAGAGCACAGGCTCCGCACGCGCAGCCTCAGCGGCCATGGCTCACGGGCCCAGCCGTTCCGCGGCATGTGGGATCTTCCCGGACCGGGGCACGAACCCGTGTCCCCTGCATCGGCAGGCGGACTCTCAACCACTGTGCCACCAGGGAAGCCCAAGGAAGAAGTTTTGAGTGCTAATGTGGGAATGGGTGAGTGGGTAGGTGGGGACCAAGTGCCACTTCACAACTTTGCCTGTGAAGGAGGCAGCTGTGACCTTAAGGAAAAACATATTAGCCTCTCCCACTCCCCAAGATCATCTCTCATGTTTTCTTTCCCTCCCCAGGCAGCCAATATTCAATAAATACACATTAAAGGCTGAAAGTTATGGCCAGAAAGTGAAGAGAAAGTGCAACAGAGGGGTGAAAGTGAGAGTAAATTGGTCACCAATCTTAAATACCTTCTAGGTTCAGAGATACGAGCCACCACAGAACACAAAGATACAGCTCTTGCCTTTAAACTTACAGTTCAAGGTAGGAGGAGACACAAAAGTGAGACAGGGAGGGGAGAGCATACATATATATATATATATATATATATATATATATATATATACACACACACACACACACACACATATATATACACACACACACGCATATATATATATATATTATATATATATATGTCTCCTCAAACATCTCTAGCATACATATATATATATATATATATATATATATATATATATACGCACATACACACACACACACATATATATACACATACACTCACATATAGTAATACATATTATATATGTATATTTCTCCTCAGACATCTCTTCATACCTTAGACTGTAAGTTTATACACATACATACACATAGTGTTCAATACATAGAAAGTCAAAATAATCACCTCTCTATCATTACTGATCAAAGTCTGAATCTCATGGGCTAGAGGAACTGCCCATCACCCACCATCTCCTCTTAGATTCCTTCAGCAGCCTCAGCTCAGCACAACTATCTCCTATTGTTTTATTATTGATTCTCCATCTCTTCTGTTCTGCCTTATATTCCTTAGTCACACGTTAACCATCCAGGATCTGTTCTCCAAGTCTCTTATCTTTTCCCTCATGAGTGTCTTTTCTGTGTTTTTGTTTTAGCTGGTTGGCTTTTATTTTTTGCTTTAAGATTTTTTTCTTCCACCTGGTCTTCCAAATTATTCATCTGAATATCAACAGTGTCCATCCTCTCCTTCAAATTGTCTACCTAGCATGTTGGCTCACAAATCACAGTTTTTTAGCTGGAAGTTCTCTTTTGAGCTATCCTTGAATTCCCTTAAGTGGTCTTATCTTCTTCATTAAAGTGGGTAAATATCTCCCAGGCTGCTCTGCTTTGCTTGCATTGTTCTATTTGATCTTCACTTATTTGGCTGAGGGGTGCCCTTGGATGTGTTATTTTTCTTTGTCTGCTCTTTGGGACCTCTCCTCGTTGTTGGAACTCCCATGGAGACCAAGGTCTTAATTGCTCTGAGCTGCCTGCCAGTCTGGCAGCTGTTTGAATCAGGACTGACAGCTAGGTTTAGTGTTGGGAATGATGAGGAAGTGGGCTGAGGTCAGGTTGCCATCTGCCCCAAATCCCCTAGAAATCTAGGGGAACTGAGTATTTAAATCACACTCCACTGTATTTTCAAGAATCCTAAACTTACAGTCAATGATCTGGATTTGAAGGCAGTGTTTTCTTCACCATCTGAGTGATCTTGAGTGTGTCCTTCAAAACACAGGGTTCCACTTCCTCATGTATAAATTCAAGATTAACCGTACTGCCCTACTTGCCTCTAAGGGTTTGTTATGAGGATCAGGTAAACTGGTAACTATCAATTGTAAACATTGATTTGTGCTTGCTACTATTCCCAATCCTAGCTCTTTTTCTTTCTTTGACTAAAGTAATAAGGATGGAAGAGTAAAGCACTTGAAAACAATTTGAAATGCGTGCAGCTCCTAGAACTCTATGGAGAATTGCCTACAAACTGAACAATCATAACATGTTTTTCAGGGAACTACTAATTTACCTCTTTAGCACAAACTGAAGACAGGGAGAAGGCAGAAGAAAGGCAACTGCTGAAACACACCAACGCCTGCTCCCTCCCCCCTTATCAAACAGGGAGCAGGAGAGATAAGAGGAAGTAGGGGAGAGGAGACGACAGAGATTAGTATAGCAGTTTGGGGATCAGAGAGATGATCTTGCACACCAGTTATCATTTATGTGAACTTGGGCAAGCTGTTTTATCTCTCTGAACCTATTTTCTCTTTTGTAAAAAGGGCAAATAATATACTAGTATTGCCATAAGGGTTTTGTGAAAATAAAGCCAAATTCCTGACATCATTAAATTCTCCATAAATGGGATTGAATCGTATATGTATTTCCTTTTTCAGACTGCCCCCACTACGTATGTTTGACTTTACAGACTGACCTTTTTTCCCTTTTTTTAACTTAAACCCTCAACCCATTAGTTGCAGTCTAAGGTGGGAGTAGGGGGTGGAGAGGATCCCTTTCTTAAGTTATAAAACGACAGCCCTTCTGTGACGGGCTTCTGTGATGAGTCTTTCCTCTGTCAAGAATAAAAATAGCATGAAATGAACATTCCCATTAGCTGAGTACAGGCCCCAGAGAGACTGGCATCTGTCACTACGTCATTGTGAGGACACATTGACAAGCAGGGACACAGAGTGCCTGGTGCAACACCGTAGGTCTAATTGTAGAATCTTTACTTCCCTGGCCTATTTTGGTAGGGATGGCCCCCAGCACAGATCTGCGCAGACAAATAAAGCTTCTGCATCTTAACACTTGGCTTGACAGCCACAAGGCTTACTGAACACCTGCTTAGTGCTAAGTACCGAGCATTAGAGAGATGCTTTCATTTCAAAAGAAATGAAAGAGATGGTCAGTGCCCTTGAAGAGCTTATGGTCTGCATGGTCAAATTGCTTCTATAGTCTTGCCTTAAAAAATATATACATACATATTTTTCACACAAGTTGGATTTTGCAGAGGCTTATTTTAAAAACCTTAAATGTTGTTTCTCGATCCTCTCCATTTCATAGTTTAGGTAACTATGAGGCCTGCAGAGTATGTGTAGCTTGTTTATGCAAAAATTATATTATTTAAGGGACTAGAATAACTAAATGATATTTTCTGAATACAGATCCAGTAGAGTTCTTAACAATCATATTAACATCCTTCAGGCAGGCTGAATGGGGCCTGTGGCCCAGTATTTATCACATCTTTGTTTTCCTTTGCACCACACACAGATACAGAAGAAGACTGGCTTAAAGGAAAAAAGGGAAGCCTTTTCCAAAGGTGACAGTGCGTGAGCCAGCAGCCAGCCCCTGTGGTGGTGGTGGGAGATGTGCTGACCCCTGGGGTCTCAATCAGCAGCAGCCTGGCATCCATGTCCTTCCCCACTCGTAGAAGAGCTTCATGGAGTTGCTCCATCTTTGACCCTCTGAGCAATCATCCTTGAAAGAACAGGTAGAGGGCAAGCTCCCTGAGGAGGGGGTCTATCTTATGAACTTTTCTGGCTGAGACATTAGAAAAAGATAATAACAATTTTTTTGCAGAAACTCATCCAAAGCCTTCAAAAGGTTTTATTTTATTTAATCCAAACATCCATACCAACGTTAACTCCCCATCCTCAGAACTCTCCACTTTTCCTCTCACTCGGGCTATAACTAAGTACTCCAAGCAATGAGTGATGCCTGCAGTAGGATAGACGTTTCCACACTGATTGGTTCTGTGACCAATTGCTTTAGACTCATCACTGAACCACTCCCACCGCAAGTTTCCTAGTCTGTAAAGTTGGGATCACAATTCCTTCTCCAGGGACATTGCCTTGAGGGAGTAAAGGACCTGGCAGGAGGAGGCATTCAGGGAATGGCAGGACTTCTTTCCTCTTCACCTTGGTTTTCCCAGGTGACCTTCGTGTCGTGAGAGAAGTAGGTTCCTTTCTGGGGTCCTTAGTAGAAGTGTGCAGAGAAGCTCCAGGAAACCGCTGCAGACAAGGGCTGCCGAGTTCAGCCTTTTGCTCAGAATCACAGCCCTGGATGGCACTTAGCAGTCACCTGGACTTTTCCAGATGTGAAACCTCGGGCAAGTGCCGTAGACTGAATGTGTATGTCCTCCCAAATTCATATGTTAAAACCTAACCCCAAGAGGATGGTATTTGGAGGTGGGACCTGTGGGAGGTGCTTAGGTCATGAGGGCTCTGCCTTGTCATGTCATGTCCCATGTCATGACGGGATTGGCGCACTCATAAAAGAGCCCCCAGAGAGCTCTGTCACTCCTTCCTCATGTGAGAAGACAGTGACAGGAAGGCTGTCTGTGAACCAGGAAGCAGGCCCTCACCAGACACTGAATCTGCTGGTACCCTGATCTTCTACTTCCAGCTTCCAGAGCTGTGAAAAATAAATGTTTGCTGTTTAAACCACTCAGTCTACGGTATTTTTGTGATAGCATCCCGAACAGACTAACTAACTTTCAAACGGAGAAAGTACTAGCGAGACTACATCAAGAGGTTATTACAAGGGTTTAAAGGAGTTCACTTACGCAGTGTTTAGAACAGTGCCTGGAGCAGGGCACTTGCCAGGCCAGTGTTTACTCTTAGTGCCATGTCTCCAGGCTCAATAAAGGGAGCTGCTGGTGGAGATGCAGCTGTACACAGATCTGATTTCTTGCCCAGTGCTTTTCCCCAGACCCTGTGGCTCTACTTTCCTAAAATGCACATTCCTAGCTCTTTCTCTTACCTTGGAGAGGAATTAGATCTATTTCATGTAGCAGGGTAAATCGCCAGGTATAAATTTCCCACTGTCTGCAAATCTATGGTGAAATGTTAGCCCTAATCTGAATTAAGATTTAATCTAATTACATACAATGTTTTTCAAGACATAGTTTTGAAAATATTTAGATGGTAATAAGAATTTAAGGAGTCTACTGTGGAGGACAGAATGACGTAGCTCATATCTTATGCAGGTAGCCAGAAAGGAATTATAACATCTAAAAAATATGATCAAATTAGTACCCTGAAGCCTTAAGAGTTTGGTTAATCACCATTTGCATTAAATTTCTCTTACGGAAGAGAGTATCAGGTCCAGCCCAACTTCTTCATGCCCAAGTGATGGGCATGACTGCCTTGGCCTTGGCCTTGGTTTGGAAGGACAAGCCAATTTAAAAATGGGCAGAGGATCTGAAGAACGTCTTTCCAAAGAAGACATACAGATGGGCAACAGGTACATGAAGAGATGCTCAACATCCCTAATCATCAGGGAAATGCAAATCAAAACAACGAGATATCATCTCACACCTGTTAGAATGGATGTTATCAAAAAGATAAGAGAAAGGCCGGGAGGATGTGAAGGAAAGGCAATCCTTGTGCACTGTTAGTGGGAACGTAAATTGGTGCAGCCACTATGGAAAACAGTATGGAGGTTCTTAAAAAAACTAAAAATAGAACTACCATGTGATCCAACAATTCCACGTCCAGGCGTTTATCCAAAGAAAATGAAAATACTAACTTGAATAGATATATGTACCCCCAGGTTCATTGCAGCATTATTTACAATAGCCAAGATATGGAAACATCTAAGTGTCTGTCAATGGATAAATGGATAAAGAAAATATGGTGTGTGTGTGTGTGTGTGTGTGTGTGTGTGTGTGTGTGTGAGATATGGAATATTATTCAGCCATAAAAAAGAATGAAATCTTGCCATTTGCAACAACCTTGAGGACATTATACTAAGTAAAACAAGTCAGAGAAAGACAAAAACTGTATGATCTCACGTATATGTGGAATCAGAAAAGAAAAAAAAGGCTTATAGATTCAGAGAACACATTGTTGGTTACCAGAGGCCCAGGGGCGGAGGGGGCAGGTAGGTGAAATGGGTGCAGGGAGTTAGAAGGTACAAACTTCCAGTTATAAAGTAAAGAAGTCATGGGTAATTCTGTATCGTATATTTGAAAGTTGCTAAGAGAGTAGATCTTAAATGTTTTATCAAATCATTACAATGTACACCTTAAACTTGTGCAATATTAAATGTCAATTACATCTCAATAAAACTGGAAGGGGAAAAAAATCCTTATTATGGACTAAATTGTGTTTCCCCTCTCCACCTGCCCAGTTCATATGTTGAATCCCTAACCCGCAACGTGACTTTATTTGGAGGTAGTTCCTTTAATGAAGTAATTAAGGTTAAATGAGGTCCTAAGTGTGGAGCCCTAATCCAATAGGACTTCTGTGCTTATAAGAAGAGGAGGAGACACCAGGAGCACATGCAAAGGCCCTGAGGACACAGCAAGAAGGTGGCCATCTGCAAGGAGAGAGGCCAGGAGAGACTAAGCCAGCAACACTTTGATCTTGGACTCCCAGCCTCCAGAACTGTGAGGAAAAAAATTTCCGTTGCTGTAGTCCCCCATCTACAGTATTTTGTGATTAGCTGACTACTACTAATCCCACCTGTGCCCTGAACTCTTTCTCTTCCCTGATCTTGAGAGTAGAAGCACTAACACACATACATGTATCACGGAGCGGGAACCATGAAAATAGTCGCCATTTCCGGCAACATAGAGTGTTTAAAATCATTTACATTAGCAAAAAGGAAAAAAAGAAGTTCTGCAATGTCTTGCAAGTTTTGTGTAAAGAAGGAGGAAGTATAACTGAGGTATCTATCACCTACTTTTTTTTTTTTTTTGCGGTACACGGGCCTCTCACTGTTGTGGCCTCTCCCGTTGCGGAGCACAGGCTCCAGACGCGCAAGCTCAGCGGCCATGGCTCACGGGCCCAGCCGCTCCGCGGCATGTGGGATCTTCCCGGACCGGGGCACGAACCCATGTCCCCTGCATCGGCAGGTGGACTCTCAACCACTGCGCCACTAGGGAAGCCCTATCACCTACTTTTTAAATTCATTTGAGTAACAAATGAAAAAGTTCATTTTGATGTTCAGAGGTGAAAAATAAATTGTTGTTTTGCACTATGTTTCCTGTTATATTTCCAGTTAGGATGTAAAATCTTGGGAATAAAGTGTTGGTTTTCCCAAGTGTTCATTTCATTCAAAGCAAATTAGTCAAAGAATCACAACCTGTATAAATCCATCATCATCAGGGCCCTTGATCTCAGGACACTACTGTGCTGAATCCTGAGATAAATCTTCATGCCAGAAATCCTATTATTTAGAAATACAACAAAAACAACAATCGGAGATGACATCAGGACGGTGAGAACATTACACTCTTCTTTGCGTATCAGAAGAAGCTAACATCCGCTCATCACTGGCTGAAGCGACAGTACAGGAGCCTGAGAAATATCTGGTTGGCTCCAACATAAATAATCTTCTGTCCTCTGGGAAAAAAATCTTTTTTTCACTCCATGGCTTTAGAAAGACCATTGACATGGGCACACAAACATCTTCTGGAGATGGCATGGAAATATCATTCAGTGAGTTGAGGACAGATAAGGATGTGTGTTTACACTTGTGAAGTAGATCCTGCTTGGAGTATACCCAACACTTTTGTCAACACGTCCCTTCTCAATCCTTGGCCTCTGGCTTATTTAAAGGCTTTAGAGAGAGTATTGGTTGAGGGTGAGGGAAGTGAGCAGTTAGGTAGAAGAAATTGGCAAGAGTTCAATACAGATAAAACTGAAGAGATGAGGCAAGGCGAGAGGAAACATCTGGAGCACCTGGCAGGGGTCGTTTCAGGCTCCTCGCCTGAAGTAACTCATTACTGACTCTTCTTCATTGTTGGCTTGTAATCTGGTTTTTCCTGCTATTGCAGATTTGTCTAAAAACAATAGGAAAAGAGCAAACATTACCCTTTGTTTTTAAGATTCACAAGATATCCTCTCATATCTCACATGGAGATCCTACTTCAGTCATTCACAGCTACTTGGGGTTTCTACTTAAACTGCCTCTCAAAATACCACTTAACTTGGAGAACATGTAACAGGGAAACTACTCAGGGTGTCTCTGGGTCACTCATACCTGATCCCAAATCTATGAGAAATCCCTGCAACTGTGTTCCTTGGGCCTGACTAGGCTGAGTCAAGAGACAGCACATTTACCTGGAATGTTCAGAGAAAGGAGTTGTTTAAAAAATATATATATATATTTTTTATTGTGGTAAGAACACTTTACCCTCTCAAATTTTAAGTATACGATACAGTTTTGTTAACTGTAGGTACAATGTTGTACAGTAGATCTCTAGAACTTAATCATCTTGCTTAACTTAAATTTTATTCCCATGAATTAGCAACTCCCCAATTCCGCCCTCACTCCAGCCCCTGGAAACCACTTTTTCTCTCTTTGATTCTATGAATTTGACTATGTTAGATACCTCATATAGGTGGAATCATGTAGTAGTTATCCGACTGGCTTATTTCACTTAGCATAATGTCCTCTAGGTTCATCCATGTGACTTGGAATATGGATGTTTCAATCGGTAGAATCAAGATCCATTGGATACTGAAGCCCTGTGAACACAGGTAGACCTCTCCAGGCTCATCTAGCAGATGGTTTTAAGTCTCAGAGAAAGTCAGGCTCTAATACTGACCCTCAGTTAACCATGGAGCAATTACATAGAAGTAAGTTTGGTTGACTCATCATAGACATAACTTTAGAGAACAAGTTTCAGATGTCTTTTTGTCATCCTGTCACTTTTATTTACTTTCTAAAAAATGAAAAATTTAGATACTTTTGTGACCCTTATCCCTTCCCTCCAATTCAGTTACCAATTTCTGTGGACATTTCAAGCCCAATAGGTCAACCCTAATATATATATATATATATGTAAATATAGCTCTCTGATGACTAAATTAATTAAGTGGACATTTTATTAATAGCAAGAATAAGAAAAAGGAGTTCATGGGGATTTCAGTTTCAACCAATATCACATTACACTTGATTACACATAGAGCCAAGATGAAATTTATACCTATACATCTTTTACCATATGTTTTCAAGGCATTTCTTACAAAATATTCTCTATATCACAAACAATTGCTATTTATAAATTACTGAGTCAAAACAGGTCTCAGCAAATTCCCAACTGTCTATTTCATTGGAATGTTAGTATACAAAAGAGGTCCTAAAGTAAGTGGGCAATTAGCTTACACTTGAAGATCCATTTTGGATATCAGAGATACTAACCTTAGTCCTATTTGTTGTAATAGCTCCCGTTGAATTTTTCTTTTGTACAGATACCATTTTTATGGAATAAGTCATTCTGTAAAAATAGACTTTATTTTTTAATGAAAATTATATGATAATAAAATACATCAATCTTCCTCTTTAATCTGCTCATAAACTATAAAAGTATTAAATAACTGTTATGTTACCTTCTTTCTCTGTCAGTCTCATTTATTTTAGAAAACTGGCTTTTTTATTAAAACAATATTATTTTACTTAGAAATGAGTGGTAATTGTGGGGATAGAACAGGCTGGATAGGACCCCATTAGGACTGATTATACAACACTGTCTGGGTACAAATAATCCCTCCTCTGCTACATAATGATGCTGGTGGGCTACGACTTCTCAGTCAAGGACATAACCCATATTAATAACAGCTATCCGTGTTGAGTGCTCACCTGGAGCCATGCAGTGGTATTTATGTTAACTATTCATTGAATATTAACAGCAAACCTACAAGAAGACACTATTATACATACTTTAAGATGAGGAAACTGAATCCTAGTGAGATTAAGCAACTTGGCCAGTTAGTAAGTGACAGAGCCAGAATTTGAATCATAATAACAGGGGTTCTCATTATAGCAATGAGCATCTCTGTGACCAAAAACTATTTTCATACGAGTAATACTAATACTTTTTTTTACTTTCTTTCATGTATATCCAGTCAAGTTTTCTAGAAGCTATGTAGGCACTGACAGCAGTACTCTGACAGCTAATAGAATGTAGACTTGTGTATTCTTGTATGTAAAAGTTATCAGTTTTAATTTCCAATATCCATTCATAGAAATAACCCAAAAAACAAAAGCTCTTTGGAGTCCTCAATAATTTTTAGAGTGTGTAAAGCAGTTCTGAGACCAGAGAGCTTGAGAAACAAAGAATTATATTGGACCACCTTCCACAGATCAAAGATACTCCAATTTCAGATTTCAAGTAGCCTAGTAAAAAACAGTGATCAAACTAAGGAAACCTAGTCAATAAGGTATTACCAGAATTAGCAAACAAACAAAAACACAAGGGTTTGTGTTATATTTTATGTGGTGAGAATTCTTCATTTTAAGGTTGAAGAGAACTGGTGGGTTGCTTCCCATAGTTTCATGGCAGATTTTCATTGAATCATTGATTCTCACTGAGATGCCAAATGAGCTATCCTTGTGAGCCTCCACCTTGATGTCTAACAGGGCATTCCTCCACCTTGAGACACAAGTATAAATCTTAACAGCCAAGGGGGAGGGTGGGGAGGGATAAACCAGGAGTTTGGGATTAGCAGATACACACTAATATATATAAAATAGAAAAACAACAAGGATCTACTGGATAGCACAGGGAACTATATTCAATATCTTGTAATAACCTACAATGGAAAACAATCTGAAAAAGAATATATGTATATATAAGACTGAATCACTTGACTGTACACCTGAAACTAACACAGCATTGTAAATCAACTATACTTCAATATGAAAAAAGTATGCAAGGGGAAAAAAATTTTTTTTAAAAAGCCTGGTTAAGGATCCAGACTCAGACTGCCTGGTTTCAAATTCTGGCCTATCAGCTATGAAAGCAGAGGCAAGTTATACTTACCCTGTCTGAACCCATCTACTCATCTACAATGTATAATAACACATATTATTACAACTATAATATGTTATGAGGTTATTAGGAGGATTAAATGAGATAATGCTTCTCAAAAGTGAATGAAATAGGGCTTCCCTGGTGGCTCAGTAGTTAAGAAACTGCCTGACAATGCAGGGGACACAGGTTCAAGCCCTGGTCCAGGAAGATCCCACATACCGCGGAGCACCTAAGCCCATGCGCCACAACTACTGAGCCTGTGCTCTAGAGCCCACGAGCTACAACTACTGAGCCCACGTGTCAGAACTACTGAAGCCCATGCGCCTAGAGACCGTGCTCCGCAACAAGTGAAGCCACTGCAATGAGAAGCCTGCGCACCACAATGAAGAGTAGCCCCCGCTCCCCACAACTAGAGAAAGCCCACACACAGCAACAAAGACCCAACACAGCCAAAAATAAATAAATAAATATAGTTTTTCAAAAAGTGAATGAAATAAAAATCATTTAAAATGTTTAGCACATAGTAAACAATCAATGCATTTCAGTTATCATTACTCTTATTTTTGAGTCAGTTGGTAGCTACAATGTGGTCTTATTTCTTTTCTTAAACTCCATGCGGGCTTCAGTGAACAGTTGGTTCTTTCTACAGCAAGGAATTAATTCTTCCTCTTCTATCACATTTTTAGCAATAAAGTGACAAAATAATCAGAAAAAGTTTCAAGAGGCAGCTTAGCTGGTTGCTTCTCCCTTTTGAAGAACCATCTGTCAAAGATGGTGATTGTGGAGAAGATATAAATTTTGGGACTCACACTAAGACCACTTGCTGACAACTATGGGTATGATGTAGAGTAGATCTCATCCTCCTCTGAGCCTCATTTTCCCTTATGAAAAGGAAGGGTTTTTTGTACAAAGTTTATAAAGATCTTTGCCACTGCGTCATTCCAGGATTATATACTTACAGAGGTAAGCATTATTTCTCCCCTTAAAAATCAACAGACTATCCAATGTGTTCATGGAATTATTCTATGATATTATATTTAAATAAAACTGAGTAAAATTTGCAAACAAGAATTACAAGTATGACAAAATATCAACATAAATGTATTGTTCCTCACGTTTTCCAGATAATACACAGATTGTAATATGTGCATGGTGTTTTATCCATTTTCTTGAGAATTTCTGATTTATCATAGGAACATAATCTAATCCTAGACTGATTTCCCTAAGGGATTAGTCAACATTTATTTTAATGCCTTTTAAATCTTTAGGTTCATAAAATCTTATATCTCTCAATTTGAATCCAGTCTTCATTTCCTAGAAATCCTGGTTAATGTCAACAATCCCTTGAGTCCTTAAAGAGTAGCTGATAACTTGTGGAAATATTGGAAACAGATTAATTCTTAGTGATCACAGCTTTCCCACATGGAGAGCAGTATATATATATATTTTTTAATATTGATTTATTTGGTTGCACCAGGTCTTAGTTGGGGCTTCCTGGCTCCTTAGTTGCGGCATGCATGTGGGATCTAGTTCCGTGACCAGGGATCGAATCCAGACTCCCAGCATTGTGAGTGCAGAGTCTTATCCACTGCACCACCAGGGAAATCACCGAGAGCAACATACTTTTAGCTTTGTTTATTCACACATTTTAATGAGGAAAACAAAAACAAACTTTTCAGTAAGTCAGTCATCAAATATTCATTGAGCACTTTCTGTTTTATGATGTTACAATATTAATAGGTTAATTTATTCAATTCCTAATCCCGTAAATCTAAATGGTGTAAATCTTTCCTTTGTTTTTTTCCTCCAGACCATTGTTATTTATAGAGATTGCATTTAGACTCATTCATTCATAAATGTTCTTTGGAGCATTTCTATTCCAGCTTTCTATCAAGCTGTCTTATATTTATTGTACTACTTCCTCCCTCCCATCTCTCATGGGATAATAATGTTCTGCACGTTGGGAAAGGAATAACCATCACTGACTTATTGCTGCCATTTTGGATACCAGAGCACCATTGCTAAAGAACTGAACCCAATCTACGACATTCAGAGGGAGGCTCTGGTGGCATTAGACAGACATGATGGGGTAATAAACATTTACCATCATCACCATTATCATCATCGAAATTATCATCAATCAATTGTAGTGATCTGGGAACTCCCTGGGTGGATTATCCTAGGATGACATTTGGGTCTGATTCATTCGTGTTCCTCTATTCAGGGAGGGGCAGAAGATCATGGAAAAGAAGACAACCCTATAGTCAGGCCTTTTCTCCATGGTTTTTAGAAATATACCCGGAAGCTCCTTTTTTGAGAACTGGTAAAAGCCTGGAAGAGGGGAAAATGAGAAAACACATAAAGATGTAAAAAAGAATTTGCAAATCAGAATGGTGATCATTTGAACAAGAGAAAAGGAAAAACAGTGAGAAAAGGAAAAGTATGCAAGGAAACCTGGGAAGGAAGTGGACAGATGGAAGCCAAAGGTAAGCTTGCAGGCCTTCTTCCAGTGTCTCAACGCCAGTGTGGATTGGTTTATGCAAAATGAGAATTCTGTGGAGTAATTATAACACCATACCTTCAGAAATCTTAGTTTAGACCTCTAACACTCTCTTCTATAGACTTTTAAATAATTTTAAATAGAAACTGGGTCTAAAATTGTACAAGAAAATGTTTGGAGATTTTGACTTGCTGCCTATAAATAAGAAAAGCCCCTGTTTAATTAGGAATTGTCTACATGGCCAACAGGGCCAATCAGATCAGAACAGAAAAACCACCAAAGCAGAATTTCCCCAAGGTAACATGGGTCTAAGTTCTTATTCACCCCACAAATGTCTAGGGCCTCTTTGACCTTGAGAAAATGCTAGGCCTCCCCTCACCGCCAACATACAAACCAAGCGGACTATGGTTCTCCAATGAACAGCAGCTTCGACATCAAGGACCAGCCTTAAAGGCGGCATCAAAAGATGCAGTAGTTCTTGGCTGATGATGAACTGTGCCTGGAAATAGGTATCAGAGCATTCTTGTTTCATGCCCTAAAGCACTACGTAGATGATAAAATAGAGGGTGCACCAGAATTTCCCAGGTTGCTTATTGAAGCTGAAGATTGCTTAGAACTCCCTGCCCACTCGCCAACCCATCCCCCAGCTACTGATTCCTCAGGTCTGGAGTGGGTCTAAGAGTCTGCACTTTAATCAACCTGTCCAGGTGATTTTGATGCAGATGATCTAAACACTTGAAGAAATATTGCAGGCATAGCCCCAGCATCTTTTTTTAATGTCTTGCTGTCTTAATGTTTGCCACATTTTAGGTTTTTCAAATCTATAAAGCTTAACCCTAGGAAATCAAAATCTTTACCATAGACACTAAACCCTCATGTCAACTTCAAGGAAAATGTGTGTGAGTGTAAGTGTGTGTGTGTGTGTGTGTGTGTGCGCGCGCGTAGAGAGAGAGATTAGTGCAGAAGATAAACCATTCAGAGTTCCTTCAATTGGGTTCCTTGTGACTTCACATTTGGACTGTTCTCTAGCTGCCCCTGGTGTTATGGGAGGAGAAACACACTTCCCAAAGTGATAGCTCTGCATGAGGGAAATTAAAGCATTATTGCCTGGGCGTGGAACCACATTAGTAATTCAAAGTGATGTCAAAGGGGAAGGATTATGACTATTTCTATTTCCTGAAGGTAAACAAGCTAATTTACATTAGAAAAGAGGACCAGCCTGAAAAAATATATATCTATAAAAACAACGTGTTGGCTTCCCTTCATTCATTCACACCGCACTCAGAGGAAGAGTGCAGGAAGTCGGCTGCGGACATGTCTGTGGGCCTCGGTTCTGTGGCAACAGCGTGTGTCTCAGGCTCTCTGTGGTCAGGGCTGAGGACCCACCTGGGAGAAGCTGGTGTGTCTGCCTAGATGAGACAGAACAGGGAGCTGGGCACTGCTGCCCGCCCAAAAGCTGGGAAAGTCCCCGGCACATAATAGGTTCTCAATCAATATTTGCTGAATGAATGAATGAACTCTCTGATTCTTTGGTTGTTTATGTTCTTTTTAAAAAGAACTTAAAATTTTAAGATCTTTGTACATGTACACATACACACACACACACACAAGAAATTTGAAATTTTTTATACCATTCTAAAGTTCCACCACTCTGTTAGTGTAGACATAGATATTTTCATATGGTTGTAATTGAGTGTGTGCTATTTACAATTCAAAGGTTATTTCATGAATCTGGGTTTCTTCTCCAAGAATGTTCTCCATGGGCTCCAGGAGGCCTTTTGTTTCTCTCATCCATCCATGACTTCCTCTTCCACCTCCAGGACGATGCTGCTCTCCTCCAGACCTCCAAGAGGCTCATGTCCACCTGCCCACAGCCTGTGGCTTTCAGAACACTTCTCCATAAAACCGTATCTACAGAGAATAAAGAGGAAAGAGCTTACTTCAGTTGCCTTAGGGCTGCCTGGGAATTTTCCTTGGGTACATCTAGCCAAAATGATTATGTAACCCCTTCCTCCTCCTGTGGAGCTATGTGAGTTTTAAGAAAGACTGATCACCCTCTCTCCTCAGCTCACCTGCTGTCCCCCAAACATACGCGTGTACACACACACACACACACACCCCATAACTGTCCAAGACAAGGTCTAATTAATTGCCTCTGGGAATATCCCCCCAAGCTTTCATCTTTCCTTCAGAAACATTCTTACCTGATCTTGCCATCAGTGACAAAAACTGTTGCCCCAATTTAAAACAAAAACAAAAAACCCTTGTTTCCTGTTTTCTTGGCTGTAGCTCCTTGCCAGTTTTTATTTTTTATTTAATGTGGTTTTAAATCCAAAGTGGTCCACACTATGTTCATTTAAAAAGAAAGGAAAGTGACTTCCCTGGTGACTCAGCGGTTAAGAATCCGCCTGCCAATGCAGAGAACACAGGTTCGAGCCCTGGTCCAGGAAGATCCCACATGCTGCGGAGCCAACTGAGCCTGTGCACCACAACTACTGAGTCTGTACTCTAGAGTCCATGTGCCACAATTACTGAAGCCCGGGCGCCTGGAGCCTGTGCTCCGCAACAAGAGAAGCCACCGCAATGAGAAGCCCACGCACCACAAATGAAGAGTAGCCCCCGCTCACCTCAACTAGAGAAAGCCTGCTTGCAGCAACGAAGACCCAATGCAGCCAAAAATAAATTAATTAAATATATATATATATATATATATATATATATATAAGGAAAGGAAAAACTGGCATTTTCATCTTAGATTGTATATTTTAAAAAATCTTCATTAATAGTAATTTCCATCCCATGTGACTTTATCAGGTGCTGTCTGCAATCTTGCCCTCTACCTGTCACAACTGCCCAGAAGGCCCAGCAGTGTCCCTGTGGTGAAAACAATCTAGTGTGACTCCAAATTTTCCTATTTAAGAAGGACAGAAGTCACCATCTAATTATCAGTGATGGCAAGAAAGCAGCTGGGTAAACGTGGCTCATTCAGGTAAGACGAACAGCTACAAATTCCCACATTACAATTAGCTAGAAGACTAACAATATGAGAATCCCATAATGACCAGGAGGATCATATATGCTACCTCTCACAGTTTTTTGCTCTGTGTTTTTATTTTTTATTTTTTTGCGGTACGCGGGCCTCTCACTGTTGTGGCCTCTCCCGTTGCGGAACACAGGCTCCGGACGCACAGGCTCAGCGGCCATGGCTCACGGGCCCAGCCGCTCCGCGGCATGTGGGATCTTCCCGGACCGGGGCACGAACCCGTGTCCCCTGCATCCACAGGCAGACTCTCAACCACTGCGCCACCAGGGAAGCCCTGTTCTGTGTTTTTACTCCTTTGCTTCTCTCCTCTCTGACCTGTCAGTGTGAGTCTCAGAAGACAAACATAACGGGGATGGGTAGAATTATTGTGAAAAACCACACAAGATAATGAGGCAAAGCCACACAGTACACAAATGCAAGAGATTACAACAACAGTCACTGCTTCCTCTGAAAAGTGTATGAAACAGTATTGTAAACCAAGCATGATTTTTTTTGCCTTACATGATCATTGCAAAGATGCATTCTCTGTACTTCTAACAGGTAAAGTCCTGAAAACTCCCACGTCCTTACTTAGCTATCAGAGAGTTAATGCTAAGTAAACACTTAAAAGTATTAAAGGAGCTTTTTATCTTAAAGATTCTTGAAGATGGAAGGGTCTTCAGAGCTCATCTAGTCCACTGGTTCTCAAACCTGCTTTTGCTGGACCCACAACTAGAGATCTGATTATGTGTATGGGGCAGCAGCCTGGGAGTGAATTCATTTGAAAAGCCCAGAGTTGATCTGATATCCAGCCAAGGTGGACAAATTGAGTCCAAACATCTTATTTTTTTATACGAGAAACAGAGAAACTAAATGAATTGCTAATGAGACATTTGAGTCTCTCCTGAAATAAAATAAAGGGTTTTCATTATTCAACAAACATTTATCACATTCCCACCATGTGCTCTGCTCTATATTAGGCAATGATAGGATGAAGACAAACAAGATGTGAACTTTGCTCTCAATCATCTTACCTTGTCAAAGCAAATATCACCCTCTAGTTATTAAATGAGTTAACACATTTTAAAAGCATTTGCACACAGTGTATGTTAGGGAGATATAATGTGTAATTATGGCTTCTCTGCATTTGGACCCTGGAATTCTATGTAAAGCAAATAGCTCTGCACTGCTTTTTCTTTGCAGGAAATTGTGGTAACCGTTTTAACATGTAACCGAACACCTAAGGCATCCATATCGCCAATTTCAGAAGATTGATAAATGACTTCTGTATAGCCACTGAACTAACCGGCCAGAAACCACCGTGGTCTTACCCCAGTTGACCTTTGTAAATAGACTTCCTCATCAATGCAGAGAAGGGCAAATGAAGAGACTGTAGGCTTCAACCTCTCCAGAACTGTTCTGCTGCCTCTGCCTGCTGTCCTCTGCAGAGGACACACGGGAACAACCATCTCGGTACGTGTTGAGATTCTGAACATGGATGTCTTTCCAGCAACAAATCAATGCTTCTGCTCAGTACTGTCATCTCAACTGCCCCATTTGTACTAACAGGCTCCACTGTGGAAACTATGCTGCTTTGGGTATTGAGCTGGCCAGCCCTCGAGTCACCTTTCCATTCCCATGGCTAGTGCGGACGCATTTACTCCCTAAGAGAGTGCTCTGGAAGATTAGGAAGGCCGTTCATTTTCCGCTAACCACACAGAAACACTGCTGAGCCGGCTCGGGCTCACCGATGCCTCAGACAGTCCTGTCACCCAAGTTTGCTTCTCACTCTTCTACGTCTTTTCTTGTGCCGTTTGGCACAGTGTCTCAACTCCATAGGATTGAGAGCCAACTAACTTTTGGATTTTTTTCATTTATCTTTAGATGCTCTTGTTTTCCATTTAGGGCAGAATTTTCCTAATAAATGCTTAAACAGCAACTCCAGAGTTTCAAGTGACTTTTCTATGCCAGAATAAACTCTGACCAAGTAGTTATATGAGTAGGTCCTTGACTGGCTTAGGAAAAATCCATTTTATTGTTAAGAACAAATGATAGAAGGGAAATTGCATGTTGACAGAACCATAATGCTCAGTAAGGGAGCATTTGGGATATTATATTTCGGGGTACAATGCTAACATTTTGAGAACAGCATCCCAAAAGACAATGATCACCCTCTTCTACAAATTATCCTTGTGTTCCATTTTCTACGAAAAATCTTGAGAGGGATGGACCATAAGTCTCACTTAAAATTGCCCAATGTGCTTGTTTTTATGAAGGAATATAGATACAAATATGGACTTCAGGCTCCCCAGAGGTGAATGACTTATGGGTTTATGAGGTTCAGTTACCCTACAGTTGACTTTGCTCACTTCTTTATTCTTGTCTGTATTCAAGATGAATTAAACATAAATGAAATTACCCCAGACTAGGATGTGGTGGAAAGTTTAGCCTCATGACAAGGAATCCTTTTCACAGCAGTTTTTGTTTTTGTTTTTGTTTTTGTTTTTGTTTGCGGTTCGTGGGCCTCTCACTGCTGTGGCCTCTCCCGTTGCGGAGCACAGGCTCCGGAGGCGCAGGCTCAGCGGCCATGGCTCACGGGCCCAGCCGCTCCGCGGCATGTGGGATCTTCCTGGACCGGGGCACGAACCCACGTCCCCCACATTGGCAGGCGGACTGTCAACCACTGCGTCACCAGGGAAGCCCCTTTTCGTAGCAGTTTAATCATGCATTCCCCCCTAGAGGCAGAGTGTGGAGATGGAGGAGCTTCCTCAGTGACGATTCCTCCATCGGTCACTCTCTCAGAGCCAAGGTCTTATCTCAACTTCGCTCTCCAACACGACATACCAAGCATCCGTGGCCATCTTTCAAGCTCTTTTCCTGTTTATTGCCTTAAAACTGGGAAATGGCTCACCGAACAAAGGCAGTTCCCCAAGGCCAAGCAGTAATAAATATTCAAGCCAATGTCTTTCAAATGCTATTGTGAATCATCTTTCCCTCCTTCCTTCCCATGGTTCAGTCATCTTGCTGGCTCCAAATGTTCACCTTTTGTGTCAGGCCTCAGCTGCCTTCAGTTTACTGCCTAGGACTGCAATTGTCTTTGTCTCCTTTATCCGCTTCACTGTGTCTTGTTTTCCTAAAGTATCTGGCACCCACTTTTCCACAACATTGTTCCAGGAAAAAAAAAATAATAATTTGGGGAGGCAGCAGAAATACAGTTCCAAAGGCCACAGGGTGACATCCTCTCTCACCTGATCTTTATTCATATCTGGGTTTTAATTGCATTTTTTTTCCATTTCTCAAGCACCAGACACCTCCCTTCCTCCCTGACAGGAAGGAGCATTTTATTTCTCATTCAAAATGCTTTCCTACTGATCCCTATTCTTCAGAAGCTCCAGAGGCCCCTTGTTACCTGTTGGTTTTTCTCATATTGGTTGATCTGTTGGCCTTGCTGTAGTTTATTACCTTTTCAACCTTTTTTTGCCTCTTTCCGAACTTAGGCCAGAACTTACAACCTGCTGTCTTTTCTCATCTTCACTATCATTATCCCCAGACCGAGTCTTCCCAAAACGGATTTTTTATTTTTTTTTAACCAACCCCGTGCTCTTTAAAGAAACAAAGAGGAGAATTATGCAATGGTTTCCACCGTCCGAGTGTCTGTGGCTTTGTTTGAGCGAGAGCTTCAAATCCAAAGCTAAACCTTGACTTAACACACAAACCCAATTGAGGAGAGGAGTACCCGTGTTGAAGCCCACCCATTGGCCAAGGACACAATCAGAGGGTTATTGGCAGGTATCTTCTTATCTCCCTGGTGCACTGAAAAAACTCAATTCATTAAAATAATAAAAAAAGATCTTGGTCCCTCATGTGAGCGGCATGTGATTTTTCCATGAACGTTCGGCTCAGAAGGCATCGTGCCTATTATACATTCCATTTATAAATCAAACGCCCCTCGCCCAGCGGCTGCACGCTGACATGTCAGCGAGGTTTGGGTCAGCCGCATACACTTCCACGTGCACAGTAGATTAAGGCAAAGAGACAGGGAAGCGGCTCTTTTTTGCCCCCCTTTTCCACCAGTAATAGGCAGCTTGAACGTTAAAATTGGGCTGAGACTCCAAAACCAAAGTCCCGTGAACCATAGAAGCAAAGCGACTTGAGATAAAAGAATCTGTCTGTTCTCTGGGATCCATCACCTTCCTTTCTCTCGCCTTCATCATGTTCACTGGAAAGGAAAGGATACACATGTGTGTGAATTAAAGAATATATCTAGGAAAGGATGGGATCAAACCCAGCCCAAGAAAGACTTTGGTTTCTAAAGCTTGGGAAGGTGGTTTGGAGCCTGGAGTCTAGGTCTCTGTCCATGCCCGGAAATGAAAACAGAAAGAAGACTCGCAGGTGGCCCATCAGAAGGCCGCGAGGGCCCCGCTGAGTAGCTCCACCATGAAGGTAGCACCTTCCAAGTCAGCCCTGCCAGCTTGTGAGTCACTCAGCTGTTCCTCACTTCACGTGGAACTAGTTTCATCTTGTAGCCTCCCAACCATGTCAAAGGCAGGCGATTCACCAAGACCTGCTGGGGAGATTTTGTTAAAATATTTCCTACCCAACAAAGTCCATCAAAACTTTCCAGGGTTTGCTCCCTTGCCCTCATTCCCATCACCCATTTCCCTATTACCTTTCGTCATGAATAATAGAAAACAAAATGAGAGGGGAGCAAAGGAGAAGAAATCTACCTGTAATCTATATTTCCTTTGGACTTTTTTACCCACTGTACTCTGAATGAACAGGGAAGAAATGAGTTCAGGGGATTTAAAAATCTACAAAGAAAAAAGTGAGATTCTGAAATTGTACAGTATCTTTGGAAAATGACTACATATCGTGGGTATTGATCCTACCTATAAATGAGGGAAAGCCAAAGGGGAAAATGAGATATTGAAAAGTGGTGGTAACATAATTTATTACCTATTTTTTTCATATGTCATGTCCTAAGACATGGATCTCCCTGTTCCCCATGCTTTGAGGGATACAGAATAAATAATTCAGTAAAACCTCTTAAAAAGGAAAAACAATGAAGATGATTAAAATAGACTATAACAAGTTATTTTCCTTAAAACAATGAAATACTGTCAAAACAAGTAGCCCATGGCTTGGTAAGCTAACAGGGTATATCTCTGACATTTCCCTCCCAAAGACCCTAGAGTGGTGGTCTAGAATTCAGATAGATTTTAAGGTAAATTGGTCATGTCAGAAATGTTTCATTGAAGAGTTTAATTATCATATAAACCAGTCTTTTTCATCTTTGGTTGACAGTAGAACCAGCATTTAATGTAGTTTTCAAAAAATATAGATTGTAGACAGGTTGAGCAAAACATCAAGGGATAGGGTTTGGGAAACATGAATTTGATAATAAAAAACCTCAGACTGTTGCAGTGTATATCAAAAGGTGAAAACCACTGAGGTAATGACTTGGCCTGTGTACAATTTAAGGGCTTTAAATAATAAATCATGTGTGATTACTTGAACATGTGGTTGACATTTCAGGTTACTTCTCCTAGTAACAGGAATGGATCAGTGTTTTCACCTGGTTCCCTTTTATGGCATGACATTTGCTAAAAGTGGTAGCACTGAGGAAGGAAAAGCTGGTTGTCCTCTAACTGTAGGTCAACTCCCCGCCAGCAGAGAGAGATTATACAGCCTGGACTCACCAAACAAAGCAAGCACAGTATGGCCTGCCTCATCCTTTAAGGCCTTTTAGAGCCGGCGTAACTCTTAGTATTAGAGGCAATGTTTATTACTGTTTTCATTAAATACAGTAACTGAAATGAGGATATTTTTCTTAGATGGTACAATATGTATATCCACTGAGCATTTTTATGTTATGATCTGACATCATTTTCAGGATAGTTTCTAATTCTTTAGTTAACTGAGTATAGATGACTTACGTTTTCAAGGCAGTTATTCATCCAGTTTTGCAAAATCAGCTTCTGACTTGGCCTACAGTGTACAGTGTGTTACATCTGGTGTATTATGTCTGCCACTAGAAAATTATTCTTGAGTTTTTTAAAATGTCCAATGAGACTTGTAAACTTCAAAATAGTTTACTAAGAATGGAAAATTATGTTAGCAATCCTTGTGTTGCCACTGATTTATTTCAAATCTAAATTTTATATTTATCAAAGTTATATGTACATATTCCAATATTTCAAATTCATAGTTCAAAGCCTTACTATTTTTTAAAGAAAGAGTCCTCTGACCCCAGGACTGCTATCCAGAGGCAACCTCTCTCAATTCTTTTAGCTAATATACGTTAATATCATCTTTCAATAACGTTTACTTGTATGTCATGAATTTTCAAGATTAGGCATAAACAATTGCCTTCTCACTATAAAAATTCAGGATTTAGCTTTTTACCAACAATGATGCACCCATCACCATCATATATATCATCATATGTATATACTTTCCCTTCCCCATTCCTCCAATATAGTTACATCTTAACTTTTGATTAGTTTATATTCAGTGTTTATAGTATTATTACTATGTTTATCCTAATCACAGCTGAACTACTTTATTAAATAATTTTTTTCTCACATTTTAACATCTCCAAAATCTGGATGTGTCTTTCATTTATGGTTAGCCAGATAGCTATTGTAATAATTGTCACTGTATATGCACAAGTCTGGTCAAAGCTGTTGATAATGTCATCACTTCAGTTGAGATTGTACATAAGAGGAACTACACATGCTGAGTTTAACTGCCACACAAAGTATCTTCAAACTATTACAGTATGAATTGACATTAAAAGAAAAAGTTATTGTGTACCTAAAAAGGCAAAAAAAAAAAAAAAAACCCAGAGTAGTGGAGCATAAATTTATTATTAGTGAAGCAAATATCTGTCATTGGAAGAATGACAGCAATTCAATATTTTCTTGCAAAGCATAACCTAGTGCTTCGTGTAGATCTAAGAAAAAAGATGCCTACAGGTAGATAAACTATGTTATGTTGATTAATAAGAATATGGGAAGGTACCTTATCACGGTAATGCAAATGAAGACAGGAAAATATACCAAATCCCTCCATACAGAAGGAAGAAATTTCAAAGCAACAAGAGACTAATGTCATTGATTCATACATCACACAGGACTAACACTAAGTAATTGTGTCATCATTTGATTGCAGAGATTTTTCTTTCTTAGTAGTCTAAAATGTTGGTGGATTTTATAATTTATAGCCTCTTAGAGTCAACAAAATATGGAATGTAATAAATTATGATTGTATTTATTTTTTTGAACATTTTGTTTTCCTTAGAGTTATTATTTCATTGTTTTCATTTGTATTGTTTTCTAAATGTTTACCACAAATTCACCCACAAATTGTTCTCTAAAAGTATAAATCTCTGAAAGAAATCAAGATCAGAAATACTCCCAGTTTCATCTGATTAGTTGCAATCTGAACTGGGTGTTCTGATGTCTATTGCACAGCTGATGTCCTATGATCCTACATCACTAACATCCTAGGAAACGTCTTTCTCCTTGAGTATGTGTCCTAGATAACATATCATTCCCTTTGATTTATTTCCTTATTTTGGTATACCACATCCCCTAGTTAGTTCTGGGCAAAGGATTCATAGACTTCATATTTTTTGAGAACTTCTATGTCAGAAAATATCTTTACTCTGAATGATAGTATGGCAGGATATAAAATTCCAGGTTGTAAATCATTTGCCCTCACACTTTTTACATTATTCCATTCTCTTCTAACTTCCAGTTTATTATTAACTCAAATGCTATTCTGACCTTCTTTGTATGTGACTTGGTCCCCACCTTCCACTCCCTCTGGAAGCTTTATGGTTTTCTCTTTGTCTCCAGTGTACTAAAACTTTATGGTGATCTCTCATAATGTAGATAGATCTATTTTCATCCATTATGCGAGGCTCTTGGTGGGTTCATTCAATTAATAATAGAAAATTTCATGTTTCTCTGCTGATTTCTATTTCTTATGTTTGTTCATTTTCTCTTTCTGGAACTCCTATTATTTAAACATGGGAATTCCTAGACGGATATTCTAAATTAAAAAAAAAATTTTCTATGTCTTGTCTTTGTCAAATTGTTCTACTTTATTAGAAATTTCCACTATTTCATCTTTCCCCTTTATTTTTTTATTTCTGCAATCATATTTTTAATTTCAAGGATTCTTTTATAGTTTCTGAATTTTTTTATAGCATCATGTTCTTATTTCATAAGTATAATAACTTCTCATATTTCTGAGACTAATTTTTCTCCTCACAGCTTTCTTCTCTACACATGGTCTCTATTTCCTCCACATTTCTTTTTCAGTTATTTGGCCTGTCTTTCCTGTTAGAAGTTTTCCTCAAATGTATCTGTTCATACCTTATGATGGAGAACGAAAAAAAAAAACAAATTGGAAGTTGTAAAAGAGTGAGGCTTCATGAATGATGGACTTCAATCTAAGATAATTTTGCTTGGCCTTTTCATTACTGGATGCTATAAATACTTTTGAGTCTGTGCTCTTGGGCTAGTCAGATTCCTCAGAGAAAGGACTTCCAATCTCCTGCCTGGCTCCTGGCATTTATCCCCTGTTGAGGGGATAAAGTTGAGATTCTCTCCTTTTTTATGATCATTCTAATCATCTGATTTTAGAGGTTACCCCCCCCCCCAGCTGTGCTGGTGTCCTCCAGTCCAGAGCTCCTTGGGTTCACCTCTTCAGAAAATAAAACTCTTCCCTTCGTATTTTGGTGTGGAGGAATGGAGAAGGGGGGCAATTGCCAGTATGAGAATACTGATCTGGGGCTTAACGGATTCTTTAACAGCCTGGCAAACAATTCTGTTCTCAGCCCCATCTATACCTTAACTTTCAAAGACACCTTTTGCTGCCAGCTCCTGCGCCTTTTGTGGTTTGGAAGGTTCAAATCCGGTTGCTTCTGTGCTTTTTTCCACCGCAAGCTTTCAGTTTTCATGGTCTAATACCTGCGCGTTGCCTTTCTAACTTCCAACATTGCGTCATTGTTGTTATCTGCTCTCATGTTCTCTTTGTCCTTGATGATCTATGCCTTTAAAAACACCTTTATTTTCATTTTAGTATCATTTTTGGAGGAAGCTGTGGTAATCACATATGTTCAATTCATCAACTAGTTGAAGCCTCCTGTCTCCCATTAAACTGTGACATAAATATGATGTCTTTCTCCGAATCACCCATATAATGAAACTTGAAGGTGTTAGAAATAAGCTTCTATTATAAAAATTTGTTAAAAAACATCAGTGACAGAGAAATGCTCATATAAAAAGGATTTTATGTATCTGTTGCTCTGGTAACAGAAAAAAACAAAGACATTATACATGCAACAAAGACATTCTCTAGAGATGCAACAAGGCATTGACTGTTTATATTGACTAGTAGATGAGGAAAAGTAAACGTTTTTCATCTTGTCTATGTCTCCTGAGTTTTAGTTAATTTGTTTTTCATAACTAGATATAGTCGGTTTTCTGTCACTACCAAGTGGAAAAAGGCCCTGAGCGAGAGAAATATAGTCAAGGTTAGGAAGCCGAGTCTCAACAATAAATCAAAGTGGAACATCGGTCGAGTTTGGATCATCTGCATGATTCAGGCCCGTAGATTTTCTGTGATGGCTGTCTCCCCAACAATGTGCCACTCCACCCCTGCTGTGTAGCAGCCCATGTGCTTCAAAGGGCATTGACCCTCTGACATCTCCAAAGATGTAAGCGAGTCAAGGGAATCCAATCCCTGGGTCATTGAGTGACTTGGACCTTAACACCATCCTCACATGGCATTCTGCTGGTCACAAGGATTGACACTAAGCTCAGATGACTTGCCTACTAACCGAAGAAGGCATTCCTTCTCCTGAGGCATTTTCAAGAAAGCAAATAGCCGAGCTATCTTGGCAGCCTCTCTAAGCCTGTCAAAGCCAGCTTTGGGTTGAAGACAATACATTAGATGGCAGAGCAGAGAGGCAAGAAAAACCCCAATATTAGAGTTTTGATAAACAAACCCAGAAGCCTGAGTACCTCCATATTTTCTATTATATACGAATCAGTAAACTCCCTTATTTTTAAAGTTGGTTGAGTTTGGGTTTTTCTTTATCACATGCCTGTATTTTCTAGACTGCCTAACCACTATTATACAGTTCACTATGAAAAAAAAAAAATGCTCCTGAGCTTGCCCACATTTACCCAATTAACTATAAAAGAGTATAAAAATAGTTCTGACATTAAAATTCAGATCTTGACAAAATGCATTTATGCCATGGGCTTATTTGCAGTTGAGTGAACTCTTCATCTTCATGAATTGTCTTTATTAGATAAAACAACAAATATGTTTACATATTTTTATCTTTGCCTGGAGACAGCATTTCCTTCTCTCTCTCTCTCTCTCTCTCTCTCTCTCTCTCTCTCTCTCTCTCCTTGATTAGTAGTAGTTCCGCTCAGGCAAAACTTTTAGAAGCCATTTACTATATCATCAAAATGAGAACTGTCAAGTCATAAGCATTAGAAAGTGAGGAAACGATAATCATATTCCAACAAAACATTTTATTTAAATTCAGAAAATAAATACAGTTGAGGATTACTCCACTTCAAGGTTTACTTGAAAGCATTTTTGAACTTTACTGCCCTAAAGATGAATACATCATTGATTAAATAACACTAGTCTAAAGCAGCTCAAATTGTAGCTGTCCTAGTGTCTGCATAATGCAGACATTTATAGAAAATCAAACCAGATAATGGATGAAAATTAATATATTTTGCAAATGTGATTATTTGATGGACTACCTTCAGTAATTTAGGTAACTGTCAGTTTTCCCTTTTATTTTGGGCAGTGTAATATTTTTCTAAACAAAAGAAGTATAAACACATAAAACAGAATAATTCCAAGGCACAGTCCGTAACATTCTTCTCTTCTCTATTCACACTCACTGTCTTGGTGATCATACCCAGGCTCATGGCTTTAAATAACATTTGTACACCAATTATGAGCAGTTTTAAATCCCCACCCCCGACCTCTCTCTGATCTCACAACTTCTATCTCCAGATACCTTTTTGACATCTCCATCTGGATGTCTAATCATTTAAACTCAGCATGACCCAAACTCAACTCTTGCTCTTCCCCTCAAAATCTGTCTGACTTTCGTCTTCCCTAGTTCAGTGCAAGGCAACTTCATTTTTCCAGTTACTCAGGACAGAACACTGAGTCATCCTTGACTCATCTCTTTCTCCCAAACACAACATCTAATTTATCAGTAAATCTCTCCTGTTGGCTCTACCATCAAAACATACCCAGAATTGGATCACATCTCTCCACCACCAATTCCATTTGCCTATGTGGAGTCACTGTCACCTCTTGCTTGGATCATTGCAATAGCCTCCTAATTGGGGACCCTGCCCCCACCCTTGTCTCATAACTTACAAAATAGATCCTTTTCAATGTTAAGTCATGTCATGTCAATTCTCAGCTCAGAATCATCCATGGCTTCCTATTTTTACTCAGCATGAAAACCAGCACCTTCATAATGACCTCTATGAATAGCCCTCTACTCACTCTCTGACTTCATATCCTTCTATGAATTCCCCCTTGATCACTCAGCTCCAGCAACACCAGGCACACCCTTCACCTTTGATGGTCTTTCTTCCCTTTCTTCCACTTTCCTTCCAGATCAGTGTGAGGTCATATGTGAATGAAACCCACCCTGGGGAGCCTATTTAAAATCGCAACCTTCTTCTCTGCAACCACCTGTTCCAATTTCCTGCCACACTGATCTATTTTTCTACTTTTCCTTGGCACTATCACTGTCTAACATTCTCTGCACTTTACTTAGTTATCATGTTTATTGTCTCTCTCTCCTGTCAGAAGATAAGCGCCATGCATTTAGGGATCTTGGTTTGTCCACTTGTGTATCTCAGACACCTTGATCAGTGCCTGGAAGATGGTGAACATGCAGTACATATTTCCTGAACAAATAAATAGGAAACATAGAGTACTATACATGCCTTACTTGTTGGAGACAAAAATGGAACAATCCTAAGACTGAAATTAGACCTTTTTTAGTTTTATAAAGGACTTTACAATTCACTTTATCTATTTTCCATTGCATGGAAACATGAATATTTTTTGAAAATACATACTGATGCATGTAATACTAGTACTAATAGAAACTCATTAATAAATAAGCTTTAACATCTCATACACCCACACATAACACATGTCTACAGATTTCAAAGCTTGCCTATGTGTTCCAACCCCAGCACACTTCTCTCATTTGTCCTAACTCAGTCCAGGCAGATATACTGGCTATATCCTTGGCTGGCTTTTACCTTGAGATGAAGTTTATTTCTCCTCTAATTTTTACTCCCCCAATTCTAAACCTACAAAAAAGTTTTAAAAATAGTATATACCCCTTTATCCATTGTTGCCAATTTTTAATATTTTGCCACATTTGCTTTCTTTCTTTCTCGTACATATTTTAATTTTTTTCCTGAACACTTTGATAGCAATTTGCTGATATCATGATATTTCACCCTAAAATACTTCATTGGGCATCACTTAAGAACATATCCTATATCACCACAATAAATGAATCATACTCAAGGAATTTAACATTAATATAATATTTTTACCCAATATAGTCCATATCGAAATTTCCTCAATTTCCCAGTAATGTTGTTTGTAGTCTTTTTTTTATATTTAGGATATAACCATAGACTCTGCATTATATTTAGATGCCATATCTTTAAAATAATTCCTCCTCCCTCTCACCTTCTCCCTCCTCCTCTGCCTCTCCTCCTTTTCTTCTTTTTCTGTCTGTGATGTCATTGACATTTCAAAAGTGTCCAAGCCAGTCACTTCCTCATTACTGGATTCAGGTTAAAGATTTTCAGCAAAACCTCTCCCTTAAAATTAGGCACTTGATGGATACTTTAATAGCTATAAAAGTGGTAGTTCAATGAAGTGGTTACAAGCCTAGCCCATGCAGCCAGACATACCTGGATTTAAATCCAGCTCTACCACTCATGTACTGTGACAAATATTTAATAGTTTTTTGCTTCAGCTCCCCTATTAGATGGAGATGATCATATTACTCATAGCGTTATGTAGATTAAATATGTTAGTGTATGGGAAGCACTTAAATAGTACCTGGCATTTGGCAAATGCTCTGTTAGCTCTACTTAGTTTTCAAAAAATCTGGACTGATTTCTATTTAGTTGCTGAGAGGGGGACACAGGAAAACTATGAAAGGCCTAGCTTAGAATTTAATTGTCCCATTATTGTTTCTGGAAGTTCAGAGTGTTTTTTACCTCATCCCCTCTTGACAAATGGCATTGGTTGGAGATTCAGAAAGGAGAGTAAGGGTGGCATGTGTGTGCAACCCAGGGGAAAGGTTCAGAGATGAGCTGTCATCATCTGACACGCCTCTAGAGGGCAGCAGAGGCACTAGCGACTCTCGGCTCGTTGCAAGTGAACCCCACGTGAGTCACTCCATAACCGGGGTAGGAGGTTGGCTGTCCTTAACAGAATAAAGAGGTGTGCGATTCTTTACTTGGGAGATGGAGCAAATAACCACAAGTAACACCGACGTACATTATCATTTTGGTAAGAAAGCTAAACTTAGATTTAACTGTTTCCGAAGACTAAATATATCACACTAGTGTGCGTGCCTCATCCAAACCATGGTAACATGAAACTTACTAGTCTGGTTCCAGCAGTTTGATTCTTAGCAAGCAGCTGAGTGCTAAGAGTGACTCTGATATAATTGCTGCCAGTGCCAGCTCCCCATGGGCAGGGAATACCATCCTCTCCCAGCAGAACAGAGAGCTCATCGGCACGACTGCCACCTCTTCTTCAGTTTCCAAACACGTACAGGGGTTTTCTGCTTCATATCAACTTTGACCTTACGGTTAATGTTTCTAACTATCAGAATTCAAGTGTTCTCCTATAGCTTAGCTATTTCCAAGTGTTGAAATAGAGGTCTCCTAAAAATCTTTCAGAGCATTCAAAAATTGATTAAACTACAAATAATCAATTATCAGCAACATTGTTGGCACATCCTCAACATTTCAGATGGACAGTACAGGGTCATGGGTAAGGTCATGGACTCTGAAAGCAGATAACCTGGGAGTGAATCCCAGCTCCACAGCTAACTAGCTGTGTGGTCTTGAACAAGTTAATCTCTCTGTACCTCAGTTTCCTCTTCTGTAAAACGGGGATATTGATAGTACCTACCTCATAGGGTTGTTAGGAATATTTAAGGAGTTAATATATGTAAAACTCTTCGAACAGTCCCTTGTACTTAATAAGCACCATAGAAGTGTTAACATTTATTAGCTAGGGTCTCAGGATCTTAGCCAAGCATTCAAGCCTTTCCCTGCCCCCTTCTCCCCTTCTCAACAACCATGGTGGCAGAGCAGCAACTAGGATTCAACTCACCCACAGAGCATTACTCGGCACAGGTATCTGCAAAAAAGGAGCATTTCTCCTTTCACCCAAAACACACGGGAAGAAAACTGTACAACTTCAGCATCTCCTAAGCCTTCTCCTTTAAGTGCCCTTGATCCATCTAGTCCCTTTCTATAGGCTCTGCATCATCTTCTCTGGACCAGCAAGGTTCTGGCTGATTTTCTTGATGGAGGTTTGGTTATCACTTATTTCTCTCTTGGTCACCTGCTCTAGCACGGCCATTCTAACCTCTTGAAGGAATACTTAATTGGTCACCCAGCACTATGCACTAGCTTTTCCCCTCTTTTAACCAATCAGAAAGAGATAGACAAGAATTATACATATTCCCCATGTTAAAACAGAAAAATAGAGTTCCTTGAGTAAAAATAAAGTGAACTCCTTTAAAATTTTTAAAAAGAACTTTAAAATGTTTTGGAAAACAGATATTGTTACACCAAAACCAAAACAAAATCACTTTAGTTATTTAGAGAGGAAAATAAACTTTGTTTAAAAAATGGGAGATTAAGAGGATGATGAATATATAGAAAATCAGATCAGCATTTTGAACTGACATTACCTTATGTAAAAACAGGATCTGTGTGAGTACATCTCGTTAAGAAAGACTTGTGGAATCACTTTTTACATAATTTTCTGAGAACCAGGCAGGTTCGATTGGTTAGAGTGGTTTGGGAGCAGTACAAATACACCAACTGTCTAGGGTTTTGTTTTGTTTTGGGTTTTTTTTTTGCGGTACACGGGCCTCTCACTGTTGTGGCCTCTCCCGTTGCGGAGCACAGGCTCCGCACACGCAGGCTCAGCGGCCACGGCTCACGGGCCCAGCCGCTCCGCGGCATGTGGGGTCTTCCCGGACCGGGACACGAACCCGTAGTCCCCTGCATCAGCAGGCAGGCTCTCAACCACTGCGCCACCAGGGAAGCCCCCAACTGTCTAGTTTTTTAGCTTGTCCTCTGAGCTTACCTTAGGCTTGGGGGCTTGGGTATCTGAAGCTTAGCTCAACAAATTATTGATTGCTCCTCAGATATACTTTCAGCACTTCTAGAAACCCAATAAAATCAAAATAGTTTATGCTATATAGTCCATTGTGAAAATTGTAGAAAATTGTAATAATACCATAGCACACTGTAAAGGTATGATCTTTCCATTGTAACATAGTGGTTTAAGTACGCGGCATTTGGAATCGAACTGCAGCGTTTCAAATCCCAGCTGTTCCACTTACAAGCTTTGAGATCTTGGGCAAGACGCAGTGGCCTCAACTGTCCCATGGAGATAATAGTACAGACATACCTCGTTTTATTGTGCTTTGCAGATATTGTGTTTTTTACAAACTGAAGGTTTGTGGCAACCTTCGTTGAGCAAGTCTATTGGCACCATTTTCCAACAGCATTATTATTATTATTATTATTTTTGCGGTACGCGGGCCTCTCACTGTTGTGGCCTCTCCCGTTGCGGAGCACAGGCTCTGGACGGGCAGCTCAGCGGCCATGGCTCACGGGCCCAGCCGCTCCGCGGCATCCTCCCGGACCGGGGCACGAACCCGCATCCCCTGCATCGGCAGGCAGACTCTCAACCACGGCGCTACCAGGGAAGCCCTACAGCATTATTTTTAAATTAAGGTATGTATTATACGTTGTCTTTTTAGATATAATGCTACTGCACACATAAAAGACTCCAGTAGAGTGTAAGCATCACTTTTTTTTTTTTATTTTTTTTTATTTTTGGCTGTGTTTGGTCTTCATTTCTCTGCGAGGGCTTTCTCTAGTTGCGGCGAGCGGGGGCCACTCTTCATCGCGGTGTGCGGGCCTCTGTCACGGCCTCTCTTGTTGCAGAGCACAAGCTCCAGACGCGCAGGCTCAGTAGTTGTGGCTCACGGGCCCAGTTGCTCCGCGGCACGTGGGATCTTCCCAGACCACGGCTCGAACCCGTGTCCCCTGCATTGGCAGGCAGATTCTCAACCACTGCACCACCAGGGAAGCCCCTAAACATCACTTTTATATGCACTGGGAAGCCAAACAATTTGTGTGCCTCACTTTGTTGCTATATTTGCTTTATTGCAGTGGTCTGGAGCTGAACCCACAACATCTCCGAAGTATGCCTGTACCTACCTGTAGCAGACAATGTAGGCATTTCTGACCCATCGCCTTTGGTAAGCAGCTGATGCTCTTCCTTCATGGATTCTCCCTCCACCCCACATTCCCTGCCACTCCCGTTGGTTGTTAACCAATAACTCTGGGGGAGGGTGGAAGCCAAGCTCCCTTTCCTAGCAGTTACCCCAGAGTTGCTCCCTAAAGACTTTGGCCTGGGCTTCCCTGGTGGCGCAGTGGTTGAGAGTCCGCCTGCTGATGCAGGGGACACGGGTTCATGCCCCGGTCCGGGAGGATCCCACATGCCGCAGAGCAGCTAGGCCCGTGAGCCATGGCCGCTGAGCCTGCGCGTCCGGAGCCTGTGCTCTGCAACGGGAGGGGCCACAGCAGTGAGAGGCCCGCATACCGCAAAAAAAAAAGACTTTGGCCTGATATGCATCCTTACTTGGCTCAACTTCATTTCCTGTCCTGCTTCCCCCACTCCATACTGGTCTCTTCTGGGGCCACCTCAGGGATAAATCCCTTCCATTTGAACCTCATCTCAGTATCTGCTTCTGGGGACTTAGGACTTCACATTTAACACTCATAGAGTTTAGAAAGGATAGAGGAGGGTAATACACCCAAAGCACCTAAAACAGCATCTGGCATATCGTGAGTGCTGTGTAAGTGTTAGCTGTTGTTCTTATCTGAGGTTGGACCTCTAGTACCGAGAAGAGCCGAGGGAGCCATACAAGGACTTCAAACTAGCATAAGGCCACAAACATACAACCTCTTGAGAATTGTTGAGGGAACTGAATAATCCACATAACTGCTTTCATTTGCATCACTGGTTGCACCCGTGGCCTTAATTACAAGGGAATAAGTGCTTCTGGCTGAGTTGTAATATAAAGAGGCTGCCACTGTGTGCTCCCATGAGACCCACCACAGGCATTCAATTTAGTTAATAAGTATGGGTACGGAAGACTTGAACGTTCTCACTCCCATGTGCTACTTTTTTTTTCTTTGTAAGTGAAAAGTCTTTGGTTCCTCCTTTAACTGGGTTTCATGGAGTAGTTTCAAGGTTGCTTGTCTGAAAGTAAACAGCAGGAGTCTTAAGAACTTAATTTTAAGAAATTCAAAGAGCAAACGATGCACTTTGTTCTTCGAGTTTCTTAAACCTATATTTCATATCCTTTCATAATAATTTGTCTTTTATGGATAAAATATACACAAATCACTTAGAAAAAAAGACATCTAAAATGACCTTGGGAGACCAAGTTCTGTTTTTAAATGGCAGGCACAGGGTATATTATTAAGATTTCTAAATGGTAGCATTTCTAGCACAGCTCAGAAAGAGCATTTACCATTTCTTTATTATTCAGTTCAAATATAAGGGCAAAGAAAGTTACTCATAGGATTTCTTTTTTTATGGTTTTCATTTATCAGCTCCTGGAAAAAAAAAAAAACTGATATAGGCAAAAATCCCAACATGATAAAACCAGAACTAAAGTAATAGTGGTTGGGGGGAACCTCTAAGTGAATTATTATGATCCTAGGTCCTAAAAAAAATTATTCTTCTCTGGTTCTCTCATCTGACCCCACTACAGACTGGCTTTTGTCCACTTCACAGCACTTGAGCCATTAATGATCTCTTCCAGGACAAATGGAATGTTCTCTCTTCTACCCTTATTCACTTTAATCTATTTGTCGCCTTTGTTCGACTCAACCACTATCTTCCTCCTCCTCCATAAGCCTCTCCTAATTTTGTCTGATCCTTTAGTATTTCCTTTCTTTTCAATTTTATTATATATTTTAAAAATAAAAATGAAAATGACAATTAGAGGTGAGGGGAAAAAAGCACCACCTCCCCGAAGCCAAACACTGTTATTTCATTGGATTCCTCAGGTTTTTCTCTTATTGGTTTTCACATACTATGTATAGGATTTTGTAAGCTTTTTCTACCAAATTTTTATTTTAATTATTTCACATATTGCCATATAATCTCCATAACCTCCATCCTTAATTCCTTTGAATAATCCCATCTCTTTCTTTGACTCGCTCCTCTCCCCAACACATCTGCTGATGAGCCAAAGACTACTTTATATCCCACATTCTCCTTTTACATTCAACTGTCTCTTTTGTTCTAATGATATGAATACTATGAAGGAAACAAAACTCCAGGCTCCCACCAAAATACTTGTACCAAAATACTACTTATTCTGAAACTTAATCGGGCAATTCAGATCAAAGATGTAATCTTCTGAAACGCCTAAAACATAGGCATTTCTTTCCCCTAAAAAAAAAAAAAAAAACCCAAGATTTTTTCAGAGTTCCTAGAAAAATGACAGGTAGGTACAAGCACTTAATTAGTAGTTTTTAACAAGATACTAGATTAGCATTTTCCAAATTCTGCTCCAGATAAAATCAGTGAAATACTAATAGATGTTCTATTTCACAAAGGGGAAGGGAGTGAGAGACATTTCCATTATTAAAAAAAAGTTGGAAAATCTTAAATTAAAAAAAAATTTAAAGGGTTTCCTTACTGAGAGAATTTTCAGAGCCTTTAATATATTAATCCCAGCACCTAGCACAGTTGGTAGGTGCCCAATAAGTATTTGCTTAATACATGAATGTGCACTGTGTATCTCCAGGAAATAACACTACATGTGACATGTAAATTGCTAAAGAAAAGCAATTTATTTGAGATATTTAAACAATTTAAAAGATTGTTTATTGCGGCATTGTTTAGACTAATTAAAAACTCCAAACAACCCTAACGTCCATCAACTTAGAGGTTGGTTGAATGAATTATGGTGCAATAAAAGGCCATGTAGCCATGACAAATTATAATATAGGTTAATATTTATCGACACTAAAAGATGTCAACGACATATGAGAAAAAGTAGATTCTAGAACACTGAAATTTTGTATGCTATCTGTCTAAATAGACAGATATATCATATATACATATTATATATATATATAATGACAAGGATATACACCAAAAAACTTATAGTAATTATTTTTGGTTGGTGCAATGATTTTCACTTTGTATTTTATATCTTTATTATTGTGTATGATGCTTTGTGCAATGAACATGTCTTATTTAGTCAGAAAAAGCAATAAAGCTATTTCAATATTTAAACAATAAATAAATATAAGCAGCATCGATTGAAATTACACAGCACTTGGTGGCTATCAGTATAAAACTGCAGATAATAAACCAACCTTTTAGAAAGCTTTTCCAAGCTGAAAATTTTATCACAAAATTATTTTTAAATACTCGATCTTGCTAATAGCAGCAATAACAAAATTGGTGAAACTTATACTTAGAATCTATTTACTTCCTCTCATCCCAATTCTCAGTGTTACTTGAATAACTAAAGAACAATTTGAACTTCAGTGAGCATCTTGGGAGCAGAAGACAGCACCTGGGGCCAATATTGGATTGGCTCTCTCCTTGTTAACTATTACTGTGAAGAGGATCTGCAACAACTTTAGCTTCAATTTCCTGAACTCTAGAATAAAGCTTAGGGACTAGATGATATGTAGGATTCCTTTAGCCAAAGTTGTATGATTTTATCTAAGATATCTCATCTTAACTGTAATGAAATGCAGGGAATGCTATACAATGATTTAAATTATTTTTCTATCCCCTTCACCGATGGTAAACATTACAATAAATCATCAAATAAATATATACACATATTTTTACATCAGTTTCACACAATGTATCAAAAGTTTTATAAATTTGTATGTGCTTTACCCAGCAATTCCACTTTTAGGATTTATCCTAATGAATTATTCAAGAATGTATATAAAGATTTAATTTGACAAAGATGTTCATTTCAAGATTACAATAGAAAAAATAAACGGACATCGACAGTATCCAACAGGAACTAGTTAAATAGATTACTGTACATTATAGAATACCACAATAGTCATTAAAATGATGTAGAAAAATATTTGTCATAGAAAGAGATTTACAACACGTTTTTAATTTGAGAAAGCAGGTTATAAAACAGCATTTACAATACAATCTGTATTTGTTGTAAAATATTTATATGTTCATAAATAAAGGTATGGAAGGATCTACAACAAAATTTTACCTGGCAATCACTGGGTTTATATGTGTTTTATAAACTATATAAAGTTAATATACATTGCTTATGGAGCAATAAAATCAGTGGACTTATGATTTTTTTCCATAGTTTGTTTCCCTTAGCACTCTGGATAACATAAATAAATCACTTATTGTCAAAAAAAAATATGACTCAATAAAACTATATCAGTAAATTCTTGCTTAAAATGGTAATGTTAATAACACCATCATCAAAGATGCCTAATCACTTTTCTAAAAATAATAAAATTGTGATAAGCACAGAAATGAATTTTTAAAATGCCTTTGAAGAAATGATAGTTTCAACTGAATGTGGCCTTACATTTCTTGATCCACAGTAGTCTGTACATTAGATGGTACAGACAAGCCCCAGGGTTCATGACCAAGAGGAAAATAAAGAAAATCAAGGTGCCGTAATTCTGAATACTTAGCATTGGGTTATTTGAAGACTCACCATTCTGCACTAAGGAATAATTCCAAGTAGTCTCTGAAATGACACTGTAAAGCCCTTCTTAACATTCACACCTCTGAATTTCACAAAATAGTATAATTTATTAAAAAGCTGATGGCATCCCGAGAAGACTGACAATTTTTATTTTGCCTAGAATATTCTAAAGAATATCACTTACAAATATTTGCAAATGAAGCAACTGACAAAGGATTAATCCCCCAAATTTACAAGCAGCTCATGCAGCTCAATATCAAAAAAACAACCCAATCCAAAAATGGGCAGAAGACTTAAATAGACATTTCTCCAAAGAAGATATACAGATTGCCAACAGACACATGAAAGCATGGCCAACATCTTTAATCATTAGAGAAATGCAAATCAAAACTACAATGAGATATCATCTCACACCGGTCAGAATGCCCATCATCAAAAAATCTACAAAGAATAAATGCTGGAGAGGGTGTGGAGAAAAGGGAACCCTCTTGCACTGCTGGTGGGAATGTAAATTGATACAGCCACTATGGAGAACAGTATGGAGGTTCCTTAAAAAACTAAAAATAGAACTACCATACGACCCAGCAATCCCAATACTGGGCATATACCCAGAGAAAACCATAATTCAAAACGAGTCATGTACCAAAATGTTCATTGCAGCTCTATTTACTGGGAGGGAGACGCAAGAGGGAAGAGATATGGGGACATATGTATATGTATAACTTATTCACTTTGTTATAAAGCAGAAACTAACACACCATTGTAAAGCAATTATACCCCAATAAAGATGTTAAAATATATATATATCACTTACAGCCTCCATCATTTAAAAAGAAAAGATATTCTAAACTTAAAAAGATCCTAATCTCAGATTTTTTTTTAAGTCCTTTAGGAAAAGTCACTTTAGCTTTATAAATATAAGCAGTACATTGTTCGTGTTTGTCTCATTTTACTGTAGACTGGTGAAAGTTGAGCAGGCACTACCACTACTTTTTGAGTCAGTTATCTAGTAAAGAGGTTCCTGTTTAAAAAAAACAAAAAACAAACCCCAGGACAAACACTATGTGTATTTAGTCAACTATTCAGAAAGTTGTTGAGAAACGATTCAGAGGATTTAAGAAAGTGAACTAAGTTTAATATTATTTAGGTTAAGGACAATTTTTTTCCACTTGAAGTTCATTTAAATAACAATACAGTAAAACTAAAATGAACTTAATCATCTTTCTTCCCATTTCCCAAACATGTCATTTATGTGTTATATTTACAAGGTTTGTCATATTTTCATAACACCTCTACTATTATTTATTAAATATTTTTCCTTTCAGCCTCTCTCCTAGGCAATAATACCTATGAAACCAGAGATCTGATGGGCAAGTGTACACATTTAACCATTCTGCCATCTAAAGGATCTTGCGTATTTGTCTCCACAAACACTCACCTAGTCTAACTTCCTCATTTCACTGAGGAGCAGCATGTTAAATAGTGTGCTTTTTGCTTATGTGTTCATGATCTTACTTGAAGTGGATGGCAGAGCAGTAGATGGACTTGAAAAACAATAGCGATGCACAGAATCTCTTCATGGCCTGTCAGCTTAATTGTCTGTAATATACATATATAATTTTAAAGATACTGCAAGTTAACCTAACTCTATTACCAATTTCAATTTTTTTTATGGTTCTTAAATGGCTCAACACTCTCTACCTGGTATTATCCATTCATCCAACAAATATTTCTTGGGTGCCCAACTTGTATCTGGCACTGACTGGGTAAAGCAGTGGGTAGAACAGACAACATTCCTTGCCCTCATGAGGCTTACACTCTAGTAGATTTTTGTTGCTTTCTAAGTGTATGTCATGTTTCCTCTTCTAGATTCTAAGTCCCTAGAGAACAAGATCTGAGTCTAATTTAACTTTGACTTCTCCGTAGCACCCAAGGGAGCGCTTTGCACTGTTATATCAGTAAATAATTGACTAGGGAAGGGATGCATAGCTCTTTGGTTTGTTTGACACTTTGACCCTGAGAACCACACTTATTAATCATTTTCCCTTTTTTACACATCTATTCTTTTTTCAGTTTTCAATTTTTCTGATTTCAATTTACAAAATCCTGAAGATGAGAAAAAACAGAGAGAAGGCTTGTGGTGGAGGAAAACTAGCAAATGATGGAGCAAAAATGCACATTTCATCTGTTGCATTCAAAGTCCTATAACTCAGAAATATGTCAGTGAAATAAATGCCTGAATGTTTAAATTTGCATAAAAAGTAGCCTTTAAAATATATTCAGATAAGAAAATGTTTTGACCTGTGTATACTTTCCAAAATCATTCAAAAAATTATTGGGGTCTGAAATTTGCTGTATTTAAAAACACTGTTGCATACATTCATTTTGTATCAGGTAAAGTCACAAATCCTGTTTTTCCAGCTTAAGAAAATATATTGTATTTAACTTAAATTTTCATGATTTAATAAACATTTAATCTTACTAATTTTTAATGCTTAATAGGAAAGAAAACTAAACCAAATTTTTTTTTCAAAGTGTTGCCATAGCTCGCAGTTGAGATGACGACAGTCATTTTTCCATGGATTCTTCTTCAAGAATTCAATTCACAGCTATCGACTTTTTCCCCCCTGTATTTTTCTTCCCTCTTATAAAAGAAATAAACTATACTGATATATTCAAATTCTGTGTAAAGATTAAACCTATAAGAGGGGTAGACTCAGGCTTTAAGGCTTTAAATATCATATCTCATCTCTTTTTTTGGTGGAACTCTTCTGCCCTCACATAAATCGGTGGGGATTTTACACGTAGCACAAAACCCTGAAAATCTGGCTCCAGGGGAGTTGTTCAAGGTCATGGGCCTTTGGTAACAAGTCAAATTCTGTACCCAGCACCCCTCCTCCAGCCACTTAGAGACACTGCTTCCCCCCAGATAAGAAAGTTGTTAACAGTTCTCAGTAAGACGGAAGTATGTAAAACCTCTAAACTTTGTTACAGTCAGTACTTTTTTTAAATGGGGAAAAAAAGGTAGCAAGAGATAAAGGAAAGAGTTTACAAGTCTAGATCAGGACCAACTATGTCAGTAATGGGCCTTTTCTTGGGTCTTTGCTGCCTTTTTAAAAAATTATTAATTTTTTTATTTTATTGAAGTATACTTGATTCTTAACCACTGCGCCACCAGGGAAGTCCCTTGTGAAGACTCTTGTGATTGCATTGAGGGCCCACCTGGATAATCCAAGCTAATCACGCCACTCAAGATCCTCAATTTAACACAACTGCAAGACCCTATTAAACCATAGAAGGTAACATTTACAGGTTCCAGGGATTTGGGCCTAATATCTTTGGATGTCATTATTCAGCTACTACAGAACTGCTTGCATGTGTGTTGGTCTTTTCACCTTTGTATAATAAGGGTCTCTCACAGCGTAAGCACATCATGTGTCCTCAATAAATGAAATACACGCAGAGGTATAGTGGTATAGGCTAGGGGTCCACTATCAGTGGTCACTGGTATTCCTGCTTTGCTAAGGCTTTATTTCCCCAGGCCAGAGTTATTTCTTTTATGTGCTAATCTGTGGTTGGAAGGATATTTTACTCATGAATCAGATCAACTTATAGGTTAGAGAAATTAAGTGAAAGGGGCCTTCATACTCTCATCGCTTCTTCTGAGCTACGGTGAGGCAAAGTAACCAAAAAACTCCATTCCTTTCAAGCCGTGGGGTGAGAGGTAGTGGAAAAGGTGGAGGGGCCCTGGCAGCTGAATGGCGACTTTCCCAGAATGTGAGAATACGGCGTAGCTGGCTGACAAGCACGAGCTGCATTAAGAGTTCTGTCATCGATCTACAGGGCTGGTGAGTTGCCATTCCTTGGCCGTTTATTTTAAACACAGTATTCTTCATAAGGTAAGCTCCTAAATTCATGGCTATTACTTAACTGACCATTTCTCCATCTCGAGTCATTTGAGTTCAGTACAGGCATTTTTCTGAAATGAGGCTGTTTCTTTTTCAGTGTTCTTAAAATCATAGCCACCTTCACCACAAGAATAAGTCTGTTCCAGCCACCACGCAGTTAGAAAGACAACTCAGCCGTTACACGATTGCTTTGCCCAGCTGTTGGAAATCTTTTTCAGTGAAAGAGGAAAAAATGACTGCAGTAAAGTGAACAAGCAGATTCCTGTGCACAAGTAATCCTTGAAACAGTCAATTGTTTACTGCATTATAATTGTTTGTTTCCTTCTACGTTGGTTTTTCATCTTTGTGCTGGTTACAGCCGCCAGGAATCAGAAAGTGAAAAAAACTATAGAGTCCCCAAATATATCCAAGATTTGCCTAGGGTGGTGTGTATTTGGAAACTTCTGAGGCTTGAGAAAATTCTTTCATTAACGTACAACATCCATCTGTAATAAAACACAATTGTCAAAATCGATTTAGGTGATGGCGACTGGCATAAAGCTCATCTAACGTAGTCTGGCATCTGCCAGAGGTTTCTTTGATCAGAGAGGACTCCTTGTAGGTTGTCTAACAGGACCTACTTACCTCCTAAAATCATCTAGAACACTTTCCCTCTAGCCCTGCTCTAGTCACCCTTTCATGGCGGTCATACTTCTTGCAGTCAATGAAACTTCGGACGTGTATTACTAAACCAAACTTGGATCTGCTTGCCCATGCACCATAAAGCCAATCTACTGACACTGGGCTGTGGTGAAGGAAAGTGCAGCATTTATTGCAAGGTACCAAGCAAGGAGTCTGGGTAGCTAGTGCTCAAAAGGCCTGAACTCCCCAGTGACTTTCAGGGAAAGGTTTTTAAAGATGGGGGCGTTGGGGTTGCGGGGACGCATGCTAGTGGACATTCTTCTGATTGGTTGGTGGTGAGGTAATCGGGAGTCAACATCATCAACTTCCTGGTTCCGACCAGTCTGGAGTCCACGTGCTTGTGGTGAGCATGAAGTTAATTAACTTCTACCTGGTAGGGATTTCTGTATCTGCAAAGCAGCCCAGAGGATATGGCTCAGAATATTATCTATGTTCCTTGAGAAAGAACTGAAGATCCTTGACTTTGTTTAATGGCTAAACTATTACTATTTTGTCATGCTTGACTTTTCCTTTCTTTCTGCATTTTCTCACTTCTCTGATTAAATTGACTGGGGGAAGGCCTAGGAGGCTAAAGTTTTTATACAGACAAGAGGCAGGCGGGGGACCCTGTGGGGGTGGGGTCTGTTCTGAGAAGGCTCCATAGGGTCCTGCTCGATTACACACGCTGCTCCCTCTGCTTAGAATGCTTGTCCCTCCTCCTCTTCTCTCAAGTTCTATTCATCCTTCAGATCTTAGTTCAGTCATTACTCTCTCTGAAAAGCATTCCTAGATTAGGTCATATCCTCTAAGCACTACCCTAGCACTTGAGACTGTTGACAGTTTGTATTTGTTTATATGATTGTCTGATTAACGTCTGCTTCCTCTGCCAGACTCTACAAAGCTCTGTGAGGACAGGGAATAAGTCAGGGTTTTTTTTTTGTTGTTGTTACCGTTATATCACCAGCCTTTATCACTGTTGCTGGAACACAGTGAGCATATCATAAATATTTAAATGTTGAACGAATATGTCATGGAATCTCACACTAGCTCTGCCACTGGGTTATTAGGCAAGTTATTTAACTTCACAGGGCCTCACTTTCCTCATTAGTAAGAAAATGCCTCTTACATTCCCCAAACTCTAGGATATTTATGGTTCCTGTTTTGAGCCTCCAAGGTTTACTAGGCTAGAAAGCCAGCACTGTTAATTGCCTGCCGTGGAGAAGCCATATGCCAAGCTAGAAATTAGAATTACCCTCGACACCTTTGCCTTTTTCCCTAATGCCACCGCCTTGATTCCAGCTTTCCTCCACTCTCATTTAAAATACTGCAACTATTCTCTTTACCGGTGGTCTTGTGTTTGGTCCTCTCCTCTTCCAGTCTATCTGCAAAGCTGCCAGCAGAACTGTCTGTAACACTGGACTGATCATGGCGCCCCTCTGCTTAAACACTTTCAGTGACTTCCACACCCCCTGGGACAAAACTCATCTCTTGAGGAGATGCCCTTCCACTGCTCCTGCTTCACCTCCTGCCCTCTCTTTGAGAACTCATGCTCCACTCAGAACTCCTCAGGGGGCTGCAACTAGACACCTGTTTCCCATGCAATTCTCTCAGCCCAGAAAACTCTCCTCCTCTCCTGCACTTACAAAGTCCCATCTACCTTTTAGACTCAGCTCAAACGTTACTGGAATGTGACCTCCGCCTTGACCAAACCCTCATTCTCCAGGCAGAGTTTGTCACTCCCTGCCTGTATTCCCACAGAACACTTTGTACAATCCACCATAATAACACTTAGAGAGCTGTCTTTGTTTGCAGAGGGACATTTGGGTTAAGTACATGGGCCTCAAATTCAGACTGACTGGAGGTTGAAACCAAATTCAGCAACCTAGTTGTGTGGCCTTGGAAATTATTCTGAGTTTTAGTGTCCTAGTTTTGGAAATGGGAGATATATAACACCTAACTCACTGGGCAGTTGGAATTACAGATTAAATGGGATAATGTGTTTAAGGCACTTAGCACAATGCCTGGCCCGTAATGTTCAATAACTAAGGGTAATTGCTGTTGGATTGTGAAGATGTCAAATGCAAAGAACCAGGCCTACATTTTGCCCATCTTTGTATCCCAGTGACTGGCCATAGTGGATGCTCAGTGAATGCTTCTTGAAGTGCCTAAATGGGAAAGTATCCTTTTCCTTTTTTTCAGGTAGGCCAGAGGCTTATTCATTTTAGGAATTTTACTGACGTGTCAAAAATTCTCCTAACCTTATGACATACTCCAAATCACATTTATCTTTCCCTTTGCTAAACCAGTCCTTAACTTACACATGCAACATAATGAGATCAAACTTGAGTTTTAAGTATTAGTGTTTTTTTGCTAAATTCTCTCTTCATACATTGAGTCCTTACTGCACGCACGTCAATTTCAGCCTTTACACATTCCTCGGTGAAACAGATTATATCCTTCTTATATCGCATACAAGTGTATAGGACTTAACGTGCTCAGCCCTGTTCTATGAGCTTTGCGTGTCTTAAATCCTCTATGAGACTTATAACCTAATTGACTTTTCTAAGATGACAGTGCGTGGTCAAACCCATTAGAACCACCGCAAATTCTAGCCGTGTGTTCTGGCCACAGCATGGCATCGCCCCCAAGTCTAAGTCCCTTGACTGCAAGGTTATCTCCTTCCTTCTCCGCATCGCTGCCTGTATGCAGAGACTGAGTGAGCAAGCCTGACCAGTGCATTTCCTTTTCCGTCTACGTAAGTAACTTCCACCAGAGGGGCAGAGGCAGAGTAGGTTCACAATGAATACTTGAGAGACTCTCTCGGAGGTTTGAAGTCTCACAGGGTTTAAACACCTTTAACCTTGGGGAAGCACCCTTTAACCCTCAGCACGTCAAACTTTGCTATTGCGGTTTCTCTTCGGTGTCCCCTGAGGACTCCTTCTAGGGTCCTTGACAAGGACAGAGGAACTGAAATTAAGGATGAGAAGCAT
>NW_020173731.1:3219718-3310002 GCF_003031525.2 Neophocaena asiaeorientalis asiaeorientalis | reverse complement strand
CAGCGGTGGCGGGCGGGAGCCTGGGGCGCCGCACGGACGGGCGGGCGGACCGCGGCGGGAGGAAGTGCGTGCGGACCGCGGGGTCCTAGCGCCGGCGGCTCGCGGGGGAGGGGGCGGGCTGCGCCCTTGAACCCCGGACCGGCTGTGCCACGTGCGTTAGGAAAGACCAGCCAAGTTCTCGCCGCACGTCCTGCACGGCATGTTTTCCGAGTCGCTCCCGCGGGATGTGCAAACTGGCGAGGTGCAGGGTTCTGCCCTGACACGTGGGCTTGGAGCCAGGCTTCTTCCCAGCGCTGGCATGCACTGCCCACTCGGTGCGTTGCCAGCGGGGCCCCAGGTTCGCGCAGCCACAGCCTGTCACCTTTAACTTGTGCTTCCTGCGATGTGTTCTGTGCCCCACAGTCTCTTCTGCCGCAGACTTGCTGTGTTTCCTCCAAGGAACTTAATGACACTTAATATTTCATGTAAAGTACATGGCCCCTCTTCTTTCTTGTCACCCTCTGCACTTGGTATTCGGAGAGAAGCCAGAGGAGTACTGACCACACACCCGTGGTTCAGAGGGGCTGCACTGGTGGGACGTATCTAGCCCTGGTTTGGGACTGGGAAAACATGGCTGCTGGGGGGATGAGGCAGAACGTATGGCTGGAATTGGTATTTAATTGTAGCATGTCATGTATGTGTGTATATGTGTATATCTTCACATATACCAACACATAATTATATCTTCAAGCCTTATGATAGTTTCAGACCTGAAAGTCGTGTTAGAAATCATGAATGCAACACTCTTTCCATTTTACAGGGGAGAAAACTAATGCCCAGAGAGGAAGTGTCACTGTGTATGTCTAGTCACACCCATAGTTAAGAAAATGAAGTCTGGTGTCTTCAGTTCTGCCCATTTCCTACCTAGTTAAGTGCTCAATAAAATTACTGAGGCAGGAAGCATGGCATTGGAGTTAAGTTTGTACAGGGTCTTCCAGGACCCTGCTTTACTTTCTTTGAACCTCAGTTTCTTCATCTTTGAAGTGGAGATTCCTGGGCTAGATTAAGCCCACCTGAGGTCCTGCGGGTACCTTTGGAATACAGGTCTCAAGTCCAACACACGCTGAAGTACTCAATCTCCGAGACGTGTTCCTCTCATTCCACGGTAAGACAGAGCAAAAGAAGGGACAAAAGCTAAATACTATAGTAGTCTTGTCCAGACTCCCTGCCAGAGCTGTCTTCCGCTTGGGGGGACCTGGAAAGGAACTAGACACAGAATCATGCCGTGGGCAGCTTAAGGGCTGTATGTGATGTGGCTCTTTGAATTGGTGAGCCAAGAGCTAAAGGGTCATGGCACCACTTTGCGACGTTTGAGTGAAGTGAGCATTGGGTTTTCCCAAAGTTAAAAAGGCTGCTGTGTCTGGTCCCTTGATCTTCTGAGCCTTGCTGTGGCTCAGAGTCTGAAGCAGTGTGGGTGTCTGGAGTGGCAGGAGCAAAGCAAGGTCACCCAGCACAGAAGGGGCCTCCCTCCATCAGGGATCCTGGTGATTCCTGGGGTCCAGCGTGGGAGAGAAGACTGCGGTACCAGGCACATAGTAGGTGCTCAGATGGTAGTTGCCTGACCACTCCTCCAGTGAATTAAAGATCAAATCCAGCTGGGTTCTCAGTGGAGAAGCAGAGCTGAGAGATTCTTCTCTTTTGCTGTGAGCCTCCACACTCTATCTACTACACACACCCCCGACCTTAGAACAGGAAGGTACAGTCAAGGTGCAACTTGGCAAATCACCCTGCTATATGGGACAGTGTTTGCCTTTGTTTTCCCTTTTTCTGAATGACGTTCATCAGTGTCACTGTTGCCTTAGATCCCTCACCAGGGCTACCCCCTCCCTGCATTGGGGTGGGACTGCTGTACCTCCCCCAGCTTTTCTCTGGCTTAGGTGAACTTCTGTCAACATCCACAGCTCCTTTCCTCTTTCCCCAAGGACTCATTTGAAATCAACTAAAATAACACACAAGAAATGATGACATCATGATACCTGTGAAATTAGAGATATATTTGTACTCCACTCTGGTTTCCATTAAATGCGATTAGTTTGGAATTAACGGCTAGGTCATTCTCATAGATTTAACACCATTTCCTCTGTCAACTGTCTGTATAGACCGAGGACAAATTGTTCTGTCCAGCTGTACTAGAGGAAAGCATATATGTCCCCACGATTCCCCCAGGGGGTAGGAGCAGAATTCTCAAATACTGAAGCATACAGGGCAAAATCCACAACTTCCCCTCCCCTCCCGTAAAAAGAAAACTACACCTTATCGTTTCTTGTACCAGAAGTTGAAGGTAAATAACGTTGCTTAAGACAAATGAGCCACTACAGATCTTCCCTATCATATTAATTGTATCAGGGTTTGACTTATTTTGAAGGAAAATAAGTGATTTTTTCAGGAATAACTATCTTCTATAAGTTGAAAAATAATGGGAATTCTCTTAAGTCACAGTGGAGTGGGATTCTTACTGTCAGGACAGTGCAGACAAAAGTTTGTATTTGTGTCACATTTACTCAGGGTGACACTTGGGAAGATGTGTATCTTGCCTCAGCTGCTAGAAGGCAGCCCCTAAAAATATAAATGTCTTCCAGTAGGGAGCTGTCCTCATCAGACCTCTCAGATGCGTTTTATGTACACACACACACACACACACACACACACACACACACACACACGTTGGCCTGGCCAGCATTTTGTGGCACATTTTTTACATTATATTTCACTTGGTATTTGACATCTCTTAACACTTGCTAGTATTTGTCTCAGAAAGGAAAAAATCTGTAACCCTGGGTTCCATCTGAATATTCATTGTGTGTGCAGTTCCTCAGGAGGGCGGATGTACCCCTCTTGATCTTTCATTCTCTTGGCTCATGGGTCATTTAAAGGCAGGAATTTTGTCTTTTTTGTCTGTTTGTTCAGCGTATCAGGGCAAAGTAGGAAGGCCCACTTCACCTCCTTGGACTAGAGCTGTTGGAACCTGGTTTCAGGAAATTTATATTCTGTCTGGCTCAGTCAGAGTGGTTGACTTAAATATTAAAGTGTTTGCACGATCAAAATACTGTGATTGAGATGGCCTATTTCAGCAGTTATACAGGTGTAATGTCCCCCCGATTTTTTTTCTATAGCAGCATTCATCTCTTCCCCACTGTTTTACCAAACTGAAGTCATCTTTAGTTGATCTTAATCAGTATTAAGAGATGTGAACCCTTGATCCTGTTCTTAAGGTTCTCTGAAAGAGCCCTGGGCCTGAAGCTGCTCTCAGAAGGGGGTGTCATCCCCAGGGCTGCTGTGATTCTGCTTATTCCAAGAACATTCTCTGAGACTTGGAGAGTCTCTGAGGAGAGAAATGGCTTCAGATTGTTCTCAAATTATCTTGTTCTCTGAATGAAAAATTGGACACATATGCTCCAATAAAGGATTCCCTCCATCTTTTTACATGTATTTTTAAGAAATGGGTAGGAAGATTAAAATACACAGACAACGGATTTCCTCTAAAAAAGTTACATGAAAGAGTATAAAGTTAAGCCATCTGTATAGTAGATAATGAGGTATTGGGTTGCCATTTTCAACATTTCAGTATTTCAAGTTTTTTGTTTATTTAGAGACTACAAAGGAGGGACTTCGGGGCCAGATTGACTGGGTTTGAATTCTGGCTTCATCCCTTCCCGATGGTTTGTCTTGAGGCAAATTATTTAACCTGTCTGAACTCCCGGGTTCCTGTGCCTGTAAACTGTGCACATTACCACCCACTGAGCTGGCCCTGAGACAGTGAAGTCAAGTGCCTAGCACGGCCCGGACACTTCGGGAGCTGTCAGAACTGGCCCCGTGTCTTGCTCGTAGGGACGTGTTTGATAAGCTCTCTTGGCTAAATGTTAAATAGTGTGATAACATAGTCTCACTTCAGGGACATTTTTTTATGGTGGTGGCATTGGGGTGGGGAAAACTGGGAAGGAGATACTGTATCTTGTTGGCCAATGGAGTCATCATTCAGATGGCATGTTGACCCAGAGTTAAAAGTGGCAGTTCTCAACCTTGGGTCCCCCAGCATAATAATGGGCGTCTGGAATCAATTTTCAGTATTTTTCGAAACCTGACAGAACTGATATGATTAGCCTACACAGATAAAGCTTTTTGAAAAAAATGAGGCTCGTGTATCTCCAAAGTGCTTAGATACTTTAATACTCTTTTACCGTGGGATTAAACAAATATTTGAAAAGAGAAATGGAGGAAACCAGAATTTTCCACCTAGCAAGGATACCATGGCTCCTCTCTGCTCTTTGCTTCCAGCATGATTCTTTCAGCTGTGGCAAGGAGCCGTCCTGCAGGACTTCAGATGTGCCGAGTGCCAGAACACGCACATTTTTCATACGCGGGAGCATAGTTTCTGTTATAGCTTATCAGGGCTCAGTGACCAAGCTGCACATTTGGAAACGATTTGAGATGAAAGAGACAGAACGGCAGCAGGATATCCTGAAGTGAAATTCAAACCCTGGTGAGTTAAAACCACCATCTAACACCTTTCCCTCCCAAAAGCAATTGCACAAAATCCTCTCACAAAAATGTGAAGATCCCATATAAAATGACGTTCCTTTAAATCGTGTTGCGCTTTGCAGCTCACAAAGCATTCCAGATACATTCTTATTTTGATCGTCCCAAAGATGGCCTGTGTAGAGAAGACCTTATCCCATTTTATGTAGGAAGTAACTGAGGGCTGGAAAGGTTGTTTCCTTGAATTTCACATTTTTGGGGTCAGATATTGATTGAGCGCGTCCTAGGGCCAGCCTCTGTGTCCTTTGTGGAGGGAACCATGTCTTCCTATTCTGAGTGTTGTTTTCCTTCCCTGCCCCTTTTGACCTGAATCTACAGTGTGGTTCACACCTGGACACCAGGACTTAATTCACTTCTGATTTCTCAAGTGAATGCAATTTTTATCACCTCTCTTCTTTTGCTTCCCCTTCCCCCAAGAGATAATTCAACAGATTAACGCATTGTTTCTAACAGTTCAACAAATAAATTGTTTCAGCTGTCTTGTATCTTGTGCTGCTTTGGGTTCAGAGGTTTTTTATTCCAATGCTTTGGAATTTGCATAAGAGCTACATATATTCTTCTGTATTATCCACTATTACCTGATAAAATGTAAAAAGAAATACAAGGCTTTGGTCCTTTTGTGGGTTTGGGACATTTTTCAATATGCTCAAGTTATTTAAGACGAGTTTACCATCTTAGTGTTTATAGCTACGTATAAAGAGTTTGTTTCTGTGCCCTCTGGTAGGGCAGCATGAGAGTATAAACCCCCTGTCCTTTTTTTTTCCCTTAAACATACCCAGTCTTCAGAACTCTACTCTGTGCAAGGTTAAATGGGCATGGTTTGGAAACAGAATTCATGGTGCAGCTTTGCTAAGAGGCCCCAGGATGGTATTCCTGTAGGACAAGCGTATGGCACACTATCTGTCAGAAGATTCTTTTAAAGATCCTCAGAAATGTCTTAAATTTCTTTGGGAAGATCCAGGGCTCAGGGCTGTAGTTTGGCAGCAACTGGTCTTCAGGAGAACTCAGAACGGGTGAGAACCTGGGACAGTGACGTTGTCTGTTATAGAATTTGAAATAGCAAAATGCAAAGAAAGTTTCTACTTGATTTTGGTGTTTGAGACGTACCTCTTTTGCCTGAGGTTTATTATCCCCTTTCTTTTTCTTGTCAATGTAAAGAAAATATGAAATAATTACAATTTTAAGCCACTTTATTTCTGCTTCCCAAGGAGGCAATCAATAATTACAAATATCCCTTATGTAATTGGAGTCATCAGTAATAACTGAGGTCACTCCCACCCATACACACACCTTGTTTTCTGAACGTCAGAAGTGGAGTAATCACATTTCTGAGTTCAAGGCATGCTTTCATCTGATCTGCGTAAGGACAGTTTGACTGAAATGAATTTCTCCTCTGTTATTGATTCTGCATTCCCATTTCCTGTTCTCTCACAGACAGCCCCTCTCTGGGTTTGCTTATTTGTCTTTGCACCTGTGAGTATATATGTCCTGATGACCTCCAGGGAACTAGACAGACATGGAACAGGCCACCCTGATTGTACTTGACCAGATGCAGACTTTGCACCGTCCTTTGGTCAGCCTGGTGGCTAGGTGGTTTCTGGAGCAGTCCTCTTGCCCTGGAGAGGGGCCAGCTCTGGCATTAGAGGTTTCTCAGTCCCCTCTCAAGGGATTCGCAATATCAGCCTCTGTACACCACCATCACTCTCCCACTCACATCCCCAACCCTTGCATCTCTGGATTTCTAGCAAATCTGTGGTAGTTTAGGGGTGCAGCCCTCCAGCGGGGAATTGACTGAAGTAACTGCCTTTTCAGGGGCTGAACCCATGACCTTGGCCTCATTAGCACAGGCGCTCTAACCAGCCACAAAGCCACACACATCACTTTGTGTAACTTCTGCTGACTCTGTTCCTACCACCCTCGGAGGCCTCCTTTTCAATTGCAAAGGCGTTCACACCAACACAATAGAACAGAAGGAAACCAGATCTCTTCTAGACTTCTCTGAAGGCCAGAAATATGCAATTTAGCAGGAAAATAATACCAAAACGTCTTGAGGGTTCAGGAAACAACTTATCTTTCTAGTCCATGCACTTGCTGAGAATCCAGCTGCGTGTCTCAGATTTTTCTTCAATCAAAAATTTAAAAATACTATGGAACTCCCCGTGCCAATTTATTAACATAAAATCTAGGGACAAAGTGGAAGGTTTCAGATGACTGAGTGGAAATATGGCATGTATGTTATTAACACGGATTGGGTTTGCTTTTTAAAGAAGGAGAATCCGTAAGTGCTTATCTTTGGCAAGTTTATAGTCCCTAGAAACCAAAATAAACGCTCGCCTGTGATAGCTGAGCCACCGGCGTGTATCAGCAAGTGCACTATGACGAACAAGGCGTCTCAGAGCCCCGGGAATTAGCAGTCACCGTGGGGGAGAGGAAAAATAAGGGCGACTCGCTTACCAAGAAGCGAATTTCACACTGAGGCCTGAAGACATAGGCGTATCCTGGGGGGAGAGGTGGAAAGAAACCGGCTGACCAGCAAGATGCAGTTTTTCACCTGAGTCAAGTAAAATCTCAAGGATTTTATATCCAGGCACTTGCAAGGAGTTATGTTGCCATCTGTGGCAAAATGAAAAGATTTTGGACGGGAGGAGCTTTTTCTCTTCAGTCTGTGAGGACCAGGAAAGGCTTTTCAAGGGATATGGGCCCTTGGGCTCACATCTTGTTGATTTTCCTTACCACAGCAATGTTTGTACAGGAACCACCCTTGTGCAATGGGAAAAATCTCTTAACCTGTCAGTTGCACAAATCTGTAGCAGAGTGATGATTGCTGTTCACGGTGATAGCTTCACATGTTCTTAAAACCTCAACAGTAAGAGACATTTAATTGTGAGCAGATGGTAAACTCCCTGAGAGCAGGGATTCTTTTTTTAATGTATTCAGCAAATATTTATATTTATGGAGCCCTCGCTGAGTTCTGAATCCCTAGGAAGCAACTGTGCAGAAAAGGGACACCCTCCCTCCACAGAGCTTATATTCCAGTAGGTTTTATTCATCTTTATAAACCCGTTGTCGACTGAAGAAAAGCACAACATGAGAGTTGTGAGTTAAGTTTTATTTGGGGCAAAATGAGGACTGTAGCCCGGGACACAGCCTCTCAGAGAGCTCTGAGGGACTGCTCTTAGCAGGTGGGGTGTGACGAGGTCAGTGTATATGCGATTTTGGTGAAGGGGCGTACATGGAGTCAAGCACACATTTTGGCAGAAGGTTCCTGCCAGTCTCAGGAGGGTTGCTGCTAGTCACGATGAGCAGATGTCTCTGTTAATCATTTCAGTGCTTTTCTGGATATGAGAAGGTGTCAGAAATTGGGCTCATAAAATCTTCTAAAAATTTCTAACTATCTGAAGGCCTGTTCTGCCAGTTCTTTCCAGAGCACAGAGCGCCTCGTTCCTGATCTCCACCCTGAACTCCTTTCAGGGGTGTCGAAGGTCACCGACCGCAGTGGCTAGTGACCTCATCCTTGTAGAGGCAGATGGCAAGTGACAGTTTTTAGTTGACACTGTAGTGCACTGAACTTTGTCATTTTAGCAGATTTTTTTGTTAAAGGCATAAGGTTTTGGGTTGAGTGTTTTCATTTTATGGAACCCTGATAAAGTATGTCATAAAGAAAGCTCTTAACAAAGAAGTTTAATCACACACGCTGGTTCATGACTTATGCAAACTAAGGGAGCGCTTTGATCAGATAATAGTTTGGTCTAATAAAATTGTGGCATCCCTGCATTGTGTTAAAACAGCAGCACTTTGGGTAGACATTTTTTAGAAGTCGATGAAATTTAGTCTACTCATACACCTGAATAAATATTTCTAAATACTACTTAAAAAAAAAAAACCTTTAGGGTTTTTTCACCTTAAAAACTTTCAAGCTCCCAAAGTAGTAGAGATTTAGAAACAGCCTACTTATTTCACTGAATATTTAATTGATTTCGGCGCATGTTCAGGCCTTTCAAGGCACCTAGCTGCTAAATATTTTCTAGGCACAGAGGGGGAAAGCAGCCCACTGCCACCTTCTCTTTCTGTGCATCTTCAGAGAGTGGCCCTGGTAGAACTCCACTGTAGGGTCAGTGCTGCCTGCTGGCACGCTCCGAGGGCTGGGCATCTGGGGTGATGTTTGGGTCCACCTTCCTCTGCAGTGTTAGTTTCATTTCAGCAGCTCCAAACTGCTTATAGTGGTACACACACACACACACACACACACACACACACACACACACACCACACACACTCGCATGTCCTTGCACCCATAGCACCTTGTGCATACTTCCTTCATACACTCGCTCCTTGACTCAGGAACCAGGTCTTACTCAACTTTGTAGCCTAGCACTTAGCCTGAGGCCTGGCACCCCATAACCTCAGTAAATATTTATTAAATGAATAGTCTCATTTCTGCAACTTATTTTACTAGCGGTTCTTTGGACAGGCCTCATCACCTATCTATATATGTACATCACGTACCAATATATATACAGCTCTGCTTGTTCTTGGAAATTAATCCTTATAAATAACCACAGAACCCTTCATTGATCCCTGTTTTCTTCAGGACAAAATCTTGACTGCTCAAGTCCTCCGTATTCAGTGCTCTTCCCACCCTGTCTAGCGTTATCCCTCGCTACTTTTTCATTTAAACCCTAAACAAAATCTGAGTGGTCTTTCCAGTACCCCACAAAGGTGCTGTCACTCCTCATTCTTCCCAATGTCCACTTGAACCAGGAATGCTCCTCTGTGCATTATTCCCCTACTTACCCTCTGACTTCTTCCCTGGTAGGGCTTCTACTCTAAGTCTGTTCATCCTGAACAGAGACCCAGCTCAAATTGCATCTCTTTTTTTTTCTTTTTCGGGCCACACCACGAGGCTTGCAGGATCTTAGTTCCCTGACCAAGGATTGAACCTGGGCCACAGCAGTGAAAACACCAGGTTGTAACCACTGGACCGCAGGGAACTCCCCACATCGCAGCATCTCTTTTTATGAAGCTTCCTCTTCAATACTTCAGCCCACAATCTCTTCATTTTATTTAGTTAGTACTTTATTTTACTCTTTATTTGTATCTGTTCAAACGATATATAAGTTGGAATTATCAAGGTCCAGTCCAAAATCGGGGTAATTCACCTAAGTAGATTGACAATTCGATTTTTTATTGTTTGACTGTAGGAAAATGAAATGAAGAGGATGAGAGTGTCACCTCTTAAAATTCTTCTGTAACCAATTAAGGTGCACTTTCTTGCAAGATTTAGAGCAGGTCGCATGTTTCTGGGGCCAGGAGTCAATACTCACGTTTGGCGGCAGAGGGCCTGACCGTATTCTGGAACTCAGGCTTATCATTAGGTTATAAAGGTATTTTTACATGGTCTGTTTCTACTCTGTGACCAGAATGTTGAAGTGAGGGGTGTTGTTAGGAACATTTTAAGCTTTTAAATAGTTACATTTGTATGACTTTGTCCTTTTCCTTGATATTTAATCACCTAGGTGTTGTAGAACTTAGGCCATCGACAGTCATAGGAGGATCTAGTATTGTGCTCGTTACAAAATACTGTTGATAACATCTGTCATTTATTGTCCCGTTGGAAGAAATGGTGGCTGTTGCTTATTGTCAGTTCCTATATGAGAGGACTCATTGGTTGTTTCTTTCCTTTTTTCTTCTTTAAATTGCATATTTATTTTTTCAGCTTTAAAAAAAACTGTGGCAAAATATACATAAAACTTAAGCATTTTTAATGCTTTACAGTCAGTGGTATTAAGTAAATTTGTGTAACCATCACCATCTCCATGTCCAGAATGTTTTCATCACCCCAGACAGAAATTTTCTATCCTCTAAACAATAACCTCCCATCACCCTAACCCAAGGGGCCGCTCTGAAAAGGCTTGCTCTGGAGGGAAGCCCCTCCTCAGGGCCCTGCCTTTCCCCAGGACCCGGTGCCCCACTCGGCTGGCATCTGCCAGACACAACACCAAAACGCAGCCCCCAGCGGCAGCCTCCTCCCTAGCATTTTCTCAGACTTAAAGCCGAGAACAAGTTAAGCAATTATGTGCTTCTTTAACCTCCTCTCTCAATACTGCACCTTCAGAATGAAAAAGTGAGGTGTACAGTTACATGTGATGTAGCATCCTTGATGGGATCCTGACACAGAAGAAACACATGGGGGAAAAACTAAGAAACTCTGAACAAACTATGTACTCTAGTTAATAATGTGTCAATATCATTTCATCAATTGTAGCAAATGTACAACTAATGTAAGATGTTAACAATAAAGGAAATTGTGTGTGTGCATGGGTGTGTGTGTATGTGGGGGGCTGTAATGAGGGCACTCCATACTCTTAACTTTTCAGTAAATCTAAAACTGATTGATTGCTTGCCACGTTGCAGGGCGTGCGGGATCTTCGTTCTCGACCAGGGATCGAACCCGTGCCCCCTGCAGTGGAAGCTCAGAGTCTTAATCACTGGACTGCCGGGGAAGTCCCTAAAACTGTGTTTTTGTTTTTGTTTTTTTTCTTAATATAGTCTGTTAACAAAGAAAGTGAGGCAGGTCTGTTGTGATGATCTCGTGTGTCAGAGAGCCCCTCCTTTTGAGGGCCAGACATCCTAACGGGCGGTGGGTGGCTTAGGTTCTGGGGAAAAGGATCCCAACGTGGCCACGCCTAGACTGCCCAGGGGCAGGCCCTGCCCTGTGTGGTGAAACTCACAACTCTGAGCCCGTGGTTCCAGCATCATAATTATGCTACCTGTTAAGGTTTTCCAGACACTGGGGCTGATGATGGAAACAGAGGGGACACGAGTGATGGGTGGGTCTCATGGAGGAGGGCCGAGTCCCTTCTGGAGGCACGGCACAGGCCCCCTTGGGGTGCAGGAGCCACCTGCTGGAAGGCCTGCGGGTTGAGCAGGTTGACACCTGGGACCAACCCTGGCTCCTTCACTCCAGGCTGTGCGGCCTCAGCAAAGTCTCCCTGTCTACGACACTGACCCCAGACGGCTGCTGGAAAGATCTAGGAAGACAGCAAAAGTCAAGTGGTTCACACCCAGAGGGTGCAGGCCCACCGCACACCCACTCTCTACGGCTGGTGCCTGAAGTCAGCCGAGGAGAGGGGCGCTGCTCTGCTCTGCTCGGCACGTGATCCATGGCCAGCTTTCTGGGCAGATGAATGGGGTGCCCGCTTCCCCGGGCCGCTGCGTCCCACCAGGCCTTCGCCCCGCTTCTTACTTGGCAGGGCATTACATGCACCCTGCTTCACCTAGGCCCGAGGCAACCCTGTTCCCCTGGCAACACTGTACCCATGTCACAGGCGAGGAAACTGAGGGCCAGATCACGTTTTAGGCGGGCTCTTAATTCAGCAAGTGTTCGAACTCGACTTGCCCACGGCCGTGTGCGGAGGCCGAGACGGGCCGGCAGCCCGCAAGCTTCTGAGTTTAGGTCTCTCCGGCCCTTCGCAGCTGTTCAAAGATGCCACCGTCACCTCGGTCAAGTGCCCGGGAGTTGGCTCGGTCACTTGCCCTATGGCCCCTGTTCCTTTCCTTTTGACTTCTCAATCGGTAGGCATCAGAGAAGTCAAAGGCAAATTGCAAGGAAGCGTCATTCTCATCTCCCACAAAATTTGATACAGAGTTTCAGAGGAGAATGTTAAATTTAAAAGCGCATACATCTCTCCTGGCACGATTCAACTGTTAGGGATTTTACAGGGCCTGCAAGATGAGGCTTGGTTGTAGGTGTTGTCCAGTGGCTGAAAAGAGTAATATAATGTTCACTGTTCAGTAGGGTCAGTAGTTCTCTGCTCTATCCATACGTCTCATGAATGTTTTTCTTTCTAAGGCAAAGGTAAATTTCATCTCAACTAGCGCCTGCATTAAGACAAATCCTAAATTAGCATCCTCACCGTTTTTTTCATTGCTGAGCCTGACTTCTCATGAATCAGTGATGTGGAGAGTCATGTCTACAGTATTTCTTTAGCTTTACTGAGGAACAATTGACAGATATGATTGTCTGTATTTAAAGTGTACAATGTGATGACCTGATATACATAGAGGTTGTAGAGTGATTACTAAGATCAAGATAATCAACACATCCATCACCTCACCTAGGTAACTTCCTTTTGTGTGGCAAGAATGCTTAAGCTCAACTCTCAGCAACTTTCAAGCATACAATACTGTATTATTAACTGTAGTGACTGAGCCATACAGTAGATCCTTATTCTTCCTACAACCGAAACTATACCCTTTGACCTGCGTCACCCCATTTCCCCCAGGGTCATCGTTTTATAACAAGGTCAACCATTCAGTGCTGACCACCAAGCCCAGCTTTATCCTTGTAAATCACAGCTCCTATTCCAATATTGGGGAAAACCTATTAGTTGCTGCCTTACTGCTCTAAATATTTCCCGCCTCCCCGGAGGCCCTGGGCTCTAACTTTTAACAAGCCTCAGAACAAAGCCTGATGCCCAGGGGAAGGTTCAGCCCTGCTCTGGGAAGACGTTCCCACAGCAAGTGGTCCCATTTTCACTGTTACATTGTGGATTAAAGTGCTATGTGGAGCATCTTTCACTCTTACACAAAAACCAGTACCCTGAATATTATCCTTGTCCCCTGACCAGGGTTATAATAGGGTTCTGCCACAATTTCTCCAATTTTTATTTCTCTCAAATAGAAATTTGCTAGTGTAACCACCCTCTCTGGGTGGGAGGCTAACTTTGTTTCTGATTGTCTTATTTCAACCCGTGGAGAAGTTACATTGCGCCACTGGGGCTTTTTTCCTTTTCTCTTTTTCATTTGGCTGGGACTGCCTCTGTTCAACAGAGCCTACTTGTCATTTCTTCTGTCACCGTTAGTTAAAAGTAATTGTTATTGCAAACCCACTCCATGCCAGTATCATTCTCTTTCATGGGGAAAACCCACAAAGCATTCATTTCAGTCGCAGAAAGGAGGGAGCTTGCAGGATCAAATCCTTTTGATCTCCACCAACAGCGCCTGTGGCAATGCATTTAACTAGCAGGAGTTGTTAATTACAACCCTAACTTGTTGATCTTCGTGGCTTCCGAATTTTTAAAGCAAGAAAATTAAACACGGCGTGTGTCTCCTCCAGTAGAAAATGACAGGAGCGTGTCTTCTAAGTTCTGTCCCAGTCGCTAATAATCAGATACTTGCATTTTCCTGTAACATTTCTTTCCTCCCTTTGTGGATAGAACCATTTCTTAAGTTCAAAGAGCCCTTCCATTCACAGCAGGGTAGATGTTTGCCTGTAAAACAAAGGCTTTAGAAGCATAAATCCTCTAACTATGCATCTGAGTGACATTGTCCTGAAGATATTTCAGGAGTTGACATCACTTAAAAAAAAACACACACACACAAAAGAATGAAGGCTAATTAAAAGTCTAGTAGTCCTAGGCTTCACGGGTTATTTTCTCATTTAATTTGCCTAACAAACCTATGAGGTAGAAACTGTATCTTTACAGTGGAGGAAACAGGTTCAGAAAGGATTACTAATTTGCCCAAGATTGCACAGCACCTCCGGCACCAGCAAGAAGAAAGGACTTGAGATGGGGAAGTAGGAAAAGTAACTCATCGTTTTCATCCTACATTGTGAAGCGGGAATCAGGAGGAGGCGGAAAGAAAGCTGAGCCTTCCTTTTTTAAAATTTGCACCTGGCTTCTAGAATATTTGCTTGTCATAGTTCGAAAATACGGGGTCTGCCACTTTATTCTGACCATCATCAAGGTAGCTAAACAACCTAATACATCCTGTGTGTGCCAGTCATTCTTAAGAAGAGTTACATTGTAAAGTCTGCATTGCAGAGAAGAATGCTTCAGCACTCTTCTTCGGCAAATTTAGCACTCAGAAACACTCAACCCAAATGGATGACCATAGGCCTAGGCCAGTGGTTCTGCATTCTGGAAGCACGTTGGATCCGGGTAGTTCTCTAAAACTCCCAGCACAAATCAGTCTGATGAGAACTGCTAGACCCAACCCCACCCCCAGACGGGCCCATGCAGCCGAGGTTGAGAGCCACTCCAAGAGGTTATGAGTGTGATTTCACCAGTAACTTTCCTTTAGTTCCCTTCCTTTTCAGTTATTTCACTTCATTCCTCCAAATGACCTTTATTTATCGTTTCTTTGAGGGCAGTTTTCTTTTCTTGGTTTTTGCAGTCTTTCCCCAAACCTCCTGGACAATTCAGATCAGGTTACTTTGCAAATGAAAGATTTACAGCTGTGTCTTCTGCAGGACCAGAGTTTATTCTAAAAGCCTGTATATTGCTACAGTGAAAATGGATCTCCCATATGAAGTTTCTCTCTGGCCAAACTTTGCAGTCAGCAGTAGTCAAACTCTCACAGGAGCTCTCTCTTTCTCTCTCAAACACATACACAGTGCATGTTCCAGCTCAGCAAATTTTAGTTTGGGTTTCAACCATTAGACTTATGAAACGTGTACATCTCTCCCTATGAAAAGCTATGGGAAAAACTGAAGCACGTATCAGGATAATTTAAACAGAGCTCCCATCCCTACCCCATTTCATCGAGAACTGCTATTACCAAATAGATCAAAGTAGATTCTTATGCTGTTCACTCTCCGTAATTGGCTTAGCTTCTCTCCTTTTCTACTGTGAAGGTAGTTTGGCTCAGGGGAATCTTTGCTAAGAAAATTCACATGTGGCCAGGTAGATGACTCCATAAGCATATATACAGTAAAATCTGCCTCTGAGCCAGACAAGGCTTTTCTGTTGTTTGTGAGAGCTGCAGTGTTCTATCACCCAGTTCCCAGAGGACACGGTCCTGCTTGGACTGGCCCAGTGTCTGAGAAACACCTGGATTTAGCACACTGAATGAGGCAGAGGGACCGTCTTTGCACAGACTGAATACAAAAGTAATCCTTATTTTATTCCAGTCTGCTTCAGGTGACATTGATTCCTCTGGATTAGTTGATTGAGAGACCCTCTGTGGGGATGCTCCCTCCCCAGATCTCATTTTCAGAAATGATCCTGGATTCTCCCCATTGCATCTTTGAAGCCAAGTAGCATTAATGGGATACCATTGGAGCTGGGACATTATGCAGACCAGAGTAAAGAATGCCTCTACTTATACTTTGTTATTACTGTTATCCAGACACATAGATTATTTTTGTTTCATGTCACAGTACTCAAGGAAGGATATTTTTGCACGATGGAGACATAGTATGTACCTTGATGTGTGAATTCTGATTCTGCTACCCACCTTCTGAATGACCGTGTTGGGTTAGCTGTTTCACCTCCAGGATGCTCAATATCTTCATTTGAAAAGCGGGAATAATAACTTCTTCACAGCTGATGGAACTATTGCAAGAGATCAGTTTTCAAACTTTTTGGTCTTTTTTTTATTGGAGTATAGTTGCTTTACAATATTGTGTTAGTTTATACTGCAAAGTGAGTCAGCTGTACGTAGACATATATCCCCTCTTTTTTGGATTTCCTTCTCATTTAGGTCACCACAGAGCACTGAGTAGAGATTCCTGTGCTATACAGTAGGTTCTCATTAGTTATCTATTTTATACATAGTCTCAGTATATGTATGTCAATCCCAGTCTCTCAATTCATCCCACCCGCGCCCTTCCCCCTTGGTATCCATATCTTTGTTCTCTAAGTCTGTGTCTCTATTTCTGCTTTGTAAATGAGATCGTCTGTACCAACTTCAGATTCCACATATATGCGTTAATATACGATATTTGTTTTTCCCTTTCTGACTTACTTCACTCTGTATGATAGTCTCTATGTCCATCCATGTCTCTACAAGTGACCCAGTTTCGTTCCTTTTTATGACTAATATTCCATTGTATATATGTATAACGGAGGTCTTAAGAGCCCTCGCTACCCTTAGAAATTGAGAACTCCAAAGAGCTTTTTTTATTTACCTTGGTATTTGTCAATACCATATTTGTATTAATAATTAAAAATAAAGAATATTACAAAGCGTTTATTTATTTTAAAATGACAGCAACCGTTACTGTAACATTTTTTTTTTATGAGGACTGTTTTCCAAAACAAAAGAATTAATGAGAATAGTGGTGGTTTACAGTTTTGCCAATCTCTTTAATGTCTGGATTTCCAGAAAACAAGTGGATTCTCAGATATGCTTCTGAATTCAGTCTGGAGAATTATGTACTTTTGGTTGAAGTATGCGAAGGAAATCTGGCCTCAAATATGTAGTTGGAAGGGAAGGAGTATTTTAATAACCTTTTCAGTTAATTGCAGATATTCTTTGATTCAACACTAGAACTCAGTAAGTGATTTTGTCTTAAAGACTAGTTGTAATGTGCAACCTGAAGCCATCTGTGAATTTTATGTACTCTGATACGTAAAATCCCTTAGTCTGTCTTGGACTTTGAATGCCTCTTTTACCCATGTGTAATTTTTAAAACATCATACACTGGTCATTTGGAAAGCATTGGTTCACTAAATTATGCAGACCTTCTAAAACTTTATTTCATCAAACCATATCAAAAAATCATAATTATGAAAACCACCACCAGTCTCATCAGACGAGAGACTGTCAAGCCTAGGGCAACAGACGTATGTTCCGAAATTTTAATTTTTGCTCAAAAGCCCAAATTTTATCATTGGCAACAAATATTGCTAATTATTTTCCTTGATGTGATGGCTCACTTCATTCATTTCCATAATATAGCTGCCAGATATGCAAGTCTGAATAACCAGTTTGTCTAAAGTTGTTCTTTCAGGTAAAAGTGGTATTTCAAGAAAACAGTGGCTAGTTCAGTTTATGGCTCCAGGGATGGCCAAGAGCTCTTCCTTGAGACAGAGCCCTCATCCTTCAGTAGGAGCAGAAATGCTTCCCATTTCATCTCAGGATGTCAGAAAAAACACATACCAAAGAGTTGAGGTTTAGTGACGTTAATATTTGTTACTGCTTCATTAGGGACATTCTTTTTTTTAAAATTTCTTTTCCGTTATGGTTTATCACAGGATATTGAATATAGTTCTCTGTGCTATACAGTAGGACCTTGTTGTTTATCCATTCTATATATAATAATTTGCATCTGCTCATCCCAAACTCCCAATCCATTTCTCTCCCACCCCTCCGCCCCTGTTGGCAACCACAAGTCTGTTTTCTGTGTCTGAGTCTGTTTCGTAAGTAAGTTCATTTGTGTCATAGTTTAGATTTCATTAGGGACATTCTTAAGTGATACTGGCTTTCCCCCCCTTGCTGTAGTGTGTGGAAGTGAGGAATACAGTGACCACTCGGACAGTTTGGTGCCGCTGCTTTGATTTGTATTAAAGCATCGCAGGTTTCACCCTCCAGGCACCTTACACCTTCTAGAGCGCAGATGTCAAGACAGAAAAGGCAGTAGTAGTATTCTGGAAATGGTTTTCACCTCACAGACTCCCTGAAAGGGTCTCCGGGCCCCCAGTAGTCTACAGACCACATCTTGGGAACCACTGGGGTGGACAGTAGGAATTGTGTAACCTCTCGCCAATCCTGACAAGTTAGCTCTTTCTGCCTGATCTTCATTGTTTGTGGCCGTGGACTTGGTGACTGGCTGGGCTGAATGAAACCCGGCCTTTGGGAGATTTATCATGTTGATGAAATCCCACTAGAGTTCTTCCCGAGCTCACCAGAGCCCAATTGCTGTTTCTCTCTCTGGGATGTTACCTTGAAACTGAAAACAAACCTTGGTTTCATATTAGCTTTACTGCTGGCATCTGTGCAGGAAGATCTCTGTATATAATCCTTGTTTTTTTGTATGGTGTAGAGCTAATAAAGACATTATAATTTCCTAGTCTTTTATATCAAGGGGTCTTTACTCTAGTTTCAGAGCTAGTCCATGTATAGACTTTAGGTGACTCGTGAGCCTTTGAAATTTCACAAAATTTGCTGTTGTTTTTCGGGGGTTGGGGAGAGTTGATAGCTTCAGATTCTCAGAGAGGTTTTGTGACCTCCCCCCTTGCAAAAGCAAACCTTAACTCATGGTTATTTCAGACGGACATTGTTATGGGTAGCACCTACCCATCCATTGTCCATTTCCAAACGCACTTCTTTTTGGAAAGAATTTTCAAAGTTCCCTCCTTGGCTTTGCCTGTCTGTACTTGCCATTCCTTTGGCATTCCTTCACGGTTCCTGTCACTTAGCACTTGCTCACAACTCACTTCATGGCTGTCTTCACGCACATCTGTCCTTTTCCTCTTGGCATAAAATGCAGGAGAGCAGGGACCGTGCATCTCGTCCAGATGTATCTCCTCGGAGGGTATTTCAGGCCGGAGAATACGCTCAGCCAAATCAGTGGGTTCCTTTTTGAACCACTGAGATGTGCAAACTTGGAACATTTATTTATACCTCAACCACAAGATGCATTTTTCTCCCACACATTCTTCAGTCTGCTTCTTGGAACCCAAGCGCTGTCATGAAAACTGCAAGGCAGTCTATTTCGTTCCAACAGTAGCATTTTTGGAACACTTTCCCGATTCCGTGGGAGTAGTGTGGTGACTACCACTTGCTGATGAGACGCAGAGGAGGACTCTGCAGCGTGATTATATGTATATCATGAACTGTCAGCTCTCCGGGGAAGCTGCAGAAGGGATGGGTGTGAGGGGGCTCCGCTGCAGGGCAGGGGGCACCCCTGACAGTAGCAAGAGTGCTCTTCACGGTGTCAGCATTTCTGTACGTCAGAAAGCTGGCTTCAGTGTGGTGGGTGAGAATCAGACAGTGGGCTTTACAGATAGTGCTCTGATTTAACCACGTGGTGGTTCCCCGCCTCAAAAAGTTTTTTAAGAGTTCTATCGTATGTGGTTTAACTTAGGGGCTTCACAGTTTTTGCAAAAACTGTGGCTTGTCTAACGCAGCAAACATACAAGCACCTAACAGTTGGGAAACAGGAATATCCCTGTCCTCTGTGGGAAGCAGGAAGATAAATAATACAGCAATGAACAGGGAGGACTGACCTAATTATGACGAGGCAGAAGAATCGCTCCATAGGATACCGGCAAGGTGGATGTGTATACCAATCAGATCTGGGAATATTTTATTCAGGAATATGTTCCCACTTGCTGGGTTGCATTGTTTTTAAACTTAGCTTCCCAGACAACATTTGAGCTCCTGACACCCTCCATCCTATCTTCTGCATCACTTGTGTCTCTAAATACTAAAAGTTGCCACTCACGGTGCATCTTCACCAGTGTGGGTGGACCCAATCCTCCATCTGTACAGACGCAAACTTCCAAGCTGGCTTTGTTTATTTCTGTCCCTGTCTAGCAGGTGAGAAAATCAGGACATAAGAGCCTTTGACTTGCCCCAAACTATTGAATGATAGTGCAGGTGATGTTAACAGCTGTGGTGTCCCAGGCCAGGCTCATGAGTCAAAGAGTGTGTCATTCGTCTCTTTGGAAAGTGCCTTTCATGCTGTTGGGGTCGGTAAATGTCGGTGCGTGTCCTCTTTGACTAACTCACTCCTACTCAAGGGCTGAATCTGGTCAAACTCTCCTTTGGGAGAATGCCACCTATCAGTGGGAGAGCAAGGTAAGGTGACTCTTGGCTGTGCTTTCGGACCAGATGGCTGTTGCTACTGCATGATAAAATGTGCAACTTCACGTTTCCCTGCCTCTCGACACTACAGTGCCCTTTCTGTTTTTTAAGGAAAGAAGGATTGTCCAAATGTGGAAGATGCAAGCAGGCATTTTACTGCAATGTGGAGTGTCAGGTAGGTGTTGGGCCAGCTGGCAGGGAGGGCCCTGTTTCCTCGGAAGATCGGGACCCAACATCCTTCTCGTCCTTGTCACGGCATCCCAGAGCCCTCCTGCAGCCAGAGCTACAAAGCCTCCTTGTGGCATAGGAAGTGGCTGGGTCCCCCTGTGTGCTGCCGGTGATGACGGGCAGCCAGCAGTAGCATTTTGGGGCCACACAGAAGATCAGAAATAGGGGAGCCATGTTGGATACAGGCATGTGTATCACTAAGGTTGATCGTCTGCCCCCCAAGACTACCAGCAACAGACGGAACATGCAAAGATGACTGGTGAAAAATGTTAAAATGCTATCTTTAAAATTGTTTAATCTTTACTATCACAGGTCTGTATTTGTATATGTCCCTCTAGCAGGCCACACGCTGCACTTGGGCTGGTCTAACCCAGCCTGATTCCAGCTAGACTTAGGTGAGCCCCTGGCACAGCCTTTGTACAGCCAGAGGCGAGCTGCTCTGAACTTGGACCTGGAGACCTGGGGATGGTGCCTCGGCAGCAGTCGGTGCTGAGTGGGTTCAGGAGGCAGGTTGCATGTAGACCATGGGCCATCTGGCTTGATGGATACGTCTCAAGGGAGTCTCGGAACACGGGACTGGGAAGCTCAAGGGGGAGTTTGGAGGAGCTCTTGGTAGATTCTTTGAGGGACGAGGAGTGGTGTCTTCCAAACTTTTCTACTTGATACTATATAGTTATACAAAATGTTCATAGATATTTTACAGAAAAAGCGTTCCATGTTCCAGCAATTTGAATTTGGGGAGAATATGATCTTTGACTTCAGTATACCCTCCCCAAACTATTTTTTTAATGGAAACCTGCCGATACTCCTTGGGAAATGCTGATGCCATTAAACAATGGCTCTATATGACAGGGAGGATTTTCAACATATCTGTACCTCTTTTTGTTGTTGTTCTTCCCATACTTGGTGTCATTCCCGTCTGTCCCCTCCCCCCTCCCTGGTCTGCCTCATTACCCACGATTTCATTTTTTTCTCTCTCTCTTCTCCCTATGCAGCTGGTCTCTGAAAGTCTCCAAAGAGCGTTATTTGGCAGTGGGAGAGGTTGCTAAGCTCCGATGTCTAGCATGTCAGTGTCATCTAACTGTAGAGCTCCTGTCACAGGGGCCCTGGCGGGAATGAAACACAGGCTGAGTCACTGGCTTGGGAAGGTCAGCCTTGGTTCTGAAGGCCACGTACACGGTCCCTCTCCCTGTGGGCTTCCAGAGGCTGTCAGCCTGTGGGGCAGTGAGAATATAGATGGGTTTGTCGTTGAGTTTTTAGGGAGTGTGGCTTCTTTTGAAGAGGAGAGATCATACTTTGCCCCTACCGATCGTACACAGAGAATTCTGTGGTTGGATTGCTGCGACATTGGAGAGATCAGTGAGCCCTGGAATGACATGATTTGGTTCCAGGCCTGATAAGTTAGCTGTTTCTATGTTTAAGTTAAACACTTCTAGAAGAAATAACTCATGACGTTCTGGTTCTTTAAAGAAGCAAGCTAGTAACTCACAGACCGTTCAGACTATTGAAACACAGAAGACTTAGGAGGACGTGGTCCCAGCTCTGCAAATGACTAGCTCTAGGAACTTCATAGGACATAGGACAAAGGACATCTCAGAGTCTCTGTTTCTTTAAATGTAAATGAGGACAGTGGCCCCTATCTTGATGAATTGTAAGGACCAAATGATTTGACAGATACGAAAGTTCTATGTAAACTGTAATGCTGTGTGCAGGCATGAGGGCTTATAAATAATAATATTACAGTAACTCAGGCTGGACTGAAGCTTAGCTGTATGCAGAGAATAACGTATACAGCATATGTTAGATTTAAGGGACTTTTTTTTTCTTTTTTCTTTTATCTTGGAGTGTTGCTGATTTACCATGTTGTGATAGTTTCAGGGGCACAGCAAAGCGACTCAGCCATACATATACATGTATCCCATCTTCCCCAAACTCTCCTCCCATCCAGGCCGCCACATAACATTGAGCAGAGTTCTCCGTGCTATACAGCAGGTCCTTGTTGGTTATCCATCTTAAATATAGCAGCGTGCACATGTCGATCCCAAACTCCCTGACTGTCTCTTCCCCCCACCCGAGGGGCTTGTTTTTTTCACCTAAGAGAATGGATGGTTTCTAAGAACTTGAGATCCCTAATGGTGTACATTGTATGAGGAATGCTTGTTACAAAATGCTTGTTAACTTCTCTGATGAACCGTAAACTCCGCATTAATATAAAATATGAGAATCTGTGAGATGCTGAGCTACCTCGGGGTCTCCTGAGCGGGCCGCTGAGCTGTCTTCCATTAGGCCTCACCAGGTGGCATTATTTTGACGAATCATCGTGGTCCAGGCTGGGGTCTTGAGGTGGCCATTGTGGTCCCCCTGCCTTTAGGACCTAGTCTCCCAGATTTGCACACTCACAGTAATGGGTGCCCTGCTTGGAAGGTTCACAGTGATCGAGTTCATCAACCCACGTTAACCAGAATGCCTCTTTTTTTTTTTTTTTTTTTTTAAAGAAGGTTTTCTTCTCTTCTTTTAATTTTTTGGCCGTGCAGTGTGGCATGCGGGATCTTGGTTCCCCCAGCAGGGATCGAACCCGTGACCCCTGCAGTGGAAGCGAGGAGTCTTAACCACTGGACCACCAAGGAAGCCCCCCAGAATGCCTCTTTATTACTTTACAGCAAGCAGCTTGAAGTCTGTACATTCTCCTCCTATAGACAGATCGTACAGGTTAAAGCATAATGCGATTGCTTGTAGCAAGGAATCCCAGGATGTGAGGGGATACAGTGCTGTGACTGTAAGTCACGTTGAAGGTCTGGGCCAAGACAGCTTGCTGTGTCCAGCGTCGTGATGTGCAGTCTTCCCTGCGTGTCGCCCAGGTTCGGGGCTAGGACACCATGAGTCCTGGAGAGCACTTCTGCAATTCAGTTTTCCTGTGCTCTGTGAAGTATCCCTCGTGACAGAAGTAGCCTCCTAGAGGACAAGTGATAACACAGCTCCCAGAGCCACTCGTTTTCTAGAGGTGAGGCTGGATTTGACCTGTAAGTTCCGTTTTTGTTTCATCTGTCTCCTGATGTGGAAGGAAGAGGCTGATAGTCATTAAGGTGTTCTATCCTACGGTACTGAAGAACTGAGTAAGTGCAGGACACTGTATTACAATGAGATAGAATGGTCATAAAGGTTTAATCAAAGTAAGCGCCTAGAAATAAATGGCTGTATAAGGGCTTCATCCATAAAATCGTTAGGGAGGAATCTGGGGCATTTGCTCCAGATAAAAATGTATTCAGGGTTCTGCCCAAGGGACTGCTTGGATAGGATCAAAGTGGAGACTCTGCTACAAGTGGCACAGAACAAGAGCAGCAATGAAGAAGGTAAATGAGTGATTCTCCGCCTAAGAAAGCATGGCCCTCAGCTGCTGGTCGTTCACTGGGCGTTCTTCAAAGGCAGACCCCACCCACCTGGAGTCACACATCAGATGATGGGGTTGGAAAGGAGGTTTATCAGTAGATAAGAAAACTATGTCCACACTGGTTGGGTGACCCACCCAAGGGGACACAGCAGCAGAACCGAGACCAGACTGTGCAGGCTGCCTGGGGAGGGCTTTTCACTGCTTTCCAACACTGTGCTTGGGGGTGCTGAGGACCCTCCAGGAGAAGAGGCACTGTGGGAATGTGTCAAAGACTGAGAAGTGGCCTTTCATTGAGGTGAAAGGGGGGAAGACCCCTTCCAGTGGTGTTGTCTTTCCAGAAACCTCTCCAAGAGTGTAAGGCACACATCCTTCCACAAACGCAGCATCTTAGGAGACCCTCAGCACTGTGTTTACTCTCCCCGGGCCCTCCTCTCTAATTGCAGGGCTTTAGGATCCTGCTTTGTTGTACACAGTTTGGCCCTGTCTTGTCCCATTTCCTTTCCTCTTCATTCACTTGGCTCAGTGGGATCCTCTGCCAGAGGAGAGATTTTAATTGACGATGCATGAGAGGGTAATGGGAGGAAATATAAAAGAAATAGAGAATTCCTTTTTAGTTAGGCTTGGATTGTAACCTGTGTGTTTTAATGAACTATATTTATTTTTATAAATATGCCTGGAAAGCTAAGTGTAATATTCACTCACTTAAGACTTTTTCATTAAGTCGTACTATGACACGTTGAAGAGAATAGTTTTAGAAAGTTATTGCATAGAGGAATTGTGGAGTAGAACTCTCTAGGGTATTATTGCTTAACATTGACAAATAGAAGAAAACGATTTGTAAATAGAGGTGATAGGATTATGAGGGTGCTTTTGAAAGTAGGAAGGGGCATATCCCAATGGAGATTTTAAAAGGCACGTGTGAGGCGCTTGTGATCAAAGGTTCGTGAACATTCTTGACTTTTATCATCGATTAGAAAGTAACTGAAGCGTAGAAATGTCCAAGAAGTGCTCCCATGACCCTGTCGTTGTTTGGGTGATTAGTGAGTGGGGCCAGAGTCATAGGGTTAGTCCTGGTTAAATTCGCTTTGTCCTCTTAACCCAGACACAGGAACCATCTTCAACAGAGCCACTCTTTTTTCTAAATGGTTAATATCACCAGTAGGAAAAAACGTGTAGGAATGAATGAGTGCATCCCAATCACTCTTTTATGGGAAGAGAAAACAAAGCAGATGTCCTTGTGATGGGGGCTCAGCAGTGTCTGTCATCTTGGTGTGAGATGGTCACTAAGCCCCTGATCCCCTCTTCATTCTTCCTCTCGCAGAGAATGGTAGTAGAGACCAGCAAGTCTGACATTTTCTTACTGTTCCACGTTTTAAGAAATCACCTACGCGTGCCGCTCCACATTTCAGGAAACCACGTGTGCGTGTGTACAAGTAGACATGGTGTAGATTGAAAGCCCCATGAGAACGAAAGAAACACCAAATGCGAGAGTTAGAAAAGGGGACATCACAATAAGAATCCGGTCTTCTTACGCAGGGAGGCAATATATCGTTTGCTCAGCAGAAAACTGGATGACATAACAGTCACTCTTTTCTTCCGGTGTTGGAAGTGCCGGTGTACTGTGAAACAATTTTGCAACGCTCTTTACGCATCTTTAAGCATTTTTGTCCATGTGCAAAAAGGAAAGTCATGCAGAGCTGTTATTACATTGGCTGAAAATGAACTAGAAGTTTAAAAACTGTACCAAAATATTCCCTATCTTACTTTTACGATAGTTAATTGTTCAAATTTATTGCACGAATAATCTGTGCTCAATATAGAAAAATCAGAAAGTAAAGACTGAAAGAAGAACAGAAAGAGTAGCCATACTTCATAATTTTATCCTTCCAGAGAAAATCACTAGTAACACTTTGGCATGTGTCTTTCTGAATCCTTCCTGTGCATTTATTTGTATATTACTTTCCTGGGAAATGGGATCCATTTGAGTTTGCATAAAATTTTATAAAGATTGCAATCAGGCAAGGAGGAACAGCTTGAATTTTGAAGAAAACTAGTAGAGAAAGTTTTGGGAAAACGGGCAAAAATGTTTTTTTTTTAAAGCATAAAGGGTTGCAAAATCAGTGAAACTGGCAGTACTAAAAAACCAGACAAAACACAAATAAAGCACTATTAATTGATAAGACTTATTATTCCTATCCATCAGGTTAGCTTAATTTTTTGTTTCAATTTTGTCCAATCTGATTGTTTATAATTTCTTATGGGCAAAATTGGGGCAGATTATATCAGGATATGCTCAGAACTTAGGGGCAGATTATATCAGGATATGCTCAGAACCTATCTGACATTTCTACTAGATGTTCTTCTCCCCCCAACAGTTTTTTTTTTTTTTAACAATTAAAACTGAAAAAAAAAAAAAAAAGAATTAAAACCGAGTAGTGCCATTGTGGCACATCTCTGTCATTTCCACCTTCTGACAGAAAGTGAAAACTTATTACCTAGTAAATTTCCCTTGATGAAACTTACATGATTCTGCGCATCCTTGGATTTACCCAGCTCTCTGATTTAACTGCTCTGTGTGGGGCTGTATCACATTCTAGGTGCTCTTACTTTTACCTTGTGTTCGGATATAGTCGTAAACTACCTGAAGTCAAAGACTCCATCTCCCACCTCTGCCTCTACGGTCAGTCGAGGGCTTATTGGATGAATGAAAGAACCAGTAAATGAACAATTACCAGCGTTTGTTGAGAGCGCAGTGTGTGCCAGGCGCTGGTCTGAATGCTTCTTGTGGGTTAGCTTATTTGCTGGATCCCCACAATGACCCTTTGTGGTTGGTTGCATGAATGCCTAATTATCCCATTTGAAGGTCCTGTATTTGTTGGTAGTCTTCAAGCTTTTGTGTCTGATTATCACTGTTGGAAAGCATAAAATCATAGACTCAGAATTCTGGACCTGCTAAATAACTTAGGGATCATGTTATTTACAGCCAAGGATATGGATGCAGAGGGATTAAGAGGCCTGCCTGGTGTCACATAGCTGCTTCGCTGCAGAGCGGGGGGTGAGAATGCAGGTCTCCCCGAGCCCCAAACCAGTGTCCTCTTACTTCACAGCACTCTGCTCGCCTCCAGACCGTGCCCTGGAGTTAGGTTCCCTTCCCTTTGAAGACATTAACATCAATACATGTCTACATTGTATGTTACTTTTTATTCACATTAATTTGACATTAATTCTATTAATAATATGTAAGTCATATTAAGAAATGTTAGTATTAAACTTATTTCTCCCAGGAGCTCATTGTTAAACACCAAAAGACACCACCTACAGTTCAGAAAACTAACATCTTCAAGGCCCTGCAGAGACCTTGTATTAGCGTTCCTGGGGTCATAGTGGACACGTGTGTGTTCCTAGTTGCCAGTTAGCCATCTGCCCCAGCTGGTGGTGCTCACTCCCCTTGGATATCCCAAGGCCAGGCTTGAAGCCCTCTTTGACTTTCCCTTTTTGCCTTGCATTTGGGGAGGGAGCTGGTTTGTCAGCTGGGAGCTAGACCCACCTGTTCCTACCACATTGCCTCATCACCGTGCTCTCATTTTAGGCTTTGGCTAAAAACAGATCCTCTTCTCCCTTGTGCATATCTTGTCATTTCTTTCTCCCCCTGTTCTTAGTTATATTTGGCATGGTGTTATTTAACTCTGCAGAACATCTTGGCACAGAACTTGAGCCAAGGGTCTGTGCCACGGGCTGCCTTAAATCATTGTGACATCGTGTCTTTCCTATATTTGGCATGGGGGAGGGGAGGGAGACATCTTCATTCATTCAGCAACTTTATTGAGTGCCTAGTAAACACCAGGCACTGTTCTAGGTTCTGGGGTAACAGGCGTACACAAAACAGGCTAATAACGTCCTTTATTTTAGTGGGAGCGGGAGGGAGACATAGTAAACCAAACTAATCAGTGTGTAATATGTCAGGTGGTGAGAGGTACTAAGAAGAAACATAAAAGCAAGGAAAGGGAGAGTGTTGGGGAGAGTGCTGGTCTTGACAGAGTATTCATGGCAGGTACCTTGAAAAGGGGCATCGGAGCAGAGACGCGGAGGAGGGAGGGAGCAAGGTGGATGTCTAGGGGAAGAGGCGTCTAGCCAGGAAATACCGCAAGTGCCAAAGATCTCCTGGCAGGAGCAAGCGTGGTCTGTTCAAGGAGCAGCAAGGAGACGTGGTGGCCAGCATGGAGTGAGGTGAGGGAGCATGGTGGTGGTGATGAGCTCAGAGTAATGGAAGCGGGGAAGGGGGGGCTCCTACCACGTGTAGCCTCACCGGTCATCTTTAAGTCTTGGCCTTTCGCTCTGAGGTGAGAAGTCATTAGAAGGTGCTAAGCTGAGAAAAGGCAGGATCTGAGTTGTGCTTTGCAGAATCAATTACTCTGGCTGGTGTCTGGAGCAGAGTTGGGTGGGGGCAGAAGCGGGCGTCCAGGTAGCCACGGGGCGAGGTGTCGGGTCTGCACACCCAGTAGAAAGGTGGGGGTGGTGGTGAGGCAAGAAGTAATCAAAGGCTAGCTGTATTCTGCAGGCAGACAGGATGGATTTGCCAGGGAGATTTATGTGGAGTGGAAGGGAGAGAAGAGAGGCAGCCAGGAGGACTCCAGGGTTCTGGCCTGAGCACCTGAACCATCAGACTTGCCATTTTCTGAGGCAGGAAAGACGGAGGGGAGAACACGATGATACCCAGTTCCGTTGCGACAAAGAGTGTCTGCAGACTCCCACTGAGTCCTCTCCCACAGCCTCTCAGCCCCATCACGCCACTGTGGTGGGCTTTTATTGGAGCCCGTGTGGTCCAGGCAGTTCCCAGTCACCCCACAGTAACCCTGTCACTGACGCCGGCATCATTCTTTATGCCCAGTGCTCAGAGCCTTCCTCCACGGTACCCACGTCCTCCTACTTCCTCAGCCTTCCCGTCTCATAGGGGGCATCTCCACCCTTCCAGGAGTGAGCACACACCCTTTACCCCCCAACCTGGGGCAGAAAGCTTCAAGACAAGTGATAGAAAGGAGAACAGTTTTCCTCTTTTATCAAATGACTCTTCAGGAAGTCTGTGTTCCTAAATATTCCCAAGAGTTGCCCTGGCCAGACTCTTAGAGGGCCCTTGATAAAGCCCTCATTTGTGTTTTGTTTTTATCACCTGTAAAAGGGTGCTGTGCTGTGTCTGTGTAGACACACACAGACTAGGTGCTGCGTGTGTCACTTCTTGGTTATTTGCTCTGAAGTGAGAACAGAGCCAGAACAGAACCGTAGGTAGCAGAGCCAAACCAATGGCTAATGCCAAAGTCACTCACCCCTGTGACTTGACAGCGACCACAGATAATGGAAAGGTGTGTGTGTTGTTTGGAATGATGAGGGGCACCAGATGCTTGGTGAAACAACACAAAGCAAATTTTCTCTTGCCAACAACCTTGGCCAGGCCTGAGTCAAGGTTATATAGCCACAACTATCTTAAAGGATGTTTTCATCTCTAGCTTTTGTGAGCATCATCGTGTTTTCCAAAAGGAAACATATTTCACTTGACCTTAGTAGGACTTACTGCATCCTCTCTTTTCGAACTTTATTGCAGTATATGTGTATATGTGTGTGTGTGTGTGTAATAATTGTTTTTTCACTTTCCCAGAGAGAAGATTGGCCCATGCACAAGCTGGAATGTTCTCCCATGGTTGTTTTGGGGGAAAACTGGAATCCCTCAGAGACTGTAAGGCTAACTGCACGGATTCTGGCCAAACAGGTGAGGAATTGGGATCACGTTCAAGTGTGTTTTATTTTTATTTTTCTTAAAGGTCAGAAAGATGAGTGAGTGACCCATGGTGATCATCTCTCGTTAAGTGTCCCGGGACCCCATTTCCGGTCACATCCATATGGATGGGGTTGGGAACAGTGCTGCACGTGTGAGCTGGTTTGTTTGACCTGTGCAGCTAGGATGTCGCTTACCCCAGGCCAGGACCGTAGCCACAGTTACTAAATTCTGAGCTTTTTATGAGACAGGTTTACATAGAAAAATACGGCCTTTCAGGGCATGAAAACCTGACTGACAATAATCAGAGCGTCCTAGGGAACCAGACCGGCCTTCGAAGCTTTGCACTGTTCCCGTCTTTCCCCAGACACAGAGTGAACTCTGCTCCCCCGACCCTCCGCCCCTGTCCTGTGCTGGGTCCTGTTCCTCTCCTTCTCGTTATTCGCCCTGCCTTGGGGTAGAACAGCCAGCATGGCATGTGCAAGGAGAGGAGAAAGAAAAGGAGCGGAAAAGTAGAAATCGAGGCAAGGGGAGAGGGGAGGAGGGTGGGGATGAAGACAGCCATCAGCGGTTTCCTCCAAAGATGAAGCCGGGGGGCTGGTGGTCCTGACCGCCAGTTTGCTCAGGCCTTATTGATTGCATGATGATAAGACACCTGACCTTGACAGGAGGGGCGGAGAATGCCGTAGGACTTGTCCTTGTGACACGATGAAATGGGCCGCACGGAGCTTAGAAGGTGTATGTCCACGGAGCTGCTTGCTAGTGATAAGCTGGGGGCAGGGCCTCTGTACTGTAACTCTTTTAAAGCTGAAATTTCATCTGCCTCTTCTTTCTGTCTTCCCCCACCCCACCTCCCTCTGTTAAAACTTTGGTTTTTCCTTCATCGAAACCAAATGTGATCCTGACCAGCTCATATCTGTCCCCAGACCAAGTCAGGCTCCTCGGCATCGCAGACAGGAGAACATTTCCGACCTCTGAAGTCATGCTTCTGTTATGTTCAGCCTGGGTCAGGTGCTTGCAGACATGCGCCTTCGCTGGCTCAGGGTTACCACAGGCATCAAGGCTGGCCTGTAGAGTGAGACCGAAAAATCAGAATGCTTTTTTGCTGGAGGAGGTTAACTTTTGGGTCCTTACTAAGCGTCATCTTTAAATATATGCCAAGTACTTGGTCGGAAGGAAAGGGTAGGAGAAAGAAAATGGTGTGACTGGGTGAAGTAAGCCATCCAATTTGATCCATAAGCATCTTGGGAGGATTGGGTGACCAGTCTGCTGGTTCCCCCCCAGCCCCACCGCCTGACGTTATTGAAAGTGTGGTGGTTAAGAATTCAGAAGGAGCCGGTGCCCTTTCTGAATGAAAAGTTTTCCCAGGCAAAATGACTTACTAATCTTATAGAAATGGATCCTGTGAATGGGAAGATTTCCGCTCTAAAAAAGAACTATTGATAATGTTTTGGCACCAGGAGGGTAGTCTGAAAGCTATGATGAGTTTATACCAGTTTCATTCAACTTTTATTATAATTACTACTATGACTAATAGTCTATTAAATGAAAAGTTACCTGGCCATCTTTTCATCCCTATAGGACTTGATGATTAAAAAACCAGACCATTTGTATTCTAGTCACTTGCAAAGGATTCGGGGAGACAGGCTACCCAACTGCCAAGGGGAAGCGTAGCATGCTAACTAGGGAGGTGAGAGCGCCCGGCTGGACCACCTGTATACCCAAGTTGAATAGCCCGATTACAAAGACACGGCCTTGGGCCAGCTCTTGAGCTCGGCGTTTGAACTCTTGTCAACACCAAGTTTATTCATGTTCTCAAAGCCTGGCGGGTTTACTATTGTCAGCTCCTCTTGGGGTGTCTAGAACAAAGCCAGCAACACGTTTTAAGTGAATCTGGGCTCACGGATACAACCGAAAGTGTTCTTTTTAAAACCTGGAATTTGAGATCATTTTAGCTTATGCTTAAAGAAAGTGTAAAATGGATGGGGGTTTGATTTTGTTCCTTTTTAGAAGGAGAAATAATAAATGGGATGGTTCATCTGTAGACTCGGTCCTTTTAAGTCAGGGACCTAAAAAGTTGTTTTCTAGCCACCGTTCTTTCCCATAACAAGCATTTTTGAGCCTACTGTGTGCATAGAATTATCAGGGTGTTAGGAACGTGGCAGGTGCTTTTAAAAGCTTTTCAGAAGAGTCCTTTGGATTTGGATGTTAGGCAAAAGCTCTCAGAGCCCAAATGGCAGACTCCTTGGCTAGCTCTCTTTACTTCATTCAGAACTATTGCCTTTTTCTTCATGTTGATGTACAAGTGAAAGCACTGTTTTTTTGCACTAGGTGTTGAAATCTGTGTCTGTGTGATTTCTTCCCCAATTACTAGAAAATCCACCCAGAGAGAACACCTTCAGAGAAATTGTTAGCCGTGAAGGAGTTTGAATCACGTAAGTCTCCCTGTGACTGGCTGAGGAGTTATCTTACCCACACATTATCTGTGAATTAGACGGGATTGAGGAAAGGAAGAGAGAGCTGGATTCTTAGTGGTGGTGGGGAAGCCGGATTCTTAGTGGTGGGGGGGATTTTACGATTACCAGTTTTTATTTTGACTTGTGTGCTGTTTTGAAAAATGAATGTAACTTTTTTTTTTCTGAGTTGCTAGGACCTGCTAGGAAATAATTAAGGGGAAGTAGGAACTTACAGGGTGAATTGTTAACATCCTACGCTATCTCCTGCTGGCTCTCCTGGCATGCTGAGTATTTTTTGGATCTTTGCTGAATTGCAGTCCTGTAAACAGCTGACGTCCTTACGGAAAGGCATTAAATCAGGGGCTGTCCACTTTCTCAATCATGACATAGACTCCAGGGCCAATCGGGGGGCCCTTGACTTGACCAAGCTAGTTATCGGTCATCGCCACTCATTCCTGACCTTGTTGCTAATGGTCAGTTGAAATTCCCTGTCCTGAGTGACTTCCAGTTGTCAGAGGAAGAGAAGAAAGAAATGGCACGCTTTTCTTGCCCTAGGGTTTAGCAGTTAGACCAAGTGAGGGGGAGGTGTATTTCCTGGGGGCCCCACGTAGTTTTTTCTCCCACTTCATGCCATTTACAGGATATAGCTAGACTCCAGAGTTTAACACACTTGAACATGATCCCAATAAAAGGATATAGCTAGAAATCCAGAGTTTTCTACCAGCTGAATGATGGTTTATCCACAGATCTGGATAAATTAGACAATGAGAAGAAAGGTTTGATTCAGAGTGACATTGCTGCTCTCCATCACTTTTACTCCAAGCACCTTGAGTTCCCTGACAACCATAGCCTGGTAGTTCTCTTCGCACAGGTAAGAATGCGAGCATCAAGTGACACTTAGTCTAACCTTTCCCTGCCTGAGTCCCTCCCCCCACCACATGGTCGGTGAAGATGAACGAAAGTAGAATGATGGCATCTACTTGGCAACATGGTGCTTGACCTATTGGGCCCTGTTTTGCATCGACTGGCTGGGTGTCCTTGAGCAGATCAGGGTCCTGTCTGTGCTGGCCCTCATTGATGGTGGCACATAGGAAATTCGCCCTACCTCTGCCTCTTGCTGCAGGAAGGGTTTATGAAAACAGAGGAGTTGCCAGTGCCCCAGTACCATGGCATACTGGAAGCTCTTTGAATAGAAAAGACCATTTGAGGTTCCTACATTAAATTTTACTCTTCTCTTAAACCTTCCCTTCTGACAGCAGTGGGCTTTTTTTTGGTTGGTTGTTTTTGTTTTGTTTTGTTTTTTCACTCCTACCAACACTGTATGGATAAATAGAGGCAAATACAGACGGCCCCAGGAAGGACAGTCACCAGAGAGAGGAGCCCAAGTGGGTCTACGTACAGGAAGTCTTTCCTGATGGTTGCTAAGAAATCCTATTTAGAGGAGCCTAGGTTTACCAAAATCAGATATGATAAAAAAAAAAAAAAAATTAAAGAGGCTTCTAGACAAGAGCAACTTAAAGGCGCTAAGGCTGGTTGCCAAACCAGCCATTTGGAAAGGCCGAGGCTCTGTTGGGCATGGCTAGGACACAAAAGACAGTGCAGCCGCCACCCTTTGGCTGAACACAGTCTGGCTGCATCAGTCTTCTGTTACTGTGAGGGTGGCTCTTCCTGGCGTGACTTACCAGATCGGATTTCTCTCCCTAACATACCCTTGCGTTTTCCCCTCCAAGCTGAACGTGTAGTTGAAGGTGACCTTCCCAGAAAGAGAGTTACTAGAATACTGCTCTGTGGGCACAAGTAGTTACATTTCCCTGCCAGAGCCTTCAGCGCCTAGATGGATAAAAGAGCTTGGTAGATACTTACACATTTTCATCTTAGGACCGAGTAAGCATCGCCTATATACCCCTTGACCCACTAATTCCATTTCTAGGGATCTAGCCTAAGGAAGTAGTCAGAGATTATGGACAGAAATTGACATGCAAATTGTTTATTGCGTGGTTCTTTTTAAAACCAAAAAAAAAAAAGAAAAGTGAGAAAAAGAAAAGGAGGTACATATTATAAATGGTCAGCAGTAGGAGTTTGGTAAATAAATTTTGTCTTAGCCTTACGATGGAAGGTTATGTAGCCTTTATAAATTACATTTCAAAGAATATCTGAAGATGTGAAAAACGTTGATGATAAAACATTAAGGGTAAGAGCAGGGGAATGTGTAATACGAAAATTTACTTACGTAAACAAAAAAGTTGAAATGGAAGTTCACTGTTGGTTATCTCCTGAATTGTGGAAAATTTGTGCTTTTTTGTTGGATGATTTTTCTGGATTTTCTACAATGAGCATGGATAACTTAAGAAAATACTAAAAAGAAGAAAAGATGAAAAGCACCCATAGTTCTCCCACTTTAAAAATTGCACATATCAAGAAAGAAGTGAGTCATCACCACTTCATTCACCTACTTCAACCCCTCCGTGAGAAACACTGTGAACAGTTTGATGAGTTCCTTGATAGACTTTATGTTTATGTGGATATATTTCTATCGTGTGACTGTCATAATCAGAAAAAAATGCTGTTCTCGGTAAAAGAAAAAATGGGTTCAAGTTATGAGTGTTAGAAAAACCTTCCTGATTTCATTGAGGAATTGACTTCTCTTACATTTTTTAAAAAGCTAGATACATGACTTCTTTTCTGGATTAGATGAGGCATGGTTCTGTGAGAAAGCAAGAGAGATGAAATAAATATGGGTATCTTTCCACTGCAAGCTGCGGAAAAAACAACTTTTTTTTTCCAACACAGTAATGCATGCTGATGGGACTTCTCAGTGTTGACATAGTAGATATGGGACCATAGTTACCAAAAATCAAGGCACTTGGTGTCACAAGCAGAAATGTTTGTGCTGAAAATGACTCAGAGTCCTTGAAATTTGGACTGACTCAGAAAATCCAGGAGATAGATACAGATATATATATATACACACATGCACACACACACATATATAACTATAGGTAATTAATTCCTTGAAAGACTTTATACTTATCAGATCATAATATCCACTCTGAGATCGTGTGTGTACACATAGGTGCACATACACGCACACATACATATCTTTTCTCCATATATAAATTTGAAAAGGGACATTCAGTACCCTCAAAGACAACTTTAAAGCAAAACTGAAAAGTGCTGTTCCAGCCCCATGCCGCCTTCTGGTCCTGCCGTTCAGCCCTCAGCTGCATGTCTGCTCTTCCAGCCTCTGAGCCCTTTCCTCTCTCTGGTTCATGGGAGGGTGTTGTGGGTTAGCTCGTGGCCCAGCAGCAGCTGGTAGCAGGAGGTGACTGCACTCCTTCGGCAGCGCTGAGGTGCATTTTAATCACCGGGAACATATGCATGGTTGGGAAATGTATTTTTGGTGTGCAGCCTACATCTAGTCTAAATGCTGATTATGAGAATAGCTTCAGTAAGGCACTTAACGCCTGACTTGACTTGGAAAAAAAAAAGGACGATGGCCCGTGCATCTTTCTTAACTGGCAAATTCACTTTTCTTCCCTAGGGATATTGCAGAAGGGAGGGAAAGCTAGCAGGCAAATTGCTATGCAAGCTGGCTTAAACACCATAACCGCCTCCCAGAAAGGAACAGTGATGACACTGGGGCTCACAGGAGCCATTCTTTGCAGTGAAGAAACACACTGTCTCCTCCACAGTGAGAGGAGGGCGGCAGAGGGAATAAAGCCGACCAGTGGTCGTGCAACGTTGAAGCCTGAAAGCATGTGGAGTCATAGACAGTCCAGCTGAGAACCTCGAAGGGGAAGAGATTACGAAGCAAAGGGGCAAGTCTCCTGCCTCGACCTCCCAAAGCTAGTCAAGAGCTGTCGGTCCCTAGATCAGTTGTAAAATTGCTAAATTCTCTCACTCATTCTTCCACTTCGCAGACGTTTGTTGTCATCCTGTGGGTACCAGCCACTGCTGAGGCATGTTAGTATCCAGTCTGAGGCTGGATATAGATCATTCAGTTCCTAGTATGGTGCAGGACGCATAGTTCATGCTCCAGTAAATTTTGTTGCATGAATGAAGGTGCTGATTTCCTCTTAACATAATGTTGGTTGATGGTCACTGATTAATGATAGTTGGCTAATGTCCTGATGACAGAATAGGTTAGAGTACCTGGAGCTGGCACAAAAAATAGTATGCTACGTCTTCTACATAAAAATGCCCAACACCTCAGGATTTCAAAAACTGTATATTGTTCTACTAGCCTACAGTCATCTCTTTTTATGTTGAAAATTGTAAATACTGATCGTAAATGTGTTGAATTGTAAAAACTGCAAGTCAAACCCATCAGAGCCTTTACTTCTCTATGTACCAAGATTTCCAAGCCTTTGACACCGGCCCTTCAATTTTAAGTAAAATTGCAACATTAAGAATCAGAGATCAGAACAGTTTTAGAAGCAGCATGGTACAGTGAAAAATACTTGTGTTTCTGATGGCTTTGCCATCAGAATGTCTAATTTGAATTTTGACTCCTGTTCTGCCACTTGCTACTTATATGGCCTTGAACAAGTCACTTAATCATTGACTTCCCTGAACCTCAGTTTTCCCATCTGTAAAATGGGTTATGCCAGAGTAGTAGTATGGATTTATGAGAGGGTAAATATGCAGCACCCAGCCCAGTGCCTAGCCCAGAGTGAGTGCTTGGTGGGTGCTAGTTTTAAAAAGCCCATCCATTGGCCTGAAAGGCGCCAACGTGGTGTGTCTGGTAGGAAGGAGCCTGGCTGCAGCTCACAGGGTAAAATCATTCAGCATGCAGGCTTCACAGACAACCTCATAGCTGTCAGGGAGAGCAGGGCTCTCAGCCTTTGCCCCTGGCTTTGGGTGAGTCACTGCCCCTCTCTGACCTTATTTTCATCATCTGAAAAGTAAAGCGACCGATTCCCCTTCCAGTTGTGAAGTTTTAGATCCAAATGAAAAATACCCACCGAATTAACCGTCTCCCAGGAGCCTGGGTGTTCCTGGAGAGCACAGATTTTGGCCCGTTCTTCCTTCTCTGCACAGTGCCCAACATATAAGGGTTCCTCGGTGGATGTCTGTGGAAAGAGTGAGTTTATGAAACAGTCTGAACTGGGGAAGTATAGTCCTTTTTTTCAGCTATGAGCTCTAAATTAGACTTCCAGGATGTTGAGAGCTGCCCTTGGTGATTTTCAATGTAATATTTCTTTTCAAAGATGAACAAGTGGCCAGTAGTTGATGTGGCTGAGGCATGAAGGAACATTCTCAGTCCCAAGTAGCTTCAGGGCCTTGGTCCCCCTGCCTCTCAAGGGGTTGGACAGCAGTTAGATTAGCTATGTAAAGGCTATTTGCCGCCTCACCTTATGAGCTAGGTACCAGGTTAAGTGACTCCTTTTTTTAATGGAGGAAAACCGAGGGCAGAGGAACACGGTGATGGGCTTAAGATCCCACACCAGGTCTGTGGCATAATTAGGATCAGAGTGCAGATGTCCTGACTCCCATGCAGATCTGCAGACTTCAGTCCTTGGAGCCTTAGTGGTTCGTTGTGCTCTTGGGCTACCATGGGCAGGTGGGCTAGACTAAGGGTGCATCAGCCCTGACAGTTCTGTTTCTATTTGTTTACACATGAGACTGATCTGTAAGCTGTGTTTAAACATAAGATATCTTGGCCAAAAGAAAGGTTTTCAAATCACTAAACCAAACATCTTCCTAGTTAATTTGTTAAAGGTTAAAATTAAAGAAATGATTTCTATCCAGAGAGAAGCTTTAGCTCATTTTTTTTTTCTTTCTCTCTCCCCCTCCTTTCTCACTACAGGTTAACTGTAATGGCTTCACAATTGAAGATGAAGAACTTTCTCATTTGGGATCAGCAGTATTTCCTGAGTAGGCTGAGTGTGACTTCATTTTTTTTCTTTTTACTTATTTATCACTAATTTGAACTTTTTTTTGATTTTTAAATAACCTCCCTAACTGCATGTGGCACACATGAAACTCCAAGTGAATTAAGTCCCCTTTTTAATTATGCCAGATTTCAAAATATTTCCCCTGCATTTAAGGATCTGAAGGTAGTAGTTAAGACAACAGTTGCTTGGTAAGTCCTGCTAGGTAGAGAGTTGTTATTCAAGAATGTTTTAGAGTGTGCATAGAAGGAACAGCCCAGGCCCTGCTGAGAAATTTGCTTTTTGCATATCTGTGTTTCTGGGAATCTTTGGGTTTCTTCCACTCAAAGGAAAACATTAATTGCCAAGAATTGGCTGTAGACTTACGTAGAGACTGTGTAAGCTTCTTGTTCATCTGTCCTTTTTGAAAAATACCAGTATAGAAACAGCACATCTTAGAGGGAGAATATGCTAAAGTAGTGAACTAGGGAAAAATTTCAAAGAACGATAGGATTTTTCTTTATGTTAGGAATACTCAGGTAATTCAAGAAAGGCCAGCCAGTTGAGCAGCGGAGATCATTATAGCTCTGATTGTAATGGACTGCCAAGCATGGCTTTGCCGTTATCTATTTGATGGACAGGATGGTCTCCAAATGCGTCAGTCCCCTGACATCAAGCCCTGGCTTCACAGATGGAGCAAAGGAGCCCTTCCTGCATCCCCTGTCTTGAGTTCCTCCACACTGTAGATTAGTTTCATCTAAAGTGATGTTGCTTAATAGAAACTACAGGAGCCCCTGCCTCTAGGTTGGAGCAATTGCAGGAAACCCTTAACACCCATGCTTTGGCCGTGGATGGCACGTGAGCCCTACATGTCTGTCTGTTGCTGCCCAGCTCTGTGCATCGTACGGATCTGAAAGACAGAAAAATCTGTTCAGGTCCATGTCCCCTGATCAGCTGTCACAGGCTTTCTTGAACCAGAGAAACAAAAAGTTTATTCCCGTAGTACTGTTTCTGTGGCCAAAATGGTGTCATCTACAGTTTGAATTCTGATGGTGAGGAGAGAAGTGGTTTGGGGAAAGGTTCTTTGGGACCTTTGCCTTTGGGAAAAGGAAGGAGAAAAAGAAGAGAAAGGTGATTAGACCCTCTTTAGAAGGCTCATCTTGACATCTTCAGCCCTGAAATGAGCTCTGGAATGTCTGCTCTTGGTATGTGAAAGATGGAAAGCAAGGCTAAGGGTGGTGTTGCTTGAGGTTTCACCCTGTCCAGCAGTTGCCAAGAGAACGGTGGTACCAAGAGCATGAGCTGTGATAGGTGTCCTGCCTTCGGGCAGCTCCCCCGCCTTCATGAGAAAGATGGCCAGGAGTCTGTCTTGAAATGAGTTACTTAATACTTTTGCAAAATGGTTCTACAAACCTGCTCTTCCACTAAGAACAACCTCTGGTGCCTTTCTTTATCAGATTTCCTAGGGCCTGATTCCCTGTGCATGACTTGCTGGGAAGCAGGGTGGAGGTGACCCTCCCCACGGACAAGACAGGGAAGCCACCGCATGGCCCTGCCCATGGCAGCCACCCCCTTCACCCAGACCTCTAGCAGCCGCTCCCCTGGTACAGGACGATCCGGGGGCAGCTCCTCTGCATCAGGCTCTCCAGCCCCCTTGCTTTTTTGTGTTCATGGAGCGAACAGGAGAAGGGGTTTTGGTCACTGAGGGTCAGGCGAGTCACACCGGCCACCAGAGCCATGATGCACCGGGATGTGAGTGCCCATCTGAGCCCCAGTTTGGATCCAGGCAGTTTTAATTGGAGGGAAAAATTCCCTTTGGCAGAAATCATATCAGCATTGTGATTTCCAAGGCAGCATTTTCAGAGATCAAGCACTTTTCCCCTGTAGTTTAGAAATTTCTGTTCTCAGAACTTTGACCTTGATATAATCAGAAAGCTCAAAGCCCTCACATAGGCGACTCTCTGTCCTCGCCGTCCCTGTAAAGCAGACCGCAAGCAGCCGGAGCAGCAATGTCCCAATTTTCCAGATGAGGAAATTGAGGTGCAGAGCCTCAGACGGGCTCCTCCAGGTCTCTCAGGGAATCACACACCCTCACTCATGAAGCCGGCATCTCCTGCGGTGCCGATTTCTCAGCATCTGAAGACAGCATGTTAGAAATCGTCCTCTGATATAAAAAGCTGCTTGGCAGTGACAGCCCATTTGTCTTGTACGGTGTCCAGTGGAGGAGCTGCTCACTGTAGGTGTTGAGTTTTGAGTCCTGCATGTAACAGGAAGGAATTTGTTGTTGTTGCTGTCTTTATCGTTGTTTGGGGGGGGTGGTTTGGTTTTGTTTTTGGCTTAGAAATCACGGTTCTGAATTGCAGGTTTCACTTATTCAGTACTGTTCAATTTTTTTTTTTTTTCCGGGGCACAAACCCGTGTCCCCTGCATCGGCATGCGGACTCTCAACCACTGCGCCACCAGGGAAGCCCAGTACTGTTCAAATTTAAGATGTTAGATATTGTCATAAATGCATGCACAACAACCTCTTAGACTCTGATGGCCAGCTGTTAGATTTTTTTTAATGTCCTACAAAGATCCAGTTTCTGTGACTTAGCAAGTAAGTGGTCAAGGAGTTACCTGAACAGTCTGTCTGCCTTCCTGAGAACATTGGGTTTTCTCTTCTCATTGACAGTGTTGCACTGATGAATCATAGCTGTTGCCCCAATGTCATTGTGACCTACAAGGGGACCCTGGCAGAAGTCAGAGCTGTACAGGAAATCCACCCTGGAGAGGAGGTGAGTGCGTGGCTGAGGGCAGCCGTGTGGTGGGTACCATCCTCAGTCCCTCCAGGGTTCAGGGTCAGACCTGCGGCTTGATCCAAACTTTCAGCTTCCATTTGGCGCTCGCCATGTCCATCTGTGGCCAAAAAAAGAAACCAGGGAAGAATAGATTCGAGTAAGGTTCCTCACAGAGATTTATAGAAAAATGAGACTGCCAAAATGAGCAAAATGCAATCTTAGAGTCTGTGTATTCCCATTTCCAAATAATTGGGTTTGAGTTTTTTTGTTTTTGTTTTTTTTTTTTGCGGTACACGGGCCTCTCACTGTTGTGGCCTCTCCTGTTGCAAAGCACAGGCTCCGGACGCGCAGGCCCAGTGACCATGGCTCACGGGCCCAGCCGCTCCGCGGCATGTGGGATCTTCCCGGACCGGGGCACGAACCCGCGTCCCCTGCGTTGGCAGGCGGACTCCCAACCACTGCGCCACCAGGGAAGCCCTTGAGTTTATTTTTGATTCATGAATTTTGGCCTGTTCCCCCGAGGCCCGCAAAGAGAAAAGCAACCCAGCAATAGCTAACAAGTTACAACTCCAAGTGACATCAACGGTTCAAGTCATATCAGTTCCACATCTGAACATGGGAGGGTTCACTTTCTAGGAATGGAATGCAGATGGCCAGGTGTACACACTTGATGGGACAGGTAGAGGCAGTCTGTGGCCAAGGGCCACCATTAGCTTCCCTCCCTAACTTAGGGATATGGAGTGAATCTGGTCAGCGATTCCCTTCTCCTTTCCTGTGCTGTGGGTCCATGACTACCCTGTCAGGTGCGTTGAGAACGCTGGCCAGGCCTTGCCAGATGTATGCTATACTTTCTTAAAGTAAATCCTAATATCTCTAGCAAGACACATGACTTTTTAGGGAATGTAATCACCTACTTTAGATACATTTCAGTTTAAATAATCTCTAATGCTATTTTTTAAGTTGCATGTCTGGATATTTAGAATTCTTTAAATATCATGATTAGTGTATGAAATGATATGGGCCTCCGTTTCTCTGGACCTTGTTAACTAACCCACAGCTAAACTGGGAGCCCCACGCCCCAGGTACAAATCAGACTTTTCACCCTTTGTGGAATTCGTCCTGAGGAAGGCATCTTGTTTTGAGTCAGGGTGTCTTGGTTTCCGAATGTCTTGTGGAGGCTGCCCGGTGCCTCTTTTGTTAAAACAGCCGATTGCAGCCAGTAGGAACCCAAGTCACCAGGACCGGTGCTTGGGGCTGCCTGGAGCAGTTTGTCACCTGGACTGGCTGTGTCTGGGCCGCGAGCGGCCTTTGTCGCCATCTTCTGGGCCCTTCTGTCTGTTGCACCATGTGCCCATCAGTCATTTCAAAGAGATGAGGCAGGCTCTGGCCACTGGGGCAGGGCGAGGCTCTCTCCTGTTGTTTTGCCCTCCTGCTGTCACAAATCAGAAATGCAATCTCCTCCTTTTGGGCAAGTCACTGTTTTGGGGGTTACCTGCCCTACAAAGGGGAAAAAGCCAGTCCCTGGGGTGTCAGACGAGCCACAGGGTCTCTGTTACTGCCTGTTGCACTGGGGAGAGCTCAGGGCACCTGCAAGCACCTAGCCTGTGTGGGTCCCCCACCCTTGCCTGCCTGCCAGTGCCCGAGGTTACTGGCACAGTGACGGCTTTGGGACATCCATCTGTTCAGTCAGACGTTTGCCTGATGGTGTGGGATGAGCAGCGAGTGCCATCCCAGTGAGTAGATAATGGACAGTTAAATGCCGGCCTCCTCCATATGCTGCAAGTCTCAGTTATAGAGCCCGTTAGAAAAAAGCAAGGACGGGAGAACTTGAGGAGCCCAAAGGTATGACTTTTCCAAGTTCTCTGGCCCGGCTGGGTAAGGCAGCAGCTTGCTGGTGGCCTAGGAGCTGCATCCTCCCTGTGCTGACCTGTCCCGGCCTGCTGAGCCGAGCTTCCTGGTCCATTGCCAGCTGATGGCAGGATAAAGGGACACACACCGTGTGTGTGTTCATGTTCCCCCTGCACCCACCCAGCAGTGCATCTAGGCCGTCCCGGGTTGTGAGATCAAAGAGGCTAAACAAAGACCAGGAAGAGATAGTGCAGGGCCAATCCCAAGGATGAGTAGGCTCTTTGCCCATCGTGGCCTTTGCTTCTATACAAAAGACAGGGGCATCTACTGCTGGGCCAGATTCACAGCTTGCTCTCTGGGGAGGAAGGAAGCGGGATGCTCTCAACCTTCCAAATTACCGTTTTAGGGATTCCTTGATTCTGTAGGTGGGTAGAGAAGCCCTTTCTCTTCACCACCACTAGCGGGTGCTCGGTTTGAGGAATTCAGTGTGTTAAGGTAAAAGACTGTATCCTGAGCTCTGGCCCTCCTGTCCCTGCAAGGTCACCATCAGGAATGTTTGCAGAGCGACAGGCAGGATGAGGCGTGAGTTGGCCTGTAGCAATCTGCAGCATCAACGTTTTGGACCCCCTTAGGTTTTTACCAGCTACATTGACCTCCTGTACCCAACAGAAGATAGGAATGACCGGTTAAGAGATTCTTATTTCTTCACCTGTGAGTGCCAGGAGTGCACCACCAAAGACAAGGTAAACTCCCCGACCCGGCACAAGTGCTGACTGTGCTCTCTCTCTCAGGGCCTCTGTGCCAAGCGAGCGCCCCTGTCTGACTTGGGGCGTCTCCTCCTGTCGTATTTTTGAGGCTTTAAACCGCCTTACTAGCATAGCCCGGGGGAATCCAGTTAGACCAGATCTTTGTTCAAACCTTATTCTCGCAGCTGATTAAAACATTTCCATCACATTGTTCAGATAAGAGAAGGATTTGCCAAATTGCTATGTCTTGAAAAGAAATGGCTGCTCAAAAGAGAGGGAAGGGAAAAAGCACATGAGAAACATTTTCAAGCTTTCCCACCTATTCACCAGAATCTGAAGAATTTTCTCTGGCATTGCGTGAATTATTTTGTCAATGCCACCCCTCCTTATTCTATTCTCTTGATTTCACAGATGTCTGAACACACACATCTGCCCACAGCAAACATATTCTCCGTGTCTTGCCTCTATAAGGAGGGTCTAGAAAATTAATATTTTTGTTTTCTTTGTAAAAAAGTAATGAGTATTGAACTTCTCTTAGATCCCCTGCCTGATTCCCTTTCATTCTTTTGCAACTTTAGAATGGGTAGGCCTCTACCTCTGCATGGGAAAACGTGCTATTGGAGAGGTCTCCCCATCAGTATGGTTTCCGTGGGAAGTAACCTGTGGACATTTTCCTCAGGATAAGGCCAAGGTGGAAATCCGGAAGCTCAATGATCCCCCAAAGGCAGAAGCCATCCGTGACATGGTCAGATATGCACGCAATGTCATTGAGGAGTTCCGGCGGGCCAAGCACTACAAATATATCCTTTACAACCAGCCCTCCCTTACAGGGGGTGTTGGGGAGTTTGGGCACGGGGAACGGGGGGAGAATGGGTTTCAGATTCTGAATATTGGAGGAAGGATGTGTCCTGGTAAATGTTTAAAGACTTACTCGCCATCCATCACTTGGAGTCAACTACATCAGCACTTCATGATGTTGACCTTATCTGTTTCTCTTCTTTGACTAGTTTGCTCAGGAGCGCACCCTTGTGGAAGACTTTTATTGTCTAAAACTGCAGAACTGTTCCTTGAAGACCCTCACTGACTGGGTATCTTCCTTTGGGCAAGGCACCTCACCAAGGGTTTTGCTGTGTAACAGATGGAAACAGGCTCATAGATAGCAAGTAATTTGCCCAAGGGACACAGTTCACCAGGGCAGAGCCAGGTTTTGCCCCAGGTCTGCTAGCACAATCCATTTTTTTTTTTTTTTTGCGGTATGTGGGCCTCTCACTGCTGTGGCCTCTCCCGTTGCGGAGCACAGGCTCTGGACGCACAGGCTCAGTGGCCATGGCTCACGGGCCCAGCCGCTCTGCGGCATGTGGGATCTTCCCGGACTGGGGCACGAACCCGTGTCCCCTGCATCGGCAGGCGGACTCTCAACCACTGCGCCACCATGGAAGCCCACAATCCATATTCTTAACTGCTGTGGTATAGCATTTTCTTGGGTGTTGAAAAGGCATTAGATTCGTACTGAAGAAAGAAAGAAAACCAGTGACAGGAAATTGGAGAAAGACACATTTTTTTCTGAGTGTAAAAAAGAACGTTCCCATGGTGGGGACTTTTTCCTTAAGAACTTTAGCAAAAATTCTCAGCTTGGGTGAGGATTTAAATTTAACTAGAAAATTGAAGATTTTTGATTCTAATCAATATTGTTTACAGCTGAAAGGAGGCTCTGTTCCCTGTGGCTAAAATTCTTTGTGTTTTAACAGCTGAGGTCTCCAGTTTCTCCTAGTCTTTTTCTTCCAGAAAAATATGACTCCTTTCACTTTTGCCGGGCTTTCTGTAATTTACGTTTTCGGAGGGTGAAGCTAGAGGTGGAGTGAACAAAATAGCAACTCCTTGCCCCCGGGGCCTTGGGAAGCCGCCTAGCTCATCTGCCAGGCCTGTCCTTTCCTTGACTCTAGAGCACCCCCTAGTGAGCTGCTGGAGATCTGCGAGCTCAGCCAGGAGAAGATGAGCTGTGTGTTTGAGGACAGTAACGTGTACATGCTACACATGATGTACCAGGCCATGGGCGTCTGCTTGTACATGCAGGACTGGGAGGGAGCCCTGCGGTACGGACAGAAAATCATCCAGCCCTACAGGTGATTGCAGTGGCGCTTCCCATCATCTTAGCACAGAATGGAAGTGGGTGATTTAGAATGGTCCCTTGGCTCTTCTGTCTTGACGCTATCATGTTGGAGCATGCCAGGAGCAGTTTTCTGTCCTCTGTACACATCTGGAGGTGCAGGCACAGGGTGCTTCCGCTGGGCCCGGCCTGTGCCCTCCACCACCCGGAAGAGGCACCCCGGGAGGCAGACTGAGGTGACGCAGCGGGTGCTGGGGCAGGATCCCTCCCAGGACCCATCCAGGGTACTCCGTCCACAGTAGTTAATTCAGACCAGTATTTAAAAGCCACCGGTTTGTTTCGTTCCCCTCCCATGCCTTCCAAGTTAAATGGCACTTAGTAATCCATTAGTGGTTTTCTATCCCCTTCTTTTGCTTTTTTCAGGGTGCAGCATCAGTTTTGCAAATGGGGAAACTCTGGGACTGGTGTGTTGTCTGTGGTTATTTAATATCTTCCCCTAGATTTGAATAAAATAAGTTGGATTTTAACTTGTAGTGATAATGAATGTTAACCATGGGCAAGTTTCCATGTTGAGAGGGTTAGTAAACCTTCAAGTGGGTGACAGAAGGAGGTTCTGAGTAGCCGCTTCAGGGCCTGGCTGGCCTAGATCAGATCACTGGGGCGTCTGTTAAACACATTTACATTATGCATTTACAGGGTCCTCTCCAAGACCAAGTGGATCAGAATCTCTGGGTATTGGACTTGAAATCTCTGTGTTCCAGAAGCACCCTGAGGGCTTTTGAGAAGCACTCAGTACTTCTTCAAGTTCTAAGATTGGGGACTGTAAAGTTTATGTCCAGTCTGAATTTCCACTGCCCAGTCGGCCCTCCACTTACCTCACAGTGCCCTGATTAGCCAGCAGGGGGAGCCCATGGGGGAAGCCAGCTCCTAAAATCTGCTCCTGGAAACAGAATTTGATACTTTAGGGATAATCTCAAAGCCCGTCCTTCTTCCTGAGGTGGGTGAGGAAGTCCTCTGGGCCATGTGCACTTCCCTCTGTAGATCTGTAGGGAGAGAGACAGAGAATGAGAGTGAATGTTGGCTTTGTGCTTGTTCTCCCAGCAGGGCTTGCTGTGCTGGACCCTCTGTTAGCTTAGGGAGCTCTTCCGGGGGGCCCAGCCCTGGCCTTCTCTTGGTTGCTGGCTCTAGGGATCTCTCTGGGCAGCGAGCTGCCCGCTGCCTAGGAATACAGCTAGAATGTGTCTCTTTTGGATGGACTTTGAGGATAGAGCAGGTAGAACAGACCAGCCTGTAAATAAACACCTTGAACACACACACGTGTGTACACACACACACACACACACACACACACACACACACACACACACACACACACACACACACACACACACACACACACACACACACACACACACACACACACCCCAGCTGCCTCCTGGTCTCTGTTCCTAGGGAGATGGCTCCTTCCTAGGCAGGCCCCATCAGTCAGCCTTCAGTTAAAACCAGCGAGAATACCTGCTGTCTACAAAGCCTTCTGCTGGGCAATAGAGAAGGAATATCTAGAAGAAGTAGGAGGTGTGTACCCGACTTCAGAGAGTTTATAATTTTGCCAAACCAACTGATATCATAGAGTGTGACAGAAAGCCGAGGTCTTGAGACATTGGTATGTTTCTGTCTTTAAGTATACTGTCTTTTTAATATGAGGGGATAGGCCTGTTGTCCTCATAAAGAGGGAATTTTCCCAATGCCCTGTGATGTGTGCACCTAAAAGACAAAAATCTGGGGCTGGACTCAATGTTGTGTTTATACATGTTTTTCTATAGGATCTCCCCTGTAGTTTTTCAGAAACACACAAACTGCATAAAATGAAGCGCATCCACGATGGGTAGACAGGGTTGAACCATCCATGCCCTCCACGCAGCACCTGCCGGGGTCTGGAGGAGCCTGGCTGCCGTGGAGAGTGTGGCCATCAGCTGGGCGACCACAGCTCAACTGCACCCGGCCTGTGGGCTCTCGGCAGCCGTTGACAAGGTGGCCTGTTGTCTCTTCTCTCCTTCCAGTAAGCACTATCCTCTGTACTCCCTCAACGTGGCCTCCATGTGGCTGAAGCTGGGAAGATTGTACATGGGCCTGGAGAACAAAGCTGCTGGGGAGAGAGCTCTGAAGAAGGTATGTGTGTGATGTGAGGTCAGGAGGCCCAGCGCCTGACGGACTCCTCACACTTCCCTTCCTGCAGGACTCAGGTGACTGACGGAGTCGTGGAGAAAGACTAGCCCTTGGCTGCCCACCAGCCATAGGAGTGGGAGGGGGGTGGATCCAGCAGGCGGCAGGGTAGTAACTAACTGAGCCTTTGGCGCGTTTGCATCCTGACCCTTCTGTTGGGAAAGGGGTGTCCACATTGTGGTTACAGGTTCACAGCTGTGGGGAAGGGGGTACTTGCCCTTTGTCCCCTGGGAAGCCACGGAAGTGCTATAAGTATGTGATCATGATACGAGGCTGGCATTATTAAAATGTCTTTTCTGGTCCACTAGTACCGATAAAAAGAAAGGAAAAATAAAAAAGAGGCCGTGGATAGGTCAGGAGACCGTAGTGAGGGAATTCTCCAAATTGCTGCCCTTTGGGATTTATAGGTTCGTGATGCCTGATTATGGTGAAATCAAGGCAGTTGGGTCTGGAGAGGCCCTCAGCATGAGGATTATCCATTTGCAGTTTCTAAAATAGGCTTAATAATCATTGTTAGCGTTCATTGAGTATGGTTATGTGCCAGGCCCTGCCGCTCACAGAAGCACAGCCACCATCCCAAGTATTGGTTCTCATTGCTGTTTATATAGGAATCAACAGTTGATAAGACACAATCTTTGGGACAATTATTATTTATGTAGAAGACAAAGGTTGATAAAATGTAACCTTTGGACAGTCTGTTTATACCTGTTAAGAGAATCTTTGTGAAAGTTGGGGCCGGGGACTAGGCCTGGATGCCTAATTCTCCAGATTCCCCAGATCTTCCCGATACAGTATACGGAAAGATGGAGTAAGGTCCGACATCCCAAAAGGAAGGGCCAGGGCTGACCCAGCCTAGAAGTGGGAGTTAAGGATAAAACCTTCTGTTTTTAAACTGTGGAAGTTGTCTTCTAAGATGCCATTTATTGCTTTGGTGAGGTTGGAAAAAAATTAACCAGTTAGGTCTCTACTTAACGGCAGAGTGCTGTTAAGTAACTAATTGCTGATCACCGAAGGATAGAGTAGACCTGAGGAAGGAACACGAGTCCTGACGTGAATGCAGAGGGCAAGGAGAGACATTTAAACCAGGCGATTCCTGAAGGCTTGCACCCCTGTTGGTTTGAGATCTAGGAAGAGAATGGTAGAATAGAAAGGAAGGCCCGTCAGAGTCACAGGCCATCAAAAATTCCCCGTTTGGGGGACGTGGGAATAATTTAAGTTTTTCGATCTGTGAAGAATACAGTTGAATACAAAAGAGCAAAATAAATTATTACGGATTACCTTAGATACGTAATTCCTATGCGCCAGGCACTATTCTAAACACAAATAGTGTTGTGTTTAGACTTTCTGTTGTTGTTATGTGTATCAACAACTCTGAGAGGTACGTGTTATTCCTATTTTACAGATGAGGACAGTGAGGCATAGAGCAGTTAATTGCCCAAGGTTACACAGCTAGAAAGTAATGGAGCCACTGGAAACTCTTGCACTTAAAGAAACCTTATTAAATATGTGCTCTCTGGATTCCTCACATGAAACTTGTGCCTATTTTTAAGTTTTTAAAGAATATGTATAAAGATGTAAGCGTGCACTTTTTGAAAGGGAAAAACGGTTTAGTCATGTCTTATACATTAGTAATATGAACTAAAATCAAAAAGGTTTGTCCCTAAGTCAATTTCTCTATCATCTCTTCAGCTACTGAAGAATGTTTTCCTCAGCTGTAGAGACTGGGTGACTAGTCGGATGTGAGAGAATCTTGTCCTCTTTTCTTTTTTTAAAAGAAAGCCAGACTCTGGAGGCTAACACAGGCTCTGAAAGCCAGTTTGCATCCTGTGCCTTCAAGCAGAGAGGTCCAGCCTGAATTCAAGTTAGTCCGGGGGAGGGGCAAGGGGACTGGCTTCAGGCTCTCAACCCCTGTTCTCTCTCTCCTAGGCCATTGCCATCATGGAAGTAGCTCATGGCAAAGACCATCCATACATTTCTGAGATCAAACAGGAAATTGAAAGCCACTGAAACTATGCTGACATTTTAGTTTTTATTTAAATCCAAGTGCAAAAACCTTCGAGGATTTGACTGTTTCAAATCATACACGTCATGCCAGCATCTCTGTAAACTCATTGGAATGAAAACACAACTTGCACTTAACCTTACAAATGGCTTACTTGGATGTTGGTCTTAATCTTGAACCTTCATATCAAATTAATTTTTGAATGCTTTTTTTCCCTAAAAGATAATGGCATGGTTTCATATATTATAATTTTAAAATGCAGTTATTTTTCCCTTCATGCCTACTGTAATGTTCTAAACAAACATGAATGATGAAAGAGAATTAAAAAAGATAATAGTATATGAAGTTTGTGTTTTCCTCTGTCGGTCGGGCGGGGGGATGTTGAAGTGGTGATGGAGCCGGGTCTTGGCATGGATGTTGCACCTGTTCTGCATCAGGCAGGGAGCCCAGGCACGCTCCCCCCCAGGAGTGGGGTCTGCAGCCTCGTTAGCCTGCAGCTGCTTTCCCTATACAGTGCCCATGGAGGACGACAAGACCCAAGACTGAGAAGGTGCAAGAAGGGGGAAGAAAGGTATCAGTAGCTGAGAGCAGTTGAGTGATATGGGTGCCCCTCCCTGGCAGGAGAATGCGTCAGTTTCAGTTTTTTTCTGTCCAGTGTCTGGTATCCCTTCAGTGCATAATGATTCTGTGCTCAGGGTAAGCCTGAGCAGGAAAAACATTTTTTCCTTACCGACTCCATGTTCTTGAGCAAACGCTGATCTCTCCCTGCACGGCCGGCAGGGATTCAGCTTCGCCACAGCCTGGACCACAGCAACCTGCAAGTTTCTCAGCAGCTGCTGCAGAGAGGGGCACAGCCCTGAGCACTGCAGCGCAGGGATGTTTCTTGGATGAGTTTCTTCTGATCCAAAGACAGGAACCTCCCCATTAGGTAATAATTAAAGCCTGATGGAGTTTACACTCAGCTTTCTTTCAGATTCATGGTCTGCAAACAGCTTGGAAACAGCTGTGAATCTGGTCTGTTATCCTTCTTTCCTCATCTACAGACACCACACACATCTCTCACTCGCAGTTAACTGCACACAGCGGATTCAGCAGGTAGAATGCCTTCTCTTGTTCAGTGAAGTGCGTTAAGATGTTTACTGAATACCTACTATATGCAAAACATGCTCCAAGTGCATAGAGATGAAGAAGGCATAGTCCTGGCTCTGGGGAGCTTAGTGTTTTAAAAATGCAAATTTACTCTGTAGCTAGGCGTAAAATAAGCTTAGCCCAACATCTGTCTAGGTTTTATAAAATTTGTAAAGGTAATACTTTCTAAATAAATTTAAATTATATGAAAAAGTGAGCTGTTCCTTCTTTCTCAGCAGTCCTACCACCCAGAGGTAACCACTGTGATAGTTTGCTTATGTGGCCCCAGTGTTTTCCACACCCGTATAGCATATCTGTATAAACAGATTTAGAAAAACGAAGGCAGAATGGTACTGACATATTTTGTAGTCTGCTTCTCTGACCTAACAATAGGGACCCTTTTCATTTCAGCATTTACAGATATGCTTCATTCTCTTTAGAGGCAGAACGTTGCATGGAATGTGTATGTCATAATCTATTCAGCTGTTCTCTTATTTATGGACATGTGGGTTTTCCACTTTGCTGCTATTATAAACGACGCCACAGTGAACAGTCTTAGACGTATAACTTTGCTGACATGGGGTACCATTTTTGGAGACAGATTCCTAGAAGTGGAATTTCAGTATCAAATAGTGGAAACTTTTTTTTATTTGAGTAAGTATGGCCACATTTCCTTTTTAAAAAACTGCAGCAGGTACCAATAGAATATAATATTTATAGTATTTGTTTTCCTCTACCCTCATAACACTGTATTGTTTAAAAATTTTTTGCCAATATAATGTGTGAACTATTGTGTTTATATGCATTTATTAATGAAGTTGGGTGCTTTTTCATATACTTAGGAATTATTGTGTTTCTTCTGTGAGTTGATATTCACAGCCATTGCCTATTTTGTTATTTATGCCGTTCATAATAATTTCTAAGATCTCAATGTATATTGGAATATTAGCTCTTTGTCACGTGTTGAAAATATTTTCCCCTGGTTGTCCATTAACTTTATTTTTCATGACATTTGTACTAAGGCAGATTTTTTTTTTTTTCATTTTGAAATGAAGAAAAGAAATACAACTTTGTCTATGATCTATCTGGAATCGTTTTATTTAATACATTGTTTAATGGTTAAGGGATCTAATAGTACTCTAAACTTTTTAATGTTCAAAATTGCTAGCCACTTATGCCAGCATTGTTTATGGAATGATTTCTTTTCCCCTGCTGATTTGAAATACCATTATCATTTCCCTAAGACTTAGGTTTATTTCTGCAGTGTCTCATTCCATTGATCCGTCTACTATAGAAGTAAAGTACTTTTAACTATTGTTGCACTGCAGAACTTTTAGTATCTACTAAGGCTAATCCTTTTGCATTCTCTGGAGTTTTTCTGACCATTCTCCCATGTTTAACCCTACAAAGTACTTTAGAATCACTTGGCCAAGTCAAGTCCTCTCATGGCCTTTCTCTACTCCCCCAGCAAAAGTACTCCTGGAATATTTATTAGAATTGCATTGAACTCATTGGTGCTCAGAGAACTGACCTCTTCATGAGTCTTTCTATCCAAGAATGTGATGAGTTTATCAATTTGTCTACATTTTGCCTCTGAAGTAGTTTAGTTACGTTTACACAGGTCCTGCACATTCTTCTTAATTCCTAGATTTTATGTTTTCTACAGCTATTAGGAAAGAGCTCTTTTCTTCTATATATTTCTTAACTGTTAAGTCTGACAAGTTTTCCCTATTTGTTGTTAAAGATAATAAAAAGTAGAATCACATGAAATTGATGTGTTTGATCCTGTTTTTGTCATTTTATTGCATATTTGTGTGTTTTTCTTATATTTATCTTTTGCTCTTTTGAGTTTTCTTTTCTCTCTTTTTTAATTTGCTTCCTGCTAATAGAGTATTTGGAAATAAACAGGGCTATCTACTCATAGTTAGTTTTATGTCTAAACTATAGGGTAAGACTACTTTTTCTGTTCACCAACCAAAGAAATTGAGTCCATTTACTCATTCCATGAATGACAAATTAGTGTATGTACCTATTCTCTTGCCATTCTACTTCTTTCCATGTTCATTGGTATTTTGTCTAGTATCATCTTTTTTTGTTAAAGTAGATGCTGTACAATATGATATGTTATAGGTATACAATAAACTGATTCACAGTTTTTAAAGATTTTACTCAATTTATAGTTATTATAAAATGTTGACTGTATTTCCCCTGTTTTACAATATACTCTTGTAGCTTATTTTATACCTAATAGTTTGTACCTCTTAATCCCCTACCCCTATATTGCCCTCCCCATTCCCTCTCCACACTGGTAACCACTAGTTGGTTCTCTACGAGTCTGCTTTTTGTTGTTGTTATATTCATTAGTTTGTTGTGTTTTTTAAGTTCCACATGTAAGTGATTTCACACAGTATTTGTTTTTGTCTGACTTATTTCACCAAGCTTAATGCCCTCCAAGTCCATCCATGTTGCTGAAAATGGCAAAATTTTGTTCATTTTTATAGCTGAGTAGTATTCCATTGTATATATGTACCACATATTCTTTATCCATTCATTAGTTGGTGGACACCTAGGTTGCTTCCATATCTTGGCAATTGTAAATAATGCAGCTATGAACGTTGGGGTGCATGTATCTTTTCGAATTAGAGTTTTTGTTTTCTTCAGATATATACCCAGGAGTGGAATGTAGTTCTATTTTTAGTTTTTTAAGAAACCTCCATACTGTTTTCCACAGTGGATGCAGCAATTTACATTCCTACCAACAGTGCATGAGGGTTCCTTTTTCTCCACATCCTTGCCAGAATTTGTTATTTGTGTTATTTTTGATAATAGCCATTCTGACAGGTGTGAGGCAATATCTCAGTGTAGTTTTGATTTGCATATCCCTGATGATTAGCGATGTTGAGCATCTTTTCATGTTCCTGTTGGATGTCTGCATTTCCTTTGGGGAAAAAACCAGCTCTTCTGCCCATTTTTTAATAGGGTTGTTTTTTTGACGTTGGAATTGTATGAGCTGTTTATATATGTTGGATATTAGTCCCTTATTGGTCATAACATTTGCAAATGTTTTCTTCCATTCAGTAGGTTGTCATTTCGTTTTATCAGTGGTTGCCTTTACTGTGTAAAAAGCTTCTAAGTTTAATTAGGTCCCATTTGTTTATTTTTGCTTTTATTTCCTTTAGGAGGTGATCCAAAAAAATATTGCTGTGATTTATGTAAAAGAGTGTTCTATGTTTTCCTCTAGGATTTTTATAGTATCTGGCCTTACACTTAGGTCTTTAATCCATTTTGAGTTTATTTTTGTATATGGTGTTAAAGAATGTCCTAGTTTCATCTCTTACACATAGCTGTCCAGTTTTCCAAGACCACTTATTGAAGAGACTGTCTTTCTCCATTGTATATTCTTGCCTCTTAATTGACCAAAAGTGTGTGGGTTTATTTCTGGGCTTTCTATCATGTACCATTGATCTCTATATGTTTTTGTGCCAGTACCATATTGTTTTGATTACTGTAGCTTTGTAGTATAGTCTAAAGTCAGGGCACATGATTCCTTGAGCTCTGTTCTTAAGATTGTTTTGGCAATCTGGGGTCTTTTTTGTTTCTATACAAATTTAAAAATTATTTGTTCTAGTTCTGTGAAAAATGCCATTGGTAATTTGATAGGAATTGCATTGAATCTGTAGACTGCCTTGGGTAGTATGGTCATTTTAACAATATTGATTTTTCCAATCCAAGAACATGGTATATCTTTCCATCTGTTTCGGTTGTCTTCAATTTCATTCATCTGCATCTCATACTTTTCAGAGTACAGGTCTTTTGCCCCTTAAGTAGGTTTATTGCTAGGTATTTTATTATTTTTGACGTGATGGTAAATGGGATTGTTTCCTTAATTCTGTTTTTGCTAATTCATTGTTAGTGTATAGAAATGCAACAGATTTCTGTATATTAATTTTGTATCCTGCTACTTTCCCAAATTCATTGATGAGCTCTAGTAATTTTCTGGTGGTGTCTTTAGGATTTTCTATGTATAGTATCGTGTCATCTGCAGACAGTGACAGTTTTACTTTTTCTTTTCCAATTTGGATTCCTTTTATTTGTTTTCCTTCTCTGATGGCTGTGGCTAGGACTTCAAAACTGTTGAATAAAAGTGGCAAGAGTGGGCACCTTTGTCTTGTTCTTGATGTTAGAGGAAACGCTTTCAGTTTTTCACCATTGAGTATGATATTAGCTATGGGTTTGTCATTTATAGCCTTTATTATGTTGAGGTAGGTTCCCTCTGTGCCCACTTTCTGGAGAGTTTTTATCATAAATGGATGTTGAATTTTATCAAAAGCTTTTTCTGCATCTATTGAGATGATCATATGGTTTTTATTCACTTTGTTAATGTGGTGTATCACATTGATTGACTTACGGATATTGAAAAATCCTTGCATCCCTGAGATATCAATAAATACTACTTGATCATGGTGTATGATCTTTTTAATGTATTGTTGGATTCAGTGTGCTAATATATTGTTGAGGATTTTTGCATCTATATTCATCAGTGATATTGGCCTGTAATTTTCTTTCTTGTGATAGCTTTGGTTTTGGTATCTGGGTGATGCTGGCCTCATAGAATGAGTTTGGAAGTGTTCCTTCCTCTGTTTTTTGGAATAGTTTCAGAAGGATAGGTGTTAATTCTTCTCTAAATGTTTGGTATAATTCACCTGTGAAGCCATCTGGTCCTGGACTTCTGTTTGTTGTGAGTTTTAAAACTACTGATTCAATCTCATTACTGGTAATTGGTCTGTTCATATTTTCTATTTCTTCCTAGTTCAGTCTTGTGGTGTTGTACCAGTCTAAGAATTTGTCCATTTCTTCTAGGTTGTCCATCTTATTGCCATGTAGTTGCTCATAGTAGGCTCTTATGATCCTTTGTATTTCTGTGGTGTTGATTATAACTTCTCCGTTTTCATTTCTGATTTCATTGATTTGGGCCTTCTGCTCTTGATGAGTCTGGCTAAAGGTTTATCACTTTCATTTATCTTTTCAAAGAACGAGCTTTTTGTTTCATTGATTTTTTCCTAATTTTTACATCTGTATTTAATTTATTTCTGCTTTGATCTTTATGATTTTTTTTCTTTTATTAATTTTGGGTTTTGTTTGTTCTTCTATCTCTAGTTGCTTAGGCATCAAGTTAGGTTGTTTGAGATTTTTCTTGTTTCCTGAGGTAAACTTGTATCACTATAAACTTCCCTTTTGCTTTTGCTGTGTCCCACAGATTTTGGATCGTCGTGTTTTCATTTTCATTTGTCTCTAGGTACTTTTTGTTACCCTTTTTTATTTCTTCAGTGATCCAATAGTTCTTAAGTAGAATATTGTTCAGCCTCCATGTGTTTGTGTTTTTTCAATTTTTTTCTTGTAGTTGATTTCTAGTCTCATAGCATTGGGGTCAGAAAAGAAGCTTGATATGATTTCAGTTTTCTTAAATATACTGAGGCTTGTTTTGTGGCCTAGCATGTGATCTGTCCTGGGGAATGTTCCATGTGCACTTGAAAATAATGTGTATTCTACTGCTTTTGAATGGAGTGCTCTATACATACCAGTTAATCCATTTGGTCTAATGTGTTATTTTTATTTATTTATTTTTTTTTTGCGGTATGTGGGCCTCTCACTGTTGTGGCCTCTCCCGTTGCAGAGCACAGGCTCCGGACACGCAGGCTCAGTGGCCACGGCTCACAGGCTCAGCCGCTCCACAGCATGTGGGATCTTCCCGGACCGGGGCACAAACCCGTGTCCCCTGCGTCGGCAGGCGGACTCTCAACCACTGCACCACCAGGGAAGCCCTGATGTGTTACTTAAGGTCTGTGTTTCCTTGTTGATTTTCTGTCTGGATGATCTGTCCATTGATATAAGTGGGGTGTTAAAAATCCCTTACTATTATTGTGTTACTGTTGATTTCTCGTTTTATGTCCATTCATATTTGCCTTCTATATTTTAGGTGCTCCTGTGTTGCATGCATGTATTGGGTTGGCCAAAATGTTCATTTGGGTTTTTCTGTAAGATGTTACAGAAAAAAGCCAGTGGAACATTTTGGCCAACCCAATATATTTACAATTGTTATATCTACTTCTTGGATCGATCCTTTGATCATTATGTAGTGTCGTTCTTTGTCTCTTTTAACAGTCTTTATTTTAAAGTCTATTGTGTCTGATAATAAGTTTGCTACTCCAGATCTCTTTTGATTTCTTTTGCATGGAATACCTTTTTCTATCCCCTCACTTTTAGTCTGTGTGTGTCTCTAGATTTGAAGTGAGTCTCTTGTAGGCAGCATATGCTAATATATGGATCTCGTTTTTGTATCCATTCAGCCACTCTGTGTCTTTTGGTTGGAGCATTTAGTCTGTTTACATTTAAGGTAATTATCAATATGTATGTTCTTATTGGCCATTTTGTTAATTGTTTTGAATTTGTTTTTGCAGGTCTTTTTTTTTCCTCTTTTGTTCTCGTGATTTGATGACTGTCTTTAGTGTTACGTTTGTGTTCATTTTTGTGTGTATCTATTATAGAATTTCAGTTTGTGGTTACAATGAGGTTTTTATCTAGCAGTATATATATATATATGTATATATATATATATATATATACTCTCCTCCCCTCACAATTACTGTTTTTGATATCATATTTTTTATCTAATTGTTTGTGTATCCCTTAACTGCTTATTGTGGATCTAGGTGATTTTACAACTTTTGTCTTTTAACTTCCCTACTAGCTTTCTGTGTGGGTGATTTCCTACTTTTACTGTATGTTTGCCTTTACCGGTGAGCTTTTTCATTTAGCAATTTTCTTGTTTCTAGTTGTGGCCTTTCCTTTTTAACCTAGAGAAGTTCCTTTAACATTTGTTGTAAAAGTGATTTGGTGGTGCTGAACTCTCTTAGCTTTTTCTTGTCTATAAAGCTTTTGATCTCTCCGTCAGATCTGAAGGAGAGCCTGGCTGCGTATTCTTGGTTGAAGGTTTTTCCCTTTCATCATTTAAAATACCGTGTGCCACTCCCTCCTGGCCTGCAGAGTTTCTGCTGAAAAATCAGCTGATAGCCTTATGGAGATTCCCTTCTGTGTTATTTGTTATTTCCCTTGCTGCTTTTAATATTCTGTCTTTATCTTTAATTTTTGTCATTTTGATTATAGTGTGTCTTGGTGTGTGTGTTCCTCTTTGGGTTAATCCTGTATGGGACTCGCTGCACTTCCTGGACTTGGGTGACCGTTTCCTTTACCAGGTTAGGGAAGTTACCAGCTGTTATCTCTTCAAATATCTTCTTGGGCCCTTTCTCTCTTCTTCTGGGACATTCCCCTATAATGTGAACATTAGTGCTTGATGTTGTCCCAGAGGTCTCTTAAAATGTCATTTCTCTTCATTATTTTTTTTTCTGTTCAGTGGCAATGATGTCCACTACTCTGTCTTCCAACTCACTGATTTGTTCCTCTGTATCGTGTAGTCTACTATTGATTTCTTCTTCTAGTGTGTTTTTCATTTATTGTATTCTTCATCTCTGGTTATTCTTCATATTTTCTAATTCTTCGTTAAAAACTTGGAACTGCTTGGTCTGTGCATCCATTCTTCTCCTGAGTTCTTTGACCATCTTTATGACCATTACCCTGACCTCTTTCTCTGGTAGATTGCCTATCTCCATTTCACTTAGTTCTTCTTCCGGCGTTTTTATCTGGTTCTTTTGTCTAGAACATGTTCCTCTCCCAACACATTTTGTCTAAGCTGCTGTGTGTATTTTTACGTATGTGGTAGATTAGTGATGTTTCTTGACCTTGGAGAAGTGGCCCTCTGTAGCAGATGTCCTATGTGTCCCAGCAGCACGCTCCCCTCTCTTCACCCAAGCTATATACTCTAGGGGTTCCCCCTAAGAGGGCTGTGTGGGTCCTTCTGTTGGGGCGGGCTGGCTATGTGGATGGTCCGGTAGGCTTGGTTGGTCCCTAGCCCGGTTGGTTGCCAAGCCCCGCCTTGTGTGGATGCTGCTGGCTGCTGGTTAGCGGGGCTTGCTTGCGAGGCAGCTGGCTGCAGAACCTTAGGCAGCCCAGGCTAGTGCTGGTACACTGGTGGGCGGAGTCAGGATCCAGAAGACTCCAGGGCTGTTGCCTGCCCACTGGTGGGTGAAGCCATGTCCTGGATTTAGTGCTGGACTACTGGCAGGCAGGGCTGGGTCCTGGAGTTCGGCTGCAGGGCCCAGGGATCCTAGAGCTGGTGTCAGCGTGCTGTTTGGGGTGGGTGGGGCAGAGGTGGAGACCAGTTACTGACACAGTTAGGTATGGGGTCTGGGGTGTCCCAAAGCTTGTGTTGCCCTGCCAGTGGGTAGTGCCAGGGCCCAGCTGGTCCCAGGGTAGGGTCTGGTCTCTTTTGGGCAGGCTTGGTCTGCAGGCTGCAGGATTGTGGTTTTCTTATGTCTGGTGTCTGCCCTCTGGTGGGTAAGGCTGGTTTAGAGGTTAGCGCATGGCTGGTCTACAGGCTAGGCAGGGCTGGTGCCTGTCCACTGGTGGGTGGAGCTGGGTCCTTCCCCTCTGGTGGGCAGGGCCCTATCTAAAGGCATGTCTAGAGGTAGCTGTGGCCTCAGGAAGCTTTTAGGCAGCCTCTCTACTGATGGATAGGGCTGTGTCCCTGCCCAGTTAGTTGTTTGGCCTGAAGCATCCCAGCACTGGCACCTACAGGCTGTTGGCTGGGGCCAGGTTTTGGCACTAAAGAGCTAGATGTAGGATACCATGATGGTACGAGTCCCAGTGTCCACACAGTAGAATACACCTCGCTATGGCTGCCACCAGTGTCTCTGTCCCAAGGGTGAGCCACAGCCACCCCTGCCTCTCCAGGAGACTCTCCAAGACCAGCAGGTAGGTTTGACCCAGGCTCCTATCAAATGACTGCTTTTGCCCTGGGTCCCAATGTGCGAGAGATGTTGTGTGTGCCCTTTAAAAGTGAAGTCACTATTTCCCCCAGTCCTGTGGGCCTCCAGAAATTAAGCCCCACTGGCCTTCAAAGCCAAATGCTCTGGGGGCTCATCTTCCCAATGCAGGACCCCTGGGCTGGGGAGCCTGATGTGGGGCTCAGACCCCTCACTCCCGTGGGAGAACCTCTGCAGTATAATTATTCTCCAGTTTGTGGGTCACCCCACCCGGGGCGCGTATCGGACTCGATGATATCGCGAGTCTGCCCCTCCCACCCTTCACGTTGTGCTTCCTTATTTAGTTGTAGAAGATCTTTTCTGGTATGTTCTGATCTTGTTCATCAAGGGCTGTTCTGCCGATACGTGTGATTTTGGTGTGCTTGTGAGAGGAGGTAAGCTCAGAGTCTTTCGACTCCGCCATCTTGCTGGGCTCTCCTATATCATCTTTTTTTTTTTTTCCAAACTTGATGTAGTTTTTCTTTTAAAAACTATCATTGTTTCATTGCCACAGTCAACTTATGTACAGCACAATCTATGTGTTTAGTGAAATTTGCTTGCCATCTCCTTTCACCCCAGTGTGGTTTACAGTATCCTGATTTTCATGATGTGAAACAAGCCAGGACCTCTGTAGGTGAATGACTCCTTGTACAGTGATAGGACTGAAAGTGGGCTCCTCACTGAAGTGGTCATAGTGCCTTGCTACTCATCAAAGGGACATAAAGTATCCACCCTCATCACCCGGGGTTCACCATGTGTGTCTGTGGCAGTTGAGTGGCTGAAAATATGGGGCAGGGCAGCCACCTTTAACCTAGAGATGAGTTGTGCTGTTGATAAAGTTGAAAGACAGAAGCAACGATTTGGGTCTTCTATAGCAGCCTGCTGCTTGGCTTTTCTGGGCCAGCAGTTTGGGCTCTGAATAAATGACAGCTGTGGGGGGACTTGGCATTTAATACGGGTTGTCACTGCAGCTGTGAGTAAGCTCCAATTCTAGGTTCTTCGCTCCATTTACCTAACAAACAATCACCCCTTTCAGCTTTTTCCTAACAATGATGACTTTTGGAAATTTCAAACTGATTCTTCAGTGTGATCCAATTATACAGGAATGAAAAGTGGGTAGAAATAAATGGGCTTTAAAGAAGTGAAAAGGCAGGTTTTCCCAGATACGTTTGCCTATGAAAATAATCCTGAGAGAGAAGATGCTTTCAATTAATGCAAACATACATAGGACAGAAAAGATTCAGCTGTTTTCTCTGGAAAAAAAAAAAGTTTATTGCATTTGGAAGTCAATAGATATCTTTTACAAAAAAAGGTTAGAATAAAGATCTCACATTTGTAAAGGTACATATGAAACATTTTAATAACAAGGGCAGTGAGAACATAAACAATACACAACTAGGACCAATAGCTAAATACTTTATAAAAACAGATAGGAAACAGTGCAAAAATACTGTCAAAAGTCAGTTTCACACACCTCTTAATTGTGTATAAAACTGGCAAGCATAAGCTTATTTACTGATACAAAAAAGCACATAGAATAGCATGCATAATTTTATTTAAGGCTTTTAATATTATTAAATTGAGAGGGAGTCTATACCAAAGTAAAGTTGACATGTGAATATTAATCACTCCCCAACTTAGGGAACGTCCTATAAATGTCTCACTCCCTCTCTCCCCTTACAATTAGTTTGCAGTGAAGAGACTGGACCTCCATCTTGCAAGGTAGCAAATGCCCACCACGGGGAGAAGAATGTGTTATCAGGATCCCAAGCCCCTATCTGGAATGCATTTCTCACAGCAACAATACGATAGGTGGTTAAATGTCCAGGTCAGCCCATGCCAGCCAGATCTGGCTGACACCACCCTGCTATTCAGCCGTGTTGGACATCAGAAGGCTTCCATGGGCTGACCTAAAACCCTTAAGAACAAACTGGTTTCTACATTAGGGACTTTGTAGGTTCGAAATGAGACCTATTAAATGTCAATTGGTTTGAATGATAAAACAATTCACAACATTTTATAAAACACAGACCAAGGAAAGCATCAAAATACTGAATTAAGTCTCACAACAATAGTCCAGTGAAACAAAATAGATCAGCATGTTACTTGATGTAACACAAATTACTTCAGGTTATCTAATAGTCATCTGCATATGTAAACCTTTTTTTCCCCAATTACACGTCCTCAAGTTAGCTGACTATTGAAGGAACAAAGGACATACACAGGAAAGCATCTCTGATGAAGAGTAACCTTACTTTTGAAAGGATATGGGTAATAGATTTTTAAGATTTCAAACTGGCAAGAAAGTTCAGTCAAAGGAAGTTGCAATAACATTTTACGGTATTCCAAGTTGGGAAAAATGGCTCTGAATGACAGCTCTCAGTTCTAAGCTGAAGGTGTTTATTAGCTAACACTACATACAGTTCAGGGAGGTGGGAGGCCCCTGAGAAATGCTGAGAACGCCAGGCACCTCTGCTCTGAGAGCCAGCTGAGCTCAATGCAGAGCAGGGTTCCCGAGATGTTAGCAAACTAGTTCCACCCTAAGGCACAAAAAGACCCCAATCTAATGTTTTTAGCTTTTTCCCAAAACCTCTGTCAGGTGAGGCAGCCTCTGTGTTTCCCTGAAGGAGGAGGTGGAGGTGAGGAAGAAAAAAATAGGACACAATACAGACTGGATTGAATAGTGAGTGTGTCCTGCCCCTCCCTAGACAGTGGAGAACGGATCACAAGGCAACGTATAAATGTCCCTGCGGAGCCCAGAGCTTCACCCATTTCACCAGATTGGCCAGGCTGCGTAGAGGTGACGGTGAAGGGAACAGAGCCAGCAGGAGAAGGCTAGAAACAAATTAATCCGACTACACGTGTCACGATGCCAAATGCAGCCGCTGTGGCTCCACGTCAGCTCGCCTCAAAAGAAGCCTGAGGGAGTGGTGCAACCTTTGTCCTAAACAGGACTGACCATCGATCCAGCTTATCTTCCACTCCTTCTAGTACTGGACAGTGCCCGTCGCCAAGGGGAGAAAGGGGGTAAAGACAGCTTCCTGGTTGCCGACAGCACCTAGCTATTTTCATTATGGTTATTTCCCTTTGCCAGATTTCATTCCTTGAAACTACATAAATGCCAAATTTTACTTTTTGAAACTATATAGGCTTTTCAGGATTAAAATTAGATTTCTGAATTACATAATTTGGAGGGATTGAACAGAGTGGTTACCTATGACTAGATTCAGCTGCTTTGTAGGAGTTGCTAAAAGGGTAGGGAAAGGAAAGAAAAGGTGTGCTGTCGAGAGCTGATCCATAAAGCAAATGAAAAACAAGGCCGGCGTAGCCCTAAGTGAATGGGGTGCTCTTGGAAGAGGGTGACATCACAAAGTAGTCCCACCTGTGCCCTCAAGTGAGACAACGAATTGCCATTACTACTGATATATTGACGTCTTACCTGCTTTTTATGCCCTGATTAGAAACACGATGTGCTGGGAAGGGGAATCCGCTCTGCAGCCCCACCGGGCTGGAGGAGAGGCGCAATCAAGATGCACAGGAGGGGCTACCCTGGTGGCGCAGTGGTTGAGAGTCCGCCTGCCGATGCAGGGGACGCAGGTTCGTGCTCCGGTCCAGGAAGATCCCACATGCCGCGGAGCAGCTGGGCCCGTGAGCCGTGGCCGCTGAGCCTGCGCTCCGCAACAGGAGAGGCCACAACAGTGAGAGGCCCGCGTACCGCAAAAAAAAAAAAAAAAAAAAAAAAGCACAGGAGCTGTGATAGCTAACTCCAGAGCCATGTGGTTGAGCAAATCTTCTGCTAATAAGGTTGCAAGGAAAGGGAGGGCCACCAGCAAGTGAGGGGAGGTGGTCTTTCTGAGCAGCAAACCTAGGCAGGCATCAGGATCGAGAACATTCGTCAAGCTCCACTGCAACAGTGAGGACACGATTTAAAACTACGAGCGAGGGTACGGACTTCCCTGGTGGCGCCGTGGTGAAAATCCACCTGCCAGTGCAGGGGACATGGGTTCGAGCCCTGGTCCGGGAAGATCCCACATGCCGTGGAGCAACTAAGCCCGTGCACCACAACTACTGAGCCTGCGCTCTAGAGCCCACAAGCCACAACTACTGAAGCCCGTGCGCCTAGAGCCCGTGCTCTGCAGCAAGAGAAGCCACCACGATGAGAAACCTGTGCGCGCAACGAACAGTAGCCCCAGCTCGCCGCAACTAGAGGAAGCCCGCACGCAGCAATGAAGACCCAACGCAGCCAAAAATAATTTTTAAAAAAAACCAAAAACTGTGTAAGGGTGAAACAGATCTCCCCACTACAGCGCAGTCTTTCCCAGGATCACCACCTCATCTCCATCCCTCTGGCCTTATAGAAAGGGAGGGAGTAGGAGAGACATCACCGAGTTCAGAAAATTGTTTGTGAATCAGGAACTCTTTGATAGAAACTCCAAGCCTTCCTCTTTCTCTTCCCATTTATAGCTCTTCTCTGGGCAAGCTTATGGCATTTTTGGGAAAGAATGATCTTGATGGCCCAAAGCGTGGCAGAAGGAACAGTGAATTTCTAGGTAGATGCGTTCTCATGTTCAAGGCTGCCCATCAGCTTTTGCCCTCGTGTCTTAAAACGAGAAGTTCCTTGAATTTATTTTTTAAATGAGAGGGCTGATCAAAGCTCCAAGCAGTAGGAACTGATGCACATCCTCCTTTTCACTGCACCGAGCAACAACAAATTATGCAGTCCTGTGAAACTGACTGATGCCAGATATTCAATGCCAGGCTCATGGACATTTTAATAGAGAACCTTTTAGTTTGGCCTTGAGGAAGAAGACACAGCTGTTTTAAGCTGGAAAAAAATAAGTAAGGTAGTAAGCTGGATACAAACACGCATCTGAGTTTCTAACAAAGGCAAAAGCTGAGCAGGCAGGATAAAGGTTGAGTGTCAGGCAAGCAGGCCATCGAGTTCCTCAGGACCCCATGAAGAACAGCAATTTTCGGGGCAACACATATGAGTTGGCAGAATTTGGATATACCTGCCCATTTCTCCCAGGCATGTTGCTGTTACTTTCAATAGATGCACCAGTAAGGTCTTTTGCCCCAAATGTCTTAGAAGCTGAGGCAAAGACAAGAACCATTGTGCCTGCTTGCTCAGAGTTCACGGGAAGTGTCCAACATAATTTAATATCCTAGAGATGTCCATCCTATAGGGCCGAGTAGGATTATTTCAACCCTATAGGGCCAACTAATCTGTCACCCGTAAAGCTCTAGACCAATGGAAAATTTTTGCAGTCTCCGTGAAAACCCCAAATTTCTCCATTTGGAATCAGTGCTAGAGGAGTTGTTACTTTGCTCACGAAAAGAAATCACTAAGTAAGAGCATGATGAGTGTCTGATAAAATCCATAGGCAATAAGATAAAACACAGTTGCAGAAGTATCTTTGGTAAAACAAGAGGAAACTGTATTCCCACAAAGAGCCACCCTAAGAGCCCAACAGTAATTACTTGGTGCTTCTGGAAATTTCTTACTCTGGGATCCTGACAGTTACTCCCGACACGAAGGAGGAATGAAGGGTAGATTAACACTGATATGGCTCAGACTCAGTCCCCAACCCTTGAGTCTAAGCTCCCTGGCACACATCTTAGAAGGTCCCTGCATTTGCCCACCCCCTGACCTCAAGCGATTGACAGATCTACCCCCCCCAAAGAAAATCAATAACCATACCCACTTTCTCCATCCCACGCACCACTGGAAGTGGGGAAGAGATTCAAAAGCACATTCTGCTTTGTGACTCTGGACACCTCAGGCCCACATATTGTGTTCCATAACCACTGGGCTGAGGTCAGCTAATACAGACTGTGTATCAAGAAAGGATGGCAGCTGAAAACCCCAGAGTCACGTGCGTGATGGCCAACCCTGCCTATGAGAATCCAAAGTGCTCTCTGCAAAGAGTGACTCCAAGCCCCAGGAGATGGCCCACTCAAGTGAGGCAAGGGTTGCCGTAGCAAGGCAATGAGTTCACAAAAAGAACCAAGCCGCCCACTGTACATGATTTCGTGTTCATTAGCACTTGAGAAATGACATATGGTGCGCTGGGATCCATACTAATCGGGGAGGAGAAACAAACTGTAAGTGTTAGGTTGACCCATGTGAATTTTCTGTTATTGTAAGTAAAACATGGTCCAAATATTGGAAATTTCTTATGAGTCAACCTATATTAAGCTGGAAAAGATAAGAAAGGTAGGCAGTTGGATAAAAGTGCTGACTTACGGTACCCACTGGTGTTTATAACAGAACCACAAAAGCTGAGTGTAGGCAGGATAAAGGTTAAGTGAGTCCTGGGCAAGCCAGTGGGCAAGTCCCCCAGGATGTCACCCAGCGGAGCCCACCAAAGACCCTCTCTCCAGGCCGATGGGGGGAAGGGGCCAGAGATGGCCACGGGACTCGGAGGCAAACAATAACTGACTAATTACAGTCCAAAAATAGTTCCTCTTCTCAATCTAGGAGCACAAAAGTTGTAGAAGTAAAATTCTCTCTATTTAGGGTTCTCGGAAGTTTATTACTCAGAATATTCCACGTTTGACATCCCTGCCTAAAGCCGCCAAATCCTCCTTTACTTCCTATCCAGGGAAAGTGGTGTGTAAATGTAAATGAGACCAAGGTGGTGTCCGCTTAAAGCCCAAGGAACCCAGTAAAGCGCAACAGGATACGGTTCGGCTTTTCAAACAGGCTTAGCTCAGCTCAAGGATGAAGACGTCAAACTCAGCCCCACTGGTTCAGGGACCACGGTAAACAAGGATGAACACTGCGTCAGTATATCCAAATGGGAGTGCATGAAAGAAACAAAACATTTCAACCGGAAAAACTTCAAAACCAGAGGCCTGAAAGTGTTGGATGGCTTTGTTGTAAGACGGCATCTTTTTTTTTTTTTTCCCTCCATCTTAAATTTTCTCCCTTCAAGTCGAAACTGCAGCAGCAGACCGACAGCTCCAGCTTCAGACTTGATACATCGTCAGGAACTCACTCCAAAAGCTCTAACTAGATAACTAATTTAATACACTTTGCTTCAAGGTTTATTCTTTGGCTTGCTTCCCAGATATAAAGCATCTCTGGGCAATTATTATGCAGGTGTCACTGAAAGGACTTCAAATGGCTGCTGCTCATTTAACAGGAGATAGGTTGGCATTTACTGGAGACGTGAAAAGGAAGGCAAAATGGGCTCAAGGGCAAAAAGCATTTGTTTTTAAAAACAAAATATGGGGAATCACTTTTAAATGTTTTCCTTCGCGTTTCAATACAACCTTTGGCCAGGAAATTGGATACCGAACCTACTTCTTTGCATTTTGTGCGTTCATGAATATTCCTGGAGCACCAAGTGGCAACAGTGGATGAGCTGAAAGGAGGGGCCGTGAGTGATGAGCTCAGAGACAGCAGATCTGCACGCTGCCCACATGAGACATTTTAACACCCCACACGGGGGCCTGAGAGACAAAGAGAAATACCGATGTGGTTCCTCAGACAATAAACCAGTAACGGCAGCCCAACTGTTAAAACATCCCTAACAGCAGAATATCCCGAGGACGGAAAGTCCCTAAGGAAAAGGAAACAATACCTCTTTGCTTGCCGATGATCCAATTTCTGAGCGTCTCCTAGTGAGGGTTACGAGCTGTGATCCACTGAAAATACACGTCATACTAGTGGTTTTCTTTTTCAGATCACACAGCAAAATTCCAGAATCTATGGCGCTCAGCTGAAGTTCTACTCCTTGACTGATTCTTTAGACCTTGGAAGAGAAGGTAGGAGGCCCTCCATCGCCAGATACTGAGTCCAAATACAGAGAACCACCACTCTAACACCTGGCCAGATGTGAAACCAAGTTGATTCGTACTCCAAAGTAGTTCATCAGGAATCTGCTTCCGCACCCGCCTGTTGTGGTGACCAGAAGCCACAAAGGCACACTCTTTCTGGTCGACTGGATGCCATTCTTTCTTTATATTTGCACCTCAGGAGGAAAAAAAAAAAAAGGAGCAGTGGAAGAAGGCATCATGGAACACCCGCAAAAGTCAATTTTAAGAACAAAGCCACAATTAAAAGTTGCATCAAGAAAAACTAGACAGTAGAGGGGAAAATTCCCCAGAAGTCAACAAGAGGGATAATGTGCAGAACACGATTTATTATGGACTAACCTACAAAATTCAGAAAGACAGTGACCAATGAAGGCCCAGAAGGAGACGAACTAAGGACTGAGCTTCAAACTGAGGGCAGGGTTAATACCACAACTGACCAGAGTGGGCTGTATGGAGAAAAGGAAAGCAGCACAAATCTCACCGTCTTTCAGCAGGTGGGCCAAGCTTTGGACTGCAAGGTCCTGGGTGGGCTTAGTTCTGCTCCTGCAGGCCAAAGGCTGGAGATGCTAGCAGCACAGCGGGGATAACACTTGGGGTGGCTCCTAGCAGGGCCCCTGCCACCTGAGTGCCAAAGAGCCCCCATACATCAGCTTTCCCAACCGCTTCCTTTATAACCTTTCCATGGCACCCAGCACCTTGACCTTCAGATCCCCGTCAGCACACACTTCATATTTAAATAAGAAACAATATCAAGGGCCTGCATGTCTCCTCTCTCTTCCACACTGGTCTGTTATCTTCTCTCAATCAGGCAAGAAGCCCAGCTGCACAGACGGCCTGGCCCAGGGCCTCGGAGGCCACCAGACTAGGGTCCACTGAGCCAACAGGGAGAAGCAGCAAATATCAAGGGTGCAGTCTCCAGCAGGGGAACAGGCTCCAGAACCCAGAATAAGGAGTGGTTGAGAAAGATACAACACAGAGTCCTCATTCTTCCTGGGCAATGGCAATCACTGCATCGGAAAGGGAGCATTTCCTCTAGCTGGTCCTGTCTTTAACTCAAGTCTGGGAGGAAAAAAAGAGACTATCGAGGGAGAGGGCAAAAAGGGGAAAGGGAAGGAACTGCCCATCAAGCCGCAGGAGCCCCCAAATATAGGAAAAGAGTGGTGTTCTCCTCCAGGAAAGGGTCTTAGCCCTTTATATTTTAGGATGAACTCATTTTCTTGCCATCTTTGATTTGGACATGAGCAATTAGGCTGACAAATTTCAGGGCTGGTTACAAATCTGGCTGCAACTTCACTAGAGATGTGTTCCCTTATGCCTCTGTCCCCCAAATAATCCACCAGGCAACCCTCCCTACTGACCTATTACAATGCAGATCAGTCAAAATGCGGTTCAGATGAAAAGTACTATATTATTGTGAAAACTGCATTACGATGATTCGCAAAAGTTATTCCAAAGGGGGAAAAAATAAATTATCTCATATAAAATAATACATGATGTCTGTGAAGGATCTTGGCGCTCCTGTCTTCAGGGAGCCCGTGACCTGCCTGTTCCGGCCATCCGCGCCCTGCTGGGGGAGCAGATGTTGTCTGGAGGTGCTTCCCCATCTGTAAGATGGAGCTGGCTGCCTCTTCCAGGAGCTGAAGCAGGGGGTTAAATGAGTCTGGAGTTTTGGAGGAACTGGATGAGGACCTGGTAGACAAACTTGTACTGAGCGATGGTCTGGATCATGAACATCCTTTGCTCCCTGAGGAGCCTCAGCATCATGGGCACTTCCACCTTCTGCAAGAAAAGAGAAGAAGATCCTGAGATGGTGGTGGGGCCGGGGGGGTTTCCCTTGGTTCATTCCCTCATCCAGGAAGCATTCACTCGCTGCCCCTGTGCAGGTACAGGAGAAAGCCAAAGACAGCCCCCTCTAGGTTATCCCAGTCAAAGACCCTAACAGTAACTGGAGTAGCTGGTCGTCATGTACCACTGTTGTGATATTTAACTACAGACCAGTCCACTAGAGAAAACACAGGCTGGCGTTAAACCCGATTGGTACTCTTAACCCTACCATGACCCAATGGTAGGATTTAAGCCCTTTCTGGGTCTTTGCGTCTTCATCTGTAAAATAAGGATAATGATGCTTTCCTCCGATGGCAGTGTGGCCTTGCCCAAGTTAGTGACATTTCCTCGGCAGTAACACAGGGTGATAAACAGTACCCTCCTCAGAGGATCAGATGAAGAAATACATGTAAAGCATTTAACACAGTGTCTGGCACATAGTAGGCTCTTAGTAAAGACTACTCACTGTCTCATTAATATTAATGAAATAAGAACACTCATGCCCATCCTGCTACCCCACAGGATCGCAGGCATAACCAAGTGAGATAATTTACATGTAAACCTTTAAAACATCAAAGCACAATCTCTGGGCACCAGTCACACATGTTCGGAGTGAGAGTCTTTAACTAACGATATCTTGAGTATTAAATGAGATTGCCAATGTGTAAATTCTTTGAAGATCTCCAATGGAAAGGAATTAATACAACGGATCATCGGTGCCATGGTGTCCCCTCACTTGTGTCACTTTCATCCTCCTGGACCAGCCAAGGCAGAAGCACCATGGAGTCAATGTGCCATCATGGCCTTGGTGTACTTCCCCCTGCTCTGGGAGCCCTTAATCCCGGCAAACGACCACACCCACGAACTTAGCAAGGACTGAGCAAGCATCAGAAATAAAATAATAAAAACTCAGCTGTATGTCTTTTCTTACTTTACTTTCAAGTCATTTCAGCTATTTCCAAACTTTGTGTAGCTACAGTACCATACATGCCATCCTGTTTAGTCGCGCTTCTCCAAAACTAGTTAAGTAATGCACACCACAGATTTAAAAGGAACAAGTCCCTGGTAATACGCAAAGAGAAAAAGGCATGTGACTCCTTAAACTGTTAGTCAAAATACAGAGCCTAGACCATAAGCTTCTGATGGTAACTAGTGGGGGTCTGTGCCTAAACTCTACTCCAGAGTGACTGACATCGTGATACACAACACAGAGCACCTAATAATGAACTTAACATAATGCATGATAAGCATTACTCTGTGTTGGGCACTGAATATAAGGATAGAATAAGGCTGCTCCTACCTCATACCCATCAAAGGCTTTGACAAGAGAGGCAGGGTCACACAGAAGCGAAGAGGTCATCTCCCTGTGCCTCAGTTTCTCTTTGGTAGATGAGGGTGCTCACAGAACCTCTCTCGTAGGGTCACTGTGAAGGCTACGAGCTGTAAGGCTCTTGAAATAGTGTTGGCACATGGTAAACACTACATACACGTTAGCTGTGGTCATTAGAGCATTTTCATTCTCGTCATCATCACAACCACCACCACCTCCCCCACCACCATCTCCTTTACCTCTACCATCTCCTCCACTTCCATCTCTGCCATCATCACTGTCATTCATGGTCATTACCATCTCCACAGCCTGTAAGACTCAGCCCCTCAGGCTGACTCAAGGACAGTATACTAGGTGATATAGGGCAGTTTGGAGACAAGACAAAGTTCCCCCTGGTCCTCAATGAAAAGAATCCTTCAGTTTGCCTTGAAGATGCACTTCCACAGGCTCTGCTGCCCACCGCCCCTAACCCAAGGAAGCCGGAGGCAGCTAATGCTTGCTCCATCTTGCTTAGAAGACGTCCCCCCACCCCCCTACTCTACGAAGGAGGGATAACCAATTCAGAAAAGATCAAGGCATCTTGCTCTTTGGCTAGTGAGAACCTGACCTTTTGTAATTTAGCTAATCTGGGACAGGTGGCCAAGAGAGAGTATCACAAACCATGAAACTGGTGCGTTCTGAAAACAAATGCATGGGCATTAGAATGTCATAGCTAACATTCAGTGACCAAAAGCGACAGGGCACAAAGAAGCTTCCCAGGGCAGCCCAGGAGAATCCCCTCGCAGCTGCCCGACTTCACGGTTAAGCATCTTTGCTCCAGGAAAAAGAAAAGGCATTTCACTGACGAAATTAAAACTCTATGGATTATAGACTAAAACATAAAGTATCCTAAATCCAGAAGCCATGGAAAGAAGATGGGAAGGTTTAGACGGGAGAAAAATGGGACAACCCATTTTATATTGATTTAGCAAAATCTTTTGTTTAAAAAACAAAGAAACGTGGTTGCACTCTTCTAAAATGAGGGTTTGAATTTTACTAGCCAGGTCTGAAGCAGAACAAGTAGAGACCTTTTTTCTCCCTAGCCGGCTACCAATAGCAATGATGGGAAATGGGACAGATAACGCTGGCTACATGTGCTAGGGGAAGGGAAGTGAAAACTATGAGTCATCTTGCTATCTTTGAAAATCAATGGGAACAGAAGTCCTTTTTGGACTGACCACATTCCAGTAAGTGTTCCGGCATGCAACTGGGCATTGAGGAAATCTGCTGTGTCTGGATACACCATAGAGAATTTAATCACCCCGAGGCCTCACCAAGTCCACTCAAGGCCCCAGTGGCTGAACCCCTTACTCTGTACCACGCTGGCTCTGACATCTGTTATGTTCCACTGGGCCAGTGACATCTGATGATCGATGAGCCTTCATGTCATCGTATTACTGAGACTCAGCCTTTGATGGGTCTCCAAAGAGCTCTCAGAACACAGCGATCCTTCACGTCAGACCAGACTGACAAAACAGCTTCTCAAGTTGAAAAGGAGGAAGGGGGAACAGAGGAAGAGCACATGGGGAATGCAGAAAAGAAGGGGAATTTGGCGAAGAAAGTGACATGAGGAAAAGATCTCTAAGTGGGGAGGGGAGGATGCGGCCCTTCTTCCTCCCCAGGAACCCACTGGTGCTGCCAGTGGAGCTCGGATATGCTCGAGCCACACGTACCCAGATTCCACTGCATCTGAGTCTATCTTCCCAGCAGTGAGCGGATCTGGGACTCAGTGGCGAGCTATTCACTCTACTAGAAACTCCTAGAGACTTCTAGTAGTGACAGAGAAGCAGACAATCAAGAAATCTCATGTGAGACAAAACGATCAAGACTCATAGAAGATGACGAGATTTCTGTTATGTAGACTCAAGTGGTTCCATGATGGGAATTTTGTTCCCCAATAGAATGTTTGTTTGTTTGAACAACAGGCCACATGTGATACAACTCCTCTCCTACTTTTTAGCAGCACAAACATTCATATGTACAGACTGAAAGTTTCCAAAATTAACCTTTCATAGGCAGGGAACTTAAAAATCCTTTGAACATATTTAAACTTGGCATTTATCGTATTCCGAGAAGTTTGAATATAACAAACTCCATGGGGCAATATTTAATCTGATCTTCAAACCATTGAGTAAATACATATATTGTTATATAAATTCCTTCACAGAACATGCATTATAACATCTCCTGATTTTAAAACTATCAAACCACTTCAAAAGTTTCCTTTGATTCTCCAAGCTGTACAATTTGTGAATTGAACAAGAATCAAATGACACCTGGCATTTGGAGGCAGAGTGAAGACAGGAAATAACTCAGGGCCAGGAGGTGAGAGACCTCACTTCAAACCTTGGCACCACTGCTTAAGGGCCACCTGGCACTGGACAAGCCACTAGATTGTTTCTGGACCTCAGCATCCTTATCTGTAAAACAGGAACGGGGCGTGTGCTGCTAGCGGTGATTAAAGAACCTAAGGAAAAAAAAGTGAAAGCCATCTAAAACCCCTAAAGCCCCCGGTGAGAATAGAAGGCAGAAGAATTGTTCTTTCGCCTTTGATTGCTATTTGTCTCATCTCTACAAAATCAAAAGCCCCTCGGTGTAACTCCCTGACCTACAGCAAGAAGGGAACGCCACACACCGTGTGGGCACAAATTCAGCCGCAGCCCATGTCTATGGGAGAAAAGCTGGGCCTCCAGCCTCAGCAAAGGCAGGCCACGTCTGTGCCCTCGGATTACCTACCCGGCTCTGCTACACACCACTGCCAGTCTAGACAAGAGCAAAGAGCCCCCTCAAAAAACTCCCCACTAAAGAATGAAAAACGTTTTTAAAGTACACACATTTTCACGCAGGAGTTAAGCCAAAACACATCCCAGAAGTGCAAGACGCATCTATACCATATGCGACCCAATAACCCACTGTGGAAAATTACCCACAATAAAACCAGACCTTCTACGAAACACTGCAGACTTCTGGGAGTTGATGCCAGCAAAGATCAGATTTTCTAAACGTTGCCTCTCTCACAGTTTCAACTCTTTTTCTATATTATCGGGGTCTCTACACAGAGCAGTGAAAGGCAAAAGATCAGGAAGGTTGTAAATGTCAGAGTCCAACTAGGAATCATGGGTCTGGAAAACTCTCATCAGGAGAGGAAATTAAACAGTGGAAATAGAAGGGTACAGGTGAAGGTTTGGCCATGGTGTAGATTGGTCCCCAAGGTGGAGGATTCAGAAGCCCAGAATGACTTACTTCATTATGCTCCAGGCAGTAGATCATCAGCTCAGAAAGGATGACCACGCCAGTCCTTCCCACCCCAGCACTGCAGTGGACCACTATTGGGGGGTGCTGGTTCTTGGTGCTTTCCAACATGCTGTTGGTATGGCGACGGACCGACTGGATCTCCTCCAAGTAGGCTGCAAGACAACATGCAAATCTTGTCACTGATGTCCTGCATCGCTTTGCATACAAGGGAGGGGAAAAAAAACTGTGAATTTTTTTTTTTTAAGTGACAATAATTTACACTACTTACAAGACACTAATTATTTGGCTGGTACCCACTCTACAGTCCTGGATCCAGAAAGGACCAGCTGGGAGTCAATTAGTCCACGGGAGAATTTGTTCTTTAAATTAAATAGTTCTTTTTAAAAAATTAAATTCTGTCTTCCCCTCTGCAAATCCCAAAGTCCCCCAAGCAGATGATTCTCGACATTACTTACAGCAATTCCTACTATTAACAGACTGGGATCAGACACCAGCTAGGTTCCCTTGAAATGCCTGCCTGTCAGAGCCAATTTCTGGTGGGAAGAGCGTCCATCTGCCCTCTCTTCCTTCCCCCCACTGAATGAGTGAATGTCAGCTGAGGCTCGACTCCATTTTTAGATTATAAAATAGACTTTGGGGAGCCTGGTTTTCAGCTTGGATCCCATGTGGTTATGTGAGTAGCTCAAGATAACCCCCCTTTCCTGGAGGCAACATGTGGGTGGGGTGTGTGCCACGTGCCCCCGTCAACATCTGCTTAGCCCCACAGGGCTGTGCGGGAGACTGTTCACTACTCCAACTCGGCACAAACTGAAAATTGCTCAACCCAAGCCTTAAGGACTATTTTTTTTTAACGGTCATGAAAAAAAGGAAAAGTATATAAATGTAATCCCCAAACAATCCAAGAACTGGAAAAAGTCAATTAGTAACTGAGATTTTATAGTAGCTAGTTCAGGGGAGAAGCAGATTTGAAGGTTCCTGATACTCAGAAAAATCTCATCCCAGTGCAGCAGCATAAAACCAAATGAGGAGAAAAACTCAAACTGCTGAAGAGAAAACAGCATTCAAACCATTCTCATAATTTTTTATAATTAATTAATTTATTTATGTTTGGCTGTGTTGGGTCTTCGTTGCTGTGCGCGGGCTTTCTCTAGTTGCTGCGAGAGGGGGCTACTCTTTGTTGCGGTGCATGGGCCTCTCACCGCGGTGGCTTCTCTTCCTTGCGGTGCACGGGCTCTAGGCGTGCGGGCTCAGTAGTTGCGGCTCGCGGGCTCTAGAGCGCAAGCTCAGTAGTTGTGGCGCACGGGCTTAGTTGCTCTGAGGCATGGGGGATCTTCCCCGACCAGGGCTCGAACCAAGGTCCCCTGCATTGGCAGGTGGATTCTTAACCACTGCGCCACCAGGGAAGTCCCCGTTCTCGTAATTTAAAAGCACCTGTGTACACACAATGACTAAGAACTCCAATTTCTTTTATAACCTTATTTAATTAGTAATCTGAAATAGTTTACCCAAATAAACGTTTACCACCATCACCATCACCACCACTAATAATGTAAAATGAGATAGAACAAAACAAAAGAGGGAAGGCAATCTGAGGTGACTAGATAAGGTAGCTGCTATTGGTACCAACATGAGCTAAATACTGAGCATGGAATTCCTTTCACAATTTTTTTTCCAAAGGGGAAAAGATACTAGACAATGACATTTTCTGACGGCAGGCAATGTTCACATACAAGAGACTAGGTTTTTCTTGTGCTAAATTTAAGGAGCGAAGTAAAAGGAATATTGATCAATAAAGCTGATGCCACCGTCAAGGGGAATTTCATGAAACACAGAGAAATTAGATTTAAGCAGATTCTTTCTCCAGCAATCATATTAATAAAGTTCCTTAAGGTGTAACTCAGTGAAGACCTATGGAAGACGGTTTGACCCAGTTCCTCTGCATCCAAATAATCTCATTTAAACACAAACAAAAATCTCCTAAAATTCTTAAAAACCTAAAGAGCCAATATTTCTAAGACCCTGCTCAGCACACTTGTCCTGAGTTTCTTAGAAAGGTAAATTAATAAACACTGTTTAAAAATATTCTCTATATTTTTCAGTAATTTAGACGGGCTGTCCTTAAATTGGTTCTGATTTAAAAGATTTGATTGTAATTTTAACCATCTCATAAAACCTTTTATCAGATCTGTTAGCCAGTCATCAAACGGATCTACTTTTATTGTTTCCATTTTCTGAGTCTTGCTTCTAATAAAGCAATTAGCAAAACAGTACCAGAAAGGAATAAAAAGAACACTGTTATGAGGAAAGAAAGCTCTGCAAAGGTCACTGTGCTCATTAATATTTTGAGCTGCAGGTAACTGTTTGACCTCAGGCCAGCCACCAACCTGCTCTAGATCTCATTCTAGATCCTTTGATTCCAATCATCTTTCTTACTCTCAGTGTCTGACTCCTTAAGAACCATCATCACTTTAATGAAAAATGAAATAGCTGCATTGATAAATAAGTGTACATCAGAATCTTTCTGTTGGAACTTGTGAAATGGTACTTTAGGTACTTGAAAACCTATTCTCTCTTCTCTCCCCCACCCCTCCTACTCTAAGTGAATATCAAAATAAAAATCAAGGTTTTGACATTCTCCAACCTCCCTTTGTTGTGGCCATAGGTCTTCTGCCAGCTGGTGAGTCAACAACATAGCAGGTGTAGTAAAGCTGCAGGGCACCCTTAGGCCTCCTTCCTAGCTGGGTGAGGAAAGAGTAGGGTTTCCCACAAGTGCAGGATGTTTAGGCAACTCTGTGGAAGGGAAGGAGGCTGCTGCAGCCATCACCAAAAGCATCAGATCTCACCTCCAGACTGTGATCACCGGCCCGTCTTCGTCATGAGACCGCAAGAGCCTTTAAAACAAAGACTGCTTCATTTCTGCGTTCTAAGAGCCCGATTCAGTGCCTGGCACTGGTGGACACACACCCAGTTTTTGGCCTTACAAATAAAGTACTGTATACAATCTGGATGAATTAGTTTCTAAGATAACCATAGCTTGAAAACTACACATAAATTAATGCATCCAAAAATGATAGTTTCAAATACTACAAGTTGATTTCAATAATTCTTAGTATGTTTAATCGTAGGTATGAGAAACTACTAATTGGGATTTACCGCTGTAGGAAATACAGGGCTTCCGAGATATAAATTTTCATGAGAAACTTTTAAAGTTGTTTTTTCTATATTTTATTGCTTTGTGTTTCTTTTTTTTTTTGGTTGTGGTAAAATATACATAGCAGAAAATTTACCATTTTAATCATTTTAGTGTACATTACATTAAGTGTACAGTGGCATTAAGTATATTCACAGTGTTTTGCAAGCATCACCACTATCCACTTCTAGAAATTTTTCATGGTCCCAAACAGAAACTTTCTATCCATCAGACAGTAACTTCCTATTCCCCTTCCCCCTTGCCCCTGGTAACCTCTATTATACTTTCTATCTCTATGAAGTTGCCTATTTTGGATAACTCATGTAAGTGGAATCACACAACATTTGTCTTTTTGTGTCTGGTTTATTTTATTTAGCATAATGTTTTCAAGGTTCAGACACGTGACACATATCAGAATACTAAAGGTCTAAATCAAGGTAGAACCAATTAGTTTACCACATTAGCTCATCTGCATAAATGGTAAAGAGAATATGATAAATGCCATGTATTAGTCTTCTCTGTTCTACACATACTACTGCAGTATTATATACTGAATGTTGTTAATACTTTTGCCACTTAAGAGAAAGTAGACTCTCTTTCCATTTCACCTCCAACTGATAAGACCATTACTGTTGGTAAAACCCCGACAGGGAAGAAAAGACTTACACAAAAATCCTTGGACATCCTCTGGGCAGCCGTGATCTGGCCAATCAGTATATTGCAAATGCCACACTGTCCTTTCCTGCCCGGACAAAAGGTGCTTGACCTTCAAGCCTGTGGTTGCATAGCAACCGGAATCTGTTCGGAACTTTGTGGTGACCTTGAACTTGCCATAGGTGGCTGAGCTGTGCTTGGAACCCAGTTTGGGCCAATATCGGTGGCTCTTGGTTCGTCCGCCTTCCTGAATCAGACACAGAAGCAAAATTGGACGTGAGTCAGGGGAAGCTCTTATCCTCTTAATCTTAAAATCTAAGGACAGCGGAAAACTTGAACGGCTTCTAAGGCACTGACTCAGTAGCATCATGCAGTGTCTATCCCAGAGTAGATACCCATACATTTTAGCTGACACCAATAATAAGATTTACCACACAGTGACATCAATGGAAAAATGTGAAGATTCACAACTGGGCTGCAGTTGAATGTTAGAGAGAAGAGCCAGGGTGAAGACCAGAGGCGGGAACAAGCTAGGTGTGTTCAAGAAACAGAAAGGTCTTCAGTGTGGACGGCAGAGAGGAGGTTAGAAGGCCTCCTGGTCCACGGTAGGGCATTTGGATTTCACCCCACGGTCAGTGGGAAGCCATCCAAAGGTGAAGAAGTGACCTTAAGCAGAGGAGTGACAGATCCCAGTAATCGTTCTAGGTCACGCTTCTCACGTCGGATGCTCAGCCCTGGGCTCTCTCTGTTACACCCCACCAGCCACTGACACTGTCTTTATCATCTAGTGTCAATCTCACGTTTTTTTCAGCCTGACCCATCTGTTTTAGTTCCACTGACAACTGAAGCAGAGGAAAACTGGCTTTACCCCTCTTCTCTCTCCCTTAATTTTATAATCTTTTCTGGGGGTATGCATTCTCAACCATTTACAAAATGGGGTCTATTTTAAAGTTTTGCACAGTTTTGATATCATGTCTTAGGAGTGGGAGCGGGATTGGAAGTGATGGCAGCTTAGAAGGGGACCCAGCGGAAGGGGGTGGTGCGAGAGGAGAAATGCCCAGCGCACGGAGCTGGGGGAATGAGTGGCAAGTGAAGGCTGCCTGCTCACAAAGCAATACAGCTTTGGGTGACACAAGTAATCTTGCCCTGGTTCTTTGGGTTGAATTGAGTCTTCTTAAATTTGAAGCACACCTGCCTCTTTTATTTAACCATCCTGTGAAAGGTTTATCTGAGGCCTTTAATTTACATAACTGCTGAGTACCTACATCAATTACAGATTTCAAAAGACGGTAAGTCTCTGGCTGCCTCACAGATCACTGGATTTTGTTCCTAAGACTGGTCCCTTCTTGTCACTCAGGTTTTGGCTCAAATGCAACCTCCTCAGAGGGCCCCGGGCTGCAGTCTAATCTAAAGTAGCCCCACAGTCACCCTCCATTCCATTACTGGTTTCATTTTTTTTCCATGGCACTTACCACTATCCGAGCTGACTTTGTTCACTTTTTACTGTAAATCCCACTGGGATGTAAGCTCCCTGGGGACAAGGGTCATGCCTGTTGTGTTTACCCTGGGGTCAGCACAGATGGTAAGTACACTGTTTTAAGTTGAATGAATCCCTCCCAAGGATGTAATTCGATAAAGTTATAAAACTAGAGATTTTCAGGAACATTTACTCTTTGTGGGAAGGTGGGACAGAAGGTCAGCCTAGAGAAGTACAGCTGGCCTGAAAGAGACCAAAGTCTTTCATCACTACCTTCTAATGGGCTGTTCTGGAAAGCATCTGCTCAGAAGAGTTAATGAAGGGAACATGACTTTTTTTGTTTCCAGTTCTTTCTGCTCCCCATCCTTTTAAAGTTGTTAGGAAAGGGATATGCAATACCATACATACGATAAAAAACAAACAAACAAACGAACAGAAAACTCTTTTTCCTTAAATGACTTCAAAACATAAGTTAAAATTTAATGAAAGGAACAAAAGGAAGTGGTTAAAATAAAATTAAAATAAAAAATCGAGACTGTGACAAGAGAAGAAACCCAAAACGTCTTCCCCCAAAGACAGCAAGCTCCAAGCGAACTGCTAGACGGAATGGGGATATATGCCAGTTTTTGGAACACCACGTAGACTTCTCTAGTTACAAGGGAAACACTATGTTTGACTTGGCAAAGGAAGAAAAAGATTTTTTTTTTCTCTCCCCAAAGAAAGAGGCCTCTACAGGAACAACAGCTCTGGTCTCTTTTCAGCTGATAAGCAGGAGGGCATGGGAGCCGGCCACGCCCGGGGTTGGGAATATATGCCGATTTACCCAGAGCAGCCCCAAAGTTCTCAAACTCCAGCGGAAAGATCATTGCTTTGTTTGGCACACAGAAGTGAGCTGGCTGAACTGAAGTTTGGTTCTTTTTCGTTTGTTTGTTTAATTTTAGTTCATGGTGATCCAAGGAAAAGAGTTAAGAGCTGGATAAAAACGGGGCATAACAATAAATTATCTTTGGAAAACAAAACAAACCTATATGCAAGTAAGGAGAGGAAAGAGATGCACGTCAGAGAGAAAAGGATTTGCAGAGAAATGGTGCTGCCGGAAGGAGGATGAGGCAAGCAAAGTCGTAGACACAAAGCCCATCTTCTGCCCCCCGCCCCCGCCGGGACAGATGGCTGTACGGCCATTCCCCCTTACCTCCTCTGCGGTGACCATGGCGATCACATTCGCTCCCTGCTCCCACACCATCTGCCAGAAGTCATGGCATGTGTGTGGCAGAGGCCCCTGAGTGGCGATGTAGTGCCATTCTGCCCCACCAACCACCACCTGGAAACCAAGGCAAGCATTAGTGAATAAACCCCAAATCCAGGACAGAGTTACATGCTGACCACGGGTCCTTTTGTAGCCACTTGAAAACCTTGAATAATATTTTTAGGCCAAATGTGTTAGTGCTATCATCAAAAGCCCTGACACCATGGGCAGCTAGTGACATCCATGCTCACATGAAAATACGTTTTGCCACTCAAGCTTATTACAATGTACCTCATCATTTTTGGTCTACAACCCACAGTAATTATGTACAAACCAGTGCATATTAAAAACGTATATATAAAACATATATATATATATACCCACATATACAATATTACATGAATATATGTATATAACCTAACAACTTGTTACATAAATAATAGTTATGTTTTCAACATGCAATGTACTGGTAATTGCCATTCTCTTCTCCTTTTTCTAGTCTATTCCATTAAAAAACAAAAGAAAACAAAACAAAAAAACCCCAAACTGCTCCCGACTACTAAATTGATTTCATATACCACTACCATATTGCAGTCCACAGTCTGAGACACAGAACTCCATGACGTCCTTTTAAATAATAGAAAAATCTGCCATGAAAGAACACCCCTTTGGGAGCAATGTCTTTCTACCACTGCCCTGGTTATGAAGTGTATCCTAAACCTCTGTTGTACCCGCTACTCTGTACCACATACGGCAGAGGTATCATGCATGTACTTAAGCCAACAGTACATGATATTGTATCATCACCTTCCCCTCGTACAATACCACAGCATCCAACTGAACTTTGGAGTCATGAGATGATTTTGGATAATAAAGTCATTACCCCACACAGCTCAGGGTGATCTTGGGAGGATAATTCTGCAGCTATAAATATTAGCAGCAGAGATGCATCAATAAAACGTCATGCCTCAAGTGTGAAAGCTCATGCCATCAGGGTGAAATGGTGGCCTTTGGAGAGATTCTTTCTGGGTTTGCCTCCATTCCTGTGCCTTCATACTGCCAAGTCAGGCTCCCTTACACATTCACCAGTGGGGGATCTCAAGATGGTGCTAGGGGCAATGAAGTGATCACTTTTTGAAACTTTTTCTCTCATTTATTTTATGAAACTATACACTAACTTGATTCAAACAAAAACAATGTCAGTTACTGTCTCCTTACACAAGGCACGTTTAGGTCAAAGCTGGCAAGCAAAATCCATTTTCCGAGTACCGGGGGGAGATAACACTCATACATTTGCTGGCCGGCTGGCTAGGAGTTTGGCTTATCTGTGGAATTGTGATTTTAAACATTAGCCTCTCTGGCACCCTACAATATAGGAGCCATAAATACTTCCAGAGTATGCTGCTGCCTAGGGCCTTTCAGCGTATTCCCGGGTATTGACAGGAGGGTATTAAAAACTGCATTAAAAACACAACCACCAAAGCTACTGAGGTAGATTTCACAGATGTGATTCCACGTCTGGAGCAAATAAATCTCTGTTCTGTGTTCACGGCTGCTTGGAACCCAGGGAGAAAACATTGGCAAGACATATAACTCTACTCCAAAAACACAAGGACAAGTTCTTGCAAGCTCTCTGGGTCTATTAAACACACCCATGTCTAACCCGGATCCACAAGATGAAATGTGGGCCTCAGAGAATATGGAGGAAGGGATGTTAAGAACACCCACTGGGCACAGCGCATGCAGACTGACAGCTTTTTCCAGAGAGCAGATGGAAAATGGCGGAGGCGTTCTGGCCAAAAGAAGAAGACAGTATATTGCAGCTGTGGAAGATTTTCTCAGACAGTCTAGCAAGATGCAGCCGTGTGATCTGCATCTTTGCATGCATTATTTTGGTCATTGTTTCGTTATCTAAACTAAGCCCATGAAATTCACCACCGTCAGTTTCCTTCAGAGTTTCCTGGGGCTCAGTTTTTACTGTTTCATTGTTTTGAGAGTTCTCACTCTGAAAAATAAGAGTAGAATACACAGTATGATCCATGAGAGTTGACGCCATCCTATTTCCTTGGACAGGACTTTCTGACACTTAAAAAATATATGTGGTTATCTATGCTGGGTGAACAAAACCACTACAGCCAACCATGGTACACTTCCCATGTTCTGTATCAAAACCATTAGAACTGATACATAGGCCAGACATCTGGCTGTATTTTAACGGCTCAAAGGAACCTACCTATAATTTGGCTACAGTTGAAAAGTCCAATGAGGAAAGGAAATAATGCCAGACACAGATTGTCTACGGTTATTGATCACAGCAGACTAGGAATCTGAACCTTGTATTGTTTTGAAAAGCGTCCTGTAACAACTGTTAACAATTACAGGAATACAATTCACATCAGTACACAGATTAATGCCCCGCCTTCAGAGGTCAGAGCAAATGGTGACATTCTAAACAAAGGTGTTCTGTCATTACAGCCCTGAGGAAGGTAAGCTATTTAGGAAACACTTCGCTGCATGCACACATGTATCCATAACTCTAAATTCTAACTGAAGTAAAGCTAAGCTGAAATATCAATACTGAGATATGAAGATTTGGACTATTTGAAATAGTAACAAACATTTAATGACCCCAACGCACTGAATAATGGTGGCAGATTCATTATCAACCACACCGTTATGGCTTATGTTGAAAGTAGCCCACTCTGGTAAACATCATGCAAATTTGGGACTTCAGCCCTAAAATGCCTAACTAGTAGTATTACAAGGGAGAAACAGTAAGTTTCTGTTGCTCTTGAACATCATAACTCCAGTGACAGAAACATCATGCCTGTGATTTCCAAATTCTCCATCATCTGCAACTTACACACCGCAAGGGCTAATCCTCAGCTTTACCTGTGGGTTTTCGGGAGAGTTACGACACACAGAGAGGAGAAAAAGTTAAACCCTCTGTAATGAGCCAGCTTCAGAAATAGCTGACCTGAGGTTTTTCTTCCCTGAGGCCGCTGGGCTTCCTTCTCTCTGTGCAGTGATAGGCACGGCCTTCCAGTTGACTAAGAAAAGCACAGGAGTTCAAAAACACTCCCTTGGGGTTTGGGGACAAGCCAAGATGCACAGTGGCGGCCCGTATGTGTTCTCCTCCCTGCCCTTTTACCGTTGACCCAGCAATCTTCAGCCAGCCTTCCCAACACGCCCCTCTCCACCCCCAACTTCTTACCTTGATGTGGGAGGCGTTAATGTAGCCTGTGTTGTTTTCTTTGGTCGGTATGAGCTCTACGCGGTTCTCCTCATAGGGGACGACCTCCCGGATACGGCTGCGCTCAGCATTTTCTGGCAGAGCTGCCGTGCTGAAAACGCCATTTGCCTTTTTCTTTGGAATCTGCTCATATTCTGTGAACACCATCCCCTCTTCGAGCTTCTTCTTCAGGGTTCTGAACTGCAACAGAAATTGATCTCCAGCTCTCTGAATTACCTTATCCAAACACTCCAACCAAACCACCAGATTTCTTCAAACATTTCCAGTGACAGTGTTAATAAGCAGTTTCAAGATGGACAACTAATATTTGATTATTTGGTCTCATTACCGACCATATTGCTCGTATCTCTTGTCCAATAACCAATTTCCTTCTCACTCATACCTTAAACAGAACGAATCTGCCAGACCAGGCAAGAGTGGAAATTCAAAATTAGTATTTTCGTTATTATCACCTCCGTTTAAAGTTCTAGTGATAAGGAGATTGTTCATCTTAATTACCCAGACGTCCCCTCCACTTACACAGCTGTTCTTAGCTAAATTTTAAGATGATACTGGTCTACAGTCCTCTAGTCGTGAGGATTAGACGCCCCATCTTTTATTTTTCCCACGGTCAAGCTACTAATAACAAAACAGGGTATTAATTAGATTAAATGATCCCTCTAAAGCCCCTTCTGGCTCTAAGAGCATGCTAATACTTCATACATGCTGGCAAAACCTAAAACCCTACTCTTATTGTAATGCACTCTATTGCATTTACATGACCTGTTTCTTAACCTGACAGCAATTTCAGGAACTAAAAGAACGTGTTTCTTCACCTCTGAAACACTACCACGCAATGTCTGGTTACTTTTCCCACAATGCATTACCCTAACAATGATAAATCAGCCATATGTTATAGCCAAACAAGGGGCCAGTGTATTAAAGAATTCTATAAATGCGTGGGTAAAAGAATCACTCCCTAGTAAAGGGTATTTGTTCACAAAAATCACAGAAATTGAGAGCTACAGCAACCGCTTAACTTCTTCATTTTGCAAAAAAAATAAAGACACAGGCCCAGAGAAATTGAATGACTTGACCAAGGCCACACAGCTAGGTAAGGGCTGGTGTCTTTAGGGGTCGTCATGGCACCAACCTGACAAAGAAACATGAGGTGCTGGAAAGGATCGATTTAATACAGCACAGACCAGGTCTTGCTAAGCCTCAAACTGAAGAATGAATTCGTCAAACACGCCTTCGTGCTGGCATGTCTGGGCGAGGAGAGAGCGTTGGAATCCTAAGACCACAGAGAATGAGTCACACGTTTGACAAGCCCAGCGCTTACCCTCTCATCCATGGGAACTCGGGTGGCATCAACGCGACTTTCTTCCCGCCCCGAGCCCCGTGCAACCGAGAGTCCGTTCAAGGCTGCCAACATCAGTGGCCTCTTCTGTGCCTCCAGGCCTGCCATCTTCTGCTTCTCTAGATTCTTGCGGCAAGAAAAGGCATGTTCTCATTGTGTGTAATACCAGGAGAATGCTGGAATGTGTTTTAATCTCCCCAAATCTGTAACTCCCCAGCCAAGGAATGCAGACAGTCACCATTAGCAGGGCAAATTCAAACACAGTCTTCCCATTATTCCCACTGTGCTGGAGGAAGCTGGTTCCTCCAGGCCTCCTGAGCTTTTATTTAAAATAGAGGAATGAACAAACAAACAAACAAGAGCAAAGACCCAACACAAATACATCCTGCCTCGGGGCTCACAAGAAAACAGTGTACAGGAGACACTTTAGGAAGATAAGGGCTGAAGGAAGACAGGACAAGGAAAAGAGAAACAGAGATTCATGAATAATCAAACTTAATCACAATGATGCACCTTTTATACAGATTAAACAGTAAAAACCTTATAAAAACTGTTTGTTGCATTCTTAAGAGGTTGGATACATACATAAATAGACAAAAACCTTCCCAAGTTTCCATTCAGAGGGGCTCAAGACTTGAGGGTGTTAATCCTGTATTGACTCTCTCTGGTCCCCGGGATATCATCCCCAAAATGAGAGCTGCTGTGGTTTTAGCAGAGTCACTAATACCACAGCCTGGGGCCACCTGAGATGACCTACCCAGCAGCACCCTTCATGCTTCATCCAGAAGACCCACAGGAATGGACACCATGGCTCCCAGGGACCATGGTGGAGCAGCGGTGGATGTGACTGAGCCACGGGAGAACACGGATCTAGGGGCCCAGCAGAGCACTTAGCGGAAGGTTCGGTTGTTAACACCTGGCCCTTGTTTGTGGCTTTGCAACTCCTCTCTACTCACCTGCACAGACACTGAAACTGGATCAGTCGGGGCTCCTGTTACTTGGTCTATGGCTGTGCTTCCTCATGCCCTCTAAACTGATTGAGGTACCAACAAACCTCCATTTACTCATTTCAGTCAAGACAATGGGAGCATTTCCCACCAAATAATCTTGTCTTAGAAGACAAAAGCACAGAGACTTCATAAAGCATAGAAACAGATGAGTTTTACAGAGTTTATGATTTTGATCCACACGAAAGGGAAACCAATTTGCAGGTTCCTTTGGTTGCCACAGATGAAGGGGTCATCTTATTCCTGTTTTCTTTTTTCAAACCTTTAGGTATTCTTTTTCTTAGTCTGTCATTTAGAAATCTACTCCCCAGAGAAGTATCTTGATGGAGCCACGGTGCAGATTATTCTAATTGTGGGTGTAAGGGGATGGCATTACACCCCTACGTGCATCCCCTCAATGCCACCTACAGTCAGAATGGAGCCTTGGGAACTATATCCAATATCCTGGGATAAACCATAATGAAAAAGAATATATATGTATATAAATATATCCGAGACACTTTGCTGTACAGCAGAAATTAAGCACAACATTGTAAATCAACTATACTTCAATAAAGTTAAAAAAAAAAAAAAAAGAATGGAGCCCTGGCCTTTATGAGTGATTCTGTCAATAAGATGCTTGGTCCAGTGACAGGGCTGACCCATCAGACAAACAAAAGGAGCATCTCAGAGGACGATTAACTGTGAGAAAGTGAGAAAGGTCCCAAAGGTATAATATTCTTAAGAATGGCCCTGGTTTCTCAACCCCAGACAGATTTTGAAAGTTTTGGATTTAAATGTGCTGGTGTGTGTAGGGGGGGTGGGGGGGGAGGTGTTAGTTTACTTGCTTATTAGTTTGTTTTTGTGAGGGAGAATTTTCCCCCCATTATCTCTTTTAGTTGAGAATGTTTTACTCCTCCGCAAAGTTTTAAGACAGCAAATTTTTTTTTAATAAATGGTCCTGAGGTCTTCCCAACAGTCCTTCTGCTTCCTTCCCACCTGCACCATGACGTAACCCCAACTGGGCCCAAAAGCCCAAAGAAACCTATTTGTCTTTCTTGGGAAAGGATTACTACTTACCTAATGAAAACTGAGACCCCAGGGATAACCTATTTCTCTTAGCTCCTCCTTACTTATCCTATCAGCTTATTACCAGAGATCAAAAATAATTAATTCAAAGATCTGATTTGGCCTTTTCTCTTCCCAGTACCTGATTTGGGGTTAGGTGACTAAAGACAGTGAAATGTCTTCCAGGCAGCAGTAGGAGCCAGGAGAAGCTATCAAGACAACAGGCCTGAACTATCCATCAAATGGATAAGCACCTCCAGAACTGGAGGGAGAGACTTGCCTGCAGGGCAAATTCTCACCATAGCTGTCTCCCTCCAGTTCCTATTTGGTTACATTTTCTCATTTTCTTATCCTAGGGAGGCCCCGACGGCCTTCTCTTCTTAGTCATGCCTAACAAGCCAGGCAAAGGCTACCTATGGTGGCAGGCGACAGACAGTCATCTGAGATGTGGGGAGGTCACTGGGGTGAGTTTCTTCATAAAGACAATAGAGACCCATCCCAAGCATCAGTGCCAGTGGTGGTCACCACCTTGTCTGGCTCACTGAAGACCCTCCAAGTCCTACTCTGAGGTTGGGACACCAGCCAAGGGTGGCAGCCCTTGAGCTCACAAGTGTGTAGGACTTGGGAAAAAATCAGAGAAGGGACTTCCCTGGTGGTCCAGTGGTTAAGACTCCATGCTTCCAATGCATGGGACCAGGATCTTAGCTGCTGGTCGAGGAACTAAGAACCCACATCCTACGAGGCATAGCCAAGAAATAAACATTCTTTTAAATTAAAAAAAACAAAGAAGAAGGTACACATTTAAAAAAAAAAATCGGGGAAAATGACATAGGGCTGGGGTAATGATGTTCCTGAACTAGTTAAGGGGTAAAATTGGCTATTCACTCTTACCCAGTGGATGGGATGGGAGGACACGTGGAAACAGGGGAAAAGGCCCTTGCTCCTTTGTGATAATGCCTGAAGCACTATGTAGGGAACCAGTGCCATGAATTTGGCTACAGGCTTTTGTTTAATACAGGTAACAAGAGAAGAGAATGAATATGACCTAAGTGAGGCTAGGGGACCATGCAGGCAGCAGCTGAATGCTTAGATTGATGGGTTCTTGATACTGAGTTGTGTTACAGGGGTGTGAGGCCAAGAAGTGCTGAAAATCCCTTCCTACCAGTGATTACTTTTCCCCGACTCAGAAAGCTCTCACCCCAGGCACCCAGCCTCGCATCTCATTCCAGCATCTCATTCCATCCCCAGGAAAAAGCTCCCCACCAAGGCACCTAGCCCCGCATCTCAGCCCAACGGTCTTATTTCCCACAGGCACAGCACAACTTTCACAATTTCCCTCTAGGTGGAAAAAGTTATGCCTGTACCAACTTCTTAGCAATACTCCACGGATGGCCAAAACCGTGAGGCTAAGAATGTTCTTAAGGTTTGTCTAAAGTAGGGACGTTGCTATGGACTAGACTCCTAAACCGAGGGACTTGGCTTCCTTAAAATTTTGGCTCTTTACAGGTTAATTCCCTCTGGAGAACTGGGAGACTTATAAATGAAGAAAGTCTAATGAACTCCATCAAAGCCCATTTTAAGTTACAACTGCTCTGGAGTTCCTAAAATAAGCCCTGGCTACCTTATAGTTCAGCTGTGGTACATGCAGAGGAGAAGTCAGTCTAGGTTTGAATGGTGACATTGAGAGGATTTTTAAACTTTTTAAGGGAGTGAATACTTCCAGGACAAGTGTGGTCTGTGTATAAATATGCATGTGTGAATTCTTGATAGAGTAAGAATGGTTAATGGAAGCTCAACGGTAAACTTCTGGGTTTATTGTTATTCTCTTGGATTTGTGTTAAACATCTCTCGAAAGAAGATTTGAACATAAAGCTGGATACATCATGGACAATATTGATGAACGATCCTGACATCTAGATCTACACAGAAAGCTGTGCTCTGAAGGGATGCTGCTCTTTTAATATCTAATTGGGGGGGGGGGGGGGCGGGAAATGCTTTCCCCTGGAAAAACCAAAGTACCAGGAGATGGAGGAAGGTGAGCTCCTGGCAGCTCATGCAATGGGAAGTCTGACCCTGAATAAAGAGCAAATGCTGGCCCAGACACCAATCTCAACACCACCAACCTGTAAGATCCTGACTCTCTCACAGCACTTTGCACCAAGCACACCTACGAGGAGCCATGAATGAGAATGGAACGTTTATGCGAAAACAAAGTTATGTGAAATGAAACACTACCTGTTTATATGCCAAGTGATTTTTAAATCCCTACCACATTCCCTGAATAAGGCTTGCGCTTTCTTCAGTGCCCAGAGGATGTATGTCTAAATCATGGAAAAGGAGCAGAGGGGGCTGCGGGAGAGGGTGGAAATCAGCCCGTTTAACTGTCCCTCGAAAGATGCCCTGGGAGAGGAAGCCACTTACCCGGATCATCATCTCTCTTTCTATAATGCTGTCCTCCAGGGAGAACATTTCAGACACAGGTCTCTCCTTCACAGGCTCTTTCTTGACCCGCTCCTTCACACTTGTCAGGTCGGGCTCTGAGATGGATGGACCAAGAGAGGACCCGTTGATGGCCATCTGGTCAGCCCGGGAGATACTGATGGCCTTGGCTGGCCCCTGCCTCAGGACCCTGGCCCTGGCGATGGCGGGAGGAAGGCACACCTGGTCTTGCCCCAGCGCCCCGTTGCTCACACTTTTCCTGGGTCCGGGGTACTCGGGTGGGGGCTTGTTTGGAATGCGGGCTAAGGCGGCCTGGAGCTGGGCGCTGTACTCCATCTTCTCGCGGAGCACGGGGATCTGGGGCACCGGTTCCGGAGACTCCTCTTCTTCCTCCTCGCTCTCACTGCTGTGGATCAGCATCGTGGCATCCGAGAAAGTCTTCCTGTGGTGATACTCGGGAAGCTGGGGGACCTCGTGGCTCCTCGGCACCTCCTCGGGTGGCCCCGGCTCCCGCAGAGTGTTGCGGCGGGCCATGGGGATGTTGAGCGACTTCAAGGTCATGGCTTCCATGCCCCGCACCATGCTGCTCATCACCTCCAGGCTGTGGCGCTTGTGCACCGTGCCGTGGTGCTTGGTGGCCGTGAGGGGCTCGCTCACCTCCTGGAGAGACTGATGCACCACCGGGGAGCTGTCCTCCTGGAAGGTCTTCACGGACAGCTGCACTTTGCGAGTCACCAAGTCGGGGCTACTGCCGCTGACGTACTTGTGGCGGTGGCTGGCGAGG
>NW_020173731.1:3173998-3219523 GCF_003031525.2 Neophocaena asiaeorientalis asiaeorientalis | reverse complement strand
GGTCTGGGGTGCTGGGGGCGGGGCGGGGCCGTGGGTGGGGGGGTGGTGGCCGGAAGAGATAGTTTTTGAGCATGTGGGCCGTGTTATAGTTATAGGTGCCCTGGAGCTGCATGTTGGCCAACTCCGGGGTGCTCACCGTGTGTGAGATGGCGCTTGCCCCGGGCTTGCTGGGCACCGTGGTACTCTTCGGGTTGATCTGGTCCGATGGACTGACCAGTTTGTTACCGTAGCCCCCCTGGGGCCCATAAGGGACAGTGTAGGGGTGCCTCTCCCGCATCTCGGGCTGGCTGTACACCAGATCCTCTGGCTGGTTGTAGGCGTGGGTGTTGATGATGTTGAGGTTCCGCAGGGACTGGCTCTGGCTGTCCATGTGCACGACCCCCCTCTTCATCTGCCGCATGACTGTCTCATAATCGGGGGTCGGCCGGTAGGATGGCACGATGATGGCGCTGTGCCGGTGGCTCGGGATGTAGTCAGCCCGCATGATGTCACTCCCAGGGATGCTGAGGTTGGAGGACACGGGAGACGCCTGGATGAAGCTTTGGGAGCAACTGAGGGAGTTGACGCTGTGAATGCTACACACACTGCCATTGGTGACGGTGCCATTTATATAACTTAAGTCCAGGCTGTTGTGCGAGTTGCAGTACAAGGCTTCTTCATTCCCATGGAAGATGCTGTCTGCAAGAAGTCACACAGAGGCACGTGAACGTCCACACCATCCTGCTTCAATCAAGTTCATCCTCACACTTACAGAAGTCATAAAAAGGGAAATCCCATGGTCTCCACCCACATATTCCATGGAAAAACTGGTAATTTCTTGGGCAAGATGCCAACATATGGAAGGAACGTTTTAAAGGACACTAAAAAGAAAAAGTGAATCTAAACAAAGAAAACTATGCACACACGGAACCGTTATCACCTGGGCTAAGTTCTCGATTTGGCCACGAGCTTTTAAGTCAGGTACCAACAATGGCCCTCACATTGGGAGACCTGTCCCCTTGTTCACGGCTCAGCGACAGAACTGGATGTTTGGGTCAGGAAGTCAAGAACTTTAATAGGGCAATAGATTTGAAATTATTGAGTACTGGGAGCTGATCTTCCTGACTGCAGTGGGAAAACTCCCTGTATCTGAGGGACTGCCGAGCATCCATCAAGGCACGAGGCAAATAACACAGTCAGGATGTCAGCATGCGTGGCTGCTTCATTCTGATCGGCAACCAACGGAGGGCAAAATAAGAATCAGGAGGTTTTTTTAGCCACTGCCTAAAACCCGCCTCTAGAGTTGGTTTCATCACTGAGGTCAGTTTCACATGAAAATTAATAATACTTTAAAGAGGTACCTAAAGAGATAAAAAGCAGATTTCTAAAGTAAGGCCCATTCTGGGTGTCCAGTGTTCCTTTAACACACACATACACAGACACCCCTAGGCAGGCAACCTCTTGCCAACACACTTTTCTGTGGGCAAAGTATATTCATTTTTTACACTATAGATTTAAGCATGAGCAGAGTAGAAGAAAGCAAAGGCAGAAAAGATTAAAAAACAGAAAAGGTGACTGAAAACACTTGGCTGCCTGAAGAGGAGGGGTGGGAACATAGACCAGATGAGATGATACAGGCAAGAAAAACTAGGAGAACGTGTTGCATTTATCCACCTTAATGGGGTTTGGTGCCCTCCCATAGAAGCAGGGTAACTCTGCTAGTCTGCTTATAAAAAGTTGTATTTTATTAAATTACATCATCTTGATTATCTTAGTCTCCATGCTCACATTTAGACAGTGCAGAAAGATTCAAAGCAGCTAGCATATGATAACCCAGAAACAAATTATCCAATTGCCAAACTGTCAACATCCAATGTTTGATCCCATTCCTTTTTTGAGATACAGTTAGTGTAATGATTACAGAGCCTGGCTCAAGAGTCAGGACACCAATCCTCGTATCCAAGCTTCCCAGGACCCTTTCTGTACCCCGGTTTCTGTATCTGTCAAATGGAAATAATAGCAGTACATATCTCCTAGGGCTATTCTGAGGATTAAATGAGACAATGCAGTGCAAGTGCTCAGAACAAGTGCTTAAGGAGAGGAACTGCTCTCTAAAAGCTCATTCTCAGAATAATTATTATTGGAATGGGTTTTTTTACACACTTTGCATGGGAGTGTTTAGGGAGGAAAAGAGGAATAAAACAGTTTAATAAGCACACTGAGAAAGGGGCCAGTGGGAGAGATCGGAAAGGAGAGTTAAGATGAGGGGCTGAGGGCTTCCCTGGTGGCGCAGTGGTTGAGGGTCCGCCTGCCGATGCAGGGGACACGGGTTCGTGCCCCAGTCCGGGAAGATCCCACATGCCGCGGAGCGGCTGGGCCCGAGAGCCATGGCCGCTGAGCCTGCGTGTCCGGAGCCTGTGCTCCGCAACGGGAGAGGCCGCAACAGTGAGAGGCCCGCGTACCGCAAAAAAAAAAAAAAAAAAAAAATGAGGGGCTGAGATTTTATGTGTATTTCTTTCAATTATTCTGATGCCTGTGTTCTCTGTCACCTTGAAAACCTGCTTGACTGTTACAAGCTCTCTGACACTGACAAGGAGGGTGAAGAGCATTCTGTGGGGCTTAGCTGTCACTCTCCTCTCTGTCCCACTTACAAGAAGGAAGAGGAGAAAGGAACTTGCTCACTGCCTTCCCCCAAGTCCCTCTGGAGTCAATTCCGGGGAAATTCTCCTCTCAGGAGTAAATGATATTCTATGCCTTTCACAAATCCAAGCTGTTGCCTGCTGCCATTCAGACAATGACAAAGTTAAAATGAAAGTATCACGGTCACCCCCCCCCAAAAAGTCTCAGTACCCGTCACCGGTTCTCAACTTTGCGTCTTAAGAAGGGACAGCGGCAAGCCAGTTACCTTGAGAAGTGTGTGTTTCCGAGTAGTGTTCGCCACACTGGACGTGCATGGGAGGCAAGATGTACGGTTGTTGCCGGGGCTGAAACAGAGAACACGGCACAGGTGGGAGGCCTTGGCGCAAACGGCCGTAACACTCACGAGCACCAGCGCGAGCACACGGTGGTCCCCATCGTTCACCACGCCTGCAGGGAGGCACGCTGCAGATGCTTTGCCCTCCACACTCAACCCAACCCTTCCCTAAGCATCCGCACCCCCGTCTCGTCACCAAGCTCAGGACTGGAGAAACAAGAAGCGGGGAATGGGGAGGCTGGTTCAAGGTGAGAGAGAGGCTGTAATCAACATGAAGGCACCTATTTATAACGTATTTTCTAACACACCTGCAAGGCTCCCAATGCCTTTTTTAAAGGAATAACTCAGAAGATGTACTTTATTATGTTCCACCTAAAACATAATGAGAGTAAGGCGGAAGCCTGTTTCCTTCTATTCAAAATTGGGTCCCTCCTGGAGCCACAAGTTCGTCCCCATCAGCACAGTTGTACCTATGACCCTAGTTCACAGTGCCACATCAGCCTCAAATAGGGACAGGGGAGTGTTAAGATGGGCCCACTTGCAAATTTATATAAAATCTGAGATGTGATCCCTAACAATGAGCGTGCAGTTCCCAGGACCACTTATTGACCCTCCCATTGCAGAGAATCCAGTTCAACCATCTAGCCCTTCAGTGAGGACTCTTCGCCATAAGACTCTTAAAGATGGACATTTAGACTCAACCTGAATAACTCCGTGCTGCAGAGGAGGGCGAAACTTCTAGAGAAAACACCAAAATGCTTAGAGAGCTTCACTACCTGGGGAGCTGAGAAAGGAAATATGATGAATGGCTAATACGGTCTAGAGCAAGTCATTTAACCTCAGTAGGTCTCAGCTTCCTGTCACTCAAGTCAGTCTCCTCCCTCCAACATTATCCATTTTATTCACGTATTAGGGTTCCAGGTGAAGGAAGAGTTTTGATATTAAAAACTAAACTTTAAGCTTGTAAACCACCAAACAGGATGATCTCTTATATTTCTATTTGATTATTTTAAAATTAATCTGATAGATATTAGTTTAAATGTTACTGCTTTGGGACAGAGCTGAGATCAAGTCAAAAAAAAAAAACAACCCCACAAAGCCAGCAGGGGTCACACTTTCTCAGTATTCCTCAACAGAAGAAGAATACTCTACGCAGAGTCCGAGGCTGGGCAAATAACTCATCTACTATTTCCTTTGCTACAAATAATGTTTAAGCATCAAAGGGGCAAATAAAGAAGGTAATGAAGACAAGAAATCCAAAAATGAAAGAGAATCAGGGTAGAGGAAGTAAAGAATTGAAATTAATCTAAGAAAGTAGTTCAGGGTATCAGCTCTTCTAAATATTCCCAAATCTCTCTCGGCTGGTTTTTGAGTAGCAATTTAAAAATATTTTTCCTCTTTTTGATAATACGTAATTCAACTCAATTTTTCCATGATTGGACAGCCAGTTTTTAGGTTTAAAAAAACAAAACAGAACAAAACAAAACAGTAGGGAGGGATTCATACAAGGGAACAGAAATATACAGCAAGGCAAAGTTGGCTCACCTCTGCCTTCTCTCGCTCTTATTTAAAAAAAAAAAAAAAGAAAAATCCTATAAGTAGGTGGCTGTTTATGAACTGGCATAAGTCTGTAAGCAATACAAGTGAGAAACAGTAATAGCTAATCCTCCAAACACCATTTCAGGATTATTTATTGTCTCTTTATATATTTCAATATATTATTGTTTCTTTCCAGATCTGCTAACACAAAAACAAATTAGATGCCACAATATAGGAGCTAGAAGGGCAAAAGAAAAACAACAATTAGAAGCCCTTGTTATCAGCCAGGAAGCCCAAAGGAGACAATGTTCTCTGGTTTTACTCTCACTCATCCCAAGGAGCTCTTGCTGAAATGGTTTAATCCTAAGGGGCAGAGGAAAGGGAGAAGCCAGGAATCTGGCTTCCTGTAGATTATCTTCATCCAAACAAAACAGGAAAGCCTCTGTATCTTCTCTAGATAATTAGGATGAGATCAAATCACAAGATAGCCCTAAAACACTTTGCTTCCCCTGGTGTTTCATGGACACAAGTGAACATTTATGTCACTAGTAAAGACATGTGGACCTTAAGGAAGGGAAAAGGAAAATCATATCAACAAAGGAGAAGAATAAGGAAACCAGTGCCATGAACAAATCTGTTGATACTTCAGGGGAGAAGCCCAAAGCAGCCCTCTACATCTCCAAGGCAAAGACCTCTTGTGAGATGTTGTGCATTAACACAGAGATTAATAATATTCACGTGGGTTTGCAGGAATTATCAATATTATGTGATATGATGACCAAACTCTAGAATTCTAAGAGTTCATGTCAATGCATTTTCCAGAAGAAAAAGAAAAAATTCCTAAAACGGTTCCTTTTAAAAGACAAGTGAAAGATGTGCTATAGGATATATATTGCGTACAAAGAAAAATTCCATTTTATTCTCCCATCAACTCAAAGGAACTGTTCAACCTACACACATTTAAAGGTCACATGTTTATTCTGATTTTGTGTAAAATAAATCATAACCTAAAATAAAAGAATTATGACGTAAAACAAGTAGACATTTTAAAGGAAACGAACACTCCCACGTCTTGCTATGATATCCTCCTTAAGTAATTCTCAAAATAAAACACAGTCTAAGACAGAACACATGCGATGAAATGAGTTGTTTTCCCTTATTCACATGATTAGAAGAGCAGTTTTTAAAAAAAGGCTAATGGTAGGTAGAGAAGCGGATCAACTAAAATTCTGTTGGCCTTAAAATTAGAAAATTAATTAATTTTAATTTTCTTCCCCACTGAATACTCTACCTAAGACCATCAACTAGGCTCCTTCAATTTTTGCTCATTTAAAGTAGATATTTTCTGACTAGTTTATTAAACTCTGTCTACGGCAGTGAATACAAAAGGATTTGTGGAGATTATAACTGAAGACACATCTATATGCAAAAATCAGAAATAGTGGATAAAGATAGATAAAGCAAGTGGAAAAAAGCACACAGTAGGTTGCGTGCTCAAGGAACATGGTCTCATCGGCCCAGACTAAAATTCATGGGGGTGAACCCTGAGTCACACTTAGAAAAGTGACGGACATGGGTGGGCACAAGAGGGACAAAATGGGTGTGCATCTCACCTGCATAGCAGACTGATGCCCTTCTGTGTTCTCACCATATCTCACCTGGTCATGAGGTCACGACCTAGTCATGAGGCCCTAGTCATCCCTCTCCTCAAGTTAACAACAAAGGGACACTCACACCCCGACAGGCAGAGGACTTGATAACTGAAGATTTCATACATACCAGGGAGGACCGGCTCCAGGTGGGCTGGCGTCTGATAGGGGGTGGAGAATTTGATTGTCTACGTGAGAAGTTGAAAAAAATGAGGATGGTTATTATTATTTACCATGTACAAGAAGACCAGATAGACAAGAGAGGGAGAAGAGGGGAAAGGAGAAAAGATGAGTTAAGAATTACAGCAAAACATAAACATTTTCTATTTCTGGGTGCTGAAGCTAAGAACAATTTCGATTTCTTTTTTGTCCTTTCTTTATTTTCAAAATGTTTGGAACATATGATACTTTTATAATATGTTTTACAAAGTAATATTAGAAGAACGAGGCTTATTTCTAAAGACAAATTATAAGGGAAATAAAAATCAACAACAGTCTTTTAGAGGTTGGAGAGTGGAGACCTCTGGAAGGATGCTGTTCAGATGAGGCTAATTTCCTGAAACTCCAGAGGGCTATCCCAAGTCCTCAAGTAGCCCATGCTGAGGCTCTGAAACTATCAATATGTACAGACTTTACTGTCTATGTGGGGTAGGCCGTATGCTTTTTAGAGAGTCCCAGTTTTTATCAGATAAGCGGTTAGGAACCTCCCGTACATGGTTGTGAAGAAGAAAGGAATGATTATTACAGAAGTAGAAAGGAAAACAGAATTTCCTTAATTTTCAGTCTAATATGTGAGGCTCACTCATATATGTGATGCTCACTCATGTGAGAAGAAAAGGCCACAAAAGAATTACAAATACTCAGAACATTTTATGTTAAAGCCACTTGCTAAGAAATGATCAAACCAGAAGACTACATTTCTCAAAATAGTTTTGTTTTTAAATTCACCCTACAGAAGTCAACTATAGAATTCTTGTTAATGTCAAAGACACCCCAACAGATCAAAGGCAACAGCAGAGAACCGCAAAGATGTGACCTATAGGGAATCTGTTCAAAAGAATGGTGTGTGTTGTCTATGCGCGCATGCGTGTGTATGCACGTGTGTACCCATAACAGATATGGTGGCTTAAATTGCTGCTCTCTAATTAGTGCTCTTCTGATTTACATTTGCAAACTTTGCTGGCAGACCTAATACTATATAGTCATCTCCTGGTATCCAAGGAGGATTGGTTCCAGGACCCACCTCGGATACCAAAATCCATGTATGCTCAAGTGCCTTATATCATCTGGCATAGCATTTGCATATAACCCATGCACATCCTCCCACACACTTCAGATCATCTCTAGATTACTTATAATACAATGTAAAGAGCTGCCAGTTCACAGTGAATTCAAGTTTTGCTTTTTGGAACTTTCTGGAATATTTTTTAATATATTTTGATCCACGGTTGGTTGAATTCACGTATAGGAAACCCACAGATACAGAGCGCCAACTACTATCAAATATACTTTCAGACTCTGACAGTGGCCAATGGCAAAGACTGGTTTGAAAGAGCCTCCATCACGTAGAGAAAAAAGTCTGTCAGGACCTGATGCTCCAGTTCTAAAGCAGCACCTTCTTCAGCAGGAACTGCTCTAGGACAGTATTTTCACACTCTTGCATGTGTCCACTGGGGAAGTGGGAAAACAGTTCTTCTCCTGCATTTACGTCCCGAAGTTCTTTGAAACAAAATTAAGCACCTTGGACGCCCCAACTGCTGATGTACTCTGCTGAGGAACGTCTTTTGAAGGCAACCAGAGGAAAGGCTATGATAGTGTGAGCCCGGCACGCTATATCCAAGGTCAGGTCACAGTTAAGTTCCCTCATCAGACTCCCTTTATCATCTTTATTTCCAAATTAAATTGGAAAACACACACATGGATTTGTGACATCTATTAGCGTCTTCCAAGCCTTCCTCTAATTACCCTGGCCTCTCATTTACAGGCGGGTGACGTGACCCAGAAGCACACGCAGGGTTAGCCAACTGTGTGAGCAACACAGGGCTGAGGATGACAGCAGCTTCTTCTCTTTCAAGTTGGCTCGTCACTCTGCTACCTGCTTCTGAACACACTCCACATCTGACACGAAGGGGCGCCCCGGCAAATTGGGAACCACTCGGTTCCTCCAAACTCATGGCAGAGGTTGGAAAGGCACTGATGTCGGCCAATCCGTTCAGGAAGTCAAGCATTCACAGTCAATTTGCAAATCATTTTCTCCCTAGGCATATAGACTACACAAGACAGTCTTCATCATTAAAGCTCTTTCCCTCCCGCCCGGCTTTAACTTGCCCCTTTAGCTTCTACAAGGAATGAGGAAAAAGAGTCAGTATAAAAAGCGATCTACACCATCCCTAAAGCACAAGAATTGAAGCTGATCCAGGGAGAGGGTGGACAAAATGTTTACTTACTCAGTGCAGATTTTGTTTTGTTTGTAAAACTTGTGCCGTGTAGCAAACAATCGAGATATATACTTGGCGTTTTCGATATCATCCTTGGAGAAGAAGAAACAGGGGACAAATAAACATTTGTTTTTGATTGTATTGGGCTGGCCAAACAGCTCGTTCGGGTTGGGCCATCCAAACCCGAAGGAACTTTTTAGCCAACCCAAATACGTGCATTTCACTAGGATTCCTCTGAGCAGGGACACGTCCCTTCCTCCCTTCATGTCAAGCACAAAATAACCCCGAGCCAGAAACCAGTGTGCTGAAATTCAGTGGCGGTCATGTCTATGAAGCCCACCCAAGGATGGCAGACAAATACTGTCTGCTAAAGACGTTGGGGTTACAGTGATGATCTGACGTGTCTTTACATAATGCTAAACCGAGTGCTTTGAAAATCAGTACATGAATCAAGGCAGAGCGTAGCATGAACGCCAAGCATCATCAAACGGGAGGCAGGGAGGTGCAGGGAGTGTCCTGGCTCTCAAGTAGGCTCTCAACAGAAAGGCAATCACCCAGTTTGCTTCAGATCAGGTTTGGATTATGATGGCAAAGAAAATCCAGACCAGCCAGTAAAAGAAAATACCATGCAATGTCATCAGGGGTGACTAGTCAAGGGCATGCCCGACAATGTGATCCACCACATAGAAGGCTGGTGGAGGAACCCAAACCCTAGAGTCAAAACTCAGCTTGAAACCTCAGCATTGTGAACATGAGGTCCCCACCACCTTCTGGAAATGAGTGATGACAGCTCTAGGCGAGTACTGGAAAGTTATGGCTTCAACAGAATACTTATTCTGTCCTGACATGGAGAGCGAGGAGAAGATATTACAGGTTGAGAAGACAAACAGCAAGCTGCCTGTGGGACCCTGCCTTCACCTGCCCGTTTTGCTTACCGTGTGAAAGAGGGCAGTCTCCTCTTTGCTGATGAGCTCCACCAGGATAGTTGACTTGTTGTGAGTGATATTCCCCATGTCATTCCACCTGCACAGAAGAAAGCCAACGGCGTTTGCCCAAAGACGTTCTAGGCGTTTATGACGGTATAGGAGTGTCACCTGCTATTCCTGAGTCTCATTTTACAAAGTATGATGTAACCATATTTTTAAAAGCTCAACGTCCCTCCTCTCAAAGCAGAAAAGGAAATAAAATGTAACACACATCTATTTAAATGGCTAAAAATCCTATGTCAACGACGTCTAGATATTGCTGTTAATAAAGTACACTTTCCTTTACGACCTAGGAGGAAAATAAGCCAGAGACTTCCACTGCCTTGGTTTTCACGCTTCCAAATGGACAGAGCATTTCCCGTGATCCCCGTTTTCAATGCTGGAGGGGGACGTCATTTAAAAGTCACGTGTGGAATTCCCTGGCGGTCCAGTGGTTGGGACTCCGCGCTTTCACTGCCGAGGGCCTGGGTTCGATCCCTGGTCGGGGAACTAAGATGCCACAAGCTATGCAGCGCGGCCAAAAAAAAAAAAAATCATGTGTCTCCAGGAATCTAGGCTGAAGAATGCACAGAGGCTCTGTGTTGCGATGTACACTACAGATTTGATTATGCCACTTGGAAAAAATGCCTAGGGAGTGTTTAATGTGCCTACATTTTTGTCATCTAAACACACACATACGTTTCCTTCCCTTTCCTCATGAAGATCTTATCTAAAATGAGACACACAGAAAGAACCACCAGGCAAAGGAAGGTTAGCTCCTGCTTCCCATTCTACTTGGAGCCAGTTTCTAATTATCTCTTACACTACCTACCCTTCACTCTGTTCCGTGACCTATAATTCCCTGCCCACCGCCTTCTCCCGCCATCCTGCTTTTGCCCATTACACTTCTACCTCTGCCTGCATGATTCCTTTAAGACTCAGAAGAAGTCACCTTCTCCAGGAAGCCTTTCCTCATCCCCAAGCACCCACATGCCAGGAAAGACCCTAGTGTAGTCCTCTATCAGTCACCACATTGTATGTATCACAATTGTTCATGTCTGTGACCAGATCCCTAACTAAACCAAACTCGATCATAGGCCCTCATGCCCCGGGCAGAGATTCTGCTTTCTTCATCTCTGTATTCCAAGCACCAAGTACACCTGGCACACAGCATACAATAGATGTTTGCTGAAATAATGAAAAGTAATGAGGTTGTCCCACATCTGTATAGAGTACAGTTCTTTTATCAACTCTCCTAGGTAGACAAGGTGGCTATTTACGTTCCACTCTGGAGATGAGGCAATTCAGGCCAAAGGGGATGACTTAGCCTCACTCACTCTGCTCGTCAGGGACCGATGAGTTCTATACCTTCCAGGTTTTCCTCCGATCAGCTTTCCATTACACCAGTACCACCTGTTTTTACGTACATCTACAGGTGTTCTGCACAGCTGTCTGCTGACTTACAGTTCCATTAGATCACATCCATGTGGACTCATAGCTATGTGCTCCTTAGTGAAGGTCTCAAGAGATAAGAGAGATGTGGTCTCCTCTAGCTCCATTCCCTCAAATCAACTGCCAAAATTCTGGGTCCACTCCGCACTCCACCATATGACCTCACCACCTTAGTGGCACAATTAACATGACACTGTAGTAGAAGTCAATTCCCATCTTGTAAGGGTTTCAAGGCAAGCGCTAAAGGAAGCAGTCTAGAAGCAGTTCCTGAGGAAACTGAACAAAACCTGTGAGGCGCTTATGATCAGCAAACTTTCAAATTGCTATTTTCTACTTAATCTAGATAGCCAGAATCCAAGATGTGTCTGCTTCTCTCCTCCAGACTCAAGCACTGATTTAGCTACAAAGAACTGCGTGGGACAAAAATGCCTGGATAGCTTTACATGGGCATAAAAGTATACAGTTACAACTCTGCACATATTTATATATTTTATTTAATTTGTTGTAGGTATATGAGTTGACTGAATATGTCCAATAGTCAAAAAGCTTATTCTGTAGCTCCAAAGAGCTCTCTCTCCCCACTCCTGTTTCAATAATGTCTCTATTCAAAGAGCAAGAGAAAATAAATGGACAAAAATACTGGCAGGGTGGGGACCTAGGAAAATAAAAGCCAATTAGGAAGCTTTTAGTGGGAAAACTTTCTCAAAATGACCTGCAGTAACTGCTGATCCAGAGAATACACGGCTGGCCAAGAACTCACTTCCAGAAAGTGGCCCGTGCTTTGCCTCTAAGATCCGTCTTTGATCATCTGTCCACGTGCAACTCTGCCTATCAGAGGCACACACTGGAAAGCTGTCTTTCCGGTAAATAATAGGCCATACTGCCCTCCTAAATGAAAGCAAGCATGCAGTTTTTCGGACTGTTGATACTAGGATGGGATCTGTGGGCACCTATACAAAGCAAGCTCATTGACATGTAATGCAGGGGACACCCTGCCACTTCCCTATGCTGCCTCTACTCATTTTAAATGGAAAAGAAGGTTGAAGGGTCAAAATAATAAAAAAATAATAAAAAGTCAAAATAATAAAAAAAATAATAAAAAGTCAAAATAATAAAAAGTACCCAAGTCCTTTCAGTTACGATAACAAACTGATTGCTTTTTCAAAACGCACTTTCACAAATAGACCTCTTTCGTTAACAGAAAAATTAGTTTGCACTTTTCTAGCACGTGGTTAGGGAGAGGGTTCAGGGCAATGGAAAGAAGCCAGTGTGGATTTAATGACTGGTCATGGGTAATCGAGGCAAAGGTAATCCCATGGGGACCTGACTCATGGAAGAGCCCATCTCCAACCAGACTCACAGAGTTTTGTTCCACTCTTTGGCTCAGTGGAGGTTCAACTACGCGTTTCTTGGGGTCAGGTGGAAAGAAAGAACATCCCCCATCCCCAAACCCCCAGGGAACGTGAGATGAATGTCTCCATGACCCCTGACATCCTGCAGAGGGGGCGGATCTTATCAGAGTTGAGGAAAGCTCAACTCTGATCCATGGTCTGCCTCTTAACTCATCTGTGTAACTTTCATACTCCATGGGGTTTGCTAGAGCACCTCGAGGGGAAAAAGGAGAAAGACAAATCAGACTACCTGTATATTACTGCTTGTCTTCCAATTCTGTTTCTCACGAAAATCCCCATAAAGAAAATGCCCAGGTGCACACAGTTTCCGTGATTGTCCTGCATAAGACCAACAAAAGATCGTTGTGATGAAACAGATCCCCAGCGGTCTGGCAGCCTACCCACGGGGACCACAACCCGTTTCTCAGCCATACGTGGAATGAGTCATAGAACGGAATGGGGGCAGAAAAGCCACTAGGTCCCAAGGGACGCATCCCACTGCACATCCTAATAGACTACATAGATACCTTTCTTTCCTTTATCTCAGTTTGTCACAATACATTTCCTGTTTGAGAAAGAATTTTAGGATTTTCTCAGATTTGTTGGCAGTTAAGATTTTCTCTTTCATGAATATCTATTAATATCTTTTCTAACCCTAGTTTTTGGTTTTTTAAATCAAAATTATACACACACATAGTTTGATTATATCTGCATACTGCATATGTGCAAGTATTTACGCACACAGTTTGAAGAACTGAATCCTCTTTAGATCTTATTTAAAAGCAGCCTTGGACCCACCATTTCCTCTCCCTTAAAGGCATCCACTTCCACCACTTAAAACCCTAGAGTGTGTCTATTTGCATCCACCATGCTTGGCCTTCCAATTTAGAACCTCATGTTCCTCAGTTCTGGGATATTTTCTCAAATTACTACCTTCTGTTTCCCCTTTTCACTCCTTTTAGAACTCCCACTGTTCAGATGTTGGACATCTGGGCTGGCCCTCCAATTTTATCTCCTGCCTTCCACATTCCATTACTTTGGGTTTTTTGGGGGGGTGAGATTTCTCTTAATTTAATCTTCTAACCTATCTATTAAGTTTTCCATTTCTGATATCATATTTTAAATTTCTGAGAGTTCTTTTTTATTTACCGAATGTTCCCTTTTAAAAGCACTCTATTCCTTCAAGAAGGTAATATATTTTAATTTTTTATCCTTGAGACTCATAGGATGGTATTTTGGGCAGGGGGCCCTTCACCCTGCAGACTCTCTGCCTCTTTCACACTGCTTCATTCTCATTGGGTTGACGTCTATTGTTCTTATTAGGGCATCATGGGGGTTGATGATCCTTGGCTGTCTATTCACGTTCCAGGGTGGGATGCTAAATGCTGCTTGGGACCTTTGTGAGCACAGGAAGGGCACGTGGATGATAGGCTTCACTGTTGGGCAACCTGCTGCGCCCTGTCTGGGGGAACCCAGAGGTCTTCGGTCTGGTCTCTTGGTCCAGTCAGGTGCCTCCAGCCTCCCGCCTGGAAGAGTATAACCTGGCTTCCAGTGTTCTTGAGAGCAGAGTGGGAGCAAGGTTCAGCATCCAGTGAGTATACTGTCACCCAGCCTCCTGCTTTCACTCGGGGGACATCCTCTTTGTGGAGTAAGTGGAGGGCCGTGCCCAACTAGGCCTAAGATGGAAAAGATAAACCCCTACCTCCCTCAGAACACTCGATCCCACTTAAGACACAAAGATGACAGTGTCCCTTCTCAGGGACCTCTTCTCAACGCCCCTCCCAAAGCTTCCATTCAAGTAGGCGTCTTCTAACAGAGAGAGAGAAAGGGAAAGACAACTGCTGATGGCAAAAGCCGAGACAGAAAGAACTGGGGAGGAAACAAGGGCCTTGGGGACTTCCCTGATGGTGCAGTGGTTAAGAATCCACCTGCCAATGCAGCGGACATGGGTTCGAGCCCTGGTCTGGGAAGATCCCACATGCCGCGGAGCAACTAAGCCCGTGCGCCACAACTACTGAGCCTGCGCTCTAGAGCCCGCGAGCCACAACTACTGAGCCTGTGCTCTAGAACCCGTGAGCCACAACTACTGAATCCTGCGCGACTAGAGCCCGTGCTCCGCAACAAGAGAAGCCCCCGCTCGTCGCAACTACAGAAAAGCCCACGCATAGCAACGAGGACCCAACACAGCAAAATAAATAAATAAATATTTAAAAAGAGGGCCTCGGTAATTATGAGAAGTTCAAAGGTAAGCTGTATTACAGAAAAGTCTGTGAGGGAAAAGAAGATAGGTGAAGTAGAGACGGGAAGAAAAAGGAAAATTCTGCAGAAAGACTTTTCTGGGCACGTTGCCAGTAGGTGGGTGCAGAGGTCTGGTGGGAGTGGATGGGGACATGGGAGGAGCAGGCCACCAGGGTGGGACAATGGAAAAAACACAGAACGGATACCCGTCAGAACAACTTAGTCAAGGATTGAGGCTCCAGACTCTGTATGACCCATTCCAGAAGCTCCATCCCTCCATGCCCACGTGCTCTGACAATACAGGAGGGTGGAGGCTGCGGCCAGCCCCGTGTTTGTGGAGGGGGAGGGGCAGACCTGTCAGGAAATGGAAGGGACCCCCGCCCTGAACCTTGAAAATTTTTGAGAAACCACTCATGGAAAAACCTACACTAAACATAAAGGTTCTTCCCTGGGACACATCCATAACACACTTTTAAAACCTTACTTGGTCAAGAAGGACCTATACTAACCCAAAGGGACCCCATCCCCATGTGCAGGCTGCCCGTCCATACTTTCCTGGTGGCTTTTTCACTTAGAGCTGACCCCATCATCGCCCGCACGGCTACTGCTGCCCCACCCATCATCCTTGGGTCTCCAGGAATCATGTGGTCTGTAGGTGGTCACCTGAGTCATGAACAGATATGTGGTGGAGGAAGAAAAAAAGCAGCAGCCCAGCTGAGTTACACCCACTGGCAGTGAGTCAGCCGTGCCTATCTGCCCACTCGGACTAAGCTGTGGTATCTCCCTTGTACTTTTCCCACTAAAGGACAGACTAGAAAACACATCAGAACCAAGCACGGTGGATTTCAACACTGTCTCCACTGCCTCTATTTCCCACAGTTCAGAATTACTAAAGACAACACAAGCAAATGACCACCATGACAAAACCTCCAACTTCCAGGGCCTGAGAAGTCAGTTTTCTAGAAGTGGAGAAAAGTTTAGTCTGGTTTTCCAAAATGTCATGACTATATATGGGCTGGTGAAATGGAAGTGGGATGCAGATGGCTTCATAAGGTATTATTGCAAGGAAAATGGATGACAACCCTATGAAGGGCAGCCATGAGAGAAGCAAAAGAAAATTAAACAAATCTAAAAAGGAGCCATTTGGCCTTTTTTGCAAGCTGCGGACACCCTGCTCGCTTCTGCTTGATACACATGGGCAGTTCTCATTAAGGCAAATTGCAAGCATGCAACAGAGGGGGAACAGAACACTTATACAACAGCCAGCGGAGCCAGTCTGGAGTGAAATGTTTATGCTGAAATTGCGGGCATCTCCCAAATTGCCGAGATGTGCCAGTTGCTTTAGGTTTCTGATAAAACTCCATCTTTTGTAAAGTGGGTCAGAGGAGAGAGGAAAATGAGTTTGGATGATGGGCTCAGCTCTGTAAATGACCTTGCACCATGAACCCCCAAACCACACCCACTTCAGGAGGTGGATCTGTTACAAAGGATGGGATGTGCTGTAACCGTTTCCTAGGCATAGTTTCCAGACAACACCAAAGGGGCTGGGAACCCACAACAGAGGCTCTGTAGAGCTGGAGAAATAAAGTATGATTGCATACAGGAAATGTTATTCTTCCTCACAAACAATTATCACTGCATCAGCCCAAAGAAGAGAAAAGAAAAGAAGCTCGGGCAAGAAAACTGCTGGGGAGGGTCTGTATTAAGGCACGCATGATGTTTGCTCCATGTCCCACTGGAAGGCTGGATGTGGCCTCGATAAATTCTTGGCACCAAATGGGCTGGTGTTTGGTACTCACTCAGAAGGTTGTCTTACAGATGAGATATTCTGCTGAAGACCATGGAAAGCTTCAAACTCTCTCTGTTACGAAATAGGGTTTGCTTTACCTAAAGTAAATTGGACTTGCCAGCTAATGCCACGCAGCAGAAAGGAAGCCAAGCCTTCTGGCTCTCTGCTCTCAATCAACACTGGTTTTCCAAATGCCTGTGCTGTTCTGAGACGGCTGAAGCAAGGAGAGGGTATGCTACCTTCACAGGGAAGATTTCCTGTCCAAAGCCATCCAAACGTTCCACCTCATTGATGTACATAAGCTCAGCTTCTGCTGGCAGGATTCCACTAAAATCAAAAGAGCATCAAAGGAGGAAATGGTTAAGAGCCATAAAGTCAGTGGAAGATCCTACCCTCCTGGCGGCAAATTCCAGAACTGTGGTTTTAGTTCTGGGAAAAGCCATTGTCACCCAACCAACTGTGCAGGCATGGTGCATTACTAAGTAATGCATTAACATATTCCTCAGTAGCCTTTTACTCAACAGGGAATAATAAGAGGAAGGTAAAATATTTAATTAAGACCTACAGCCCTATAAACACTAAATAATTATTCCAGACATCCTGGTGAATAATGCTGCCTGCTTTAAAAAAAAAAAAAATGTATTTTTCTCCCACATGGGAAAAAAATCTCCACTGTTAAAAAAGAAAGAAGGAAGAAAGGCAAAAGTTTCTGAGGATGACATTTTGGGAGCCAAGTAACCAAGATAAGAGAAGAGTCTAGGACCACTGCACATGTCCCAAAGAGCTCCACGTAGCCCTGATCAAGCTCTCAGGGATGCCTAAGATCTCACTCTTTCCCCTCCTGACCTTGACTTTCCCACCCAAAGCAGCTCTTGAGGTCTGCACTCAGCACAAGCAGTCCCAGGCTTCCCAGGTCTGGCAACAGTTTTAGGAAGGTCACAGAGAGGAATTCCTCTGGCCAACGTGTGGGCCAATTGGTGTTAAAGAAAAAAAGGAAAAAGGAAAAAAAAAACAGAAAGGGAGGGAGGGAGGAAAAAACAAAAGGGAGAGAGAGAAAAAAAGAAAGGGGAGTGGTAGCACAGTTTTCAAATCTACGTGCACTCTCAGAACAGAGCTGAATCACTTGCTACAAGAAACAGAACTGTGTTGACTCAGCCGGGGCTTGCGCGGAGGGGCCCGAATGTCTCCTGCCTCGGACAGGACGGTGGCCACGTGCTGGGCCTGGCAGCCCCCGCCTTACCTGTGGGCTTTGTGTTCTTGGGCCACCTTCTGTGTCAGCTCCTCCAGAACAGCTTCTTCCAGGGCCAAATCCTATCAAAATGGAAAGCAGTTAAGGTCACTCGCTATTTTGCTTGCAAACCTTAAAAGCTCTCTTTTTTCTAGAAGTTGTTCCTGATTAGCTTCACTTCCTCAGTCTCCCTTTACTCCTTTGTTTGTTTGTTTTTGCGGTACACGGGCCTCTCACTGCTGTGGCCTCTCCCGTTGCGGAGCACAGGCTCCGGACGCGCAGGCTCAGCGGCCATGGCTCACGGGCCCAGCCGCTCCGCGGCATGTGGGATCTTCCCGGACCGGGGCACGAACCCGTGTCCCCTGCATCGGCGGGCGGACTCCCAACCACTGCACCACCAGGGAAGCCCCTAGTCCTTTGAATTAGAGGTTGTCATTTTTAGGACAGAGGTTCGTTTTTACTTTTGTAACAGGGCTCTCCACTATAACAGGCTATTTCAAGGCATATTTGGGGTTGCCATCTAAATTCTGGAGGATCTGGGAATAGCTCTTTTTTCATTTACCTTCTTCTTCCCTATCTGCCTGCCTCTTGGACTTTCATTAAAAATGCTTTTTAAGAAACAGAAACAGACTCACAGACTTAGAGAACCAACTTACGGTTACCAGGGGGTAGGGTTGGGGGGAAAGGGATAGTCAGGGAGTTTGAGATTGACGTGTACACACTGCTATATTTAAAATGGATAACCAACAAGGATCTACTGTATAGCACAGGGAAACTGGTCAATATTATGTAACAACCTAAATGGGAAAAGAACTTGAAAAAGAATAAATACATGTCCATGTATTGAATCACTTTGTGGTACACCTGAGACTAACACAACACTGGTAATCAACTATACTCCAATATAAAATTAAAAGTTAAAAAAAATCCTCTGTAAGTGCTTACACATTTTTAACAGTGAGGATATACAGGCAAATGAGTTTCCAGGTCATCATCCCTTCCAAAGCTGAGCCCAAGAAGGGATTGTGCCTGGCCTTTTTATCCACCAGCACAATCCCAGCAAACTAATTCAGAGCCACCTGAAGTCAGAGCTGGCTCATTCAGAGACTAGTTGATGGGGCCTTGGGAACAAAAGAGGCCACGACAGCTCAACCGTCACAGCGGAGCTCCAGAAGGTAACAGGTGGGGAGCTGACCAGCTGGTGTCTCAACCAACTGAATCCCAGGCCCCTGGACCAGTGCTGTGCTGGCTCCCATGGGATTAGAGTCAACAGGACACATTGCTTCCCAACTCCCTTTCAATGATGGCGGGAGTATTTAAAGGGCTTGTTAAACATTTAGCAGGAAAGTGAGATGGAGTCTGGAGGAATACATCCAAGATGGGGAGACCAAGCAGTTCCTGAGACACTGACAGGCATGGAGATTCTATAGCTCATCCCATCCCTTTCGGTGGCTCCAGCCCAGATGCCTCTGCCCTTCCCAGGTGCAACTTCCACGCCCCCCAGGCTGGTGAGCACCAAGGAGGGTACAGATGTGCTCCGTCTTCCTCTGAGCTCCAGAGGGGGCGTTAGAAGGGGCTCTGAGCTGTGTGTCCCGGTGAGCCTTCCAAGGCTCATCAAAGACACTTGAGGGGGGGGGAACTGATGTTTTCACAGAAAACATCCAAAACGCCTCATTCCCTTGGTTCTAAAATATCATTTATATCAAGATCACGTCCAATTTAACAGCTTTTCATGAAACACTACCCCCCAAAGGTACACCTCAAAAGTGCAAGAAACATCCCATCTCAAATGATGCAACTGGAGAAAATCAATATTTCTTAAAGCTGGAACATGCGAGCACAACTATATATTAGAAATTCTATAGCTCTGCAGATGGTCCTGAGAAACCTTAGAGAAGACGGAGGGAATTGCTAGCAGCTCTCATTTTTCATGTGTTACTGATTAATTTGCTGTTTTCTGTTTAGCCATCCACTGAAACAACTCAAGTCCATGATAGGAAACAAGCTCGATGTTTTCAGTTTTATGCTGTGGAATCACAAAGATGCCACGTGGCTTAGGAATCCAGCTATGTCTGTGCATCCAGGTACCGAGTATTAGAAATAACTCAATATTAATTTTGAAAAGCTAATAAAAGGCATGTGGCAATAGAATAAAATAAAGATAACTGAAGATCAAAAAGTGCTCCAATAAACTGCTGTCTCCTACTTTGAAAGAAGAAAAAGTCCAAAGGGACCCCTCTGCTATTGTACTCAACCCCACCGCCTCCATCTGTGTCTGGGGCCTCCCTGAGGTATGTGGTCCCACCACAGGGCCAGGCGAGAGTGGCCGCGCTAGGATGAAAAATGGCAGAGAGAGAGCCTGCACACAGCTGCACACCTGGGGAGCGCCCTGTGTACTTAACTTTGTTCTTTGACCGGCTGCAGAAATGCCATTTGACAAATTCGGTTACTTTATAAGATCAAACACAGCCATTCATCCCATCTTCCCTCCCCCACCAAAGGAATGCATTCTTCCCTTTGAAAGCTCTAGTGGAACCAAGCAGAAAGTTTGCAACCTTCCATGGCTCCCCACTGCCTACTCAATTAGGTCAACACCTGGGCCTGGCATTCAGACCATTTTTCAGTGTGGCTCAGCCGTCCCTTCAGACCTCTTCTCTCAAGGGTTCAAGACCTCAGGCCGACTCTTCCTAACACAAACTGCTTTCACGTCTCACCCCATCTTTCAGGTCCTGACACACCTACCACTCCCTGGACAGGGCTTCCATATTCTCTCACGTGGGACAGAAGCCTTTCCCTCTCTGGACCTACCTCTTCCGCCCTGTGTGTCTCTCTTAGAGTTCTTACCATCGTCTACCTATTGTCTTTGTTACATAGTTACCTGGATACTCATCTCACCCTTTATCCTTGTCTCCCTCCCTCTGCTAGATGACAGGCACCTAAGGTCAGCAAACAGCAAGCCTCCACACTGCCTCCAGGGCCCAACTCAGGGCTTTGAACAATGCCAGCATATAAACTCTCAACATACAGTAGTCGATCAATAAACATTGACTGCGCTGAGCTGAGCTGAGCTCAATATGCAACGTGTCGGTTTCATATTGTCAAGCGAGGGTTTTTTTGTTTCTGTTTTGTTTTAATTTTTATTGGTGTATAGTTGATTTACAATGTTGTGTTAGTTTCTACCGGACAGCAAAGTGAATCAGTTATACATATACACGTAGCGACTCTTTTTTAGACTCTTTTCCCATATAGGCCATTACAGGGTATTGAGTAGGGCTCAAGTTACGCGAAGCGGCTGAATGATAATTTATGCACTCTGCTTGTCCTCTGTCTGCTCACATTTCAAAGTGCACAGAGTACTGTTGCCTGGAAAGACACCCTTCAGCATCCTGTGCTTGCCTAACAGAGACAGAAAAATAATGCTGCTGATAATGTGAGGACAACGGTGGTCATGATGACAACTAAATAAACACTGAGAATTCACCGTGTGCGCGATTAAGTCCTTCACATGCATTCTCTCCTTTTATCCTCACAGTCAGATTAGGCTTGTTATCCTCATTTTTAGATGAGGAAATGGAGGCTTTGGTTAAATAACTTGCCCAAGTTTGTACAGCCAGTAAGTGGCACGGCCAGGATATGGGCACAGAACACTTGACCCCTATACTCTAAACCTCCTGACCACAGGCCACAGTGTATCGAGGATACAACAGGGGTCAGGGTCGTGGGGCGGAGGAGAGGATACATGACTGATGGCAGAAGCCTAGGAATGTTCACGAATCAGATACGCATGCTGACATCAGCTTCTGCCACGTCATCCTGAGGGCCGTCCAGTAGGACTTTCTGGAACGATGGAAATGTTCTACACCCAAGCTTTCCAGTACAGTAGCCATGAGCCACACGTGGCTACTGAACACTTTTTTAATGCAACTGAGGAACTAAATTTTTAATTTTATTTAATGCTAATTAATTTCAATTTGGATGTAAATAGCCACCTGTCACTAGCAGCTACTATACCAAAGAGGGAAGTTTTAGATCCAAGGACAACAACATCAATATCTGTCTGGCACAGTGAGACTGAATGAGGTCTCTGCTGTTTTAACATCTGATTTGCTTAGAGCCCAGCAGTGACATGGTCTTATTCTGAAAAAGGAATGATACACAAAATAACTCCTTTGTTGCCTTACAGCACTTTAACCTGTCAAAGCATTTTACCACCTACAAACTCATACATCTCGTGCTCGTGATCACCCTTGAAAATTCTCCTGATCTCTGCCTAAAGGCTATGTGATAAAGACCTTTAATGAGAGAAAGGTAAAAAAAAAAAAAAAAAAAAAATTGTGAAAAATTATCAACCCAATTCATTGTCTCCGTTTGACACAAACATACACGTTCTCTAAAATTCTAAGGTATCACTTTCACTTTCCTCCGCGGAGCACACCAGAAAACATCCTGACTTTTGTGTGAGCTGCTGAGTTGTTACAGATACTGACACCAAGTCCTATGAAGAACTTCTCTGCTAAGTAATATGCTAATCTCTTTGAATGGAGGTTGATTTAATCGGTGGAATTAATAAGGCATAAAAAACAGCAGGCCCAAGATAATACTGCTATTATCTTGGTGGGAAGTAGAATAAGGAGAGAGCTATTCATAAAAAGTTAGAGATTTTGCAGTATTTCCCTAACCTAGAAGAATAAGGTTAAGTTTTTGACCACTTTAAAGAAAACGTAACCCTTGTACACTGTTGGTGGGAATGTAAACTGGTGTAGCCACTGTGGAAAACAATAGAGAGGTTCCTCAGAAACTAAAAATAGAACTACTCTATGACTCGGCAATTCCACTCCTGGGTATATATCTTGAAAAAAAAGAAAACACTAATTCTAAAAGATACATGCACCCCAATGTTCATAGCAGCAATATTTACAACTGACAAGCTATGGAAACAACTTAAGTGTCCATCAACAGATGAATGGCTAAAGAAGATGCGGGGTATGTGTGTGTGTGTGTGTGTGTGTGTGTGTGTGTGTGTGTGTGTGTGTGTGTGTGTGTGTGTGTGTGTGTGTGTATGGATACACACACAATGGAATACTACCCAGCCATAAAAAAAAGAATGAAATTTTGCCATCTGCAACAACATGGATGGACTTGGAGGGTATTATGCTAAGTGAAATAAGTCAGACAGAGAAAGACAAATACTGTATGATATCGCTTATATGTAGAATCTAAAAAACTACAACAAACTAGTGAATACAGCAAAAAGAAGCAGACTCACAGATATAGAGAACAAACCAGTGGTTACGAGTAGGGGAGGAAGGAATGGGAGGTACAAATTACTGGATATAAGGGAGGCTCAAGGATGTATTGTACAATATGGGGAATACAGCCAACATTTTGTAATAACTGTAAATGGAAAGTAACCTTTAAGAATTGTATGAAAATTTTTTTAAAGTTTTGGACCAATTAGATTCATCTCATCACTGACACAGGAAATAACTGCAACCTTACTTACCCCTTCTCTCAAAACTTAAAACCTTTGTTGCCAGACCCCTCTACTTTCTCCCATATGCCACAGTAGTTTAGATGCCAAGCTCTGCCCACTGTACTTCCAAAATATCTTTTGCATTGCTTTTTCGTTTTTATCTTCACTGCCAACACCTAATTCTTCTGTCTTGCCGAGAACACCACAACAGATTCTTATCTGACGTCCTTCCGCAAACGGTCTCATTACTCTAATCCAGTGGTCCTCAAAGTGTGGGGCCTGGAACCCCTGGATGGAGCCCACGCGTTCTAACTCCTCAGATGTTTCAGGCTTCTCTGCCACCGCTCCCCTCCGCACCCCTGAGCGGCCATCACACTGGCCAGCTGGCTCCCACCCAGTTACGCAGGCCGCCTCACCTCTCCTCCTCCAGCCTCTGTCTAGAGCATCCCTTGCTCCTTCCCTCTCTGCCTGCTGCAATGCTGCTCATCCTTTAAGATGCAGCTCACACACCATTAGCCTTTCGACCTACCCTCACCTCCCCAAAACAGGTAACCTCTCCCCACAGAGAATCCCTATCATACTTTGTTACACTTGGATTTGCATTAGGATTTTGCAAACTTCCTATTGACTCAGCCACTTTGTCGTCGCCCTGAGAACAAGCACCATTTCTTATATAACTTTATCCCTCGGGGGGAAAAAAAAAGTGGTAAATGCTCGTGATTTCTAAAATCAGAGCCGGAATGTTGGAGCGGGTATAGCCTTTCCCTAAAATGGTTTTTCAAATGTTTTAACTTTCCTCGTGAAAGCTCTTCTCAATTACTCCAAAGCTACCAAGAAACAAACAAAAATACTCCAGGGATTAAAAACCTAGCCTCATCCCTAATTTAACCCAGGAATAAACATTTTACTTCATGGACGCATTCAACAGATGTTTATGCATGCAAATTATGTGCCAGACAACAGTGGATGAGATAGAGTCCCTGCTTAAGGACCACAGAGCTGACATTCCAGCTGACAATAAAAATGAGAGAAAGAATGAACGCGTTCAGATACTGAAAGAGCTCTGAAATACACGCATAAAAGGGCAGGAAGTGCTGGATGGTTGGAGTGTATAATATAGATGGTCAAGGAAAAGGAAGCCTTCCCTGAGGAGGTGGTATTTGAATCAAGATCTGAATGACAAGTCGTAAGAAGACCTGGGGTCGAGCATTCCAGGCAGAGGAGGCGCAGTACAAAGGCTCTGGGATGGGACCAAGCTGGGTGTGCTCAGAAAGGAAGACGGAACATAGTAGTGGAGGCTGGTGTGATGGGGCCGGGGGCAGGGAAGTGTCTTGAGGAGGTAAGAAGAGGCATCTTTACCATTCTCAGTGTCTTACAAAACTTGTTCCTACTTTATAAATGCAGGGACATTCTCCCTAGGGAATATGTGTGTAAATTCCTCTGAGATTTTCAAAGGAAAGAATTAAATATCCATAGAAGGTAGAAAATTAATTAAGAAAAAGGAAATTACACTTACCATTGGAAATAGCACATATTCTCTGAGGAAATCCTGAGAGTCAAACTGATTATAGTCTCCAAAATCAGCTGAAAAGAAAAGAAGGGGAAGGAGGGCAGTCTTTATTATATGACATTAAAGATGGACTAAAATAGGGTAAACTTATCACCACATTTACTCTCGCCACTTTATCCTACTTCTGTACTATTATTAAATAAGAACAGTGCCAAGATGGGTTTGATGTTACTACCACTTTCACATAGCAATAATGTAAATATAAGCATGTGAGCACTGCTACAGAATTTTCTAGAAAGAATGGGGAAATTTGAAAGTGATTCCTAAGCTATTTTAAAAACTTAAAACAAATCTATATTTATCTTTTTATTAAATATTTACCAACACATATCTTAATAATATCTGCCAAGGGGACTTTTTTTTTTTTTTTTGTGGTACGCGGGCCTCTCACTGTTATGGCCTCTCCCGTTGCGGAGCACAGGCTCCAGACGCGCAAGCTCAGCGGCCATGGCTCACGGGCCCAGCTGCTCCGCGGCATGTGGGATCTTCCCGGACCGGCATCCGGACCGGGGCACGAACCCGTGTCCCCTGAATCGGCAGGCGAACTCTCAACCACTGTGCCACCACGGAAGCCCATGCCAAGGGAACTTTTCAACTCAAGGTTAATTTAGAGAACTGAAGAGACAAACCCATCTGCATCTCTTCATATATTTGCAGCTGGAAATTCCCACTGTAAATCACCCTTGGCAAGCATCCTTGCAAATTTTTACACCTCTTAAACAACTCCACATGTTATAAGATGCCCAAAGTTCTGTTTTGTCCTACTTTCATCTCACGGTTGTAAGTTTGAGCACATGTAAAACGAATACAGTTCGCCTCTATCATAAATCTATAAATGTCTTGCTTCGAATCCTACTTGCTCTCAAAAAAAAAAAAAAAAAAAAAAACTCAAAGCAGCATGAAATTTTAATTTCACGTAAAATGTTTAGCATCAGGTAGAAATGGATTCAGGTATCTTTTAGGTAACAAGAACTAGAGAGTGAGGGGATCCACACAGAAGGCTGTTACCAAGAAGGCAAAGATGCACCTACAAACTCAGCACATAACTAATTAACAAGGTGAGGCACTCAGGAACACCAAAGATCGTAGGCTCTGCCTAATTCCAAGGTCAGTTATCTGCTGTCATATTTCATCACAACTTTTATCTCTGTTGATGTGGCTTTCTAACTGCCCAATAAGCGTTCTCAGAAAAATTATTTTACAAATATTATAGCTAGAGGAGGTTTCATCAGACTGAACAGCGAGCTTCAAGGACCCAAGGAAAAGGGAACCCAGAGTAAGTTCACCAACTTCCTTTAGCCTGAAAGCTATCACTAGGGTCCTCCAATATCCAGGATGCCTGTAATGAGCCCAATGATTAAAGAGTGAGAGGGGAAAAAAGAGAGTGAGTGAAAAGGAAGCATTTTAAAGGAGAAAGACCCAATATGAAGATGAGGGACCCATTGATCTTCTCTCTCTTCTCCCCAATTAAGGGTGTCTTCTCCACTGTTTTAATGATTTTTCAGTTATAACCACGGATGGTTTCGTTATATCGTTCTGGGCATTGCTCCTTCCCTTTCCAGTGTTAGGTGAACAGCATATAGTGCGTACTTCCAATCCACAGGGGAACAGGAGAAGCTAACTACTAAGAATCACACGTCCAACAAAAATCGCTAACCCGCTAATATCCCCAAAATGAAAGTTATCAAGGAAAGGCTGCCTCTTTAGACATTTCAAACCCAAAAGGTTTAACTTCAGTGCAGTTACAGATGGGAAGTTCAGTTCTCAGCTTCTACAACAACAATCCACACAGCAAGGACTTGGCGGCTGGCAGCCTTGCATTTGGACGGTACCTGATTTTAAAGAAAATCATGACTACAAGGGAAACTCGTCTCTCTTTAAAAATTATACTTTTATCTTGTTTTCAACATGACTAAAGACAATGAAGCTACCCCTCAATAAAGAGTAATGTATAAAGATATGTAAAAAATTACATGCTGTGTTACGTGAATATGTGTAACGATTTAGAGAAGATAAAAACATAGGTGTCTGATCAATCTAAGTAGGACAAGTTGAAAGATATGTACTCTAACACACGTTTGTTGTTCCACATTACAATCTTGCATTTAAAATTTCTCTCTTTAACTGTGTCGGAATAAATTACACTACAATGTTTTAAGCTCTCACACTTGAAACTGATGTGAAAGTCACACAGTCATAGCGTCAAGCCACAAGATATGACCATGTTGGGCAGTGACAAAATTCTAAGAAAATGTTCCACCAACCCTGCAATGTAGCTTTACTTAGAGGCAGGATGAAAGCTGCTGTTTCTTCAAATAAAACTAAAATTATACAAGCCTGAGCAATTCGCAAACAGCTTTGAGAAATCCAACATCCTGCCTCTAAAAATCAGTATCTCTGCATTTTTAATGGAAGATACCCTGAAATGAAAAGTGAGAGTTACTAAGGGATCGTTTAAGTAAATTTAACTTTTCCCTCTGAGAGGCCAGCGACACCAACATCCGACAGAAGACGGACTGTCACACACCGGTCCCCACTCTCTTACCTTGCACAGCTAAGCCCGCCAGCCGGATCACCTGTTCCAGCGTACATCGCAACCGCCCTTCAAGCACGTCTTTTTTGACTTGCAGGTAATACTGATATCTGTTCATGGAAACAGAAGAACAAATAACCTTAAAAACACATACTTGGAATACATTCCCACGACATCGATGCCTCTGGATGTGAAACCTTATGTACACAGCAGGATACACAGGTGATGTCGATAAAGGTCAGGTCTATAGAAGATGGAAAGTGACCTCTGCCTGTGTTTATCTTTGTTTGATGTGGCAGGTGCCACGTCCCGTTCACTCTGAGTTTGAGAGCGTTCTCATCACATCATTTCACTGCGGGCCGGCAGGATGAACTACTGATAAGAACCAGCTCTTCACAACAAGAGACCAAGAACGAAAACGCTCTTCCACACTTCGACAACCACAACAGCACAGCTGCCAAAGCCATATTCAACAGTGTGTGCACTCCTGAAAAACTTCTGGAAACACACCATTTCTTAAACCCCAAGGCTTGGGAGAGTAGAAGACAAATAGGCCAAATCATTGAGAATTCTGCTAATGGACAGGATAAAGCTTTTCAGAGCCGGGTTCACCCTCCACGTCTGTGACTCACAAAAAATCTAATCAAATGTGATACGGAGCCTTCCAACCCAAAGTACGTCCTCCAAGCAGCAAAGTTCAGACGGACAGAATGTGCCCATACACAACATCAACCTCAGACTAGACCACTCTTCTAGAAACTAATACAGCGTTATTGTTTCCTCGCCAGTAAAATCGCACTTAGAAATCTCCTCACCCCAAACCTTTACATCCCAGGACTCCACTTCCTTTGACCATACTCTTAGAACACAGCTACCTCTAGAACAGTCACACTTTTTAGGCATTAATTCTTGGCAAATGCTAACCACCTTTTTGCTCCTGGTAACCATAAGTCTGTACTTCTTCAAAATTTTGGCATGTCAATCAAGGGAGCTCAGGAGTGACCCAAAGCCCAGCTCTCGTGGAGAGAGGCAATCAGCCCTGAGAGCTAATTATTGCTGCCTCTACCTTGATATCATGGACATTGCTACATATCAATCCAATACCTATTTGAACAGAAGAATCAGGCTCGACAAAATAGTCTCTACTTCTCTACTCTTGGGTTTATGGGACAAGGTAAAGACAACCAGGTCTGTCTCTGGTGGGAAAACCTACACTCAAATTAGAAGGACCAACACTCGGCGTTATCCAAAGTTTTTTTTAGTCAAACTTAATGTCTAATAGAAAAACAACCTATTTTTCCTACCACCATTCTATCTTTCACCTAAAATATTCAAGATCATTTTACAGCGTCCAGTAGCGAATCAATAATTTGACTACTTGTCAATGTCGGTTGACTAAATCGATTAATGTACATAACAATTACCTTCACTGCTTTTCAGAGACAAGTCCCTGGTACCTGTAGAAAACCTTTGTGTCCACTCACCACTCTGAGCTCAGTGGACACTGCCCTGACCTCACCTAGTCATTATATCCTTAGCTGGTTAGAGGCATCGTGGATTCTAAATCCCAACAAATAGGAACAGAGGTTTCATATAAGACCTTGTGATTAAAAATCTTTTGTTGGTAATGAAGTGGCAGCTCTGCTGTTTCCGAATGTGCACAGTTTAGAGCTAATACTAGACAAGATACTTTGAAAAATCCTGTGAAGTTGAAGGTACCACCTGTGTGTGTGTGTGTGTGTGTGTGTGTGTGTGTATTTTTTTCTTTGTTGAGGGAGTTTCTGGCAATAATATATGATAGAGGGGAAAGGGGAAGTCATGACCTGCCTCTTCATTCTTCATAGGAGAGAATCAGAGTAAATGAAAACATTTTGAAGCAATAATTGTAAACGAATTAAAAGAAACAGCATGAGAGTGAATCAAAGTATTGAAGACTAAAGAAACCTGAATTGCTGCAGTTAAAATATGCCATGTTCCCCTCTGGCTTCCTTTTTTCCCCTGTTCACTGAGGTCAAGTCCCCAAGCTCTGGCATATTTTTCAAATGTTTCACACAAGGTGAGTTACCATCACAGAAGGGTGGTCCCATGCATTCCCATGATCCACGTGCCTGCTGTGTGCCTGAATGTCTCCCATCTCAAGGGGAAAGAGACAGCCAGCCTGCACATGGCAAGTGCCAAGGATCGCAGGTTCCATGGTTTCATTCAGCAAACCAAGAGCTCCAACAGAAATGCTTTGCACTAGCACCTTTGCTTCAAGGAGTGCACCCTATCGAGTCCAAGCAAAGCTCAGGGCTTCTATAACCTTACTTAAATAACAGATTTATGCCTAAAAACATAACCTAATGATGCACACTATTAGTTCATCTCCTAGGAGAAAGCTCAGTAAAACCTAAACTAAGAGGGAAACACAGGCTTCAGAAGCCTTCTTCTCATGCAAAGCTACAGCACATGTTTTCTGTTGCATCCTCCATCTTCCTTCATGGTTTGTCCTCAGCACCCACCGCCATACTCTTTCCCTGTCCCCAGCCTGGTTCTCAGTTTTCCTCTGGCACCTGTCTTGTGCCTCTGGGCCCGTTCTCCAGGAAACAGTAAAAGGTCCACTCATTCACGTGAGGAAACTTTTCCTTCAAGAGATTTTAGGAATTGCCCGGGAGCCATTCAGGAAAGATCTTTTTTTTTTCCAGTACGCGGGCCTCTCACTGCCATGGTCCCTCCCGGTGCAGAGCACAGGCTCCGGACGCGCAGGCTCAGCGGCCATGGCTCACGGCGCTCCGCGGCATGTGGGATCCTCCCGGACCGGGGCACGAACCCGTGTCCCCTGCATCGGCAGGCGGACTCTCAACCACGGCGCCACCAGGGAAGCCCAGGGAAGAACTTTTATGTTTATAACCTAGCCAGTTCTCAAAAAGGAGAACACCTTCTTGTAGAAACCCAGGCAAGCAAGGGGGTCCTTAGTCATCAAAGACCTTTTAAGTACCAAGTGTTCACTGTGAAAGCAGATAGGTCTTTGAAGAAGAGCCACTTAGAATCTGAAGACCATACTTTCAAAACTGGGGGAATAAGAAGAAAAGAGGGATGACGAAAAGTGTTAACATCATCCTATGGCCAGAGGAGCCCGCTGTGTTTTTCTTCAGAAAAATTAAAGGATGTTTAAGTTTTTTGTTAATAAAAACAACAACAAAAAAACCCCAAAGGACTAAAAAAACAAAATCTCACAATAGGAAGGAATGTTAGTGTTTATTAAAGAAAGGTACAATGGGATTCTAAAAACAACAGCAAGAACAACATGCACAAAACCCAAAAACCCAGACAAACCAGAAGACATAATTTCAAGGTGGGGAAGGATGGTAACATTTGCCTACTCGTCCGTCCTATTCAAACAGTGTTTGAAACTCTTCTACATGCATTCACTCCTTCGTATCTGGAGTTGTTTCGACTCATTTTCTGCTCTCCAAGCCCAGGAGACACATGGATATTAACGAACATTCATTAAGCACTTCCTGTACGTCTAAGTCGGCTAGATGCCCAGAACATCCTGGAGAAGGCTAAGACAGTCGGCCCTGCAGGGATGCTCATCATCTCTCGGGCCACTGCTGTCACGTTTCTCTCTCCAGTGCAGTATTTAAGGGTTTAATGTTTAAGAACCAACGAGAAAAGCATCTTAAAAGGTGTTATCCTAGCATTATCTTCCATAGCTAGGGCCTTTTACACGTCACCTTGGAGGCAAAAATGATTAGCTGAGACCTTGGGAAATATAATCCACAGCACCCAGCAAAACAATAGTTATAGTTTTCTTACCCTGCTGATCCCAACTTTCATCCACAATTATCACTTCTATAAAATGTATAAGCAGGTTCCATCTATTATAGATCCATCCCACGCTAGGCAACAGCGAATCCCAATCCAGTAGCAAGGAACACCAGGATTGTTCCCGGTCATTTAGGTTAAATGTAGGCTTGTGCTGGTAAGCAAAACCAAGGAGCTGAAGAATGCAATGCCCCTGCCTGCAAGCCATCCAGACTACGAGAGAATCTGAACAGCGTTAATGATATGGTGTGATTGCCATTTGAGATTGTGGATATTACTACATGAGATCACAGAAACAGGAATGGAATCTGAACCACTTTGCTAATTGATTGTTTGCTACATTTCTGCTCAAAAGGTACTTTTATAAGATATAATAATTCTATCCTATATGAAGACCAAAGTAGAGAATATGAGCTGAAATTCTATTTCTAGAATGTTTGGTTTTTGCTTATTTTTGATTAGAGATTCAATTCTAACAGCAGTAAAATATAACACTGAATCCTATTCTGGAAACATGCAATTTCATGGAAGTATACTCCACTCCACCCTGTCATAGCTTTGGGTGGAGGGGAAAAGAAAAAAACCAATCCTTGTGCCAGGAAAGTAAGTATTTGCCAACTTTCCAAAGGGATCCTCTTTGAAAACCCAAACCCACAAGGAAAGCTTTTAAATATTTTTTATATTCAAAGACCTGGAAATAGTCCATCTGACTGCTGAGGTCCAATGAATGGCTTTAGGTGAAGATTTTGCTCTCCCTCTAAGAATTGGTGAACATAATTATGCTTATTGAACAAGGGTAACATTTCTATTTTCAGTTTTTTGTTTTATTTTGAATCTCCAGAGATTAATTTATGGATTGAATGCAAGTTTCTCTGGGTGAAACAGTAAAGGCTTCCTGATAATTGGTGCTATTAAACGTCACACTTGGAAACTGACAGACACTATAAATCCATCCCTAGAGGTTTCATCTATCTGGAATACTTCTATCCAAACTCAAGAAAATATGTGACTTCTCCATGTTCTTTCCTCCCCCTAAGATTTTGAAAAGAAAGGTTAAAAAAATGCCACACTGGGGCTTCCCTGGTGGCGCAGTGGTTGGGAGTCCGCCTGCCGATGCAGGGTACGCGGGTTCGTGCCCCGGTCCGGGAAGACCCCACATGCCGCGGAGCGGCTGGGCCCGTGAGCCATGGCCACTGAGCCTGCGCGTCCGGAGCCTGTGCTCCGCAACGGGAGAGGCCACAGCAGTGAAAGGCCCGCATACCGCAAAAAAAAAAAAAAAAAAAGCCACACTGAATTAAATCAGTAAAGCATGCATTCAGTGGTATCAAAGGACTCTTTCAAAATTACTCCCCATTACATTATCCTCAATGTTTACAGATGTGCTGCTATGATCTTTCATCTCTTATTTTAATTTATATATGAGGGCTTTATCTAAGCACTTATGCAAGTATATTTCACATGCAGGTCTGTTAATACTTCTCAGATTGAGAAATTCCACACGGTATTCTGGAAAGTATGGACTGTACCGCCACAGAACCACAAATAAGGCAAGAGAACCCAGAGGCCGAGTACGTGCTGCTTTTAAAATATTCCTCCCACCCCTCTCACACGTGAAATATTCATTCCAAGTCCAGTTCAGCAGAAATGCCTCAAACAGGGAATAGCCATGAAAATCTGAAAACTTTAAGATGTGGTTTTGGTCATGCTTCTACCCAAGGGCTCAACGTAACTCAGCCTAAATCACAGGATGGTGGAGACAGGAGGATGGTAGGCCACTATCACTGCTCTGAATGCCGCCACTCTCCATGGGGCCTCCCCTCCCAGAGCATCATAGCCGAATTAACTCTGAGACTAGCTTCGGGATCAGTGAAATGGAGGAGGGAGTGACACATGCCAATCCCAAGCAGAAGCTTTCCAAGCCCGTGCCTGGTTCCCAGCTCTGCTTCCCTCTGCCCTGAGACCTGCAGTGTCCAGGTAGCACTGCTGCCTGGTTAGCCTGACCACCAGGGAAAGAAGGCAATGGACACAGCACACATGTAAGGTAGCAAGAAATGAGCCTTTGGCTCTGAAAGCCACAGAGAGGTGGAGGTCATATACTATTACAGCATGACTTAGTGTAAGCTACTTAATGAGGGAAGGATTTCGAAAACTCACGCCCAGCTCTTCTGTTTCTAGAGAAGAAAACTCTGTTGAGGAAGGAGAATGACTTGCCCAAGGTAACACTGCTCCTTGAAGGCAGGACCACACAGACCAGAGCCTGGAGCTCCATTTCTGCATGGCAACCTCAGAGGTGATGAGAGTGGGATGGGATTCCCAGCCATTGCAGGCAAGTCATCAATTTCACTGAAGTCTAAAAATAGAAATGAAAATGCAAACACCACTGCTGGGTGATTTTCATGATCCCAATGCTTCTAAGGAAGGGCTTCAACAACCAAGCTGCCCTCCCCTCCCTCATCTGTGCCACAGCATATGAGACAAGCATTGACATAGAAGCTTTTCTGTAAAAACATATTACATGACATGTTTCATACTTTGGCCCTTGGATTATTCAGATCTGTTTTTTCTCCCAGAGCAGCAGCCTCTGGGATATTTCACTTTCCTCCCGAAGGTAGAAGGAAGGGAAAGGAGACTGAGTTATGCATTCTAACGACTCATTGACAACTTCATAAGATGCATAGAGGGATAAAAGTAAAATCTAGAGATCGGGGTCTCCAATTAATAGGCTCCTACCTAGAAGGAGAGGCTGTACGCAGAAGCCAGTGCAAACTGGGCCCTTAAATATATATGTTGCCAAATGCAACATTTTTAAAAAAGTACACAGCAGTTCATCAGTAACACACACAGTCTTTACTGCCTTGCTTTGAGTAAAGATACTTCTATATTATGGATCATTAAAAGTTACTCAGACTTGGGCTTCCCTGGTGGCGCAGTGGTTGGGAGTCCGCCTGCCGAGGCAGGGGACACGGGTTCGTGCCCCGGTCCGGGAAGGTCCTACATGCCGTGTAGTGGCTGGGCCCGTGAGCCATGGCCGCTGAGCCTGTGCGTCCGGAGCCTGTGCTCCGCAATGGGAGAGGCCGCAGCAGTGAGAGGCCCGCGTACCGCAAAAAATATAAATAAATAAATTAATTAAATAAAAAAGTTACCCAGACTTCACTCTGTTAGTGAAGTTACCCAGACTTCACTCTACTAAGGTATTAATAACACTTGAAGCTGTCTGATCGGCACATACCACCCATGCATTGATCTCTTTTACCCCCACTGCCCAAGGATATCTGAGACAGAAAGAAAACGCTCTTTCGTAGTTAAAGACAGGTGAGTGGAAGCACTCCGTATGCTCTAACTGTGGACCTGCAGTGTCACTGCTGCTGTCAGACAGCTACATCTGCCTTTCCCTCCTCTACAGTTCAAGGTCCGGCAAACCCTCTTATCTCTTCCCATGTGCATGTTCAGTAGGGATGTGACAATTTAGAGAGAGGGAGCACATCAGTACCATCCTTAAACTCCTCAGTCTGTGAAGCTTTTCCATAAAACTACTGGGGTGGGAGGACCAGAGAGAGAAACCAGATTGTTTTGTCATTGTTATTATCAAGAAAAGGGTAAGACTTAAAATGTCCTCTCCTCACTAGAAAACTCCCTTTACAATCAGCAATATCAGAAGAGTCTTGCTAGAATGTACTGGAGACCCAGTTCTCCCAGGACAGTGCAGTAGGTACCAAAACGCTCGCATTGCTTTCTGGTCAGCATTCTATTGGGCAACTAAGAAATAAATGTACAAGCTTTCTACCATAAAAGACAAACGTGGGAGGTGGGGGGATGTTGGGGACAAGCTGTCCTAGAATTCTGGGACACAGGTTGGCAAAGAGCATAATTTTAACTCTTAGATTGACAGAGGTACCAACACAAGAGAAACAGCACATTCCAGCCATTTCAAAGAGTGCTCACAGCTGTAAATCCAGATAATGGACAGGGTGGCCCACCCTGCTCTCCACCTGCCAGGACCAGATAAACAGTACATACGCGGGCATGGAACCAGACAAACGGGAAGGCTTGCCTCCCTCGGCCCCTCTGTCCTCAAAGCCCCCGAGAAGATTTCAGTTTGTGATTATTCGGGTATAATAATGTGTTTGGTTCCTGAGCCATGTACTATCTAAACTCTTTTCTATTTAATGAATGTTCGAGTTGACAGTCAATTAATACTCTGCCTCATCAAGCAGCTGACAAAGTCCGCGTTCCTGCAACTATGCAAAACTGAAATAAACCAACAGGGAGGAAGAAACGAAAGGAAAAGGCTAAAACCATAACTCCACAAAGAGAACCTTAAAAGGAGAAGTTTTTCTTTTTGCCTTTTTTACACCACAAGCCGACACACGTGCGTACATGAAAATACAAACACGTGCATACACTCAAACACATACAGACAAGATTGTCCTGGCAGAACTTCAGTCCCAGAGGTTTTCAACATTCGCTGATCAATATCCTATATTGCCAGAGACACCTAACTTCTTACTGAGACTCCTTAAGTTTCAGTGAGTCAAAGGATTGCAATTCTTTCCTGAAAAGGATAATGTTTGTTTAAATGCACCCAAACACACAGGCCTTAATGCTAGTGAAAAAAGGCCAATAACAGCCAGGTGTTGCAAAAGAGAAAAGCATGCCCCAACCTGATCCTTACTCTCTGCTCTTGAACTCCTGCATTAATTACAACAAATTGCAGGGAATCGAAGTACAGTTTATGTGTACGATAAACTCCCTAATAATAGCTTATAATTCAATCAGGGGTTCTCTTTAAAATAGAAAAACTCATTCTCTACAATACATCCTAGAGAGAGAGCATGAATACCCTGACATCCCTTCTTTCTGTCCCATTCTACGCCATTGGGTACAGATTCCTCTATAGCAATCACACCAATGGAATTTTAAAGAGCCCAATAGGTTTCACTGTTGTGGACTGTGATGCCTTGAACTAGGAAGACAAGGCGACAGCACTAGAAATACCCAGGCTCAAAAGAAAACACTGTCCTCAAGTGTGTGATGTTAAAAGAGAACCTGAGTCTGTTTTGCTCCAGCTTAAAAATCTCCAATGACTTGGAAGAGTTCAGCAGTTCCTCAAACGTTGAATATGGAGTTATCACCTGACCCAGCAATTCCACTCCTAGGTATATACCCAAGAGAACTGAGAATATGTGTTCACAAGGAAACTTGTGCATGAAGAGCAATATCATTCATAATAACCGAAAAAGAGGAAACAGTCCAAACGTCCATCAACTTATGAATGGCTAAACAAAATGTTTATTCCATACCATGGAATATTATTTAGCCATAAAAAGGAACAAGGTATTGATACACTGCTACAACACGGATGAACTCTGAAAATATTATGCTAAGTGAAGTAACTCAAGACACAAAAGGCCACATATGGGCTTCCATGGTGGCGCAGTGGTTGAGAGTCCGCCTGCCGATGCAGGGGACGCGGGTTCGTGCCCCGGTCCGGGAAGATCCCACATGCCGCGGAGCGGCTGGACCCGTGAGCCATGGCCGCTGAGCCTGCGCGTCCGGAGCCTGTGCTCCGCAACGGGAGAGGCCACAACAGTGAGAGGCCCGCGTACCGCAAAAAAAAAAAAAAAAAAAAAAAGGCCACATATTGTATGATTCTATTCATATGAAATGTCCAAGAACAGGCAAATCCATAGAGACAGAAAGTAGATCAGTGGTTGCCAGAGGCTGGGAGACAAGGGGAGGGGGAAAGACTGCTAATGTTATGAAATTAGATAGTGGGAATGGTTGCACAACTTTGCATACATAGTAAAAACAACTGAATTGTATACTTTAACGTGCTTAAAATAGTGAATATCATGTTATGTGAATTTTATCTCAAAAAAACAAAATATCCAATAACCCTAATCAGGAAAAACTTCAAACTCCTGATACAGTACACCAGATTCTTCATGATACACTCAGAACTACTTTCTTTTTAATTTCATGTCTCACCACACAGCATATACTTGAGTTGTAATAAGTTTACTGTGCTTCCCAATACCACCCCCTTCCTGTTTCCTCTGTCTGAATGCCCTTGCCCATCCTTCTCCATTTGGACAATCATCATCTACTCATCCTTCAGAGCCCTGTTGAAATGTATGTCCTTTTGTAAAAGCTTCCCAAATCCTCTCATCCAGTTAGTGAACCCCTCTCCCAGCTCTGAAAGCACGTCACCCGGGTGACCCTGCACTGTTGTCAGCACCTCTCCCGCTCCACACAGACTGGGGACTGGGTCTTTCCATTTAATGTCAGTACCTGGTGCCAACTAGACACTCGATAAATGTTTCTGAGTAGATGAAATACTGACAGAGAAACAAGGACAGAGGGAGGAAGCAAGACTAGTCACCTCACAGGAAGATTATTAGATGTTATTTCTATGGTATGAAAGAGGCACCTGAAAGTTTCAGAAATGTAACCCATCACATATCTGTTTTTAGGCAAAGGGAAACAATATTCCTTCAAAGACCTAGAATAGTCAACACAACGTTAAAGGAGAAGAATCATGTTGGAGGAATGACACTACCCGACTTCAAGACTTACTATAAAGTTACAGTAATCAAGACAGTGCGGTATTGGCAAAAGAAAAGACAAATAGATCAATGGGACAGGATAAAGGGCTCAGATACAGACCCACATAAATACAGTCAACTAATCTTTGACAAAGGAACAAAGGCAATACTATGGAACAAACATAGCTTCTTCATCAAATGGTGCTGGAACAACTGTGAATCTACATGCAAAAACATGAATCTAGACACAAACCTTACACCTTTCACAAAAATTAACTCAAAATGAATGATGAAACTAAATGCAAAACTATCAAAATCCTAGACAATAACGCAGGAGAAAATCTAGATGATCTCGGGCATGGCAATGACTTTTTAGATACAACAACAAAGACACAAATTCATGAAAGAAGTAATTAATAAACTGGACTTCATTAAATTTAAAAACCTCTGCTCTGTAAAAGACAGTATCAAGAAAATTACAAGACAAACCAGAGACTGGAAGAAAATATTTACAAAAGACACATCTGATAGAGGCCTGATCGAAAACATATAAAGAACTCTTAAAACTCAATAATAAGAAAACAAATAACCCAATTAAAAACCAAGCCAGGATTTCCCTGGTGGCGCAGTGGTTGAGAATCCACGTGCCAATGCAGGGGACATGGGTTTGAGCCCTGGTCTGGGAAGATCCCACATGCCGCGGAGCAAGTTAGCCCATGTGCCACAACTACTGAGCCTGCGCTCTAAAGCCCGCGAGCCACAACTACTGAAGCCCACATGCCATAAGTACTGAAGCCCGCGCGCTTAGAGCCCATGCTGAGCAACAAGAGAAGCCACCGCAATGAGAAGGCTGCGCACTGCAACCAAGACCCAAAGCAGCCAAAAATAAGTAAATAAATAAATTTATTTAAAAAAATAAAAACAGGCCAAAGACCTTAACAGACACTTCATCAAAGAAGATATACAGATGGCAAATAAACACATGAAAAGATGCTCCACATCATAAGTCATCAGAGAAATGTAAATTAAAACAACAATGAGATACTACTGCATTACCTATCAGAATGGCCAAAATCTACAACACTGACAACACCAAATGCTGGCAAGGATGTGAAGCAACAGGCACTCTTCATTCATTGCTGGTGGGAATGCAAAATGGTACAGCCACCTTGGAAGACAGTTTGGTGGTTTCTTACGAAACTAAACATACTCTTACCATACAATCCAGCAATAGTGCTCCTTGGTATCTACCCAAAGGAACTGAAAACTTATGTCCACACAAAAGCCTGCACACAGATGTTTATAGCAGCTTTATTCATAATTTCCAAAATTTGGAAGAAACCAAGATGTCCTTCAGTAGGTGAATGAATAAATAAACTGTGATACACCCAGATACTAGAATATTATTCAGCACTAAAAAGAAATGCGCTATCAAGCCATAAAAACACATGGAGGAAACTTAAATGCGTATCACTAAGTGAAAGAAGCCAATCTGAAAAGGCTACATACTGCACGATCCCAATTATATGACATTCTGGAAAAGGCAAAACGATGGAGACAGTAAAAAGTCAGTGGTTGCAGGGGGAGGATGAGTAGGCAAAGCACACAGATTCTTAGGGCAGTGAAAATACTCTATCTGATAATATAATGATAGACACATGTCATTACACATTTGCCCAAACCCATAGAATGCACAACATCAGAAGTGAATCCTAGGGCTTCCCTGGTGGCGCAGTGGTTGACAGTCCGCCTGCCGATGCAGGGGACACAGGTTCATGCCCCGGTCCAGGAGGATCCCACATGCTGCGGAGCGGCTGGGCCCATGGGCCATGGCCACTGAGCCTGCGCATCCGGAGCCTGTGCTCCGCAACGGGAGAGGCCACAGCAGTGAGAAGCCCGCGTACCGCAAAAAAAAAAAAAAAAAAAAAGGCAAAACTATGGAGATGGTAAAAAGATCAGTGGTTGCAGGGGGGGGGAAGATAGATAAGATAAAGATATAATCCCAGCAACTGCCTAACAAAGCCAGTTCTTCTGTAGATGAGGTAATGTCCCAGAAATGAGGAGAAAATACTAAGGGCTTGATAAATGTTTGATGAATGAATGATGGAATGAAAGTAATTAATTAATTATAAATCCAGAGAGACTATGATAAAAATAGAAGTTCCCAGCCTATATTAAATCACATGGTTAGACCCACAGGGTATCTGATTATTACTGGTGACCAGGAAACTCAGTATGGATAGAGGTGAATGGGGAGACCACTGGGTACCAGGATGCTATCTTCTTCAAGCCATTTTCCTGCTATCAGAGCAGCACAGCACGAAATGGAGGCCTTCTTCAGTTCTTATAAACGAAATGTGCTGGTCTACCCAACTCTCACACACCCACTGGACTCAAGAAACAACTGAAGATTCTATATTGGCCACAAGGCAAATGACAAGCCAAGCCAAGGGAACACCCTCCAGCTGTGGGAACCTCTAGTCTAAAATAAGTGTTGGAAGGGAATAATCTGTCACTGACTGTGGGGTTTTTTTCTGCTCACAGTGACGGGCTGAGAATCCTTCCTGCCTTTAGCTGTCTTCCGCCAGCCCTGTCCCTGGGCTCAGACACCTCAGTACTCTGTGTGACCAGCACCACATACGTCCTTCCTCCCAGCATCTCTGTCATCGAAATCACGATGAAATCCATTGTGCTAGCTCTTAGTTAGGGACCCAGTTTTGTCCTTAACTAAGACTAGCCAAATCTAATTTTACACTCTGGTTGCTGTTTTTACTTATTGACCAAACTACGTTTTAAATATTTTTCATCACTAGGCTTCAGGCTTTAGTGCTTAAACTCTGCAGGTGCCCACTTACCCCATGCTCTCTTAGCCACTTAATGCACATTTCCTCATATTGACAGCTTAAAAATGCCTGAGACCTAACAGAGTGACCCATATTAAAAGTATATTTTAAAACACATAAGTGAGATGGGTTGTTCATCAGAAATAGCAAAACAGCTGCTATTTCTGCTCAGAGGTCAGAAATATGGGAGATACCTTAAAATCCTGATGGATGATCGAAATTTCCATTGTGTGGGCCTATTGTGACCAACCTCACCTCACTTTTTTTTTTTTTTGCTGTACGCGGGCCTCTCACTGTTGTGGCCTCTCCCGTTGCGGAGCACAGGCTCCGCAGCCATGGCCCATGGGCCCAGCCGCTCCGCGGCATGCGGGATCCTCCCGGACCGGGACACGAACCCGTGTCCCCTAGCATCGGCAGGCGGACTCTCAACCACTGCGCCACCAGGGAAGCCCTCACCTCACTTTCTATTTGGCCAATGAGATTCATGTTCAACTTCTCCCCAATCACAGCACTTCAAAATCACAGCCTTCATATATTTCGAATGAAGACAGGCTCATCATCTCTATCAAGCCATAAGCACTCTGAGGGCAGGAACACACCAGTCTTTGTTCAGTGATTCACAGACCCAACCGATGATCCCGGACATGATAACTGCACAATCAAACACTATGATCATTTACTGACTCAGAGAAGCCCAGTGGGTAAAACAGAACTCTTTCTTTGGAAGTCAGCCACCCAAACAGTTGGCACAGAAGCCTACCAGACTCAGCAGCAAAGCGAAACCCCCAAATCACCTATTCTCCAGGTAATGCACAATAAAGCCCTTCCCAGCCACCAAACTGGAGTAATTCATTCCATCCTCTGTGTTCCCCAGCGTTTGGTAACTCTAACATGCCTAATTAAGGCAATGTGTTTAGTTATGGGGACTTCTTTCTGCCACCTGGGCTACTGTATGAGCTTATTTTGTACGTCTTTGTATCTCACCTCAACATCTAGCATAAAGTAGGTCTTCACTGTACCTCTACATTAGAACAAGACATCACGCCAGTCATACGTGATGTGGCCTTACTTAAAAGCCAGTTAGTTACAGACTAGCTGAAAGAAACTTTACATTGTTCCTAGGGGGGTCTGAAAGAAATAATACAAACGTACCGCATGTGCATCAAAACCTATGGCAGACTTGAACTCTCCACGATTGAAATTTTCATCAATTTCTCTAGATGTTAAGAAATCGGAAGATTCAAATAATCCTTAACAATAACCGTGCTTTCCATTTGTAGCGTTGTCTTCCAAGTGTTTTCACGTGTAATACGACACGTCACTTCATATTCACAGCCACCTTTGAAGACAGTCACTACAATTTCCCTTTTCCCCGGGAGGAAGGGGAGGCTCACAGAGGCAAGGTGACTTGCCAAGACTCCTGATCTTACAGTCAAGTGCTTTCATGACAACATTGCGCCTGCGTAGTAAACTGGCACAGTCTGTAGTTTCTGTGAGTGTGGAGCATAAACCTCAAAGGAAAAACTGGAAGGAAGAAAAGAAGTACAGAAGACTGTAAACACATTACAACCTGAATCCACTGACCACTCACTGGATTTTTACTGCTGGAAATGAATACTACTTTTCTTTTGCAGAATCTTCAAAAGCAGCTAAGAAGATCAAATGTGGCAACAACTGCCAAAGATAAAATACCAAACCAGCAAACATCTCACTGCCCAAGAATCTAGCATCTTCCTATGCTGTGCTTTCTGCCAAAATTGTTCTTGATATTTTCAGGCATGAAAATGTCTCTCTACAATTCTTCCTTTCAAACCCCTTCTGGGGCTCTAGGATCAAAGGACTAGATACTCCATGTGTTGAGTGCAATTTTACAATAATTTTAGGTGTCCTTCCTTCCGTTAGAGTTTCAGTTTACTAACTGCCCCAGTCTCTACGCAACCCCCAATACTTAGTAGACTTTAAGGTAGGAACTTTTAATTCCTAGAAAAGAAAATGATGACCTGAAGTGACAATGAACTATACACAGGTGGAAAGAAGCCCTTTGTTTAGGTATGGGGGCAGGGAAGGGGGACTGTCAAGCAGAGGACTGTAATTCCCACATCAAAGAAAATTTCTCATTCCTCATTTCTTCCATTTCATGCAGAAGGCTGCTAGAAACACATTTCTATTTCTCACTCTGTTTAAGAATTGAAAATGTTCTCATTAGAAACCAGAGTAAAAACATATCAAATGTTTCTTTAGGAACCCAAAACCTAGGTACACAAAACCAAGAAGGTGCCAGTTCTGGAGAGTCAGTAGCTGCACGGGGCCTGAGGTCATGTTCAAAAGACAGGATTCCTACAGAAAAGTACAAACTCCCCCTGAAACAAAAAGCTCAGCGGGCTTCTCCTAAAAAATTATGACTGCAGAAAATATATGGCCTGCTATATTTTGTTAATATGTTCACGAAATCACTACAAAATCCACTGGTTAGTAATCATAGTAAAAATGGTCAAATTCTATTACCACAATGATTTCTGAACCTCTTATAACACTTTTATTCAAAAGTAAAGCCAACGTAGACCCAATTTACTGGTAAAATATTAGAAATGCACAAATAAATATATTCAATGATGCATTCATCCATTCAATAAAACTTAACGAGCACCTACTACATGCCAAGAGTGGTTCTCGGCACTTGGGATAGAGCAGTGGCTAAAAAGCCCCCATCCCTGCTCCTGTTCATGTAGGTTACATTCTGGTAGGGACCGACAAGCAATAATTAATTAATAAGTAAGTTCGCTGAGATAAAATCAGGTAAGAGGTATAGAGAGTAACAAAGTGCAGGTGGTCAAGAAAGGTCTCTCTGATAAGATGAACTTTGAGCAGAGATCTGAAAGAAATGAGGAGCTAGCCATTGGGGGGGCGGGGGGGGGGGATGTTTGGTGGGGGAAGTGTGGAGGATGCTCTCGTTCCAAGCAGATAAACAGCAAATACAAAGGCTTGCAAGAAAATGTGTGGTGATGTGTTCAGGAACGGCGAGGTGGCCAGTGTAGCAAAGAGTGAGCAAGAGGTCAAACGGCAGGGAAAGGAGGATGAAAGACAGGGAGTGGCACAGATCGTAAAGGGCTTCTACCACAAAAGGTCAGGATTCTGACTATTCTAAGATGGCAAATCAGTGGAAGGAGCTGTGCAAAGAAGCTACATGAACTGACATACGTTTAAAAGGATGGTACTGGCTGCTGTATAGACCTCGGACTGTAAGGGGCAAGGGTGGAAGTAGGGACACCGGTCAGTAGAAATGACCGTGGACTGAGGTACAGCAACAGCCATGGGCATGGGAGGAAGTAGTCAGATGCTGGACATATTCTGAAGGTTGGCTACAGGGTGTATGAGAAAGAGAGAATTCAAGGATGACTGCAACATTTTTGACCTAAGGAACCAAACTAAAATCTTTAGATAAAGGCCTCTCCTTTTTGGACAACTGGCAGACTACTTTTTAACAAATAGATTTGGGGGAAATGGATTTAACTGTTGGTTTAAAAAAAAAAATTATAATCAGATTATGTTTTACTATTACAAGTTCATCAAAATACTTCAAACATTTGATTTAATCTTTTTTAAGTTTGGAGGGGGGTGTCTTTGATATAGTAATGGATTCACTCTTCTTTTCATCATTCTTTTTCTTCTTCTTCCTCTCCCTTGTCCCCCTGCCCCCAAATCTTCTGCTTTGTATTTCTGTAAAAGCAGAATGAAGTTCTTAGCTATTTCTACCTGTTTTCTATGATCTGAATTTTGAGTCCTGATCAACAACAGCAAGGAGGCCCATGTAGCAAACGTGGAGTGAGTAAAAGGACACGTGGTAGGAAATGGGAAATGAAATACTACTCTCATCCAGCATCTGCAAAAACCCTGCGAAGCCCAAATCATGGGCACTTCCCACTTGATCTCCACTATAAAACCGCCATACTTTAAAAACAACATCCTCCTCATCAAATTAAAGAATAATAACACTAAAAAAAATCTGCAGTATAACTTGATGAAAAAACATGCACTGAAAAGATTAGGGAGAAAGGAAAACCAAGTGTAATTACTGTGTAATTACTAGTTACTAGTCCATGCATTTTCTGTTACTTAAATTTTACCTTTATGAAAACTCATCTAGAGCCACTATCCTCTTTGCACTGGCAACTAAGTCCTGTACACGTTCCACATAGACCTAAGTCCCAAGCATTTCTCCACTTTCTCAAGTTAGTACATTCTGTATAATTTCCATCAATTCTTACATAAAGGAATGACTGGTTTATAGACAGACATTTCCTCATCAAAGTCATAACCATAGATTTAAGTCAAATCTAAAGAAGAATTTGACTAAAAACTTTTTAAAGAAGAACAAACACAGTGGACCCTTCTACAGTTTATTATATATATATATATTTATTTATTTATATAAATACCTTCTATATGCTTATCATTTCTATGGAGGGACCTGTAACAATTATTATGTGAAAAGAAACCATTTTGGGGGAACTGCACAACATTGTTTCACAATTTTTTTAGAGAATTTGGTATCTGATTTTAATCATTCAGCTAACTAGGTACCATATGCTCTTATAATTCCCTGAATTTTATAAAAGGGAAGGGGACATTCATAAACAGCTATAAATATTTCAAAAATGTGACCTTCGTGAGGGAAGATAGGGACTTTGGCTATTTTGTTCACTGCTGTATCTCCAGTTACTAGAAGATTCCTAGCACACAACAAATGCTCAGGATATACTTATTGAATGTATACACACACACATGAATGAGTGAATGAAAAACCTAAGTGACTGGTATGTTGCCCAAGATGGTTGTCTACGCTAACTCAAATATAAACTATAAAATTGTGTTGTTATACTAGTTATTCCATGCTAAGAATAAATATGTGGTATTTAATAATAAAATATTTGGGGGAAGTACTAAAGGTGGATAATTTTTTTTTCAAAACATAGGGTTTTAGGATGAGAAGAAAAAGTAAAAGTGGTCTCTTTATAACAAAAATACTGAGCACTCTAGACTTAAAGATAGCATTTTTCCTCAATGACTACCAAATTAAAACTCTAAAGAAAAAAAAAAAAAAAAAAAAAAAAA
>NW_020173731.1:3144781-3173943 GCF_003031525.2 Neophocaena asiaeorientalis asiaeorientalis | reverse complement strand
CTGCATAAAAAAAAAAAAAAAAAAAAAAAAAAAAAAAAAAACTCTAAAGAAGAAACAACATAACTTAGTCCCAGGATATAGAGAGAGATTTCATACCAGGAATCTGTGACCCAATAGTAACAGGAAAATCTTGAACTTCAAAAAATTCTTTTTTCCAAGAAATCAAAAAGCTGATTCAAAAAGATACAATTATTTCTATAAGATAGAAGTTTTTAACCTCTCCTGTGGTATAGGAGATAGTATTTAACAGATTAAGAAAATAACAAGAGAGACTAACTGGTTTCCCCAAGGTCACACAGCAAGTTAACAGGGGCACCAAAAGCAATGCAGAACTGCTGACTCCTGGTCTTCTCTATTTCTGGCTGAAACCACATTGATTTCATAGGATTCAACAAGTGGATATGTCTTTGCTGGCAGAAAGGAGAAATGAACTTCATCACCTCTATCTTACGGATGTGGAAACTGGCTCTCAGAGGGTAGTCACCTTCATGATTTACAAGGAGTAAAGGGGTGAAGCCAAAATACAAATTCAGGGCTCTTTCTGCTACAATGTAGCTGCTTCCTACCACATTTTAGAACACCCTTGAGGAATTTACACTGCAATTTTCTTCTCCTCTCATATAATTTCCTAGGAATGTTCTCCCTTCAGAATGTTCTCCACCTTCACCCATCAGTGAGCCCCTGCTACTTATGGGAGTTACCTTACCCTTTAGGTATGTGTGGGAGAAGACAGCCTACCACCTTGTCTTCCCTTCCAACGGTCCTGATTCACCTATCAAAATCCAACATCTTCTTCAAAGTCCAATTCAAAGTCCACTGACACTTCACACTTCGAGTTTCCTTTACTGTCAACTTGACTAGGCCACCATATCTAGATGTGTGGTCAAACACTATTCTACAGGTTTCTGTGAAGCTGATTTTTTGGTAAGATTAACATTTAAGTCAGCAGAGTAAAGCAGATTATCCTCCATAATGTGGGGAGGGCCTCATCCAATCTGTTGAAAACCTTAAGAGACTGACTTTGCCCAGGGAAGGGGCAATTCTGCCAGCCACCCACCTTTGGACACAAACTGCAACTCCTCCCTGGGTGTCCATTCTGCAGGCCTACTCTGATGATCTTGGATTTGCCAGCCCCCATAGTCCTGTGACCCAATTCCTTAAAAGAAATCTCCCTCCATTGCTACAGATCCCGTTAGTTCTGTTTCTCTAGAGAACCCTAATACACTTTCCCAAAGTTTCCTCTTACCATTCCACCCATGAAAGGTACCGCCAGTTGGCATCACCGTATACTAGTGATACCTTCAGATATTTTTATGTGACCATCTAATCTTCCCTAATAGACTGAAAAACCCATAGAGAACAGGAGCGCCATCTCGTGCCACTCTACATTTTAGAGCATCTTACACTTAGGGACTAATAAATGTGCTGAATGAATGTCCAGAGATGAGTCTGGAAGGCAGAGGAGGCTTCCAAAGCAGGAAGGAAAAAGGAAGAGGGTGATACTTCCAGTACTAGCAAAGAACAGAAAGAACTGAGCAGCTCAGGTGTCAAGAAACAGTGAATAGACCGGCCAAACAAGTATAAAAGGTGAACGGAAGGAAGTAGAAGGCAATAAGGAAGATACAGCCTTGCAATGCTTCAAATGCCGGTGTATGTTTATCTTTGAGGCAACGGTAAGCCCTCAAATCAAAAAGGTTTCTGATAAAAGGAAAATGATGAAAACAACCACCCTTAAGAAAAATGTTTAGAGTTGGTGTGTAGGTGGTATGTACCACAAGATGGGTGGGAAGGATACAAGTAAGGAGGCCAAATAATAATTATGATAATAGTGTCAGGTACTATAAAGCATACTTTTCCATTTACTAACCAGATTAATCCTCACGAGATCTGTTCGTGAAGAAACTAAATCATAGAAAGGATAAATAACTCACCCGAGGGCATACAGAAGGCAAGTAGCAGAGCTAGAATTCAACTCCAAGTCTGTCCAACTCAAAAGCCAGTTGTCCTCACCACTTCACTGTATCTCAGGCCAGAGGTAAGAAAACATAAAGCAGGGACAAAGTAAGCTGGAATGGGTTTAAATGGAAAGTGGGGCAGCATAGGGGTAAACATAGCTTCCGGAGCCCCACTGCATAGGTTTGAATCACAGCTCTGTCGCTTATTCATATCTGGGGGCAAGTTACTCAACCTCTCTGTGCCTTAGTTGCCTATTCTGTAAAATTAGAAAAAATAGTAGTACTAACTCTAAGAGTTATTGTAAGGACTAAGTGACTTAATACATATAAAGATCTCAGAACTGTGCCCTGGCACACAGTAAACATTTAACAAATGTGAATAGTCATTATTGTTAATATTAAGAAAGATCAGTAATTGTAATGATCTGCAGCTGAGCAAATACCAGAGTACTTGCTTTTATGTTTACTGATGCGCCCTAGTGGCCTCAAGCACAGTAGGCACACAATATATATTTATTTTATAAATAATGAACGCAATACAGGGAGCAAAGAGAAAGCAAGATCAAGTTGCTAAGATTTTTCAGCCTGAAAATTTGCTTTTTATTTTCCTGGTAGTAATAAAAAATTTTACAGAACTGCTAGATAAAACTAATCTATGCACGTTCAGCAGAAATGGGTCCACTTGTCAAAGCCATATGCAAGAATGTCCATAGGATACGTACTAGAAGGTCTATAATACACATACTAGACATGTAAACAGCAGCACAGTTCATAGTAGCTCCAAACTGGAAACAATCCAAATGTCCTCTCAGGAGAATGTGTAAATTGTAGCATATGCATATATTGGAATATTAGGCAGCAATGAAAAGGACCGAGATCTAACTATACATATATTGTTATATGGATGACTCTCACAAAATGGTGATTAAAGAAGTAAGACACCAAAGAGAACATACTGGATTATTCCACTTAAAAAGTTAAAAAAAAAAAAAAGTAAAACTAATCTATATTTTTAGAAGTCAGGATTATGGTTACTCTGGGGGGATAGAGACTGACAGGGAACGTGAGGAGCTGGTGATGTTCCGATCTTTTTTTTCTTTTTTTTGGCTGCATTGCTGCACGCAGGCTTTCTCTAGTTGTGACAAGCAGGGGCTACTCTTCGTTGCGGTGCACGGGCTTCTCGCTGCAGTGGCTTCTCTTGTTGCAGAGCATGGGCTCTAGGCACACGGGCTTCAGTAGTTGTGATTCGTGGGCTCAGTAGTTGTGGCTCACGGGCTCTAGAGTGCAGGCTCAGTTGTGGCGCACGGGCCTAGTTGCTCCGCAGTATGTGGGATCTTCCCAGACCAGGGCTTGAACCCGTGTCCCCTGCACTGGCAGGCGGATTCTTAACCACCGCGCCACCGGGGAAGTCCCGACGTTCCGATTTTTGATCTAAGGACTGGTTACACGGGCGTGTTCACTTTGCAAAGATTCACTGAACTGTACCCTCTGATTTCTGCATTTGCCTGTATGTGTCACCCTTTAACAAAATTTACCTTAAAAATGATTATTGGTAGAGAAAGAAGATGACAATGAGACTCCAAGTGGAAGTAACTTCCAGAGCGTGGAGGAATGGTCAGGGCCTGGTATAACAAATGACATAAGGAAAGAGCGCCCTGGATGACTCTAATTGCCAATTTATAACAGGCAAAGAATCACGGATTTACCTATAGGAAAATGAGCTATGTAGGGAAGGATTTAAGGTCAGCAGAGGTAGCAGGAGGGTAACAGTTCATCACTGTCTGCCTTTCTGGATCCTACAAGATGTGGTTGTGCAGGAGTGTGCGAAGTGCCCCAGGTAGAGGTGATCAACAAATGGTACTGTCATCGTCACCCCAGGGAGCCTGAATCAAGACTATGACACGCAAGCAGAGGGGCTCCGTGAACGTAGGTTCCTTAAGAAAAAGGCTGTATTTTGCATATACTCCAGTGCCGTGCACACAGTAGATACTCAGTATATTCATGAATGTGTTCTAGACTGTCCTCTGTCAACAGGAAATCAGGAATAAGATGTGGGTAAGTGGTACAAAATTAAGACATCTGTCAGAAATTACCTCTAAAGTCTGAAGATGATTAAGCTCTATGGCAGATCATAGATAAAGAAAAATTTAGAAGGGGCAGAGTTCTGGCAAAGCGAGGACCAGATAAGGGAATGGCACCAGGAGCCCAGGAGGGAGGGAATTTCAGGAGTGGACTCGCCATGTCTAGTGTTGACCGGGAGTAAAGAGAATAGGAGTGGAAAAGGCTCCCGGTTCTAAGGTGGGGTGTCCCTTGGTAACCTTCAAGGGGCCCACGTGTGCCAAATCAACGACGTACATAATTTCTCAAGGGCTCAAGAAGGAATGGATGAACAAAAAATAATGGAAGCGGTAAGTAAATAAACAGAATACACGCAGGAACACCAGGCATCTGAAGGTAAGAGAGATTTTAAATGGTAATTAGGAAGTAAAAAGCTGTGAAATGAATATTTTGGGATTAATTTTTGAAATAGAAAAAAAAAAAGCCTGGTTGAAAATAGAAGGCAAGGAATCTATGAGAAGCCAATATTAAAGATATTTGAAAATTACCAGAAACTGGACCCAGACTGGGGAAAGCGTTGAGAATCAAGAAAAAAGGCTGAAAGGTCAACCTGCTTGCAGACAGCAAACACCCAGTCCGTGGACCCGGGTGAAGGGTGGGAGTAGAGAAGCAGCAGCTGGAACATATTAAACAAGGATGTGGGCACAGGACAGCACTCCAGAAGCAGACACCTGCCTGGGCTTCTTTGCTCTGGATCTGATCAGACTGGTTTCTTTAAAGAAGAGTCACATTTGATGATTTGTACTGTCCTTTATCATGACAAAATTCTGTGTTTCTTAAGTGAAAACCATAAAAGGAGAATCTGTACAATGGCCAAATGAGTCTCCTTCAGAATATTAGCAAACATTACTCTAGACAATTAAATATACATATATAGATGTGTGTGTGTATATATATATATATACACACACACACACACACAGTATTTCATTCCTGATGATCAAAAGTTAGATTGGGGCTTCCCTGGTGGTGCAGTGGTTGAGAGTCCACCTGCCGATGCAGGGGACACGGGTTCGTGCCCTGGTCCAGGAAGATCCCACATGCCGTGGAGCGGCTGAGCCCATGAGCCATGGCCGCTGAGCCTGCGCGTCCGGAGCCTGTGCTCCACAACGGGAGAGGCCACAGCAGTGAGAGGCCCGCGTACCTCAAAAAAAAAAAAAAAAGTTAGATTGATTCTCTCTCATTTATTTTAATGCTTTCTAATCCAATTATTTATATATTGGGTCAAGGGTAAAGAGAGGTAAAATGTTTTAGTCCTGATGTGCGTATGCGTGTATGTATGCTTTCAGGTATAATGCAAGTATCACAGAGCAATGAATAAGAATCTCTGTAATTCAACATACCCCTCCTGCAGATGTTCAAAGCTCTAAATGGATTTTCAATCATACTGTAGTTATAATTATACAGTGTTACAAATTAGCAAATAATCACATTAAATCAGAAAGGAAAAATGCCTCCTTTAGTGTATAATGGTTATATAATTCATGATACCCTTTTGAAAATGAACCAGATGTAAAGAATACAGCTTTCCTTTATCTGTATTTTCCAACTTCCTGTGGATAAAAACATTTCCAAGCCATATATTTTTTTTAAATAAGAGTAGAATTTTCTTGGGAAAGATTGTCAGAATATTAGCTCTCAGAATAATACTTTCAGTACTCATAACAAAGAGGAGTACTTCAAAAATCACGTGTGCGTGTGTGTGTATGTAACACAAAGCCTCTCCATGTATATAGTCAAGAGGAGGTCACAGAAGATTTAGAAAATTAAGATAACTCATATCTAGAACTGAGCATTTCTACCTTTAAATTTTTTATTATTTAAATATACTGTGCTTCTGGTTGGTAGTTGGAATCAAGGACTCCATGAACCAGTCTAGAAAATAATATCCTTTTTAAAAAAACTAATCATGAAAACTTTGATGTTTTTACAACTTTGGGATTTTATTTGGCTGGATGTTTTTATATTGTTTCTCAATTCACCTACTGTTTCATCTTACATTTACCTAAATTCAGTAGAAACTGACAAATTAGAATGGCAAGAGAAGGGAATTCCCTGGTGGTCCAGCGGTTAAGAATCTGCCTTGCAACGCAGGGGATGTGGGTTCGATCCCTGGTCGGGGAACTAAGATCTCACATGCCGTGGGGCAACTAAGCCCACGCGCCACAACTAGAGAGCCTGTGTGCCACAACTACAGAGAAACCTACGTGCCACAACTAGAGACTAGCCCGCACACTGCAATGAAAGATCCCACATGCCACAACTAAGACCAGACGCAGCCAAAAATAAATAAATAAATATATTTTTTAAAAGAATGGCAAGAGAATTATGAAATCCATATACAGTATTCTCAGTTTCGAAATATTCTTTTAATTAAAATTAAATTTACAATTTCAAAGCCTGAGTAAACATTGGAAAAGGTCTCATACAGAGTTTTAGGGTCTTAGAGTAGTATACACGATTTAGGCCAGTTGTTATTACCACTTTTATTAAGGATGCACATAATGCTAAATTCTTGTACAATAAATAACATCTAATGACTTATTTAGGGATCTATCATACATTACAGTATGTATGATCTATTACGCATTATCAAAGTTTAACTAAACGACGAAAATGTTAGACTCTGAGGTATGCGAAATAAAAACTGACCAAAATTGCTGAAGAACCTTGAGTTCTCCATTGTGTTCAGACCAGGAGCCCATGAAGATGCCTACAGTTAGTCTACAAGTAAGACCACACCATCCATCGTCCAAGTTCCTCAGCCTAAAACAAACACCGAGACTCTTTAATTCCTCCCCAATTCCTCCAATCCATCCTGAGAGTCTCTAACATCTGTTTACTAACATAAAACACCAGCTATAGCAGAAAGAACATCAGGATAGAGTTTACTTCCATTTAACCAAAATAAGTATAAGACTCACCTGTGGCACTAATTAAAAGATTTTGATTCAGGCAGTCAGGAGTGGGGTTCAAGAATATGCATTTTTTAAAGGTACTGATTTTTTTTTAAACTTTTTTGAAGTATAGTTGATTTACAATGTTAATTTCTCCTGTACAGCAAAGTGACTCAGTTATATATATATATATGAATATGTATTTTAAAAGAATACCACAGGTGATTCTGAGCCATGCAGGCGCTAAGGACCACACTTAAAGATTCAACCAGCCCTATTTCTTACGTTTGTTTTTTTTAAATAATCATCACTTACCAAGAGTCTATCATCCCCTTAAATAATCTTTATTTGGAATCTGTTTATCTTCTTCAAACCACACCCTCTTCAAGTTACAAGTACTGCAAGATTAGCATCAGGTCATCCTGGCCCGTCCTGCTGTAGCCATCCTGGCTTCAAGACCCTGAACAGCTGCTCTGACCATCTGTGAAGCTGCAGGCCAGGCCTGCCTTATCCTGTTTCCTCACACTCGCCTGTAACCTCAGCCCAGAAAGCAGGACCAGCTTGGGCCCTCTGGGCAAGATCTGCTCCCTTGTATGGGACTGGGGCAAGGGTAGGGAATCTAACTTAGGATGATAACAATACAGTTTTTGCTTAAATTAGTTTTTGCAACTCTAACTTTAGGAAGTGCCAGAGGAAATAAGGGACAAATTTGAACTTAACTTCAATGACATCAAATCCTTTGTCTTTGGAGGGTAATTTTGATTTCTAGCACTCATGTGTCAGTACCAAATTTGTACTCAATAAGAGTTTCTACTAAAGCAGGGTTTATAGCGATTTGGGCTCTGCTAATCATCAATTAGGTACCTAGCCCCTCGGTAGCACCGTAAGGTCACAACTTGGCTAGGCTGAACTACATTTCCCAGAATGCTCTTCCCTGTATGTTTCCTGTTACCATGGGCCCGGATTGATTCTTCTACCAGGTGATTGACAACTATCCGCACAGCAATTTCTCCTTACCTTACACTATATCTTTGTTATTTAAAAAACAAACATTATTTGAATACCCACTGTGTGCTGAAACCCACTCTGTGCTTTCTGAATTAATCATCACAGTAACTATGCTGGTATCATCTCTGATTGACAATAAACACAAAGGCTGAGTTTGGGGAGGTTTACAGAGCCTGACCAAGAAACAAATATCTGCAAACGAAGTCTTCTGACTACAAATCTGTGCTCCTACTACAGCAGTTTTGTTTTTGAACTATATTTTATTCCCAGCTATTATTTTCCTTGAAGATTAGACCGAATATGAGTTCTTTGCTGATTCCATCAATCATTCAAAATATACACACAGTGAAGTCTGGCAGATACATAACTTGCATTCGTATTTTTCCACCAGTATCCATCTTTTCACAATTGGTCATTTATTTCAAGGATCCAAATTACTGACCTTTTCGAGTTTTCCTTTGACTTATGGGTTTCTCTCTTTAGCGATCACTGTTCAGGTCTTCTGAAGACCTTCTTCAAAACATTTGTTGTCCTGGTCAAAAACATTTGTTTCTAACACTGCTTCCTCTCTCTGATTGTCTGTTAAAGTATCAATGCAGTCTGGCTTGCATTTCAGTGAAACTTATGTAAAATTTGCTGGGCTTTGCTCTGAATAACGGTAACACCTTTTTATGCTGGCAACACATCTACTCAACTCTGGCCAGCTGCAGCACAAGACTGACGGGCCAACCTTGAGAGCTGGGCTGCTGTAAACTGAAACACGTTGCAACGTGCCCCTGCTATGAGGACTCCTCCCCTCCTCTCACAAATTACACCAGAAAGAATAGTATCATCCTTTCACAGTCACACCTGGGAATCTGACACCAGCTGACACCTTTCTACTGTTTATTTCCAATGTCTCAATTTTCCACTCTTCTAAAGGGCTTAGTGTCATCTGAAAGCTTGGCACTTTCACTCTGTGCCCAGGGCAGCAGATCACTGATAAAAATGTTAAATAAAACCCATCTCAGTTCCAATCTCGACATAACGCTCACCCCATTCAAAGAAGTGCCTGTTTTCCCTTACCCTTTGTTTCTGCTGTCTAAACTACTTCCTTCCCTTGGACAAAACACATCTCTTCCAGTACCACAGGGTGTCTTAGCTATTGCAGGGCAAGGGAGGGGAAGACGGGCCAAGGCTTTTGGAAGTTTAAATAAATCCTCTCCCCGGGCTCTCCCACGTCTGCATTCTTGGTTCACCTGAAACCATTCCAGTATTGGCTGAAGAGTCCGACTTCTCTGTCTCTAAGCAGTGGTGTGACTACGGGCAAAGCCCCTTTATCTCTCTAGTTCTCACTTCTCTCACCTTTACAATAAAATAACTGGCCTCTGGAATCTGTGGCGTTTCACATTTGGATATAAAACTATGATTCTGGTAAATCTGTCTTGATAGATGGCAAACTACTTTCTCAAATAGGCTATGTTTGCTTAATATTTGGGTGATTTTTTTTTTTTTTTTTGGGCCTACAGGACGTTTGGTACCTTTGTGACGGATGGAATCTTTTTTTTTTTTTTTTTTTCGGATGGAATCTTTTATGAGTAATCAGAGATGAGGCAGATATTGAAACAATAATGGGGAAAACTCTGAAAGACTTAAGCCCCATCTCCACTACATAAAGTACAGAATATGTCATCTAGCACCCTGGAGCAATCTGACATAGAAACAAACTTTTCAGACGAGGATGTAAGGAAAATGATACTCCCACATCCAGCTGAACCACCTTCAGTTTCTGGTAGGTGGCTAAAGTGTTAAGACAGCTGGACTCTGAGTGGCGTAAACCCAAGTGGGCCAATGCGGAGGTATGGGCTGATCCCAGTACTGAGAAGCACTTCAAGTTATACAGAGAGCACAAGTATCAGCAGTCACAACCTAAATGCCTACAGGGCCAGCAGGTCACATGAAGGAATCCATGTCGCGGACTGTCACACGACAGGGAGTCGGGGAACTGGGCAAACTAGACAGCCTATACCTATCTGTAAGGCATCCAAATTCAATTCTTAAAAAAATGGTCCAGGGCTTCCCTGGTGGCGCAGTGGTTGAGAGTCCGCCTGCCGATGCAGGGGACACGGGTTCGTGCCCCGGTCCGGGAAGATCCCACATGCCGCGGAGCGGCTGGGCCCGTGAGCCATGGCCGCTGAGCCTGCGCGTCCGGAGCCTGTGCTCCGCAACGGGAGAGGCCACAGCAGTGAGAGGCCCGCATACCGCAAAAAAAAAAAAAAAAATGGTCCAGGTAAAACCAAACCCACCAGTAGACCAGAATCAGCTCTCGTGCTGCCAGCGTATGATCTCTGACTTTACGGGTACTTCAGCCCTCTGGATTTCTTTGCTGACACTTCAGTAGGAACTAACGGCCCCACCTCCCATTTCTCTGGTAACGCTGGGGAGTAGAGGGACATGTGGACGAGAGTATTTCTCTGGCAAAGTAATGTAAAAGATTCAACTACTTTGATGGATGAAATCTCCGCTTATTAGTAATAAAACTTCTATTAGGGAAAAAAACCCACAATCCTTTTTCAGAGAATAATAATAGAGCCCCCTTCATAGGGTTGTAGTGAGGACCGAAAAAGGTAATCACCTAAGATACTTGGTGCAGCACCTCGTACATAAATGCTAGCCACTCTCATGATTATTATTATTAAATTCTATCAGGTGATGGAATACAAACTACATTCTTCCATGGAACCTCATAGAATTATCATATTCTCAGTCTGGGTAGGTTTGGAAGTCTTGTACTGGGTCAGAAAACAGATATACCATAAAGCACAAAAAAGGATTCTGTGCTTTCTAGATGCTGCTGCTCTGACACTGTAGGCCTCTTTAACGTGGGAATACAGCACATCTGCCACTTCCCTCCTCCTTCCCCACCCACTCTGCCCTGACTTAAGGTCCCTGCACTGAGATCCCAGAAAAAGTAGAGCAAAGGATTCTAAAACATCTACTACTTCCTGTGCCTCTCCCCGCAAGACTTTTTTAAAACCCCAGCATTGAAATTAACACACCATTCCCAATCCCACCCATTATAATGATAGCCCTACAAATCCTAGGAATACTTTCTAAGGAAGTGGATGTCTTTTAAAAATCCATAGAACATAGCCGGCATGCTTTGACACACAAAACACCTCTTCCCATCGCTTCTGTTTATTTTTCCCCCTCCACCCCTCAGCTGAAGGTAAACACTGCTGTGTGGGATCACCATGTTCTACCAGCTTTTGAAATGAAAAAGAATATTCTAAAATTTTAAACCTTGCTCTCTTATCAATCTTTATCGTTTCATGAGTCAAATGTTGGATCTTAGTCTTCTGCAATGTAACTGATAAAGAACCATTTGAAATCAATGAGTGAATAAACAAACGAATAAATGTACGTTTGAAAATCAAGGAATACACAAAGAACAGAAGTATTACCCTTGCTTAAGATTTCAAGTTATTTTCCAAACAGCTCAAGAGAAGCACATGATTTTTGTCTGCTTTTGAAAATTTCAGAATAGATCATCAAACACTAGTAAATAGGGACTTCCCTCGTGGTCCAGGGGTTAAGAATCCGCCTTCCAATGCAGGGGACACGGGTTCGATCCCTGGTAAGGGAACTAAGATCCCACATGCTGCAGGGCGACTAAGCCCATGCACCACAACTAGAGAGCCCACGCGCCTCAACTACAGAGCCCGCGAACCGCAACTACGGAGACTGCACGCTGCAACAAAAAGCCTGCACGCTGCAACTAAGCCACAACTGAGCCAAAAATAAATTTAAAAACAAAAACAAAAAAAAACTAGTAAATACACATTAACCATACGATTGAAAATGAGAATCTTAACACTTTAAAAGCAAAGGGTTTTTTTTTTTTTTTTGAGGTATACTATTGATACTTCACCTATTTGGCAGAAACTTTGCTTTACTAATGGTTAAAGCATAGAGAAGCATATCTTGCTTTACAAAGGGTGAAAATCAAATGCCAGATGCATTAAAGAAACCTAACATTACATGAAGGCTCCTTTTGAAACATGAATGATGCCACGGACCTATTTCCATTTGAAATTCCGATTTTTCCATTTATTATAGAACATCTACAATAAATAATAATAATGTCAAGTGATATTATTAAAGAACACTGATTTATTTTACCATTTGTTTTCTCCCCCCTAAAGGGAAAGAATATCAAAGAAACACCCAGATTGTGTTTAAGTGTTAACTTCATCTTATTTGTGTAGACCTCATTGTTCTACTGGCAGTGTGTTGCCTGAATAGTTATCTCCCTACATATTCTTGCAATCTATATCTTTTTCCTGTGAGAGGAAAGAGAAGGATAAAAAGTAATTCCATGCATTTGGAAGACTTGGTATGATGAGGTAGGCACTAAGGTGTGCTTTCGATTTAATTAAGAGAAGTATAAACTTTGCGGAGTCATCTTCTTCAAAGCAAAACATGAGGAAATCCTAGTTGCGGATTGAGATAAGCTAATTGATCAGCTTCCCTAAAGGAAATTCAACTGATTTTATAACAGTTCCCCAAACTCTGCAGGATTTTCTGGTAAGTCAAGTCCAGGAGCAGAAATGGTTACCAGGACCTCAATTTTATTTTCATATTTGCAGAGACAGTGAAAATTTTATTTGTGTTCCCCCATGGTTTTTGTTTGTTTGTCTTTTTACCTTTTCTCTTTGATCACACCCATAACAGAAGACTCAGATCTACCCAGAGCTAAGAGCAAAAGTCACAAGGCAACAATAAAACAAGCAGAGATGAACGAACAGGGATGGAGGTAGGAGGCTGTCCTGGGCAGGACTGGCTACAAAATCTGCAGAGTCTAGTGAAAAATGAAAATGCAGCGTTCATTATTCAAAACTTAAGAATTTCAGGGACTTCCCTGGCGGTCCAGTGGTTAAGACTCCGTGCTTCCACTGCAGGGGGCATGGGTTCCATCTCTGGTCGGGGAACTAAGATCCCGCGTGCCCCAAGGCGCAGCCAAAAAAAAAAAAATATTAAGAATTTCAGAAGAACAACAGCAGTGCACTAAGCCAAGTGCAGGGCTCTTCTGAGCGTGGGGCTCCATGCAATTAACTGCACAGGTCACAGGTCCATGAAGCTGGTCCTGGTCCTGGAAGACGCTTAACAGGCTCCCTGGGTAAGCTTTATAAACAAACTCCAATAAGTCAAACATGTAGAGATGAAATAAAAGCTGCTTGGAAATACAGCTCTTTTCAGGAGAGAGAGGACGTGTTGAGATCTGTTCGTTTTGTACTCCCACTGACTAGCAAAGTGTCTAACACGGAACAGGTACTTAAAATAACGGCTGAAATGAAAAAGAATGCAAATGGCAACTAACATTTTCATCAACTCATCTCCTTTGGGAAAGCAATTCTCGCCTTCAAGATTGCTCTGCCTGTTGCAGACAGCCATTTTCCTCTCTCATCTCATCATACATGACATTAGCCACACAGCATGGTGTTTGAGATTAAATCCCAGTATAAACAGCATCTTAAAATATCTAAAATATCTGGCAGAAACAACTCCGTTCTCAATCATCAACAGAGAGAGAACAAGTTCTCATTCACCCGCTGGAGCTGGCCAGGAGGAGGATTTGCCATTCTCAGCAAATTATATTATCCACGGGGAATTCATGCTGAATTTTAAGTCTGATTTGAAGAGCGTCCCTATTTCCCAGCCCACGGGTAAACTTTAAATAGCCATTAAAATGACATTTCAAAATAATAAAAGAATTCACAGAACCGGGGAACAAAATAAATGGTGTTGTAAAAGGAAATGGAAACGTTACCATAATTAGAGCTTTTAAAGGAGACATTTTAAACACTGGTTGAACACTGACTTGTTTATAATAGCACTCAAGGCAGATGGCAAGAGACTAAAAGGGAAACCATAGGTATTTACTAGAAAGGTAAGGTGAAGAGAGCTTTTGTAAGGTCATTGGAACCACTTCTTGAAACCTAGTTTAAAAAAAAAAATCAAAACACCAATCTGACCTTTATGAGGATGTAAGGCTTCACCTAATCTGGCTTTGCCATCAATATAATATGCCAGAGGCCCAAACTATGTAATTGGAAGAAAAGGGGGGTTACCACTGCCCCCCCACCATAGTCTAACAATGTAATAACGTAACTCTCTTGTCACTCACCATCACAACAAAAATGCACTCACGCTCTTTATGGTACCTAAACACTGCAGCTTTCAATGTGGGCATTTATTTGAAGTTAGTGGAATGACACGCTGTCCGGTAAGTTCTTCCCAGACAGGAGCTACATTTAACATTGTAGAATGCCCCCTACAAGCCCATACAGAGATTAAGTATTTTTCAAAATCCTTCTGGAAAGAACTGCTAGGCAGCTTTACCGAGCAGACTAGAATATAGCCTCATAGTCCAGTACTTTAGAGAATTTGAGACGTGTAAGGAGAACAGTGATTCCAAGAGTAGAGTGACCCACAGAGGCTGAGAAGTGCAGAAAACACAGAGGCAGCACCCTCTTAGATGGAGAGAGCTTGGAACAGGTCCCCCAGACCCGAAGTTTCCACCAGAATTCCACAATGTGTCAAGACTGTCCTTGGCCGGTAGAGCAACTGTGCTGGCCACAGCAGTGGTTCCACTGCTTTGCATCAAAACGATGCTTACCTCTAGGAAGGCGGATGGCCGCAACTCAACAGCAGGCTACAAATGTGTTCTGGAAAAGCAGGAAAGGTTATCCGCCCTCATTGGGACAATTAAAAGCCCCTTAGCACTATGCAAACAGACCATTCAACAGGGATAATGCAAAGACAAACATGTCCTGATAACAGAAAAATGTCCCAGAATTGAAAATTTTAGAAACCATGTACGCAGTCAGCAACTTCAACCTTGAAGCCAATTCACTCTTCAAAAATTACTTTTTCTCTTAAAAGTGTTCTCTTCAGTATTGAAAAAACTAAAGAGGGACTTCCTCACTGGAGGAAGACTTGGAAAAACCCCAGACCTAAACAAAAAGCAGTGATCGTGGCCAACAGCTTTCTGGTTTCCCCTGGCTATTATTAAGGATCCTTCTGTTTGACTAAGAATTTCTCCACCTCTCACAAACCATCTTTTTTCTTTCTGTGTCCAGAAAAAATCTGAAAACCATGTGTTTATAATGAGCCTGTTGCTATGCACATCATTAAAACACATTACAAAAATCTTTCCTTTGAGTCAGGAGGAGGACAGGATGGGGGAAGATGAACTCCTAGCCAGTCCCTTTGCTGAGCAGATAAGCTGGCAAAAAGGGAGATGAGAAACAAAGCAAAACGGAAAAAAATATGGTGGCCCCATCTCTCAAGTCATTTTAACCAAAGGAGGAAAACTAACATTTTTAAAGCCCCAAGGTAATGTATCTTACAGTTTGGAACAGGGCTAACAAACTCTCTTCCTAATCTCTTTAATTCCTATGGTTTCATGACTCATCTTCCATCTGTCTATTAGTGTGTCCTTTTCACCAGCTTTTTCACACTTCTGTAAGACTATCGGGAGTGTTGTTTTGTTTTGTTTTTCCCCTTTTATGTGTACTTCTGTGTGTATTCTCCTTTTGATATCTTTGGTCTTGTATTCAGTTACCACCTAAACGTAGGTCCTGAACTGTCCATGTCGTCCCCTACTCCCCACAGTATCTTGGCCTTTTTCCCTCACTTACGAAGAGATTTGTTCTGCAAAAGTCATATCCTGGAAACGAGATGAGACAAAGCATATCAAAATTAATGTCAAAAAACAAAGATTCTCGATTTTCTAACTTAAAAAACCTGGACTTGATAATCTTAAGTCAATCACCTTCTTAAACAGTTTGCAATCAACATTCTTCTCCAATTTTTTTTGTATTGTTCCAAATACTGTGTTAACCTGCAAGTTTTCAAGGGTAGACTGTCTGAAGATGAGAAATGAAACACACGTCTTTTAAATGTATCTTTCTTTCACCCCCGTGTGTCTTTACATGGGTTCACACACATGCATGCACACACGCGTGTGCACACACACACATGCACACACACACACAGAGTATTGACTCCAAGCTCTTTGTCCTTAATCAGAAAAGAAATGGCTGGTCCCGACTAATGCTATAGAACCTGTTTTACTCTCAAAGAGAAGTAGCCAAACCATTGCAAACATGTGTTGGGTGAAAACAACTGTGGTTGGCTCCAGACAAAGGCTTATTTTTTAAGCACAGATGGTTGAATGGTTGCTTCCTCCAAAGGGTTGCCCACAATGAAAGACAGATTTCTATTTCTAATCTATGCAAACATCTTACTCTGCGGGGCATCACAAAGACTAACTGTTCTGTGTCAGATGCTGCGGATCCCAGGTGCTCTCAGAGAAGCCAAAGCCCACCTCCACCTGAGATGCCTGGTAACTCAGGTAACAGGGGCTGACTGGGGAGTGAGCCACTAACCAGCTCCTCATGAATGCTGCCGGGGCCTTCGGTCAAACATTCCTCTGGAATCCCGCCCCCCCCCCGCCGCCACTGCTTCTTGGCTGCTCTGCCTGGAAGACAGTTTCAATATTCAGTTGAGACCCCAGATGCTTCTAAAACCTCCCAGGAAGGCTCAGATTCCCAAGGGCTCCTAATGACAATTGGTAGCACTCTTCACCTTGAATTCAGCTCTTCTATTCATCTCTAATATCAAACCCAGAAATCTTGAGCACTTAAAACTGTTATTCTGTTCAAACCAGTCTCCTTTACCCTCTAGTCTATATGCCTAAAACCCAGGTGAGTCTCAGTGGATCACACCTGGGTCATTGTTGGTGTCCCTCAATCTTCCCAAGTATATGTATTCCTTTTTTCTTTCTTTTTTTGCCCAGCCATGCGGTGTGGCTTATAGAATTTTAGTTTCCCAACCAGGGATTGAACCCAGATCCCCCGCAGTGAGAGGGCTGAGTCCTAACCCCTGGACCACCAGGGAATTCCCTCCTTTTTTCTTTTTGTTCTCCCTCTATCAATGTTCCTTTCTTTATTTACACTTTTCTCTATTATTTCTCCACTGGGCACATTCCAGTTTTAGGGCCCTTGGGACAACAAAAATTCCTGCAATGCTGGGGGGGAGGGGGAGGACCAAAAAAAACTCTTCATGCAAACCAGCTCCTAATTTTAAACATCCTTTCCCATAAAGAGGTTATACCTGGAATCTACATAGGTTAGTTCCAATGTTTAAGTCTAAAAAATGTCCTTCAAAGTTTTGAATTATTTTCTGTTAGTTTTTCTGATCAAACAACAGTAACAGAGTTTACTTCAAAATCCTGTGTTGAAAAACCCTTCTTTCCTTCCTTATCAAACTTCTTAAATGAACCAACCTAACTGAGCAAAAAGAAATTCAAAAGTTCCTACTCTATACCTCAGTTTCTGAGATTTAAACACTTTTTGTTTCAGCTTATAAATGCAAATATTGACAATCAAATAATGCAGCATTAAGTTTACTTATCTGGAAAATCTAAAACTGTAAAGAGCTTTAGAGGTTAACTAACTTATTGATTCCCAAGTCTGAATGAACATCAGAGCTACCTGAGGAATACTGTTTATCTTAAACAACACATCCTCGTGAACCCCAGTCTGAGACATTCCAATTCAGACTTCTGGTGCGGCCCTAGAATCCATATTTATAATAAATGCTTCGGGTAATTACGATCTAGCAGGCCCTGGTCTGTTTGAGAACCACTGATGATTCCAACATTCTTCCCAATATGGCGGTCTCCTCTACAAGACACTACATGGGCTATCGCTCTGTGCTACAGCATTTTCAGAGACTGGGGCTCTTGCCCTTTTATAAGTCTGCTTACTCCACTTTTACATGGCTTTATTATTAGAAAGTTTGTTCTTATGTCGAGCCAGATAACCAAAGTCTTTCAACTCCTTGAACTTCATTATTACCAGCCCTAATTTTGTGCTCTGGAGCTGACACAGAATTCCCTCCCCATGAGAGTCCAAAGGCAGCTACTGTACCCTTGCAAGTCTTCATTTTTCTAAGCTTAAACAAGCTTTTTTTTCTTTAACTTCATAAAGCACAATTTCTGAGTCCCTCACCATTTCAACTGCTCTTCCTGAACAGACCTTACAGAATATATCTGTCTAGAGGAACACCACTTCATTTTTTTTTTTTCTTACGGGCTGTACTTTTCCCAATATGCATTAATTTATAGTCCATATTTCATCCTTGGCACTCATTCTCTTGCATTTAATGGTCCAAGAGCCATGAATCAGCAAGTATTTCTTATTTACCCTAATGCTGTGTTCCTCACACTGTAAAGTACTCAAGGATTCAAAAGCTGGAGGAAATCATCTTGCTTTGATTTGACTTGAGATAATTTCTTGGACAGAAAGGACAAATAAATGAAATCACTTGAAAACAGTGCACGATGGTACACAATCAAGTGCTTCAAATGAATGACACCTGAAAGACTAACATAGGTTTCCTGGGTCAGACTGTCGGCTCTCTCATGGCCTGTGTTTATAGAAATACCACCTATTTAACAAGGATTTGGGTTAAAAAAAGAAGAAGATGGACACTATCACCTTAAAATGTAAATAAAAATTTCAACTGCATCCTTATTTCAGAAATTTAAAATCTAAGAAATGACACATGCAATAATCAAGTAGAATACTGTTCCTTCTACTTGGGATGCCGCTGACATTGCTTCCCAAGCACTCTGAATGCCATGTTCCAAGTAAAAGGCTTAAAGTAGAGGGTTTATGCGATTCCCTTCAGTACCGGAAATAACAGAATGATAAGGAGACACTCCCCCCACCTGCATATTTTAACGAACACCAACAAAAACGCACTCGTTTCATTCACAGAATCGCAGACTATCAGAACGTTTGGGACTCATTCAAATCCCTCACTTTACAGATGAGGGAAGAATATCACTTCAAAGATGGCACGTGGTTTCTCTCCCAGGTAAAGCAGCCAATGAGCAGGAGGGCGGGGCTAATCCCCAGATCGCTCTGCCCTTGGCTTCCTGCCTCCTCGTATTCAACCCATGAAACCAAAACTCTTGCCCTCTCAGCGCTTTCCTCAACTCCACTCCCATCTTCAGTTACCTTCTCAATCCTCAAATCCAAAGTCTGATGATGCATTGTGTTTGGGGACATTTTGAGGGAAGGACTGGACCAAATGGTTTTAGGTGGTTAATTTTTCATGAAATCCTAGCATATTGATTTTACCCACAGTCTATGCTGCTAGACACAAAATTCTACGTGCTTCAGGATCACTGCTACCTCACTAGCAGTACAGGGAGCCGCTGGGGTTAGCTAACAAAAATTCTATACCCTCTTCCCCCACTACACACACACACACACACACACACACACACACACACACACACACACACACCCCTAAATCAACCAGCTCATCTACTTCATCTGAAGCCTCACAGTTAATCCACATCCTACATGGAACACGGAGGAAAAAATGTACCTACCTTGTGGCCTCTTGCTGAAGCCACGACACATTTGGCACATAAAACATGACTCCAAAGAAAAGCAGAGGCTCATTAGCAAATTTGTCCAGATGTTTCTTCAGAGGTTTCTCCAGCTCCACCCATCGTGCTTGCTGGCTCTTGCTGAGAAACCAAAGGCCAAAGTAGTGCGTCTAGATAAAAGGATAAAACAGCGTCAGTTCATGCTTACAAGGGGCATCCTGAGACCACACAGGAAATAAGACTCCAGCACCTTCCCTCCCCTTCGGTGCCTCAGCCCGTACACAAGGATCCGGCTTTTACTTTTGAACTTTGGGACACATGAAAAGAAACCACAGGTACCCAGTACTGTAATCTACCCTGAGTCTCCAGATGCAGTATTCCTACCCATTGTTGCTGTTTGTACATGTGGGTACTGATGCACCTATGCTAGGTAAGCGGGGGTGATGCAGAGTGGGGACAGTGTGGACGTATTCTAAGATCTCAAGGCTGACTTCCCTGTGCCAGTGCTAGCTAGAGCACTTCCCTGTGCTCTGCGCAGAAACAGGGGCAAACACAGCTCTCTCACCTGCTACAAAGTAACTTACTGTTCAACTCCAAAGATGAAACCTTCTGCCAGCGTTAAGCTTCAGCAGTGTAGATATTTTCATACAGTACCGGATTGGAACAGAAAATTGATTCACTGTTTAAGCTTTAATGAAGTACTTTTAAAAAACATCGGCCTCGACCACTTCATTATACATGAACTGCAGGGAATCTCTCCCCGGCATTAAGCAGGGAGAGAGGAAGTAGCCCCCCTTCACAGCCCCTGGTGGCTGTTCTTGGCAAATGATGGGGGGATTTGAGAGATGAGAGTGAGATTTTCACCCTTAGATTTGAAGCCTCAACCAGGTTAGTTTTGAACAACGTGCTAAATGATTAAAACAGGTACTTTTATGCATCCAATCCTGTCTTTACATTAATTCATGCTAGGATTTCAGGATTAGCACAACAGTCGCTAAAAAATAGATCACTGCTTTAGAAGCATTCTTTTATATTTCAATTATAGCCTAGAATGGTTTACAGCACACCTGGAAAGCCGCCTTCAAAGGAATCATTTCATTACAATGTTTAATTTCCAAAGGCATTTTTGCGCTGACCTTCCCACTCCAGCTGGCTGCCACCTCAACAGTACTATAGATCAATCCCCATCACCACCCCACCAAAATCTGTAATCAAGTTTTGACTCTGACTTTACCAGAAAACCAGACACATCCTTCCCTACATAAAGCTGCAGACCCAAAATACTCTAAAGGATATTTTTAAACGGGTGTACTTTCAGATGGGACCATTTCCTCCATGATTTTCCGAAGGGCAAGTCCATACCAGAAATCTATGCATTTCTTGAGCAACAAAATGCCAATGAACAGAGCCGAGGTTATATTTCTATCAACTTAGACCAACTTGCTTGAGTGAATTCTGACCCTATTGTTCATTTCCCAGCTCCAGTGAGCCCACTAGTTGTTCCAATAGGACTGATGACGTAGGGGAAATGAAATGTGGCTGAACAGAAAGAAAATAGGCTTTGAAGTCAGTTCATCTCCCAGCTTTTACACTCTCTGTCTTGATAACTTTATACAAGTGATGGAGCCTCCGAGGGTCTCAGAGCTTTCTCATCTGTAAAATGGGGATGGTGATTACAACCATCACCCACAGGCTGTTAGGGGTGTAAATGAGATAATGCCTGTCCACGTGTGCGTGGCCCACATTAAGTAACTACTTCATAAATGGTGACTTCGGTTGCTGCTCCTGTTATCACCATGATCATCATCCTCAGAAAGTGAAGGCAGGCAAGCCTCAAGAATCTTTGTCATCAGTGCTATTGGCATCTCTATCGACCACAGAATCAGAAAACAGAAGTCAAAAGACGCAGACGTAGAGAATGGTCTTGAGGACATGGGGAGGGGGAAGGGTAAGCTGGGATGAAGTGAGAGAGTGGCATGGACATATATACACTACCAAATGTAAAATAGAGAGCTAGTGAGAAGCAGCCACATAGCACAGGGAGATCACCTCGGTGCTTTGTGACCACCTAGAGGGGCGGGATAGGGAGGGTGGGAGGGAGACGCAAGAGGGAGGGGATATGGGGATATATGTATACATACAGCTGATTCACTTTGTTATACAGCAGAAACTAACAATACACTGTAAAGCAATTATACTCCAATAAAGATGTTAAAAAAAGAAAACAGAAGTTATCTAAAGATAAAGGAGAAAAAGCAAGCAAAAGCAGAAGCTGGAAGGCCTATAAATAACATAAAAATCTAAAAGGTATAAGAAAAAAAAAATCACAAAGCAGTGCCTCCCCGAAGATTTTCTTTAGAGTCTCATTATAGGTGTTTATGGGACACTGGAATATCACTCTGATGCTTTCCTAGGGGATCTATCATGTGGGCTTAGGCTAACCTTAAAATGAGGCAATCTGGGTACTTAATAAACCGTCTGAAAAGGGTCCCAGGCAGTCCTGCATTATACTGAATTCCTTCATGGAGCACAGCGTCATATGAGGGTATTCCACCATATTGTAGATGGCTAGTAGTGAGTTTGCATATGATAAATGAGGTAATATATGTAAACAGTGACAGGCTATGTGATAATTATTTTAGTCGAAAAAGAGCCCTTTTATAAGCATAGGTGGAGAAAGGGAGGGCAAACTTTGCAATTGCTTAACAAGCCAACCATGATTTATTATCTTTCACTAAAAGGAGTCTTCACATTTGGAGGTATGATTTTATGGTCCATACTTCATTCAAATTGTAACATTCACTCAAATTAGTAACACTCAAACTATAAAGGGTCCACAGTAACTGCATAAACATTCTACAATTGATTTTGAAAAAAAAAAAAAAAAGATTTAACTTTTACTTCTCCTATGCTTTGAAGGCCGGTATTTTAAATTTCCTTTTCTCATTCCCACCCAATCATTAAACCAGACCTGATCTCCCCGTCGCAACTAGAGAAAGCCCGCGCACAGCAACGAAGACCCAACGCAGACAAAAATAAATAAATTTAAAAAAAAAACCACCCAGAGAAAGAATATTCCATGGAGTACACATATACATACACGCATGCACAAAGATACATTCATGCACACACAGAAAAGGAAGATGATGAGATACAAAAGAAATCATTGTATGATAATAGTCTTGAGCCATAATTAACAGTACAGAATTCCAAATAACAAGGTAAACCACTTCCAATGCCAAAACCTAATCCATGGCGTAAGCTATTTTTATTGTTGCAATACAGTCTTTTCCAGAGGACACAGGGTGTTTCTGGGTGACTCACCATGCATTTATCCAATGAAACAATTATTTAACTATTCAAGAAATGGGGTTCCAATGCAGAGGCAGGTAATCTGGAGGACACAGTTTCTACATACTACGGCCAGAACGACCTAGTTTTAGAAGTGCTGTATTGAGTTATTTAGGAGGAAGGAAAGTTCATTTATGAGATCCCCATCCGCACACTGTTTTGTGAAGCTCTGCCCCAAGTAACCTTCTCCATTCCCCCTCCTCCCCGCCCCCCCGTTCCTCCCCTAGCCACATCCCTGCTCTGGAGTATTCAATGGAGGAGAAAGACCCTGTCTCAAAGTTCTTACCCTGTTCTGTTCAAGTTCACAAGGCAACATATTTATTCAGCCATGTCTACAAAATGCATCACAGGAAATGGAATCAGAACCTAACCACTCACTTAAACTAACACGTGCACCAATCAACTTCCTGTGTACCAGCCAAGGGGCCATTACTCCCATCAAGCCCAGCTGAGACCACACCAGGCCTGCTCATAAGCGACTTGCCAATTTCAACTCCAGCTGAATTCTGAAAGCTGAGCTTCACTGCTAAACACTGCCAGATGGTTGAAAGAAATGTGGTGGATTCCAAATAGAAATGGTAGAAATGTCTACCTCCTCCATGACCAAAAGGATTCCACCATATTGCCCAAGAAAATGCCTGAGACACTTGTTTGGTTTATCTCCAAAGCACCAAACATAAACCAGGTCCATCTAATCCTCAGGATACCTCTGTGTGAGCTCTAAATCCCATTTTATTTCTCTAGTTTTCTTTAGAAAACAGCTCTGGTGCCATCAATTCTGCAATGAGTTCATTGCAATAAGAAAAGACAGGGCTTCCCTGGTGGTGCAGCTTCCCTGTGCCTGCCAATGCAGAGGACACGGGTTCGAGCTCTGCTCCGAGAAGATCCCACATGCCGCAGAGCAACTAAGCCCGTGCGCCACAACTACTGAGCCTGCGCTCCTGAGCCCGCGAGCCACAACTACTGAAGCCCGCGCTTAGAGCCCATGCTCCACAATAGGAGAAGGCCCCGCTCGCTGCAACCAGAGGAAGCCCGCGCACAGCAACAAAGACCCAACTCAGCCCCAAATAACTAAATAAATAAATTTATTTTAAAAAGAAAAGACAGAAGAACCGGTTCCCAGGGAAAGGAATCACATCTCTGAATCAATTGCTAAAAATGCAAAACTGCATTACTAAAAAAATAATGTAAGAGCCACAGAAATTGTCATTTTCATATGAGTAGTTCCCTGGTTTATTTGGTTTGGAGTTTTGCATTTTAACAGGGAAGGATAAATGTATGTGAGCCCTCAAAAATAGGCTGGTTTCTTCAGTGGCAGATTGGCATGTGAATCCTTCAGTGTCATAATAAGAGCCCTCTTCTGGTATCATGAAAAGATTGTAGTAAATAAGGCCTTTAAAAACAGTTTGGGATGTTTTTGATTGATTTCTTCATTTATTTGTAAATACGGTGTTATCCCCCATGGTAGCTATTAATAGGGAAACATATTTTTTGAGGGTCTTGTTTTTCTAGTTTTATGACAATGACACAGATTTAATGCTAACTATTTATAAGGGTTACAGACACAGTCTTGGCAATTACTAGGGATTAAATCCACGATCTTATCTCAAGCATTCTGAAGAGTTAATCATCCAGAAGCAAAAGTTTAAAATACTTTCCATTAGGTTGTAATAGGGTCCCTGTCGTAGCCAGTATATTTCAGTTGTAAATTAAGAAACAAAGAGGTTGAGACACCTTCACATAAAATATATAGGAATTACATACAAGCATTCAAACTTTCACAGACGCATAGAAAATACTCCAAAAGGTGACGAGACACAGACTCTGAAAACAGCACTTCGCGCAATTACATTCCAAATGCTTTGGAAAATAAACCACCATACATCAGTTGGATAACTGCAGAAAACAACTTGTGTGCAATCAACCTCTGCTCTGGATAGTCTGGGATTTCTATAACTGGCACGTCTATAATTAACAACTGCACCATCTTCATTTTCCTAGTCAATCTTTTCATAAAAGTACAGGAAAAGAAACTGCAGAGTAACACAGACCCAAGAGGCAAGTCTCATAGCCAAGAAAATTCACTCTTCTGAGGCTGCACGACTCACTCGGAATATACAAAAAGATGAAGACCAGGGGATTACTTCACCTACAATCTCTGTATCTAGAAAACAGACACTGGCACTAATTTACCTTACAGAATTGACATTAAGCTAGTAAGAGTTCACATCATAATCTTTACAAAGACAAAAAGCAATGCAAAATTCAGAAATTTCCCCAGCAGAGTACTCTTCAATCAGTTCTTAATTATGGTTGATTATTTTAGTCCTCTGCAAATACAAACATATATAGATATGCTTAAGCTAGCTACAAAATACAGCAAATTCCACTATTATCTGACAGGGCCAGGGAATGAAGTGTTCGAGTACTCCCATTATCACAGATAAATTTCCAATTCCCAAAAGATTAACATAAAATCAAACCATAGAAATGTCCTTAATGTAGGTTAGCTTTACTCTGATGAAAGGAAATGCATGTTAAGATTCTGTACCTTTGTAAGCTCTAGCCATTATGAAAAGAGCAAAATGTGAGACATTTCTACCATAGCTGATAGCTCTGGATAAATCAGCTTTCAGTAAAGATGAAAATATAAATTTGCAAAAGAAAAGGGGAATAACTTAGAGGATAATCACCAACGCTATGAAATGGTTATGGATTTTTTTTAGGCTCCTTTAAAAACTAGGGCTCTTAGTTTAGCCTTAGAAGAGGCCCAAGAGTTATCAAATTTATTCTTCCCCAAAGTGCTGAATTTCCTAATAAAACAACAGTTCTCTACCTTGAATATAGTCATGAAAAGTATTCTCACGTACCTGTGTAAAATTATTTATCCCTCCTCCATTTATTATTTTTTAATTAAAAGTAGAGCCACGATTATCCCTAAAGGAAATAATTCTAGCATCTTTATGTTTTATTGGAATTCTTTATATTCCTTATTACTATTAACATGGCCTCCTTGCTTTTCTTAGAACAGCAGTGTTTCGTAGAAATATAATGTGAGCCAGATCTTTTTTAAAATGTGACCTGAATTTTTAAAAATTATTATGCTAACACTTCGTTTTATTTATTTATTTATTTACTTACTTATTATTTTGACTGTGCTGGGTCTTTTTTGTGGCATGTGGGATCTTCGCTGCAGCATGCACGCAGACTTCTTAGTTGCAGCCTGCGGACTCAGTTGCGGCATGTAGGCTTCTTAGTTGCAGCCTGCAGACTCTTAGTTGCAGCATTAAAACTTAGTTGTGGCATACAAACGGGATCTAGTTCCCTGACCAGGGACTGAACCTGGGGCCCCTGCATTGGGAACACGGAGTCTTACCTACTGGACCACCAGGGAAGTCCCCAAGTCACACATGTAATTTAAAATTTTCTAGTAGCTACATTTAAAAAGTAAAAAGAAGTAAAATTAATTTTAATGAAGTTTGTTTAAAGAAGTAAAATTAACTTTAACAAATTTTACTTAAAATGGTATAGGGACTTTCCTGGTGGCACAGTGGTTAAGAATCCACCTGCCAATGCAGGGGATACGGGTTGGAGCCCTGGTCTGGGAAGATCCCACATGCCGCTGAGCAACTAAGCCCATGCGCCACAACTACTGAGCCTGCACCCTAGAGCTCACGAGCCATAACTACTGAGCCCACGTGCTACAACTACTGAAGCCCGCATGCCTAGAGCCCGTGCTCCGCAACAAGAGAAGCCACCGCAATGAGAAGCCTGTGCACTGCAACGAAGAATAGCTCCCGCTCGCCGCAACTAGAGAAAGCCCACATGTAGCACAGAAGGCCCAATGCAGCCAAAAATAAATAAATTAAAAAAGAAAAGAAAATGGTATATTCAAAATATTATGCTTTCAACATGTAACTATTATAAAAATGACTAATGAGATATATTAACTTTTTTTCATACTAGGTCTTCAAAATCCGCTGTGTGTTATACTTACTGCACATCTCAGTTCAAGCTAGCCACGCTTCAAGTGTTCGATAGCCACATGTAGCCAAGGGCTATCCTACTGGGCAGCGCAATCTGAAATTAATAACTGTTCAAGGAACTGAAAGATTCTGGCTCAGTGGAAGATCATAGCTTCTAATGATCAAAGCCATCTAAAAATGGAATGAGCAGACTTACAAAAGGGTGAGAGCCCAGACTCTGGAGGGACTGTAGGGGGTCTAGACAGCCTGAGTGGTGTCTTATTTTTTTTTTTAAACTTTCTATTTTATATTGGAGTATAGTTGATTAACAATGTTGTGTTGGTGTCCGGTGTACAGCAAAGTGATTCAGGTATACATTTACATGTGTCTATTCTTTTTCAAATTCTTTTCCCATTTAGGTTGTTACATATTATTGAGCTGTGCTATATACAGTAGGTCCTTGTTGGTTACCCATTTTAAATATAGCAGTGTGTATATGTCAATCCCAAACTCCCTAACTATCCCTTCCCCCGACCCTTCCCCCCACCCCATAACCATAAGTTCTGTTCTCTAAGTCTGTGAGTTTGTTTCTGTTTTGTAAACAAGTTCATTTGTATCATTTCTTTTTCTTTTCTTTTTTTTTTTTAATTTTTGGCTGCGTTGGGGTCTTTGTTGCTGCATGCGCCGGCTCTCTCTAGTTGCAGCGAGTGGAGGCCACTCTTCGTTGCCGTGCGCAGGCTTCTCATTGCGGTGGCTTCTTTTGTTGCAGAGCACGGGCTCTAGGCATGTGGGCTTCAGTAGTTGTGGCTCACGGGCTCTAGAGCGCAGGCTCAGTAGTTGTGGTGCACGGGCTTAGTTGCTCCACAGCATGTGGGATCTTCCTGGAGCAGGGCTCAAACCCGTGTCCCCTGCATTGGCAGGCAGAGTCTTAACCACTGCACCACCAGGGAAGTCCCTGTATCATTTCTTTTTAGAGTCCGCATATAACATACTATATTTCTCTTTCTCTGTCTGACCTGAGTAGTGTTTTGCAGAGGGGACCGCCATATTAAGTGCTTCCTATGTGCCCAGCACTGAGATACGGTGGCAACTTTGCAAAAACTAACTCATTTAATCCTCCCAACAACTTATGGAGGCTGCTACTATTACCATCTTCATTCACAGATGAGAAAACAGAGGCACAAGGTGGTTAAGTAACTATTCAAGATCACACAGCAAATCAGTGGCAGAGCCAGGATTCAAACTCGGACAGTTTGGTCCGAACTCTCATTCCTAGCCACTAAACTCTGCTGTTTCTCCATGTATTTATTTTTTAAAGATAAAGTTAGTCATAAGGCAACATTGTTTTAGCTATTTCTCTCGTAATCTAGGGCAATGATTTTTCAAGCCATGTTGGGGCGTGTGTGGGAAGGGCACAAGGAGATGGGGCTCCAGATACCCTATCCACCCCCTCAGCAAACAGAGCAGCTCCATTTTACATACTGAAGTTCCACCTAAGATTTCATTTGGGGAAGAGGAAATCCATTGATCCAAACATATTGTAACTATATTATCAGAATTCTAATTTTCTGAGCCTCCTGTATCTCCCGAGCCTCTTCCTTTAAATAGAGTTCCCAGCCAGAAACTCATACCTGATTTTTTTCCCTGAACTTATTTAAAACAATTAAAAATTTTTTTTTCTTAAAGGGTTCACGTTATTTCCTCTTGCCAGGTTATTGTTATGCCCACCTAATTAGCATCTCTGTTCCTCCTGTCACCCAATCCCCATTGTTTTTCGGCTATTTGGTTCTTTTCTTAAAACTCAAGGTGATCATGTCATGCTTCACCTTGAAATCTTTTTATGGCTTTCCACCTCCAGGCAGTGTTTTATTACCCAAACGATTGGAAGAGTATTTACTAGAAGGCTAAATTAATTGTGAAACACTGAGCTCAATACATTTATTTTTTTAACTGCAGAACTTATGAGAGTGTTTCCCAAAGCATCTTACCACATCCCCTTTCTCTGCCACTACACATCCCTGGGAATTAGAATGGTGGAGTCAGTCTACCTGAATTGGAGCCAGTCCAGTGACTACACTGTGGTCTCCCCATCCATAAAATGGGGACAGCAAGAATAGCCACCTGACAGACTTGTTAGAAAAATTAAATGAGATGATCTATGAAAGGCGCTCAGCACAACATGTGGTACCTTAAAAGGTGGTGATTATTTTAATTATTTTTGGGACACATTTTAGAAACAATGTTCTACTGGATCTAGTTAAAACTCCTTAGCCAGGTACATCAAACCCTTCAAAAGCAGACTCCACCTACCTACCCACACTCCTATCCTCCCCTCCATGACCCCTACACACACACACACACACACACACACACACACACACACACACACAGATCTGAAAAAAATACACTCTGCCCT
>NW_020173731.1:3134248-3144695 GCF_003031525.2 Neophocaena asiaeorientalis asiaeorientalis | reverse complement strand
CCCACACACCTCTCCCCCCCCCCATGACCCCTACACACACACACACACACACACACACACACACACACACACACAGATCTGTGCAAACTGCACTCTGCCCTTCCCTGAAAATTCCATGTTCTTTCCTGTTTCTGTACCGTGGCACAGGCTGTTCTCTTTGTTTTGTTTCTTGTTTTTCCTATTCTCGCAACTCCAGGGTTTCTGGGAGCAGGGACCCCGTCATATTCTGCTTCCCCAGGGGATGACTGTGTCTGCTAACTAAGCCAGGCCTGGGCACTCTGGATGCCATATGAAATGGCAGCACAGCTGTGCATTCAAAACCAAATTTGACCCTGAAAACGTTTAGCATATCAGTTCAGGGATTTCTGAGCAGGAGCCACCTGTTCCCCTTGCTTGGCCCTTGCAATAAACCTTTCTTTGCTCCAAACTCGGACGTTTCGGTTTGTTTGGCCTCACCGTGCATCGAGCACATGAACCTGCATTCAGTAACAGGAGGATAAAGTCATACAGGACACGGTCAAATACTAGCAGCGAGTCAACTGAGACCTCTGGTGACCCAAGGTGACTCAGGGTGACATTTCATTTTGTTGGTAGAGGAATATGTGTTTAACGCTGAAACATGTATACTTTTCAATTAATGTTTGCATATAACATTTGTTTAAGAAATCAGTTTATTACATTAAAAAAAGTTTACCATATGGACACACGTCATTATACGTTTGTCAAAATCCACAAAATGCACACCACCAAGAGTGAACCCTAACCTACACTATGGACTTTGAGCATATGATGTGTTAATGTGGGTCCATTGACTGTACAAATGGACCACTCTGGTGCGGGGTGTCGACAGTGGGGGTGCCTGGTGGGGAGGGGACAGGAGATATAAGGGACTCTCTGTGCTTTCCACTCAGTTTTGCTATAAACCTAAAACTGCCTCAAAAAATACAATTTTTTTTTTTTTTTGGCCGCACCATGCAGCTTATGGGATCTTAGTTCCCCAACCAGGGATGGAGCCTGTGTCCTGCAATGAAAGCATGGAGTCCTAAGCACTGGACTGCCAGGGAATTCCCTACAATCTATTTTTAAGTTATCTAATAAAACATAAATTGTAATTAACATAGATCAAAAATTAAATCAAAATTAGTTTTCCTTTCCTAATATAAATCTACTGTCAAGTTTAGGGTACACCTAAACTACAGAACACTTCTAATGGCAAAGCCAAATATTCACCACACTCTACTTTCCAAAACTTCATAAAGACTAAACAATTCATTGTATCTTAGATGAATTTTTTCTTTCTTCTCTAAAGCACCATCAGCCCTATTTGAAAAATGACCCACATACAAAGTCAAGTGAGTGTGGCAGACCCTGTGTTCACACCCTCCCCTCTGCTCTTGGGTGGGGCATGCATTCCTCCTTGAGGTGTGTCTGGGCAAATGAAGAACAAAGTATTACATTGCTCTATCTCATCCTTCAATTCAAGAGGACTTTCTATAGGACTGTTTCACAAAAGGCCAATACCTTCAATGTGATCTGTCACAGAATGAAAGCATAAAACCAAAAAAGAAAGTGATTTGTTCTAATATGGATGCGCCTGTTTAGAGCATGTCAAAATAAAGCCAACATTAAACGCAAACCCCATCTTAGCATTAGAAGATCAATCACCCTGCAACACACGCTGACGGTAGAATCTGGACTTCACTGCTTTGTCCTTTGTGACGACCCAGTTGTGGGATAATCCAGGGTTGACCTTTGCCCTCTCACTGAGAGAAACAACACTCTGCTGGAACTTAATTATTATTATCATACACATCTCCAGACACCGCTCACTATGCACCTTACACTCTGGCTTTACCTGGTGATTCACAGAGATGCCTTCTCCCCATGCCCAGAATGACATGCCTTCTTTTCCACCTACTGAACTCCTGGGCATCCTTCAAGTCCCTGTTCAAAATGCGAGGGCTCTGTTCATATTTCACTGAGGCTTCCTCTCCCCTAGCTAGGGCTGCGGTGTTCAGTGGAGCAGGCCGTGCACTGCACAACTCTAAGGAGAGCCGCTGTCTTTCAGGCCAGCCCCTGCATTGCATTTAGTGTGGATCACATTCAGTCTTAGCTGGTTTTTACATGCTGGATTCCTCTATTAGTCTGTGCATATCCTGAAGGAAAAATTACAACTTATTTATCTTAGTTTCACCAAGTCCCAAAACAGTGTCTGGAACATTGCAGTTGTTCAGTATTTTCTTTAACGGAAAAATGTTTTTCAAAACTCTCAAATTGGAACAATTATACATTATTAGACACAGCCCTATGCATTTGCCATACTATATCTCTTCTAATATTTACAACAGCCCTGTAAGGTAAGTGAGGTGAGTATCACTATTCCCATTTTATTGCTGAGAAAACTGATTTCCAGAGAAGTTCAATAACTTTTCCAAGGTTACCTAGTAAGTGACAGAACCATAACTTGACTCAAGTTTAAGACTCCAAAGCCTGCACTTATAACTACTTAACCACATACCATACTGCTTCTAATGCATGCAAAGAATGTTTAGTTGTTCTCATTTAAGTTACTGGGAATATTCAAAAGTAAAACCACTGCATATATTTTCAAATGATCTATAATGAAAATTTTTATGAGAATTTAGACCAGCCTCTTGACCAACTGACGACAGCATTAAGGTTTTTCCTTTACACCGATACACACACATATGTTTAAGTATGTGTACCAAGAAGCAAAAAAAAGAGCCAACTATCAACCAGCAAGGTCAGAACATTTCACATGTTTATTGTGCCAGCTACCAAGCTACATATACCTGTTGGGCAGGACAGTCTCCTCTGCAGGAAGATAAATGTCAAAGGAAGGCCTGAACACTGAAACCAAAGTATAAACACGAAGACCAGTAGGAAACAGAAGTGCTCAGGTGAAACAGTCCCCCAGAGGATAAGAGGCAGCCTGTGGAAGATGCCAAGCGGAGAGGAAGACCTTCCTTGACCCCCAACTCCTTTGTGCAAATGGAAGGAGGGTGGATCCTGAGCGGTGAGCAAAGAGATCAAATAAGATCACTTTCAATAGGGACCGCTCCCCTCTTCTGCATCACCCTGAGAACTGGGCAATGGTGTCACAGGGCCCAGGACAATCACAGAGCTCTTCCTTGCCCTCGGGAAGGCTTGACTCTCAGGGGTCTGCCGTCATTTCAGCACTGGCAACCTTTCAACCACACCCCCTTACCTACCAGCCCATACGCCACATGCGATATGCTCCCAAGACACAAATGCTTGAGGGGGTTTCTCTCAAAAGTCCCTTGTCCTAAATGTCTGTAAGACTGAAAAAAAAAAAGCAGGGCTTGCTGGTTACAAAGGGCACATTGCTCTAAGAATCTCTTCTAAAGAGAGATAACGTGACTGTCTTAATGGTGAACCCTGGGTTTGCTTAAAGCCCAAAGAAAACAAGGTCACGAGGAATCTTAAAAGGAACAAAACCCCCATTTTACAAGCTCCCACAAAAAAAGCCTCGCTGGTCATGCTCACTTTAAATGCTCTTTCTTTTTTTCCCTCTTTTCCCTCTTTGAAGAGGAAAATATGGAAACAAACAAAAAAGCAGCTGCATCCACCGCTTATGTGGTTTTCCCCTTGATATGCAGCCGGAATGCCAAAACCCCAGTTACCCACTTGATTGTTTTTAAAGAGAGTAAATGGCTTTGGGGAGGAGAGTCTCATTACAACCTCCTCATGGGCTGAAAGCAAAGGGGTGCTGCCACCCCCAGCCCGTGCCCCATGCAAACTCTAGGGGGTGTCCCTGCTTCTCACAACATCAGAGCAGGTGTCTGCATCCACTGAAAGGTGTTAAGATCTAGGCCATGCTAAGAATAACAGGATGCTTCGAAACCAGGCTGAGGCTGAAAAGCCTGGCAGGTGCCAAGAGAAGGCGGCTGGTTCCTGGGGTTGAGCTCCGGCGCATCCACCCACCACGCTTGCACCCTTACCTCCCGCAGCTCCAGCCTCTGGGCCACCGCCTCCAGGCACTCCTGCCCCGTGCTCTCCACAGACAGCGTGCACTCGATAACGTTGCTGTCCAACAGGCGGATGCGGGTGACAAAGCAGTTCTTGCTCAGGACGTTGTAGCGCCGGGTCCGGCGGAGCTTCAGGCCGAAAGGCATGGCTCTGTGGCCCTCGGATGCTGCCCTCCTGTCCTGACGCCCACGCCCCTGAGACGGCCTTAGCAGCTTTGTGACTGGGCGATGACACTAGCACCCGTGCTCCTCCAAGTGCGGAAAAAGGCGTCCATGCCCGGCGTGGCGCTCTGGAGGGTCACTGCAAACAGAAAAGCAGCAGCAAGGTCATCACTTGGAAGGCAAGCTCCAGGCAGCACATATTCCACACACACAAGCATATGCCCCTGACAGATGAATGTCCAGATTCAAGAGCCAGCAGACTCTTGCTCCCAAGCGCCTTGGTCAAATCCGTGCACTTGACCTTACCTTACAAGGGTGATATGATAAGATCCACTTCATGGCTAGAGTAACTGACGCTCAGAGCGATTAAAAGAACTCATCTAAGAATGCACACGGCAAAGCCTGCCTTCACACCAGTGTCTATGTGACTTCGATTCACATGCTTTTTTTCATCGTACAAGCCTGCCTGCTCAAGAAAGCAGGAGTAGAATTTGAACTTTTTAAAAAAATTTCTAAATGTATTATCTCATTTCAGCCTCATTAACAACCCTCTGGGTGTTGACTGTACGATCCCTATTCTAGAGATGAAAAAAGTGGGGTTCAATGATTTAAGCAATTCCCTGATCCTGAACTTAAAATCTTACCTGATTCCTCACTCTTTGTAACACTGCCTCTTTACTTCCATTAACATTATTTCCGTTTATTTTCATTTTTTTCTTTTTTTGCGATACGCGGGCCTCTCACTGTTGCGGCCTCTCCCGCCGCGGAGCACAGGCTCCGGACGCGCAGGCCCAGCGGCCACGGCTCACGGGCCCAGCCGCTCCACGGCATGTGGGATCTTCCCGGACCGGGGCACGTCCCCCGCATCGGCAGGCAGACTCCCAACCACTGTGCCACCAGGGAAGCCCTTATTTTAATATTTATACTTATTTTCTTATTTACTTTATTACTGGATGATAGAAAATGGAGTGAATATGCATTTAATTATTAACTAATTATAAATTAGTAATTAATGATTAACTACTCAGCAACTTTTTTTCAAAAAAAATTAATACATGAATTTTTTAATGCACTTAAAATCACAACTCTATCCTTTTTTCACCAGATATTTAGACAGATGTGGGGAACCACCCTACAATCATTTTGTTCCTTTACAGAATTCTTGATGCAAAAGCCCATCACCAAATTACAGATAATTTAACTTACTAATAACAAGATTTACTGACACCCGGATGTCCCACCAAACGGCAGCGATGACATTACTGCCATGGACAACACGAGAACAAAATAACAACAGTAAAAGCGGCTTTACCATTCCGCCCTGTGCCAGCAATTCTCTCACTGGAAGGCTCGTTAAACTTATCTTCCAAAGAAGCCAGAAATGTCCACACGGTCTCTCTGTTCAACTTTCTGTTCTCCATGAAGTGCAAAGGACTATCTCTCGCTCATATGATTGTTCTGTTAATTTGATTCCCTAAGTCAGGCAGCCTTTATGCCCTTTATCCACAGAATTACCTCTGAGCGCCCTGACACTTGGATAGACAAACAGGAATAATTACTTGTAGGAATTCTTGCATTCATAAGTTAAATGGCTTCAATATTTAGAAATCACTCCTCGTCAGTACCCCCCGGCCTCACAGAGGTTGTCAGGACACAACCCTACAACACAGTAAAACACACTCCTGAGACTCCCTCGGCCATTCTTTGATGCCTGCCCTCGGCACATTCCTTAGCGTGACAGGTAGGTATTTTATGATGGCTTAAAATACATATGCTAGAGACTTGGGCTTGGTAAAATAGATTAACATTTCTAAATCACTTTATGTTGGCAGAGTATCATGTTTACCTGCAAGGTAGGCCAACCTGATGATCTCCTGGTATCTGCAGAAAAAAATATGGAGGGACCCACCCAGAAAAGAAAAACAAAAGAGTATCAGAATTTAAATACAGAGTCTTTAAGAGTTTACTACTCCCACATTCCATCAGCTTGCTAAAACACAGGGCAGAAGACACCAAGATTCAACTCCTATATTAGCTAGAGAGCCTCAAAGAGAGAAAAATATTTGCTCTGTGGGCACAAGTCACATTTCTCATCCTGGGCCGGGCACTTTACATTCGGGTGTGTCTCGCCTTGAACACCTAGGAAGGAATGTGGCTGGCTTGGTGCACTTTTATCCCAGGCACCACTAAACACCATCTCAGCTACATATTTGACATGACACAATCCACAATGCAGTTAGTGAGATAAAAAGTAAACTGCACAACAATGTGTACAGATGATCGGTTTTTATAATAAATAAATGGGAAAAAATATACAACTTCACCAAAATGACTGTTATCTCAGGGCTACATGGTGATGGTATCAAACGGAACTCTTATTTTATATTTCACACATAGTCATCCCTCTGTATCCGCAGGGGGATTGGTTCCAGGATCCCAGCAGATACCAAAATTCGAGGATGTTCATGTCTCTTATATAAAATGGCACAGTGTTTGCAAAGAACCTATCTCGTCTACTTTAATTCATCTCTAGATTACTTATAATACCTAATACAATGTAAATGCTATGTAAATAGTTGGCCAGCTTGGCAAATTCAAGTTTTGCTTTTTGGAACTTTGTGGAATTTTGTTTTAAAAAATATTTTCAGTCCAAGGTTGGTTGAATGCGCAGATGCAGAACCTGTGGATACAAAGGGCCAACTGTATTTCTGAATTGTTCTAACATTTTACAATTGCCTTATTTTTGTAAATAAAGATTCTTTTAAAATATTTTAGCTACAGAAAATATCAGGTGCAACATCTGACAATCTGGCAACACATCTCCTAGAAAATAACCATTTTAGGTTTAAAGAACTTTTAAAATCTTCAATTTGCAAGACACTTGCCAGGTAAAGTGTCAACAAAAAGGTTATAAGAAAACTGGTCTGGTCCCTCTAAAAGTCAATGTCCCGAAACAAGAGCTGAACAGGAGGGATTGGAGGCAGGTTGGTCTAGAGTAAGAGAAATTCCGGAGTTATAAAAGCAAAATGCAATGTGTGAGCCTTAAGCAAACCCAGGTTGGAAAGAAATAGTTATCAAACACATGAGACCATCAGGGAAATCTGAAATAGAGAGCAGAAATGAGATGATACGAACATAGGCTGGTTAATTTTCTTCTGTTTTTAATAGTGGAATTGTGGTTACGTAGGAGAATGGCTTTAGGAGATGCCAGTGGATATATTTAGGGGTAAAAAGACACTCACGTGACGAGAGGAGGGAGAACTGCAATTGAGCTGAGCGGTTCTCTCTAAGAGCCAAAGTTTAATCTCAGGGAACAGAACATTCACAAACCTTGGTGTGAGAACTGGATTCACCCAGAGAGGCCTGGAGTGAGTGCCCAGTTACTAATCCTCAGTCTACTCATCTGGAAAGATAGCCCCGACCCCAAGTTTGTGAGGAGTTAATGAGAAAATGTTTCCGGGGTACGCTCAGTAAGTGTGGGTGTATTCCCTTCCTATGCCCCTCACAGTGAGCTGGGTTTGCTCAAAGGATAGCAGAGCAGGTGTGAAAAGGACTTGAGTACCTTGCCACCTACTGTGGACAAAGCCTTTTAAATAGAAAAAAGGCAAAACAAAGAATATAGAGTTTAACATGAAACAATGACAATTCCACAGGGAAACTTGACCAAGTGTAAAACGAACCATGGACTCTCCCAGAACTGCTACCTTGTCATTCCCCCAACTGACATCTGGAGCAGAAAGGAACTGGTCATTTGACGAAATGTCCCATTATGAGCCCATTCTCAGTGGGTTAGAAGACTGTAGCCTTCTCCTCAATCCCTTATTTCAGTCAATAACATGTGTATAGTGTCTGGTGTCAGCAACTGGCTTTTTGGGGTTTTTTTTTTTTTGGTAGAAGATTGATTCTAAACTGCCTTTGGGGGACTTCCCTGGAGTGGAAGTGGTTAAGATTCCATGCTCCCAACGCAGGGGGCCTGGGTGGTCAGGGAACTAAGAGCCCGCAAGCCGCAACTAAAGATCCCACAGGCCGCAACATTTAATTAACATTTAATTTAAAATAAATAAATAAATAAACTGCCTTCGGTCCTATAATCCACTAGGCTGTGTCTCTACAGCTGCTAGCGTATCCCAGTCTCTCTCACACTGAAGAATCGCCCATAGGTGTCTTGGTTCCCAATCAGAATACTGGAGGGAAAGATCTGTGTCAGATTCTCTGTCAGATTCAGCTCTGTGGTCTCCTGCGACCCTAAAGTGGAGTTTTGTACATGGCAGAAAGCTAAATAAATATTTGTTGTTACAATGAAAGAAAGAGTGAATCCTAAAAATAGTTGAGATTTTGAAACCAAGGTAGGACAGGGGCCTCCAGGTGACCCCAGTGAAACTTGAGGAATCTGAAGCCTCAGATAGGACTGACTTGGAGGCGCTTAAGAGAGGCTTAAAACTGTGGAGAAATGGGATGAGAAGTTATTCAGCTCACTGGTGCTTTTGGGGGAAAAAATTTTACCCAGATTTTGAAAAGAACATTCCCACCACCCAAGTTTCCCTTCTCCAGCCCTTAATGTGCCTTGTCCTGGAGGTGGTCTCGAAGACTAGAGAGATGCCATATCCCCTGGAAGTTCTGTGAGAAAACTACAGAACTACCGATTGGATAGTATTCTAGTGTGCCCATGACTGCCGAAAGCAATTCGTTGGGATATTTGCTGGGTAAACACCACACTTAAATGCCTTTTATGGAATAGGCAACAGTGAGAGAGAACATACAGAAAGCTTCAAAGTCACTTCTAAAACCCTCTCCTGACTAGCCCATCAGATTCCCCAAACCTCTAATATGTATATATCCATCTTTGACTATCAGCTGTGAATCTCCAGTACCCTGTACTCTTCTTTTTCCTAAACATATCAACGAAAACCCTGCAAGTTGAAAACACAAAGCAAAGACAGCTTTCTCATAATACAGAAAAAAGTGTTTGGCTGATTTAATAACTCTTTAAATAAGCTGGGTTAAAAGTAGAGAGATCTTTCATAATGTCAACCAAATACAGCTTAATCTTCTTTATTGATTTACCTGTACAGTCTTTAGAAAAATGAAAGACAGAAATTAAAACCCAAATCTTCAAGATGGTCATCACACTTTCTCTTGATTTCCCATGCTATATTATACATACTTGACATTTTTTTCTCCTAAATGTGAGTTCTGAAATCACTAGCCGAAGCTAACTGCTGTTCAGCTGCATCCTTTATTTACCAACAGCCTCTGGAATTTTTCCAGTATTCCATATTATTACAACTCCCAAGCACACCTCACAGAACTATGTAACCCTGGTCTGGGTTTGAGAAAGGAAAAATTGATGTAACTATAGCCCATCCTGTGTATAAACCTGCATAAGGCCCCGCTTAGTTTTCAAAAATACTATGCCATTTTCCTAAGGAGAGTTTTAAGAAAGGATAGGGCTAGAGGGGATGAAAATGTCTTCTCTGATTCCCCCTTTAAAGAATAGCAGACAGGAAGTTCATTTTGTCCGGTGAAAAATCAGACTATTAGTTTCTACTATAAATTTGATATATACCCATATATCAAATTATTTTTAGCCAAGTAAAAGTTTTGTGCAAGGTCTAAAACACAAATCTCTAACTTTTAGTTGCTAAATAACTACAACAACAAAAGCAGAATGGTCACCTTTTAAAATTCCCTCATTTCTCTCCTACTAACTCACTCTCAAACATTCAACGGTGAGATGGAGAAAAATGCGTCCCAAAACACATTTTCCAACATTCCCAGGCACTAACCGTGTGGTTGACCTTTCAAGCCTTTCTTAAGCTGTATTTAAGGTGAGAAGAAAGATTCCTGCTATAGAACCCCATCACAGGGATACCTCACCTACATGAAAGGTAGCTACACAGCAACATCTATGTAGAATATCACTGAAAATCAGGAAATGGAGCCCAAACAGCCTTTGAGCGTTCATATATCACAAAGCCCTTAAGTCCAACAACATACACTTGCTTGCGAAAACAAAAAACACCCTCATAGTTCATTCACTGTAACCTTACATACCTTGCTTCTTAGCCCTTAGCAGATTTTAGATAAGGAAAAGCACCTTGACAGGGCACAAAATTGGCAATGAGAGAGGTGACAGGTAAACTGTAAAAATAAGCCCTCCACAGCATGGAAAGCTGTACTGAAAACATCCTGTAGTAAATGGGAACGATTAAATAACACCCAGCGGGCTCCGGTTAAGAAGGCAGAAAATGAATATATATATATATATATATTTT
>NW_020173731.1:2944427-3133708 GCF_003031525.2 Neophocaena asiaeorientalis asiaeorientalis | reverse complement strand
GGCACGAACCCGTGTTCCCTGCATCGGCAGACGGACTCTCAACCACTGCGCCACCAGGGAAGCCCTGAATATATTTTTAAACAGTCCCATTCATGGTGGTTAAGAATAACAAGAAAAAAAATGGTTCTTGAGAGGTAAAGCTTCCATCACCTGGAATCACTTTTTTCCCTAAGCAAGTGGTTCCCTATCTTTTATTCCTGCTCTAACACTCAGAAGCAAACCAGTTTCAAGAACTGGTTGCAAGAACTGCCATTTTGGGGCTTCCCTGGTGGCGCAGTGGTTGAGAGTCTGCCTGCCGATGTAGGGGACGCGAGTTCGTGTCCCGGTCCGGGAAGATCCCACATGCCGCGGAGCGGCTGGGCCTGTGAGCCATGGCCGCTGGGCCTGCGTGTCCGGAGCCTGTGCTCCGCAACGGGAGAGGCCACAACAGTAAGAGGCCCGCGTACCACAAAAAAAAAAATAACTGCAAGTTTTAGCTGGGGGAGAGGGAAGGGAGGGGGAGAGAGGAGGGGAGGGCAGAGAAAAGGGAGAAAGGAGGGGAATGGAGGGAGGAGAGCCCTGCAGAAGGCCACTCTGGGAAAACACGGAATTGAAAAAGCCCCCCAGGTAAATGTTTCAAAAAATCATTTCCCCACCCCCTGCTTTCTGAGGTTTCTAGAGAGACATGATCCTCCCACAAGAAGGACCTTAAAATGTGAAATTTTCCATTTTTCACGTTACTGAAAACTTTAAGGCACTGAAAGTACATCTTGAATATAAATAAAATAATACGTCGTCAGGATTTGCTTAAAAGGAACGGGGTGGGGGAACTGTGCGCGCAGTGGTGGAGGGGGTTTGGTTACAGATGACGCAGTGCTGGCCATGAGTTGACAGCTGTTGAGGGTGGGAGCCAGGTATATCAGGACTCATACCACTCTCTACAGTTTTGTGTGTGCTTGAAATTTTCTGTATTTAAAAGCTGGCAGGTTTTTTTTGTTGTTTGGTTGGGGGTTTTTTGTTTGTTTTTTTAATAAAGAAGTATTTCTTAAATGGTACTTTGTAAAGTAACCTGGTATAACAGATAACAGTGCCCACTTTGCAGAGGTGTTTTACAGAAAAAAGGGGTCAGATTTTTCCCTCTACCCTAAATCCCTCTTGCCCTTCCAAAATAAAACTTGTATTTAACTAGATCAAATTGAGAGTAGGAGTTTTTTATTTCATTTTTAGAAGATGACAGGAAAAGTTTTGTAGGTAAAGTGACAAGTTGGATAGAATACAGAGAACAATCAATCAGACCTAAGAGAAGGGATTCTTCTCTGTCCAACTTGCATAATCACCTGTATCAAAATACCTGACTCGGGCTTACTCCTCAAATGAGCTTTCTCTGTTTATTCATGCCAGGAATGCTTTGTCCTAAGAGACTCCACCCTTCTTTGGGAGACCGTTGAATCTGCAACTCTCAATTCCAGTTCCTTCTGTCAGTGTCTACACCCATGGTGATGTGTGTCCTGGAATGTCAGAGCTAATCACAGCCCAGAACCAGAATAGGAGATTCCTGCATGTGTCAGAACCCCAGGAAGGCAACAAGGGGCACCTCCATGTTTAAAGGGGATATACGATGCCGGGGTACCCCGCTGAGCTTTATCTCCAAAAGCCCTATGAGATGGCTGTTCCTAATACCCCATTTCACAAACTAGGGCATCGAGACTGGAGAGGTTAAGAACTTACCCAAGAACTTGCTAGGTACTAATGACACTATCTGACCCACGTTCTTATTCAATGAACCATTCTAATAATATCCAGAAAGTGGGTTGGAAACCATGACCTGGTGATATAAAAATAACAATGACAAAAGCAAGCCACCACATTCTATAAGGAAGACTGCGACATGCCATCTGCAGTCTGCCTCTGCGCACCCACAGTGGACTTGACTCAGCTACGGTGGAGATGGATCCTGAGGCAGGTGACCCATCTTCAGCCCTAGGATGTCATATCCAGAGGGCACGGCGGAAGAATCAGGGTCCTGTTCAGGTCACACCGCCGCCACCCCCAATGCCTCTTACCTAGACAGCTTTCCTGCTACAGTCCTGGTCTGTGGTCTGTGCCGCCCAGTGTGGGTAATCCTAGCAGGTCACACACAACCTCTTCAAAAACCAATTTCAGAAACAATCGTAAGAGCAGCCGGAGAGGTTTTTCCAGCCGGGTCAAAGGACTCACTTGTCAAAACAAAAGAAACTGGCTGAAGGTAAACACACCTTCAACTTGCTTCACCCTCCTCTGGGATTTGCGCCCTGAGGGCACAAAGCCCAGAAAGAGAGGGGCTCTTCGTGAGAGGCTGCTGCAAGTGACGTCCCTCGGCCAAGTTTCCACACCTCCCTTTCCTCCGCTTCCTTCCTGCCCTGAGTTCCCTCGACTTCCCTCACAAGTCCAGGGCTTTCGGATGGGAGGACTCATCTGTGTCACTTCCTCTCCAAACATAAGCAGGAGCCAAAGCATCTCTGCCAATTCTCTCCCCCCTGGGTCTGTGCATCCAGTGCCCGGCTTCCCTGGGTGAGCTGTCTTGTTCCTGGGTTTCTCCAGCCCCACCAGTGAGCCTCTCCCCGATGTGGGGTAATTTCCACGCACAAGCCATTTATAAGCTCTATCACCATGGCTCAGCGGCCTCACTTTCTGCATTCATAACACGGGGGTGATAAGAGTCCCCCTGCAACACACAGGGTTGTTGGAGGACTTATAGGAGTTATTACTATATAGGGTGCTGGTCCAGCGCCTGGCATGTGGTCGGCACTATGTATGTTTACTCTCACTGCCCTTATTATCGTTGCTATTTCACTAAATATTGCAGAAGCCCAAGGAAACCCAAAGTACCTGCTAAGCCCCAGAAGAGAAAAAAATCTGCTTTCCAACAAGCCAATAGTTAGAGAATGTTTAAAGTTAAGGCTATTCATCATAAGGAGACAGACCATGAATGAAAAGCAACTACAGGTCCCACTGATTGGGAACCGTGACAGGGGGTGCCTAGTGGGTTTCAGATATGTGACCACTCCAGTGAGTCAAGAATACAACCAAGTGGGTTCTAAAGTGTTATAATGCAATCACTTCTTCAGAGCCAAGATGCTGAATCCGGGGGGAGAAAGGATGAAAACAGGTATGAACTAGTGTCAGCTGTTAAAGAGTTGTATAATCCCAACTGATGTAACCAAATGTTAATTACTAATGGGAGAAAAGGAAGCTTCTAAATAGATGGTCATGTGACACGTACGTCCCTTCATGTAAGAAGACTACGTACACACATGCACGGCAAACCCATCCTAACTGTCCTTTCTTCTCTTTGTCCCCTACCTGGTAGGTAGACACATACACACACCTTAAGTGGGTACTTGGTAAAACTTACGTTGTACTAAGTAGCTCTCAGTAACAGTACAAAGAAAAGGCATCCGTCTACCTCTAGCAGAGTAACTTCGCTGTTGTAAAAACAACTTGTTCTCATCCTACGATTCCTGTTACCATCAGTGACCTCAAACCTGAAGATCTGCTCAGCTGCCTGCATCTCGCGGAGCAAGTCTGAGCCTCAGGAGACAAGACGCTGTCTGTCTTGTCTCTCCCCCTGCATGGGGGACGTCTGTGCCCTGTGGGATGTGAGCCTGGTAAGGACCAGGAGGGCAAATGTCAAGTGCTTCAGTTCTCAAGTGGGACGTTTAGCTCTTAAAAACTGAAAAACGTACACATGTACACTTCCTAACAAATACATATCTAATAAATGCAGCAAAGACTATACAGAGTAAACCTCATTCAAGAGGCCCCCCCCTTTGCTCTTTTGATTTATGCTTATGTTTCAAAATGTTAAGGATTTCAAATTTCCCTAGAAATAAACACCATTTACTGAAATCTTTGTACATAAGCAAAAAAAAAAAAGAAAGAAAAAAGAAATTCCTGGGAAAATACATGCATCTGTTCTTCAACTAGATTGTAAGAGGGCAGGAACCAACAATGTTTTACCCAACTTTTGTAACCCCAAATCCTTCTGCACTATAATTAACACATACTCTGACTCAGTAATGCCACTTTGGGGAAACTAATTGGAAATAAAAGCAATGAATCTTAAGGATTACATATAAGGATGCTGCAGTAAACATCATCTGTAGTAGAGGGTGGGAACTAAGAGCAACCCAACCCAAATAAATTCTGCAATTGCCACATTATTTGGGGTATTATACAGTTATTAAAAAATTAATAACATCTGAACCTATAAACTCAGAGCAACAGCCATGAAAAATTCTGTAACTATTGGCTTGTTGGAAAAGTTGCAGAGTAATACTTAAGGGAAAGACAAAGCAAAGCCAGTCATCTTGCACATGTTTATGCTTATATAAGCTTGGAGAAAGGTGTAGAGCATTTCCATCCATCCTCAGAAGGATGAAAGGGGCAGCAGAACATCTACTTTGTCTTTAGTCTTTGGAGTATTAATATCTTATTAGACCAAAAAAAGGTATTTTAAACCACTTAGCCTCTGCCTCTCCTAAATTCTACATGAAGGCAATTTGGAAGAAGTCCTCCTTCAGGAGTAGTATTACATCAGCTATCATGTATCATTTCAGCTAGAGTATTATCTGAGTGGTTACTATGTGCCAAAATTGGGCTTAAGACTTTTGCAGGCCTCATATCATTTAATCCTCAAAATCCCTATTTACAGATAAGAAAACTGAGACTACATAACCTGTAGACTACATAACCAGTCCCAAAGCCATCAGGTAGCAGAGACTCCCTCCAAGCCCAGTCTTTCATCATTAGATTATACTGTAAGATGCACATTTGCTATCTATGTCCTCTTCATAAATATCGATATTTAGCACACTGTCTCATTAACCACATGGCTTTCAGCATCATACATAATCATCCCATGACTAAAAGCAAAAGGAAAAAAAGAAAATTGCTTGGGATCAAGCATTCCTTCTCAAAATTAGAACTGATTAAAACCACTTAAATCTTGGAACTTGCATGAGTTTTCATTCTTTTGAATTATTAGAGTTCAAAATGTCATTCATTCTCTACTTTAAAACTTTTAATAATCTTTAATACTTTCTGATTATAAATTCATTATAAGAAAATTGGAAATCATGGAAAACTAAAAGGAAAAAATAAAAGTCACCCATAATGTCCCCATCCAGAAATCAATTTAAAACTTTTGCATATTTTATCCAATTCTTTTAATTAAATGTATTTTAAATTTGTTTACACAGTTGGGATTGTACAACACTGAGATTTTTCTTTTGTCTGATTCCTACTTATTATTTTCCCATATTACTAAAAATTTTTCAAAAACAAGTTTAAACTGTTACATAATATTCCATGGGATAGATCAACATTTATGTAATCATTCTCCATTGCTGAAGTGTTAGGTCGGTTCTGATTTTTTGCCATTGTTCTAAAAGATTTGCCTAGACCTCTGATCCTTTCTTTAGGTTAGATTCTTAAGAAGGAGTGTTATCAACTCAAAAGCTATACGTTTTTAGAAGTCTCAAACGTACTCCTAAATCGATTCCCAAAGGACTGTAAAATGTACAAGCCATGACAAATTGCTAAGACTTCCAATTCTTTACCTGTAAAATAACTGAAATACTGTGTTTTCGTAAATACTTTCATTAAAAGCTGCATAAAGTAAACAGAAAGGAATCAAACGTGGAGTCAAAAGAACCAAGACCAGGTTAAAGCTTTTTTCTCTTACAGGGTTGTCTTCAGCACGACTCCCCAAAAGGCAGAAAAGCTTCAGTAAAGGAAAACTTCAACCCACAAGGGATACATCAAAGCCCCAATGCCCCCATGTGACAGGAGGTCTGGGCAACAGAATGCATCCCAATATCCAACTTGCAATAAATGGGATCCCTTCTCTCCAGAGCTACAGTGCTGTGTCCCATACCACGACTTCAGAAGCAGCAGTTCTAAGGATAGCTTTTGAGAAATAGAACATGTTGCCCCCCCATCAAGTGGGAACTATGGAAGTTACTTGGCCTAAACATCAAATGACTGTACTTCCTTATATTTATATATCATTTCCTCAAAAACTATTATTCACTCAGCACAGACTACTAATTGTGGGAAATCCCAAAGAACAAGTAAAGACACCCTCTCTGCCTACCGAGTCGTAGGAAATGCCAGGTAAGGCTAAAACCAAGAGCAGCAGATACACTGCGCAGCCGGGAAGAGATTAGCCCAGACAGAGCAAGGGCAAGACGGAAAGAAGGAGTAGATGAACATGCACACCAGCCACCTGGAGACCTCTAGGCTTCAGGATAACTTACAAAAGGCAGAAAGGGAAATGACAAAGGTTCGTGGCTCAAGAAGACCTTCAAGTACGCAGAGGATTTTGGCTAAACGTTCTGTCCAAGCTCATTGTATTTCACACAAACACAATAGTTAAGACAGAAGAAACGGAAGGTCCAAACACAGTCAGCACAAGAATAAAAATTAGAGGGCTTCCCTGGTGGCGCAGTGGTTGAGAGTCCGCCTGCCGATGCAGGGGACACGGGTTCGTGCCCCGGTACGGGAAGATCCCACGTGCCGCGGAGTGGCTGGGCCCGTGAGCCATGGCCGCTGAGCCTGCGCGTCCGGAGCCTGTGCTCCGCAACGGGAGAGGCCACAGCGGTGAGAGGCCTGTGTACCGCAAAAAAAAAAAAAAAAAAAAAAAAAAAAAAAAAAAGAATAAAAATTAGAATACTCTATGGATCTTACTATCACATACGATATTTTGAAACTGTTCCATTTACCCAAACACTGGAACCATAGTCATTAGTTCTCAAAAGCAGTTAAGTCAGAACGGTAAATGGTAATACAGCAGCTAAAACAGGCAAGAAGTGAAGAATGAAGATCCCATTCTACTACCTGCTCCTGGACACCCGGAAGAGAGAGTGAACTGACTTGGAAAAATGAGATGACACTTAGTCACTTATACACAAGGTTAGAACGTTTAGATGGTAGCTAAACACATCGAAGAAAAATTACCCAGGGTGACCATACTTCAGTAACTCATTCCAGTAACAATCTTCACTGTGTTGAAATTTCTCCTTTGTAAAATATACTTAAATCTCTGATTCTCATTTTATCCATTTCCTCTTAAAGTCTTTCACCTTGAAAAGGGCAACTGGGAACCATCATCTCTACATCACACCTTCCAACATTTAATACTTAGTATGACATGCACTGCCTCAGATTCTCCAACTTAAATCATCTTTCCTTTCTTACCTTCTCTTTTTAGGTTCATCGCCCTTTAATTATCTCTGTAGTTCCCTATTAACTCTAAATTCTTATTTTCTTCTAGTTGCAGAAGTGAAATAAGACAAGTTATCTTTACAACCTATCTCATTTTCAACAGAAAACACAGTGCACACAAGTGGAGTTTTCCCATATCTTTACTAGAAGGAAAAGATCTCTCACTAGAGGAAGAAACCAAAAAACAAACCGACCAACCAACCTAGTCCTGTTCTCATTTGTATCACATAAAGAAGAATAGGACAAACGAAAAAGAAAGTATAAAATAGGTCTGGAATATGTAGGTTTAACTCCTTGCTCTGTCTGGTTACTTTAGTCCAGTCAATAATTAGAAATTTAGAGCTAGAAGCTAGGAGATCGCTGAGTTTAACTGAAAAACCACTTCCCAACTGAAAAATCACTTCAAACCGAGGAGGAGAACAAGACTTATATGCTAAAAGCTCCATGTTTGATGAAAGTAGGGGATTTCAGAAACCCCGCAACAAAAGATACAAATCCAGAAGGAAAAAACCCGGGAGAGCAGGTTAAATTGGCCCCCTGTTCGCCTACCTCTGGGAGGCACAAGGTAGCAGGTGTTCTGTTTTGCGTTGCGAGTGTGTAGGTTGTGAGTAAGGAAGATGCGGAAGTAGGGCAACTGCTTGAATGTCTTTCTAAGGAAGTGTTACTCCTCCCGGTCTAGCTGGAACAGGAAGTCAGAGGGCTCCAAGAGGGAGGTCTCCAGGAGGGAAGGAGGAAGGGAGAGGGGTGTGAAATTATCCGACAAGATTGGATCATGTGGAAAGCTGTGTAAGAGGCATTTCATAAAGCCATTAGAGGTGTGTGGGAAGACTTAGATGTTTAAAGAAAACCAAGCAAAGGAAAAGGTGAAGCATTTACCAACTCAAGGAAAAACAAGAATGTGTTCGAAAAAGAAAATGCAATCTCAACACCACACTTGGCTTAGCTGTAACCATTACTTAACATATTTATACTGAATAGAAAGCAGTGGACTGAGTCTAACCAGAGTATTCATGCTGCTAATCATTCTGGAAGGATGGTGGCAAGGAAGACTCGGTGTAAGTGAGATCAAGTCCTTACCTCTCACTGCCACCACCACCAGCATCCGAGCTAACATTATTGAACACTTACTGTGTTTTTTATTTTTTAAACTACTGAGCACTTATTAGTTGGCCTCCTGTCTCTCCCGGGAGTCAGGAGGCTGCCACAACACAAAAGGCACCATGCAGCTTCCCAGACTGAGAAAAGAGGGATGTTTCTCTAGGAAGGAAAGGTCCCCTTGAATATCTTGAAGCCAGCCTTTGGAATTCCTTCAGTGAGAAGACGAGCATCTCGCTCTGTTTCAGGAAGTCTGTGGTAAACGCCAGGAACAGGGACCCATTAGAAGAGACTAGATGAATAAAGAAGGGCCCATGGACACTGAGCTGGAAGAAGTGGACCCGAAGAGAAATCTGAAATACAGCTGACCTAGACCTCCAACTCCCGATGTCCACCACTCAAATACTAGAGGCTAATCTAAATGCAAACACAGATGGCTTTTGTACTGAGCCTAAATCCATGAAGACGGATGACCATGAGGGCTGAAGACATCCTGGCTTCATATGTAAGTGGTGATTCCTAGAGCACAGACATGTACAGATGCTGGCATCTTTATGGGTTCAATGAGTGAAGGTCAGTGAGTTCTAGTCACTAAGTGTTCAAGGCCAAAAGCCAAACTCCTAATTTTCCCAGAAATTATAGTTACCATTTATGGAGCATTTCCTCCACACTAAACTCTGTGCATATATTATTTCTAGTACTCACATCACCAACCTTGTACTAGGCATCATACCCATCTTATACAGATAAGTAAACTGAAGCTTACAAAGTTTAAGTAACTTACCTAAGACAACACACTAGCTAGCAGTGGAATTCACACAGTCTCCATTTGGCCATGTGGTTTCCATATTCCATAATATCTTACAGTATGAGCCTCTATTATGACTCTTCTAGAGTCTGGAGGAATACAGGGAAATTAATCTCTACCAATGGAAATATATATAACTCAGAGCTCACGACCTACTGACAGTGTTGAACACAATTAGTTACCACATTAGAGAAATGCACTCTTTGAATTCCTAAGGTTAGGACAAGAGGAACAAAGTTGCTAGATGACCCAGGGTCAGGAGAAAAAGAAAGAACGGAGATTAGAGGGAGTGGAGGGCTAGAAGCCAGGTCTTTACTCCATGTGGGCCTGGCGTTTGCTCTAGACACATGCCTGGCATTTACCAGTATTGTTCCTCCTCTGTTTCAAAAACAAAAACAAACTCCTTGGATCCTGACATTCCTCCCACTAATGAACAGAGGCTCATCTTGATACCGTAGGACTGACTGAAAAAATAAACCAAAATGTGGGGAAGTTCTTAGACATTTACATGACAAACTGGCGTATCCCAAGGTTTAGCTTTGGCACTTCTCAGGAAATGTGGAAAAACTGACCCACTGTCACCCAGAGACACGAACCTTCTACTTATTCATGTTAATTTGTGCACTTTGGTCAAACTCTCCAAAGCATCTTTTCACTCTACCAACAGAATAATAAATACCAGATAAATATGTGAGTTGACGGATGTGTTAGTTAACCAGATGGGGGAAGTCCTTTCACAATATGTATGTACATCAAATCACCACGATATTCACTTTAAATATCTTAGTTTTATATGTCAGTTATACCCCAATACAGCTAATATTTTTTTTAAGCTTTTAATAATACCAGAAAAAACTATATGCTTTTATATTCTCATGCGTAAATGCAGCAGAAGTGAACACAAATTGCACTGCACCCACTCCTCTTAAGCTAATGCCAATATTAAAACAAATTCAACCAACAAGGACCTGCTGTATAGCACGGGGAACTATACTTGATAATTTGTAATAACCCATAAGGGAAAAGAATCTGAAAAAGAATATATATATATACACACACATATACACAAACACACACACACACACACACACACGTATGTATGACTGAATCACTTTGCTGTTCACCTGAAACTAACAGAGCATTGTAAATCAACTATACTTCAATAAAAAATAAAATGTACTGAAAATGACATCTATGTAGACGCATTTATTAGATAATTCGAGTCGCCAGAAAAAAGAGAAAATATCTATAAAAACATATAGGAAACAAAAAAAGGTACCCAATTAAAGAAAACTAAGAGAACAAAAGTAGAACCAGACATTTATGTAGTACAAATATTGAAAAAGCTAGAAAGTCTTTTTTGAAATTGTTTAGACCTAGTGTATCATTTTCACTGCAATCTTTTACCTATAAACATAAAGGGGAGTTTTTAAAATTAGTTTTTATTGTACGATAGTTGGCTTACAGTGTTGTGTTACTTTCTGCTATAAATTTAAAAAAATAAATAAAATAAACAAATTCAAGTAAATTATGCCTATTTGCCAAGGCATGTCCTAAAGTCACCGATTCGTGGGTAGTTCACATATGACTAGAGAAAGGAAAGGAAAATGAAGGAAGGACCAAGCAGGAAACTTACTGAGAGGTCTCAAAAAATAGACTAGAATTAAGGAAGGTGAATCAAGGACTGTGAAATCCAATTACGAAAGCAATAGGGAAAAACCTTAAATCAACCTACCCTTTGCAAATAACATAGGAAGAAGGTAGGAAAGCATCGTGTTGCAACATAACATGCTTAACAGTGACTTAAAGAGAAGCCGGCTTCGGGGGAAGGCCTCTCTCTGACATGCCTGGGAAGAAGAGACAGAGGATGCTGTGGGTATGATCTTCAGGCCACATAATCAGCTGCATCTGAGGGAGGGCAAGGTTGTAAAGCACTGCAGGATGGCCTTCCCACTCTGCCACGACATCCCTCCAATAGTCCAGGCAGAGTAACGAGGGCAAACGGATACAAAGCAGAGCTGGGACCAAAAGTCCACACCTAAGCACTGAACCCATTCAGCCCAAAGACCTCACCTTTACGAGAGGATGCTACTGGTGACACGGGGGAGAAAGTGAAGGTTCTGTGTACACCATACAGCATTTAAGCCAACCTTTGAAACAGAAGAACATTTCTATCCAAACATGAATTTTGTACTGACCACAGGCCATCTTCCCACTTATGAGCCAAGAGAAGTAAATAAGAGTCAAATTTGTTCTCTATTAAATTAAGGTTATATTTTAGGACAATGGCCTAACCCACATTTTTAAAAGAAATTCATTATTGCAAATATTTATCAAGGACCTACAATGTGCCAGGCACCATGCTAGACAGTACAGATAAAACTATTTAAAAGATACGGGCTGTGCTGTCCTCAAGAAGCCCACCTACCATAAAACACCTTAATCTCTAAAACAACTGTCTGTACAGGCACTCAAAAGACTGAAATCACTAAAGCATCCAGGCAGGGCAGTATCATAGCTGAGCACGTAAAAATCACCAAATAATGCAATGGCATAAGTCTCATCTTTTTTCTTAAGGACATTTGCCCTTCTTTAAATGTCAAATACCAGAACACTAAGGAATACCGTTAACTTTCACTTATCCAGCTCATTTCCACTGAGTCACCCTGCAGACACTGCAGATACCAAGATGAGTACAGTCCAGTACTTGTCCTCAGGAAGCTCATAATCTAGTGAGGATGAATTGTTAAGAATCAGAGAGTGCAAAGAGCATTCTCTGGAAAGAGGTTTGAGAGCTGTGTTCAAGAAGATTTTTGCAAAACTGACACAGAGTAATATTATTGCCTTTTTCTCCTTACAAATTTCCCCACTGCAAGCTCTGACATCAGAGCAGGCTCTTGACCTCTCTGCTATGGTGGAATGTACTTCATCAAAACAAGCTTGCTGCCACTTCTCAAATTACGAAATTCACTCTCCCCTCCCACTATGGCATTCAAAGACATCTGAATTTTCCCTGGTCTATGGTGTGGCTAAAGGCTGCTCCCAAAGACTAAATAAGGTGATATGAAGAAGGCCCTTTAAGATATATGGTCTGGGCTTCCCTGGTGGCGCAGTGGTTGAGAGTCCACCCGCCGATGCAGGGGACACGGGTTCGTGCCCTGGTCCAGTGGGAATCCCATGTGCCGCGGAGCGGCTGGGCCCGTGAGCCATGGCCGCTGGGCCTGCGCGTCCGGAGCCTGTGCTCCGCAACGCGAGAGGCCACAGCAGGGAGAGGCCCGCGTACCGCAAAAAAAAAAAAAAAAAGATATCTGGTCTGTGCCTTCCTGAATACTGTGGAGGAGGAAGAGGATGGTGATAATGACAGTGATTAATAATCGCAGCTTCAATGGACTCAGCATTGACTATGTATCAAGCATTGTGCTAAGCGGTCTCAGCTCATTGTCATTTAATGCTCATGAGAGCCCTACGGGACAGGTCTATTATTTAATCCCCAGTTTACAGATGAGAAAATTGAGGATTGAAGAGGTGGAGACTTTGCTCAAGGACACAAAGCTAGAAAGTGGCAGAGCCGAGCCCAGGTGTTTACCCAGTGTACCATGCCCTCCCTTAGCTGCCTTTTCCCCACATGCAACAACCACCTGCAAGGAGCAGGAACCCCGCATGCCTTTTCTAACCCCCAAGCTTTTAAGTGCTATTGCCTCTGAGAGGTCCTACTTTCCAGTTGACTCCTACTTGTCTTTCAGAACTCATTTGGTGTCACCTTTCTAGGAAACTTTCTAGACTGCCCCTCTCTAAGGTTTGATGTCTCTTCTCTGGATTTCCCCAGCCCGTGGGCACGGGCCCTCTCTCTCAGAGATCGTGCCATGCAGTCCTGAGCTGCTCAAGGTCATGGGTCATTTCATACTCAATTTTGGAGCTCCAGAGCCTTGTGGAGCGCTTATTCAAAGCAGGCATCAAATCAACTGTGCTGGTTGGTTGAACAAATGATTGAGGAGAGAGAACTGAAGCTAAGGGTTTATTCCAGAACATTCTTTGGAGCCAGAGATACCCAAGTTCAAGTCCTAACTTGATTTCTTACCAACTTGACCAACTTAACTTTTCTTCTTTTTTTTTTTTTCCCCACCTTAACTTTTCTAAGCTTCAATCTCCTTTATAAAACAAAGGCTAAGAGTAGCATATAGCTCAAAAGGCTGTTCTGAGGATTAAGATTTAGAAGCATAGCTCAGTAAGTGGCATATAGTATGTGCTCAGTAAATGTCAGCTATTAGTACTAGTAAATTACAGGTCAAAAACCAACTCGCCAGTAATAAAGGACTTCGCCCTTGGTACCTAGCTCCTCTCTTCCCTCCAATCTCAAGGCTCTGAGCAGATACAGAGTTACTCCCCATATAATATGGTTACAGGGTGGGAGAGATCACTTCCACAAGCAAGCCGGATCCCTTCCAGAGCTAAACATTTAAAAATTACTTAGGTTTTTCAATAAAGCTTTGAGGGGAAAAAATGTTTCACACATAACCTTGAATTTAACCTTTTCTCCCAAGACAAGCATTTCCCTAGGAACTCATGACCCAGCTCAGAATAAAGCAGCTGCTACACTAACAACTACCTCTGACAGAGCACAGAGTAATATTATCATGCTGATCGCTAGTTCAAGTTTAAAAGCTTAGTCATTTCACACCATATGGGTCAAAACATCCTTGGCTATAAATTAGACCACGGAGCGTATCCCATTTTGCATATATAAGTGACAATACCATGAAAGATGTCAGAATTCATAGTTATATTTATGCTACTTTAAGAAATGTAATTTGCTTAATACGGTCTAACCCCATATTCAGTGCCATAGGAACAAACTGCTTTTCAAATTACATTTTCTTTAATAGGTTTTAAAGCTCCATAGATTTCATTACAATAATTATGTAGGACTAGGAATGGCCTGGAAAAATTCTAAGATCAAGCCTCATTTTATATGTTCTCTTGACGCTGTAATGTCATATTAGTTCGTGGATAAAACTGCGATGTAAGAGCTCTACAGTGGCTGCAGACGGCCAATGCTGCTGAAGTATTCCAACTTTTATTTACCGGCCTTGATAAAGCACCACTGCATCCCCTCCTAGGCTTACAATGAAAACTTCAGAACATGGAAAGTTGGTTTTGGAAAGAGACCAGATGAGATGCAGTACTCATCTACGTAGTGGCCAGAGCAAACGTGCACCCTTTTCCTTCCGTGCTTCATTGTTCTTGTCCACACTGCCCCTCTCCAACAAAAGGCTTATTTACTACAGTAGATCTTAGTCTAAAAAACCATAGTCTAAAAAACCAGAACACTAAGGAAGAAATTTGCTTTTTATACACAATTTTAATCTACTCAGAGGCACAGTGAGATCAGTGAAGATGCTCTAAGTTGATATGCTGGCCCATGTGTTAGACCTATTTTATGTACAAGGGCAACACATACAAGGTCACATATATATATGATGAAAAGCTGCTCAAATCTGAAATATCGGCAGAATGATTATACTGGGAGCAGCTTTTACAGAACATATTCTTATAGGCATGTGTCAAAGAAAGTAAGAACAACTTCTAAAGTAGTGGCACTCAACTTGCGTGAAGATAACCAGTATGCAAATACACAATCCACCAGTGTCCTCTCTCCCATCTTTAGTGCCTTCCTTTTTCTCTCTTTTCTTCTTCTCTCTTCCTATATTACACTAGTGGTCTTGGCAGCCTACTGCATGGTCTAGCACCCCCGAGGTTACAGAGGTTGGGGATTCCTGCCATATAACCTTATGCTTTAATGCTTTCTGGTCAAAATAGGAGCCAGCCCTGGATATACTTCTCTTTAACTGCTGAGTTAACCAACAAACAGTATGCCCCATTGTGTTCCATCATCTAACTTTAAGAAGTTAGAGCTGTTCTTTTTTCTGAAGGAGTGGAAAGAGAAGATGCTAGGAAACTGGTTATATAGAGGAAGCTCTTACCTGAACAGCAGCGAGGCAGAGAGGAGGAAAGCTGACAAAATACTTGTGTAAAGGAAGAATGGCCTCTCCTGACATTTCTAAGGCCAAGAGCCACTACTACACTATTGGATGAAAGAGAGGCAGTGAGGGCAGGTGATTCTGTTCCTTGACAAGATTCAAGGAAAGGAAGGAATGAAGTATAATTAGCAACAATGACCACGTGTCATCTTCACCACAAGTAAACTTAAGGGAAAGAGATGCCTGCAAGACCTGGAATTCCTCTTGTCCAACTCATGAAACTAAACAGGTCTTGAAGATTACTTAACTCGCTTTAGATCAACCAGCAATAGTCCGAGAGCTGGGACCAGCATTGGTGGTGAGATGTTTTCTCTCTCCTTAGCCTCATCCCGTAAAAGAATGGAGACACATCCAGTTACTCATTAAGGTGAAAAAGATCTAAAGACTCAAGAGCTTGGGCTTTGAAGTAAGAGAGTCCTGAATTTGAATACTAAGTTTGAATTTTAACTAACTGTAAAATCTTGGGCAAACTATTTTAACTCCTCTGAACCTCGGTTTCCTCATCTGTAAGATGAAAGTAACAGTAACTACACTTCACAGGGTTACTGGAAGGATTAAATGAGACTCTACATGTAAAGCAGTTCAAGTATTTGGACCACAAATAAACCCTAATGAGGTTTCTATTAATATAGCTATTACAACTGGAGGAAAGATGGTTTAAAAAATTAGCACTCAAGAAATAAAAAGATTTGAAAGGTGACTCTAAGAACTAAAATTTATTTGATAATGTCTGAAAAATAATTAAATAACGTTAAGGTGAGAAATAAGAATTAAACAGTCAAAATGTCTGCAATAACTCAAAGGAGCCCAAATAGGAAAGATTTGCCATCAATTTGAAGTAAATTTGCCATCAATCTACTCCAGGAGAAAACATATTTAAACAAGTTATCAGATTAAGATAGGGCAGGAAGAAAGCTTCACGACATAGCAAATGCTATTATTCTAATATATTTTTCACACCCACAGACAAACAACACTTCGTGTTTCTTTTCTAAACATAAAAATAAAACTCTACTGGCATTCATGGTCCTGAGCTTAGAATGTACTCAGTAATTTTCCATGTCACTTTTGTGCTCACAGATTTAGAAATGCACTTCAGTTCCTAACCAAAATATTTATGCTCTGAAGTATTTATTGCTTCTGCTTAACTATATCCCAGTGTACAGATGAGAAAGGTATTCGAGAGGAAATGTGGAATAGTGTGCAAAATGTTCTAGAGCAGAAGGTCAAGCAACGGAACATACTTTACTTTATAAGTGTAACAGGATAGGGCTGGAAACAGAGTGAGGCTTCGCCCAGCCCCGCCTGGGGAGCTCAGCCCAGGTTCTCAAGGCAAGGAATTCTAGCTCCAGAGCACACAGACCGAATGCAGGACTAACACCAAGTACTGGAAACCCACCCAGACCCCAGCCAGGGGAAAATGGGTTCCTATTACCTGCCCCGCTCCCCCAACTTCAAACAGGTTAGCAAATCAGAGGTTTTCTGTTTCTTTTTTTAAGCAACACCTTTATTTTCAAATAAAACATTACAGATGAAAGCAGAACTGACTTGCTGACACCCATATATCCTCTATGACGCTCCCCCCCTCTGACACCTAGCCCCAAGTCCTGGGACCCCTAAAGTGACCAGAAAACACAACTTGAAAAGACAAACTAAATGGGAGCTAGAGAAAGACTGGAAGACCCTCAAGAAAAATTTATCTGGAACATGTAAATTTCCATCAGTTTTAACTTGGTTTTTTACTATACAGAATTGCTTTGGTAAATCATAAAAATTCTGCACAAGAATATACCAATTTTCATGGTTAAACAACAGGGAAAAAAGAATAGTAGAATTCAATCAATCTAGCTCAACCTAAATGTTTTTTAAAAAAGTTATAAAACTGTCAGAAGAAAATACATTACAAATGTGAAGGTAGGGGTCTTTCCTAAATAAGATCCTGGCCTCAGAAACCATATCAGATTTTATTACATAATCTAAAATTCCTGCATGGCTAAAGACAACATAAAGCAGGTTAGAAGACAGCCACTTGGGAGAAAATACTTGTACCATATACAACAGACAAAAAGTCAATATCAAAGAAATCCTATTACTCTATAAGAAACTAGAAAAATGGACACTTTACAACTGAAAGACACAGGACTAAAGAGCATATGAAGACATTCAAACGCTCTAATTATCAGGGAAATGTAAATTAAACACACATAAGGGGCCATTTTTTTTAACTCTCAAATTGAAAAAAAATTAGAGATTGATCATTTCCAGTGCCGATGAGGATATGGTGCTTGTTATGGGAACAGACACAGGTAAGACCTTTTTAAGGGAAACCTGTAAAAACTTTAAAAGTGTGTATGACCTTTAACCCAGTAATTCTACTTCTAGGAATCTATCCTACAAGATTCTACATGTATTTATGTAAAAGGCCGTTTGCCTTAGCATTATTTTTAATAGGGAAAACTTGATACAACTGAAATTTTGTATGGAACGTGGTACAAACATTTAAAAGAACTAGGATGTGTACATACTCACAGGACAGGGAGCTATTACCACACATCTCTGTGTGACAAAAGCCCAACACAGTTTCTAATTTGTTTTTTAAAATTTTCTTTACATTTCATGTTGTCTATGCACACGCATAAGAAAAGGTCTGGGAGGACATACCCCAAACTGTCAGCTGTTGGCAGGGTAAAAAGAGGAGAATATAAAACTGTATCAGGGACTTCCCTGGTGGCGCAGTGGTTAAGAATCCGCCTGCCAATGCAGGGGACACAGGTTCAAGCCCTGGTCCGGGAAGATCCCACATGCCGCGAAGCAACTAAGCCCACGCACCACAACTACTGAGCGGGCGCTCTAGAGCCCGCGAGCCACAACTACTGAGCCCATGTGCCACAATTACTGAAGCCTGTGCACCTAGAGCCCATACTCTGCAACAAAGGAAGCCACTGCAATGAGAAGCCTGCGCACCACAAGGAAGAGTAGCCCCCGCTCTCAGCAACTAGAGAAAGCCCGTGTGCAGCAACGAAGACCCAACGCAGCCATAAATAAATAAATAGATAGATAAATACAAACAAACTACTATCAGCACGTTGTTCCCAATTTAATAACACACACACACACGTACACATATCCATGCATACATGCAACACAGAAAAGGACAAAAGAGGTGATATAGTGATTATTCATGGGTGGTAGGATGCTGGGTGATTTATTTTCTGCTTTAAAAAATTTTCTATATTTCTTACATTTTCTACAATGATCATTATTACTTTTATATTTAGAAAAATATCGTGTTATGCTTAAAATGTTATAATGAAGAGCTTGCAGGAGCTTTAAAAAACTTGAAAAAATAGTATTTATTTCCTGTCCCAAGTATAATAACTATTTAATATAACAGTATTTAGAATTCTGTCCCAAGAACTAGACTAGACCCAGGGCAAAGTCCTCCTTGCTCTTTCCATTTTAACTCTGATTCTCTAGACATGGCTCACAACCATGATACAGATTAATTTTAATAAAATCATATAATTAACTACAGGCTCTAAACGTTGTCCCAGGTCACTAAGACCTAGAATAATTATAGAAGGTATCATGGAAGAAGGCAACATTGGGCTGAATCTTAAAGAATTCAGAGAAAAAGAGGACATGAACCCAAAAGTCCCTCCAATTACCTCACTATTCATCTCTTCTCAATCTGATGGCTATGTTTGAAAATTGCCACTTAAACACCTAGCTTCCCAAAAGAGACTCATATATGACTCCATAATAATGAAATATATACTGAAACATATCTAAATATGCACACATATATTTAACAGTGTATATTTTTAATCTATATTTTCAAATTCCTACCCTAAAAAGAAAGACTTCAAGGCCAACAGTCTACAAGGTATCCCGGTAACACTGCTGGTGGTGTAACTTTATGGCAAGCAATTTGGCAATATCTACTAAAATTACAAATGCACAAACCCTTTGACCCAGCAATCCTACTTCTAGAAATTTATTCTAAGACTCATATGTGTGTGAAAAGATTCTTTGTAATTGCAAAATCTGGAAACAACCTAAAAACCCCATCACAGAGGACAGGTGAAATAATGGTATGTACATAAAATGGAAAAGTTAATGAGGAGGCCCTATATAAGCTGAAATGAATGGATTCTAGGATAAGAGACAACACTGATATAGAGCAGGAGTGATGCACTAGGTTTGTGGAAACAGTGGGGGGAGGGATATATACGTCTGTATGCATACAAAATATCTCTGGAAGACTACATTAAAAACTATTAACAATTGGCCTCTAAGAGGGGAACCTGAGGCTGGGGATCAAGGGTACCTTTAAAATTTTGCATTATGTTCATCTTTCACCCATTCAAACAAAAATAGATATAATTTAAATTTTAAATTTAATACACTTTATCTCTGCCCTCAAAAGAAAACTTCAAAGCCAACACTTTACATAGTAAAACTGTCCATTTATGTGAACTCAGAAAGTCTGCCAAAGTTCACGTCACTGTAATTTTTTAAATGGTTAATATGTCAAACTCTCTGTAAAGTTGTTATATGACTTCTAATTTAAGTATAAAATTTCAAAAAATGCCTATGAGACAACTCCAGAAAAGAAAATAATACTCAGCTTTGTTTGATGTCTGATACGGAAAACACTCTTCATATTACAGGAAACTCAACTTCAAAAGCCAATACATTTCCTACAGGAACTCTTGGTCCTGGGGACACATCTGTACCAGCCCCTTGAGGAGGGAAAGGGCCAACGGTCCTACCTGCGAGTGTCTGCCAGCAACTCTGTGTGACACTTTCTCACTGTAGGCAACGAATCACAATTCCTGTTGATGGCATTTTGGCTCACCACTGGTCTCACCAGAGTTCCACGTCTATAAGGAACCTTGGCTACTGCAGAAGCGGAGCGGATGAGGGGATATTTTGTTACAGCCTATCTAAGGTCTTCATGAGAAAGTCTGAAAGAAACATGAAGCCATCAAGGCCTGCCCTGGCCTGGCATGACAACATCTGTAGGGCATGTCACGGTGCCTCGGGTCCCTGCATTATGAATATGAGGAAAGCACAGAGCCATTCCAGGGGGCGAGTGCAAGCATTAGAGGAAAGATTAAAAGACACCTGGTATTTGGTAATTATTCATTACTGTGAGGAACTATGTCAAACACTAACAACAAGAGTAGCTGAAGAAAACTAACTACAATAAAGATTAAAAAGTATTTTAATTGACAGGCTGTGCAGTTTTAAGTCAACACCGAAGTTCAAGGAATATTGGGGCAAACAGTTGAGATTCATCTGGCAGAACTGGGAAAAAATGTTAAATTTTCTTTTCATATTTTGATTATATTAGGGTGTGACTATAATAATATTATAGTCTCATAAACCATAAGAGAGCTGGTTAAACAGAGAAAACTTAATCGATGAAAACGTACTAAGAATTCTATGAACAAGTAGCTATAAACTCTTTAAGAAGGGACCCTATTTCATGTTTATCCCTGTTGAATTTCTACCTAACACTGCGCCTGGAACATATTAGGAGCTTAACAAACACTTGTTAAGGAAATGAATTGAGATCACCAGGTGTAGAATAGAGAAAAATTAACTTAAAGCCATTTTCCACGCCATGTACTCAATTCTAAGAGAAATTGTTGTGAAATGTTTTTATTGTGTTGGTTAAGAGTCTGGGCTTTAGAGACAGAGATCTGAGTTTAACCCAGTTCTGTTTCTTACTAGCCAGGTAAATGATGTACGCTTTACACGCCTGTTTTCCCAGGGGCAAGGTAAGCCTCTTCTTGCTACAATACAACTCAGAGTGGCAAGGATTAAATAAGAAAAAATATATGCATTGAAAAATATTTGTTATATTAATTAAATATTTTTTTATCATTTAAAAGCTAAGGAAAATGATAGGCATTTTTATCTAAGCTTTGGGGGAAATATAGCATCTGAAGGTCAAGGAATTAGAAGAAATTATCAAAGAAAATTATCAAGAAATTATCAAAAAGAGTTATTTTTGGCTGTGTTGGGTCTTCCAAGCTGCGTGCAGGCTTACTCTAATTGCGGCGAGCAGGGGCTACTCTTCGTTGCAGTGCACGGGCTTCTCATTGCGGTGTCTTCTGTTGTTGCAGAGCACGGGCTCTAGGCATGTGGGCTCAGTAGTAGTGGTTCGCAGGCTCTAGAGCTCAGGCTCAGTAGTTGTGGCACACGGGCTTAGCTGCTCCGCGGCATGTGGGATCTTCCCGAACCAGGGCTCAAACCCGTGTCCCCTGCATTGGCAGGCAGATTCTTAACCACTGCGTAACCAGGGAAGCCCCAAAGTGTTATCATTCTTATATCAATTATTTACATAGGATGTAACCAGATTTCCCTCAAAGTTTTTTAACAAGACAGTAGAAAAATTAAATGAGAAGTTGTTGAAATTTGTAATTTAAAAAACCTACTAACTACTACATATAAAATAGATAAACAACGAAGTCCTACTGTATAGCACAGGGAACTATTATCAATATCTTATAATAACCTATAATGAAAAATATGAAAAAGAATATATATATGTATAACTGAATCACTTTGCTGTATACCAGCAACTAACACAACACTGAAAATCAACTATACTTCAATAAAAAAATTTAAAACCTACTAATATATCTTATAGGTAATACATATTAGTAGCCTAACCTTACAAAAGTATCTCAAAAGAAAATTCCAACCCAAAACAACAAAATCCAATTAACAGAGGGATTCTGAGTTTTAAATTCAAACTGTGAAAAATAATCATATTGGTTTATATTTAGCAAAATCTACCATTAAAGAAAAATATAGGGCTTCTCTGGTGGCGCAGTGGTTGAGAGTCCACCTGCCGATGCAGGGGACACGGGTTCGTGCCCTGGTCCGGGAAGATCCCACATGCCGCAGAGTGGCTGGGCCTGTGAGCCATGGCCACTGAGCCTGCACGTCCGGAGCCTGTGCTCCGCAACAGGAGAGGCCACAACAGTGAGAGAACCATGTACCACAAAAAAAGAAAAATATAAATACAGTTTTGCTAAAAATAAACAATAGTATTATCAATAAGAGAGCAAGCACTATTTAGTGTTACTATTTAGTATTTACTATGATACTATTCTAAGTACTTCATAAGAACTAACTTCAAAATAATCTCCAACGATACATAAGAGGTAATCTGACCTGAACTTATATCGAGTATTGAGGTTGGCATGGGAAAAGACATGAGAAGACATTCTGGGCATGGCTCCTTTGACATAGCTCAGTAATCAGAGGACTAAACCTTATTTAAACACAGCCATAAATTTATCGTCAGCTTCCCCTCTTCCATTCTTATCTCCAATATGCAGGTGTATAGTTGCAAGACAAGATAAACTTTAGAAACAGAGTTTAAGGAGCAGAAAAATAAAATCCAGCATTGCATTTTCACTTCAAATCTTTGTTCAGGATTGCTACATTTCCACCGACTCCCCAGGGGCTCGTTCTTTCCTCTCAAAGCAAAGTGCAGCGCCTTAATACATGGTCTTGTGCTCCTACTATTGTAATGTCTGTCTATGAACAACCAGTTGGGGCAATCAGCAAAAATCATATGACATATTTAGTTGCAGGAAGAGCAGAGATTAACGTCAGCAATAATTATGAGCCATTTCATTTTATCTGCATATAAAATATTTCTATCTGTTCAGGAGCAAACATACCTGACGTCACGTACTCCAGTAAGGTTTGCCTTATGTCTTTTTACTTGTTTATCTTAGCTTACAGTTGAGTCTCTGAGCTTTCCCAGTAAGGACATGCCTAAGGCAACAGATGGTTTCTGGGACTCTACGCATTCTGAACACAGTGCTTTCTCGTTCCTGGGAAGTGTGAGAAATAGTCAGGAAACTCAGGTACCTTCCCCCAAATGCAGAACTAGGAAATGGTGATTAGAATGCTACCAGTGAGGTCACCACTTCCCAATTCCTCCTCACTAGTTCTGGAAATGAGGGAGAGTCAACTTAAGACTAAAGTCTTCCAACTTACGTTACAGAACATAAAGCACTGCCACTGCCTCTGCCTGAGCCCCACCTCTGAGATGACCTTCACACTTCACTGGAGGAGTGAGAAAATACATGAGGACTGTGACCCCAGTCAATCACCATTTAGCCAGACAAGGACCGTTTCTCTCACTGCTGCATCCAAGCACCTCGCCCAGCCCTGGCAGTGGGGAGCTGCCCCAAACCTATCATGACTGAGAACCAGCTCCTCATTGGCAGCTCCTGATGCATTAGTCTTCCCTAATCCTTAGAGCAACATTCTGGAAGTCTGTGTTCTTCCCACCAAACTAAAACTGCCTCCTGCCCTCTATCACCTTCCCATAGCTGTCACATCCAACTTAAAGCAACCAAATGACAGGCACCAGAGAAACAGGCTTTCAGAAACAGGAAGTCCACAGACTGATGTCCCAGCCCACCACTAGATTACATAGTTCCAAGGTACCACTCTGCTCAGCCATGGCTGAGTTCCACTGAGGGAGGGACCAACAGGTAAACAAGATTTATTACACCCCAGGATAATGGGCTAAGTCCAGAATTCTAGGGGCTCTTTCTGCATGAGGTAAGGTACAGATTGAACTCTGAAGGACAGCGGAATCGGCTCCATTTAGGAAAAAAATACCTACTTTAGAGTAAGGAAAAGGGTTTTGTGTTATGCACACAGGGGGTAAAGGAAGATGGGGAATTCAGGTTGACTCAAGTCCGTAGTGTGTTTAACTCGATAGGAGGTGACACCGTCCCCCAGGGTGGGAATAGAGGAAAAGGAAGAGGTTTGAGGAGAAAGCCAATGAATTCTGTGTGTGACATTCTGAGTTTAAGATATTTACAGTCAATCACATGGAAAATCCAATGGGCAGCTGGAATGTGGCTACCCAGAAGAGAGAGGGGTCTGAGCTACAGACGAGCTCAGAAAACAGTGTCAGAAGAGCAGAAGGTCACATGCGAGACCACACCTGCATTCAACAGGTGAGCAGTGGAGGAGAACCCTCAAAAGACAGTGAAAGGGAACACCCAGGGGAGGAATAACATCAGGGAGGTCCAAGAAGGTAATGCTTCAAGGAGGAGGCCATGGTCAATGTCAAATTCCAAAGGAAGGTCAAATCAGATGAGAACTGAGAAATATGCACTAGCCTTTAGGAGATGACTGGCCCCTCTGCCAGCCATATGCATGGAGCCAACATCTGAATGAGAGATGCAGCCATCCCTCAGAACTTTCTCGAAAACCTTAGCTACAAAGGAAAGAGTGCCCAGTCTCTCTCTCTTTTTTTAAGTTAAGAGTTTGTATAAGCAAAATATATTCCAACCTGGACCGAACTGTCAGTTCAGAACAGATTTACAATGAACTCTCCAGGGGTAAATCCAAGCCAGACAGACACTGGCCGTGTCAGCCACGCATCCTTGGCTCAGACAACAGACAGATTACTCTGCAGAAAGGAAATTAAGACCAAGATTACTAAGAAAGGAAACCAGGGCCCTGATAACAAGTGTGGAACCATTAACACCATTAAGGACCAACTTCTCAGAACTAGCAAAAACTAATTTTCAGCAGATTTTTTTTTTCTTTTTGAAAGATAAAGGCTCTTTCTAATGTTTATAGAATGTTCTTAAGTAGGCAAGAGCACCAAAAGTTTCAGTTGGCCATAAGACACGGTAAATCTGAAACTGCCTCTTTGTGGTGGAGGTATTCTGCTGGGTGACCACCGCTAACTCACCAGGAATAAGGGGGCTGACTCCTTGCAACCCACCCAGCCCAAAACAGCCCCCTGTGAGGGGAGAGAGACCTCTAACTTTTCTTTGCTTCCCTTTGTTTGCTTTTATTTTTTATCTTTTTCAGTCCAGATGACTGGTCACCATAAATAAGAAAGTCTCACTGTTGCGTGCAGCACAGCAGACAAAAAGACACATCTGCTCACAACAGCACTCATGTTTTACACCGAGGAAAGGACCATTTTAGATGGGTGTCTAGCTACACAGCTGTGATCGAGTTAAACAAAAATTCAGAAGCAATCTTTCTATTGGTCCCGAAAAAAACACCAAACTATTCATAGATAGCACCTGTTTTCTTTGCAAGTAATGACTCATAAAACTCCTGTGCTTTGTAAATTTTATTTGCGAAAGAAAGAAAAAACCTTTCACAGTCCCACATATTTAAGGGAACAAACTATGGAAGGTAGATGGTCTGAGTCAAAGGTAATGAATGGTTAACCATTATTCATTCTGAGCAGTAGGTCTCATCAAAGATTAGGTGCTATGTCTGGCATGTTGCAGGAGTTAACCATTAACTTACTGCCTAACAAAAGCCCTGACAATCCTTCCCAGCCCTCATGCCTGCAAACCAGACAGTGAAAAGGCAGGAATGCCTCCTGTTTCTGAAGCTGCAGATATGGTTAATCCCACAGCAATGCTCTGTCAATAAAGAACATCTCAGAAGTCAAGACCTCAACATATGTACCTTTTTTCAATTAATCCTGAGTCAGGAGAGGTTCACCCTGGAATATTAAATTCTAGAATGAAAATCTCAAGAGGTGTACATAACACCTTTTAACCCTGAAACTACAAATTAGCTGTCACAGAGCTAAATTTACTCTTCGCTGGGATTTGGAGGTGTTAGACTTTACCATTATTTTCACCACACTGATTCCACCAACTTTCTTTTGTTATGTTCAGTACCAACTAGCAATACAGTAGGAGGAAAGACCATTCATTTACATTTCTTATATGGCTACTTTAATTTATCAATCCTTTCTAAATACACTAAGCTCTGCCACTATGAGATGGTTTGGCATTCTGGGGCAAATAAGAAAAAAAGCGCCCAGTCACTTCAACTCTTCCTTCTTCACCTCCCTCGCCCCCTATAACCTCACCTCAAAAAGCTTAATCAGGGCTTCCCTGGTGGCGCAGTGGCTGAGAGTCCGCCTGTCAATGCAGGGGACACGGGTTTGTGCCCTGGTCCGGGAAGATCCCACATGCCGCAGAGCAGCTGGGCCCGTGAGCCATGGCCGCTGAGCCTGCGCGTCCGGAGCCTGTGCTCCGCAACGGGAGAGGCCACAACAGTGAGAGGCCCGCGTACCACAAAAAAAAAAAAAAAAAAACAGAAAATAACAAGTGTTGGCAAGGATGTGGAGAAATTGGTACTTTTGTACCCTGTTGATTGGAATGTAAAATGGTACAGCTGCTAAAGAAAACAGTATGGAGGCTCCCCCCAAAATTAAAAATAGAACTACCATATGATTCAGCAATCCCACTTCTGGGTATATAACCGAAAGAACTGAAAGCAGGATCTCAAAGAAATATTTGCACACCCATGTTCATATTTTTTTGCACTATTCACAAAGCCAAGAGATGTAAGTAACCCAAGCGTTCACTGACAGATGAATGGATAAACAAAATATGGTCTACACATTACAATGAAATACGATTCAGCCTTAAAAAGGAAGGAAATTCTGATAAGGTTACAACCTGATGAACCTGGAAGACATTATGCTAAGTGAAATAAGCCAGTGACAAAACGACAAATACTGTATGATTCCACTTATATGAGGTATCTAAAACAGTCAAATTCATAGAGACAAAATGGTGCTTACCAGAGATTGGGGGGAGGAAAAGTTGTTGTTTAGTGAGTATAGAGTTTCCATTTTGCAAGAGGAAATAGTTCTGGAGATCTCCTGCACAACAACATGAGTATACTTGACGCTACTTAGCTGGAAACTGGAAACTGGTTAAAATGGTAAATTTTGTTTTCTACCACAAATCTTGAAAAAGAATTTAAAAAACAAACCAAAAAACCCTAAAACAAAGGAAAAAAAAAAAAAGAACGCTGGTTCAAACACCAAACTAAAGGGATTTTAACTCTTGAAGTACATCTGATCTATATATTTAACTAAAAAATGATCCTTTCTGGAATAGGAAGCAGCAGAAAAACCTAAAGGTAGTTGGGGAAAGCAGTAGCGCAGAGGTTATAAACTGGCAACCTGAGAATGTCATGCAGTCCACCAACACTCATTCGCTCATCTGTTCAACAGGCACTTACTGAGCACCTACTATATGCCAGGCACTGTTCTAGATGCTATGAATACAGCATCAATACCAAACAGACTAAAGATCCTGCTTACATTCTGTTGTTTTGTTTGACCCAGATACTTTTATTTTAAAATTTGAATTTGTTGCCCCTATTTAAAAACCAAGACGTCTCACCCCAAAATGCAGATTTCCATTAGCTCTTGAAAAAAAAAAAAAAAAATCTGATAGCAATGGCTTGAATTTCAGCCTGGCAACAAGGAGCTGGGACTGCAGTGACTACCGCACTGCCAGCGGAAGGACTCTCTCGTTTGCTGTGGTCCCCACCACTCTCTTTGTGACTAGAGGCATGCTTTCTTCATTTATTCTTCCAGCAGAGCCCTAGAGGCACTGAATCTATAATCTGCACTATTTTGCACCCGGGGTTCCAAGTCAGACTTCACAGAGTTAGAATTCCACATCTGCCACTACTAGCTAAGTGACTTGATCTAAACTCTCTGCCTCAATTTCCTCATCTGTAAAATGAAGGGATAATAATGGTACTTACTTCACAGGGTTGTCACAGAAATTAAATGAGACAATGGATGCAAAGGGTTTAGCACAGTGCTTGGCACAGAGTAAGTCCTCATTAAATATTTGCTGTTTTTATTTTTGTGTGTGTTTTTTTGTTGTTACTCTCATCATCATTACCATTCTTGTTAGGGCAAGAAGAAACGATTGGAGGGAATCCCAGGACCCATCCAGTTATGAAAGACCCCCTCCCTGTACCACCCACATTCCCAACAATTTTTCTTTTTTCTCCTTTTCTTTTTTTTAAATCCAGGATAATTTTGAGAGTTGACTTAGGAAACCCAGGTGGTCTTTTACCATCCGGCCACTTCCAGGCTACAGATTCCAGAGCAGCAAGCATATTCAACATATAGCCCCGAGGAGCAAAATTAATAGTCTGAAGGTGTCCTTAAACAGGATAAAACACCACACTTTAAAAGGCAATAAACCCAGTGCCTGAAATAGACTCTCAAGCTCTCTGCAAAGATATCACAAAGTGACCATGACTTTAGGATGTGCTGCATACATGAGTTTTGTTGGTGCGTAAGAACCACTCCGGGCCCCTCATGCACCCTCTCCCCCATAGCTGGATCATTTGGGGAAAGATTTTTCAAAATTGCAAAATGAGCTTAGAGCACTTGTGGATAGGTAAGTATGAACCAGCAATTTTCCAAGTGAAAAGCACCTTAGGAATTTGTTATGCAGATTCCAAGGCGCTCACACTAGAGAGTGTGATTCACCGTGTCCGGGGGCCCTTGCAGGAACCTTGTTGCTTTTGTTTTTTCTTTTCTTTTTGGCCGTGCCACGAGGCTTGCAGGATCTCAGTTCCCTGACCAGGGATTGAACCCAGGCCATGGCAGTGAAAGCTTGGAATCCTAACCATTAGGCCACCAGGGAACTCCCAGCGGGAACCTAGTTTTAACAAGTTCCCAGGTGGGCAGAGTTGGGACTTCGATGAAATACCAAAGGGTGCCAACTCCTGCACCATCGGGTCCAGCTCTCATCACCCCATCGTGCAGCTCACCAACTGCTGTACCACACAGTAAAAACTCTAAAAGAGACGTGCTTGCTGTATGCTCTCAGGATCTCATGTAACAGCAGCCCAGGTTCAGCATGAGGGCCAGAACAGGTACTAGAGGCATTCCCGTAAGTCACATACTAAGCAGAAACCCTCTTCACCCTGTTCAGTCTCCCGGCCGTGTCTCTCCTCCAGTCAACCATAAACAAGTATCCCCCTCTCTCCACCATCCATAGGAATGACCGAGTGCAGTTAACAGCAAGAAAAGAAATTCTTCCCAATACGTCTTCAACCTTATCAAAATGGCAACATGCCCAGGGAATGGCATCTCTTCAATGCCTTCTGAACAGCCAACTCCTCAAAATTCCACAGAAAGATCCCTCCATAAGCAGAAAAAGCCTTATCTCAGGGATTAAAAGACAATGAAAAACTTACACACTATTTGAGTTTTTAGAAACTGTGTTCAGCATACTCTTTGAATCTGTAATTCCATAAAAGGGATTTTTCCTCTTTACTTCCCTCTCTCAGGAAATGTCTTGCTATATCACTGCCCTTGGAAAAGTAGCCTTTGGCAAAATACAACTTTTCTGGCCAAACGGCAATTGGGCTGATACTCTCACTTAGGCCTTGTCCTATACCTGATAAAGAGGGTAGTAGCCAACTTTTCAAAGAAACTCCTAATGTCTGGGTATAATTCTCCTGAACCCCTCCTGCCAAACCACAGAAAAAGGAAGTACACCTCCACCTCACCCCAGAGGAGCTGGGCTCACCCCAACCCCAGGTTCTCAAGAAAAATCTCCCTGTATTGGCACATGCATGGCTGACGAAACCAGTCACAGAATAAGAACACATCGTTTGCCTCTCCGGTTTCCCCACCACCTACTTCTACCAGGTGATGCCGTAGAACTGACGGCGGTAGAATTAATTTCTGTATGACGTTTTCTGCTTTGTTTTTGGTTTTTACACTTACAGTGTAAGAGGCTGAGGTCTGTATACAAATTGAAAAGTAATTTAGAGCACTCTAGACTATTCTTTACAAGGATGACAGTGACCAATGAAATACACTGCTGTCCCCACCAGAACAAGTTTACAAGAGTCATCCCTATACAATGCATGCCGGGCAGATATTACATTTGCCAGAAACCCAGCATTCCTGTAAAACAGATGGTTTATTAAGGTATGTTGACTTTCCTGCTGGGCATCATTCTTGCCAGATTATCACCAGAGCAAAGCAAACACAAAATGTGCTTTGGTAAAGTGTATTTGAAGTTACCTACTACTAAAAGCTTACCAGGGCAATCCGCATTGCTACCAGGACTGTAAATACTTATTTTCTCTGGAGACAGAATCAAATGGAACTAGAAAGGCAGTTTATGTTTGAAAACACAGGATTAACTTGGAAACAAGAAAAAAAATCAGTGACACAGGCAGGTCCTAAGTGTCCCATCCAGGAAAATTCTTATCTTTCCAAAGAGAAAAGTCATATACACATTCTTGTGTTACCATCATAACCCAGCTTGAAAGCAATTCCCATTCCCCACCCCTCTCCACTCACCCTTGGAACAAAACATAACTAAACTCTTGGCTTCCTGAATATGCCCTGCATCTAAGGCATCCACACTCCACCACTGTCTCAGCTCTTGTTATCTCTCTTCCTGGACACATTCTTTCTTGTCTTCCCAATAAATATGTCCTACTCATCCTTCCAGACACAGCTCTTTCTTCTGCTAAGATTGTCTCATGTCACCCAGGCAAATGTAACCAGTCCCACCTCTAAGCTTCACAATATTTTATTCATGTCATTTATAGAGCAATCGTCAACCCTGCGTATCTTCTTCCTGTTGCCTCTGTTTCTGGGAAACATGGTAGGTGCCCTGTAGAAGTTTCCCCAAAAAGCAAACTTCATGCATGCATTAAGAAATGCATGATATTTTTCCCTTCCTGAAATCATTATTGCACCAGAATTTAAGAAACCTAAGTGGAAAAAGGAGGCTCCTTCCTCAAGTATATCTCAAATGAACACCAACCATCAAGATTAAAACTAAAGACAAAGTCAGTCCATACACTGAATCTGAAGACGCTTGAGATGCTGCTTCTAGGTCAACTCACCAAACTTCTGAGGATAACACAGTGAAAACAGCTCAAGAAAGAAATGTCACTTAACCACCCACATCCAAAAATCTTATCACAGCAATAACCAGGAGCCATAAATGAAAAGATGCAAGAACACACCAGCCCGGTGAAACACATCTTTCTTCTGAGATGAAATGGAAAAGGGAAGGAAAAAAAAAAAAAAAAAAACTGGAGGCAGGGAGAGAAGGGAAGAAAAGAGACTTAAAACATGTAAGGTTTATAATAAAATCCTCTAAAGAAGGAATCATGCTTTCTTATCTTCTTTAACCCCCCAACTACCACTGCTATTCGCCTAGCACAAGGTAAACAGCAAATGTTTGTCAAGAGATTGACCTGGGTGCTGTAACTGAAAATCCAGCCATGATGGACTTCTTTTCCCAAGGATGAAATTATTACTTTAGGGGGGAAACGTAGAAGCACCACACCATGTAAAATGTCAGAGAGATTTCCACCCAATGAAAATATGACTCCAGCAATACCCAAGCCAGGAATCTCTATTCACCAGGACTAATAAAAGACATCCCGGGCAGATTCAAGACAATCTTCTTTAGAATTTGATAAATTATTTGCCAGGACAACAATATTTTATTTCACTTCTTTGTTCATTTAAAGTCATGAAGTGGAATAAATGTTGTAATACATTAACTGTTCCAAATATAAGTTCGTTTGTCTAGAACACCATTCTTCTCCGCTATCCATTATTATACATGATGAATTCTAAGTCCCTTCTTTAGAGGGCTTTATTATAAACTTTATGTATATTTTAAGTCTCTTTTCTTTTCTTCTCTTCTCTCCCTGCCTCCAGTTCTTTTTTCCTTTCTTTCACAAAATGAAAAACAGTAGCTAATGATCAAGTAATTTATTCACACAGAGAGGATGAAGCTTCAAAAACGAATTCCCATGTTTTTTCTTGAGCCAAGGACTCAAGAGAAATCATCTAAACCAACCAAAATCCCATTGGACACATGGGTCAGCTGGGTCCAAGTGGGAGAAAATAAGGAAGGGATTACAGTTGTCTGTTATCTGCTCTACCTCTAAAGACCACAGCTATGCATTCTATTTTTTTTTAACATCTTTATTGGAGTATAATTGCTTACAATGGTGCGTTAGTTTCTGCTTTATAACAAAGTGAATCAGTTATACATATACATATGTTCCCATATCTCCTCCCTCTTGCATCTCCCTCCCACCCTCCCTATCCCACCCCTCTAGGTGGTCACAAAGCACCAAGCTGATCTCCCTGTGCTACATGCACTCTATTTTAAGTTAGAGTCAACTATACTGAAACAAAATAGAGGAAAAATTAAAAAGCAAAACTACATTCAAACCACAAAATAAAATAAATGGTAACCTGATGAAAATGTCCTAAGAATGCCTGCCCTATGTTCTGTTTTATATTCCAGAAATGTCTGCTGTAAACTATTGCACCTTTAATTATTTAAAAAACAAAAAAAACCCTCCCTCCAGAAGCAAGTTGGAAGCATGTTCCTAGAGCAGCATCAACTGCACTCCTGTATCAAGTTTTCACCATTCTAGTGCAATTATCTGATTCTGAGCGTGTTCCCCACCCCTACCCCAACTGGGAGCACCTCACTCATTTTCATAGTCCCTGTACCATACCCGCAATACACTCAGTTCTCAATAATGTTTGCCGGTCCATAATAAACTGAAGTAACTGCCTAATATTCATTAATATTTTCCAAAGTCAGTTTGCAAAAAGAAATGTCCAAATAATAACAAAATCTTTTTTTTTTGCGGTATGCGGGCCTCTCACTGTTGTGGCCTCTCCCGTTGCGGAGCACAGGCTCCGGACGCGCAGGCTCAGCGGACATGGCTCACGGGCCCAGCCGCTCCGCGGCACGTGGGATCTTCCCGGACCGGGGCACGAACCCGCGTCACCTGCATCGGCGGGAGGACTCTCAACCACTGCGCCACCAGGGAAGCCCAATAATAACAAAATCTTATTCCCAATACTAAAGCACTCTTATTTGTCTAATAGGCTAACACTAAATTATTCTTATTTATTCATTAAATCTATCCTGCCTAGATTTCTGCTGGGTGAGAGAAATTAGACAATTGCTTGTCTAAAGCGTTTTTTTAGTAGCATGTAAAATGAAAGTTCTTTCACATTAATCTGGATTTTTAATATTCACAGAGATTTTAACCCTCCTACCCCATGAAATCTTTGAGGTATAAAAAAGCAGAATTGTCAGGTCCGAATTACAGCCCTGCCCATCATTTGGTGGCTCTGTCACGATAAGAGGCAATGATAAGATGAACAGGATCATGCACGAAAGACAAGAAGGAAATGTGTATTGACCCCAGAGCTTACTATGGGAAAATGTTAGGGACTGCTTATCTAGAGGCACTGCCACTTCCCTAATTTTATTCTCTACAGGCTACATCTAAACAAAAATTTTTAAATAAGGTAACAATAAAAATGACAAAACTTAGAAGGTATTCGAATGCTTTTGCTTTAAACCAGACTATAATAAGCAATGAAATCAAGTCATCAACTCCAGCACCACAGAAAACACAGAATACCCTGGGAACAAGGGAAGACAGGTTTGGAACAGAGAAGGCTAAAAAATATTGCAAATTTTTAGCAAAACAGAATTCAAGTATTTCAGGATATCTGGAACCTTAAAAGCAAAATGTCAAGTAGTTCAGCAGCAGGTGCGAATAGAATAGATATTATTACATTCTTCATCAAATCCACCCACGACCACTGCACCAGAGATTCTGATGGCCGTCATTCCACAGTGGAAACAAGAGCAGGCTAAGTGCAATCCAAAGCCCCCTTCCAGTCTCCACTTTTACTATTCTCCATGCCTCATATACTTTCCTCCATCACTTTGACTTGTTGAGTTTATTGGGATCAGTCTTGTGATTAAGAGCCTTGTAAATAAATACAAAACATTTCACCAGTTCACTCAAATGTTTTACTGCCTGACCTCCTGAGTGGAGGTTACACATGGAGCCGATGAAAAGAATGTCATAAGCATTCTTTTCTACCCACCTGGACTAAATGGTTATTTACCCCAGGCTAGTATCTCCTTAAAGGGGCTAAAATGCCTTCTTTGCTTTATGTAACACAGGGGGAAAATAAAACAGATTCACAATGGCTGCCAGGTCCACATACCATTTCACAGAAGGAATTTTAGGGAAAGCGAGTCATTTGTTTTCCTAAGTAGAGAATAAAATTTATCTTTGCAAGTGGCAGTCTAAAAAAAAAAGCAGCGAAATACAATTTTTAAGAAAAAAAGTTTCTTTGAAAAGGCATGAATCAGTGCAAGGTCCGTGGCACACATGGCATGTTAATAGTGTAAATAAAAAGACCTCTCGTATAAACGCATACACATGTATGTTGTTTCCATAAAGTATTTGATAATCCCTTAGTTAGTGGCAACAAGGACTTTTTAGATACCCACTCCAGCCCAGGTACAGAAAAGAACTTTCTGAAAAAAACAACAAATCCAATTAAAAGAGCAGATCCCTGCCAAGTGAGGAAAATACATTATGAGTACTAAACTGATGATAGTATAAATAAATAGAAACAAGAGCAAAAAGAGTTTAATAAGAAATTTATTAAAAGAGGCAAAATAAGCCGTGGGGGAAAATATGGGCAACATTGATCCCCCAATTGTTTGACAAAGGCACCTAAAACCCTGTTTCATGAGATTTTCGTTTTGTTTTGTTTATATTTAATTTGCAAGAAAACATAAATCAGAAACTTCTTAGATCATTTTTTCACAAGTATGCAAGATTTCATATCAGTATTGTAGCAACTGAAAGATTCAAAAGTAGCTGTAATTTAATATGGGATGGCCAATGGTGAGGAGGTGATATAATCACTAAGACAAGCTTTAGATTAAACAAGCGTCTTCTTTTCAAAAAGGATAACTTGCAAAATGACGACCAACAGTTAGCTACTTCAACAAACACCAATAATTTCCTATGCTCAGAAAAGGAACAAGCAGGATACAAACATCCATCCAGACCAGAAGAATGAAACCAAGAATGCATATGCAATGCATGCTTTATATCAGATTCTGAAACAAACTCACTTTCCTAATTACATTTGGCTTAAACCAGCATTAAAAAAAAAAAAAGAAGAAAATTGCTAACATTCCTTGAGTCTAAACCAAATGGTGTGAAATGGAGAAGGCTGCCTAGAAGTACAGTGAGCAAACTCCAGGCTATTTTCAATAAAGGACATAGAAAGCATAAATGAAGAGCACCAGAAGGGGAAAAAATAGCAAGAAAGCTGTAAAAACTTTACTTGTAAACAAAAGATAACCAGTTGTGAAAATAAATGCCATGGTGTTTTTAATGATTTAACATGCAACTTCATGTTTAATACTTAATAATTGTCAGTGATATCAGTTACATTTAAAATGCTGGCAAGATAAGACAGGAAAAAGAAGCAGCCACTAGACCTATTAAGAAGCAGGGAGGACTTCCCTGGTGGCACAGTGGTTAAGAATCCGCCTGCCGGGCTTCCCTGGTGGCGCAGTGGTTGAGAGTCCGCCTGCCGATGCAGGAGACACGGGTTCGTGCCCCGGTCCAGGAAGATCCCACATGCCGCGGAGCGGCTGGGCCCGTGAGCCATGGCCGCTGAGCCTGTGCATCGGGAGCCTGTGCTCCGCAACGGGAGAGGCCACAACAGTGAGAGGACCGCATACCGCAAAAAAAAAAAAAAAAAAAAAAAAGAAGCAGGGAAATACCAATATAAGATTTTTTTTTAAAATTGCAGTGGTGATCAGGAGCTGATTAAGTACCAAAATAATGATAATTATTCTGACTTGACTCAATCATACTTATGAGGCATCTAAGCATATAGGAGACTAATACACTATTAATCCTTGAGTGATCCTGACATTTTCATAGCACAGGATCTGCAGGGACAGGCATGACCCACCTTTACAGAGGCAATGACCTTGGACCTTGTATCCAAAGGTCAACACAGTCTCTCATAGGAGCGCATCTGCTGCCCCTCTCCTCTCCTATCTTCCCATTTTCCCTATACATCCCTTATTGGTAGTCTTTCCTAACCAGGAATGAACCCAGAGTAATTACTTTAACTGGCTTCATGGATTTGACAACTGGGGGACCTGAGGGCAGTTTCAATGAAGGTGCCCAGAAGAAAGGGACCCCAGGGGGCCAGCAGCATTCCCCAGACAGCTGGCCCCAGGAGCACCGGCCACCACTGCAAAGTCTGGAACCCTTCCTCCTGCTGGGGCTGACCAAGAGCCTCCTGGCTCTGGTTACTGAGCAAAGACCCAGGAATCTCTTTTTTGCACTGAAATAGTATTTAAAAGAGGAGCTTCGTTCTATAGTGTGCGACATAAGAGGAAATGGGCTTTTCTCCAGGTAGCTGAGAACTTAAAGCACCAATTAACATCTTTCTATAGGATAATCCGTTCCTCGTTCCCGGCTAATTGATTTACAAACAAACTTTTGAATCAATCCTTGATAAAGTGGGCTTAGAAGCTGAAACAGGATGCATGTTTCAAAGCAGTAGAAGCGAAAGAATGACAATTTGTATCAATAAACTGTGTGTGTAAAATAAATAAATACTTTGGTTAAATTAAAATCTAATGAAAGTGGAGAGTAAGCAACATAAGGTATGCTTTTAAAAATATAAAAGGACGGCGCAGTGGTTGAGAGTCCGCCTGCCCAGGCAGGGGACAAGGGTTCGTGCCCCGGTCTGGGAAGATCCCACATGCCGCGGAGCAGCTGGGCCCGTGAGCCATGGCCGCTGAGCCTGCGTGTCCAGAGCCTGTGCTCCACAACGGGAGAGGCCACAACAGTGAGAGGCCCGCGTACCGCAAAAAAAAAAAAAAAAGGATTCAAAATAGAATAGGATCTTTATGTAATAAGATTGCATATATACTGTGAAATCTATTTTCTCAGACTACCCCTATCCTGCAACTCCTACACATCAGCTTTGGCTCTGTTTGGAAACCACTGACCCACCCCCACAATCTTCTCTTGTCTCTCTTGTCTATCACCTACTGCTTTCTAAAAGAGATTTCCAGCCTAGGGTTTGAAACACCCTGAGTGTCTTAAAGTATTTCAAAATAAGTGATGATGAAATTCTGAAAACAAATCAATGTAATAAGTGTATGCTATAAAGAAATCTGCCCTGGAGGGCATCAGGAAACCTAAAACCCTGGGATAGCATGTTGCAATTCCCAAAAGGATACAAATCACAGCTAAGGAGATGCCAAAGAGGCACATATGTATTAATAACATACAGCAACGCACACTTTAAAGACCTACACAGTAACAATAACCGGCACTCAATCTCTGAGATCTGGAATTCTTTTCCACAATACAAAGATACTTCTGCTAAATTCTACTCATTCTCTTACCCCAGTGACTTCCAAGCTTTGACAGGGCAACACTTAACACTATCTAAAATGACCTCAACGACCAGGGCGAAACTCTGAAAATACATCCAAACAAAATTAGTATTAATTTAAATGAATGCAATAATAAGTACATACACAACATACAGGATAGCCCCCGGGAAGCATCAGAGGTAAATGCCACAGATTCATTCAAATAAAATTAACTATCACTGCAAAAAAAGTTTAATACTTAAATATGCTAGTTAAATCTTTTCCTAGACAAAAGTAAACCAGGCAATTAGTAGTTTCCTCTGAGAAGAGTAACGGCTCTGAGGTTTCCTTCTTTGCTCTGACCACAAACTCAACCACAGAGCTGAAACAAAAAATTTTCCAGAACTACTGAATTTTCGAAGGAGTGTAAAAGCTAGAAACCTGAGACCAACTAGGCCAACTCACTCATGATGAAGACAAGGAAACTGAGTCCTGAGTGGCCAAGAAAGTTCCTAAAACCAAAATATTAGTGGCAGAAGTAAGCCTCAGGTTTCTGAAATGCCACAGGAGTGCACTTTCCACTAGACCACATGGGTGATGATGGGGGATGGCTGGAGAGTTCACCAAAATTCAAAATGGACTTGGCCCATTACACATCCGCCCAGAGTGGTTTCGTCTTACATGGCCTAAGGGACTCTCATGTAACAAGCTAGAGTCACTTCATAATGGTGCTGCCTTTTTAATGGGTAGTGGATTTTTAGATATATGTGTAATCAAAGTGATTAAAATCAAGCTGTAGATAAAGTGTACACATACTTACAGTAACTCAAATACCAAGCAAAGAAGTCTATTTGGTTTTCTAGGTAAAATAGTAATCCACGGAAAAATATCATTTTAATGTATTCAATAACCAGTAAAATATGCACTATAAGGAAACTACCTTTAGAATCTGTTCAGTAACAACTCATGGTAGGTGCCCAGACACCAGAAAGATACATATTATTTGAGAGAGACAGAGCTAACCTTAGTAGAAAAGCAATTCTTCGAGCATAGCTCCCAGGAACAAAATACAGCAATGAAAGTTACCCAAGATCTTAACCCAGCAATGACTGGCCCAGACACAGCAGAGAAGAAGGGGCATTTTGATTGGCAAGACATTTGAAAATCGAGGGGGTTTTGTTTGTTTATTTTTATTTTAAGCCTGGGATGTGTGGAAGAAATGATAAATGAAAGAAGGGAGCCGGAGGGCAGAACAGAAAATCAGAAGAAAAGAAAGTAATGAAGTGGTAAAGAGAGCAGGCGATAAAAGCCGGAAAAGGCAAAATGGTGTCTATTATCCAAGAGGGCAGCAGGAAAGCCCCCTGCCTTCAAGGGGGGTAAAGTCCTAGTCAAGACATAAGACTCTGACCAGATGTTCCAGGATATCTGAGATTTCTGTCTGGGTGCCAACAGAGGCTTCTATCTACATATCAGGTCTAGTCTTTTGCTTTGCCTGTTAAGGAACTTGATTTTGAGTTCAACCAGAAGTGACCAATGTCAACTGAGAAATTATACTGAGAAGCCAAATTGTCAAAGGGACTCTGCTCACTCTCAACCCAAAAGGACTAATGTCTGGGCAAATCAGTTTAGTACTCAAAAATTCTAAATAAAGAGAAATAGATCACTCTACCTATTGTTACAAAACAAGCATAGCCTGTTACATGCATTGATACTTCTGCTTCCTGTTCAGGGTGTCCCTTAAACATTAACTACATTTTTAATTCTTCTGTTTTAGCATTCCCTTTCATCAACCAAAAACTCCTATCAGCATAACAATATTTCCTTCTAGCAGGTACATCCAAGATTCTGAATAGTCAAGTAGTTTAAAAATGGACTGGATTTCATAGTAGCACAGAAATGCATGCTGAGATACACCTAACCAACCACAATCAATCAAATAGAAAAATCTAAAAGGTAGTTGGGGAACATAGTTAAGCAGGGTCTGAGGTCTTTGGGACAAAAGCTGTCTGGTGGTTTTTAAATTTTTTTTCTCTTCATTGCTTCCCCTACCCGGCCCACAGAAAAATCTATAAAAACATTTAAAAAGTCAATATACACATAAAGATGAATGGTTACAGGATTGCAAATGCTAACAGTGATAAGCACTTCTTTCTAAAGCTCAATTAATCAAAATTTATTGAGTGCCTCAGTTATTCCAATGAGGGTATAAAAGACCTTCACATCAAAAAAAAAAAAAAAAAAAAAAAAAGACCTTCACATCAAGTCAACAATATCCTAATAATACGTATTTAATAGTAATCTATATAACAATGACTCAGCATGAGCCTTATAAATTATAAAATCTGGCAGCATGTAAATTGGCCCATCCCTGGAGGAGTGGTTTTGCCAACAACGAATATAAAAATGTATACAGTATTTTCTGTGATGCATTAATTGTTCTCCTGGGAATTCAACCCAAAGGAATAATCTGAAAGAAGAAAGACACTACACATACAAAGTTGTTAATGGCATTTTATTTATAGTAACAAAAACCCTGCAAATAACCCAAATAATCAATAAACGGAAATTGCTATGGAATGGAAATTCAATGAATTAAATACACACCCGTTAAATTTGTACAGACATTAAGATGGTACACGGACTTCCCTGGTGGCACAGTGGTTAAGAATCTGCCTGCTAAGGCAGGGGACATGGGTTCGATCCCTGGTCCAGGAAGATCCTACATGCCACGGTGCAACTAAGCCCCTGTGCCACAACTACTGAAGCCCGTGCGCCTAGAGCCAGAGCTCCACAGCAAGAGAAGCCACCACAATAAGAAGCCTGCACACAGCAATGAAGAACCAACACAGCCAAAAATAAATAAATTAAAAAAAAAAAAAAGCAACGAAGACCCAATGCAGCCAATAAATAAATTAATTAATTAAAATTTTGGGCTTCCCTGGTGGCGCAGTGGTTAAGAATCTGCCTGTCGATGCAGGGGACACGGGTTTGAGCCCTGGTCCAGGAACATCCCATGTGCTGCGGAGCAACTAAGCCCGTGAACCACAACTACTGAGCCTGCGCCCTAGAGCCCGCGAGCCACAACTACTGAGCCCACGTGACACAACTACTGAAGCCCGCACGCCTAAAGTCCGTGCTCCGCAACAAGAGAAGCCACCGCAGTGGGAAGGCCGCGCACCGCAACGAAGAGTAGCCCCCACTGGCCGCAACTAGAGAAAGCACGCGTGCAGCAACGAAGACCCAACGCAGCCATAAATAAATAAATAAATAAATGTATATATTTTAAAAAAAAACTATTAGCAGCTTAAGAAAACATTTACAATGAGCATGACAACCTTTGAGAAAAGTTCAGTAGTAACTTTCTGCTTGTAAATTCAACCTAGATATGTAACCATTCAATATAAAACAAGCATCCTATTTTACTGCACTGATTTTTAAAAGCTTCTGTTCGGTAATTACTGGGTTTCTTCTATATTAACATAAAGCATCCTCATTCTCACTTACTTTGAGCCTCAGAATCCCAATTTTCCCAAAAGATTTAGTTACAAAATCAAAACTTCATAAAGCAACGGGTCCTCACCTCATCTTCAAAGAAATTTGCAATGAATTCCAAGAAGACTTACACTAAATGAACTTAAACTGAAATAGGAAGCCATCTCAGGAACAAAAACCCAAAGACTTTCATGGCAAATCTATTCAAATTCATTATTTCCTCAACACTAATCTGAGTCCTACTATTCACAATATTAATACTGTAAATACTCACACATTTAACACTCTGCAGTCAGCACCTACTACTGTTCAAATAAACTCTGGTTCACACACTGATGTCTGGCTCACGTGTCAACTTGTTTCCCACTGAGTTGTAGTATTTCTTACAAGCTTTACCAGGCTGCCTCTAAAATGGATTTCTCAGTTCTGCGGATTTTTGACTTTCCTCCACTAAATGAGGTGGGAGGCACCTGCACTCCACTGGTAGTTGCAAAATCCAACCTATCATTCCCAAATTCCAGCACACCACTTCCCATCCACACACACACACACACACACACGCACGCACGCACGCACGCACGCACGCCTGCTTATTCTGCCTATGGACTCTGGATTGAGTGGCCTGAGGATTTCTCTTATCTGCCCTGCAAGTCTTATTGCCTTTGTTGTGAGGTCTCAGATCCTTACATGAGGAAATATAACCAAGGACATTGATGGGCATGTCTAGATACTACTATTTCTAAGCAGAAACCAAAGACAAGTGTAGCAGCAGGCAACATGACACTTGTAAAGTAAGCCAAGTGAGAGGATACAGTTGGTAATAAAAAGTTTTAGTTTACACTTTGAGGGGGGAAAACTGTAGGAAAGACTGGTTCTTAAGTTTCAATTGGTATTTTCTGCTATATAAACCATAAGGCCATAGAGGAATCTGAACACCGTGGAATTAAAGCCGTCCGATGTTAGGCAACAGAACTATAAACAAATCTCCCCTCCTAAGACTTTGAAACATGCAGCAAAATTCAGCAATTTGAGTAGGTTCAGCCTTTTACCGAGTTCCACAGTAATAATTACTACGATTTGCTTTGGATAAAAGTTATAAAACCTCAAATCAAGTGTGTTTTCTTTTTACTTTTTTTTTTACTGTTTTAATGTAAGGATAAAGATGTGTTTAAGAAACAGTGTACTGAGAAGAACATGGGACCAAGAAAAAAAAGATAACAAAAATGAGTATTTCTTTATAATGATTTTCAGAAACCAGGTAAGGAAATTATAAGTGGCCCTAGTTTTATTTGATTTAATAGAAAAAATAACAATACAATTTGTTCTAAAAGTTTTTGTTTTAAAATACCATCTTGAATAATTACAAAAATTAAGCTATAAGCAATGATGAAAATTGTATACTTAAATGTTGATGATGGCACTATAAACTGATAGCCTTTGTAGAGAGCAATCTGGCCATATGTAACAAGATCTACAAGCAATTCATGCCCTCTTACCCAGACGGCCTACTTTGGAAACTGTATCCCAAGAAAATACTCTGCAAATAAATGTAATTTGTTCAACAATGTTGACTGCAATGCTACTTATAATTGTTAAAGTTGGAAACAATCCAAATACCAAACCATAAGGGAAGAGTTAAGTCAATGATGGTATAAAAGATGAGATTATTGATCCCAACTCTTTGCTCCCCTCCTCCCCTCCTGTAATATATCCCATCCATGTCCCTGTGACTTGCCTGAGAATCCTGCAAGGTGAGTATAGGTCCCCAACTCATTGGTTTTTGGCTTAGCTACGTGATATACTTTGGCCAATGGGATGTGAGCAGACAGCATATTTGCCACCTCCATGCAGCAGCCTTTTGTCGTTTTTTTTTTGGCCACGCTGTGAGGCACGTGGGATCTTAGTGCTCTGACAGGGATCAAACCCGTGCCCCGTGCAGTGGAAGCGCGGAGTCTGGACCGCCATGGAAGTCCCCACGCAGCAGCTTTAAATTAGATTGCATGCTTCTTAATATATTCCTGCCTCGGCCATGAGAACAGCATGCCCCAGATGGGGGCTGTCCTTTCGCCTGGGTTCCTGAAAGAGAAGACATGTGTGTGGAGCGGCACCAAGCCTGGTCAAGCCACCAAGGGCTGCAGCACACTGCAGCACCCATGTCACATAGACAAGGAATAAATGTTTGTTGTCATAAGCCACTGAGATGCTGGAACCTTTTTCGTGACCATATCAAAAGCTAATACAACAGTCATCAAAATATGGCAAGTTATAGAATCGCTGATATAGGCAGACATATATTTGAAAAAAACTTGTGAAAAAGTAGAAGATAAAACTAATAGGCATTTGCCAAAGACATTATATAAAATAAAGCAAGCCAACAAGCACCAGAAATTAACTAACTTAGAATGATGTAACAGTTTATAATTTTTTATTTTTTGGCTGCGCCACGCGGCTTGCAGGATCTCAGTTCCCTGACCAGGGATTGAACTTGTGCCCCCAGCAGTGGAAGCACGGAATCGTAACCACTGGACCACCAGGGAATTCCCTATAATTATTTTTATAAATGAAGTATATATTTATAAATCTTTAATTCCCTTTTAAATGCTACCTTTATACCAATATATTTTCAGTAATTCTATACAGATCATATTTATAACAGAAGTAATTCTATCCAACACAGTTTTCTGCATTAAATGATGTACAGATTAGTGTACACTTATGCTAAAAATGAATCTAGTGCAAAAGGTTATTCAGTTTTTGAAGGTATGAATTCAGGGTTCATCAAATTCTTTTGTCAGACTACAAGGAAGGGAAGTGCAAAAAAAAAAAAAAACAAAACAGACAAAAGCAAGAGTTATTTGCCAGGAGAATCCATTCTCTAGTCATCAAACACTGTGCGATGGCAAGGTCTGAAAAGACATCACCTATCTGAAAATAAAGTTGTGCTACCTTTGAATTTATCTTTATGACCTGTTTGAAATTCCATTACATTTGTGTGACTCAAGAATCATAAGTGTTCATTATAACAAGCACTCTCATTCACAGAAATTTATCCTAAAATAAATTCAATCATGATTCAAAACAACTGTTAATGTGAAGATTCTCACAATCATCTCCTATGGAATAGCAAGAAATATAAATGTATATATTTTCAACAACAAAAAAATAAAGGAATTCACAGTATGTCAATTATATGTAGATATATAAAATATTAATTATTAAGACAATAAATACAAAAAGCATGCATATATGTGAGAGTATATAAAACTATAAAAATATGTCTACGTATAAGACTAGAAAAACATGAAAAAAATTTTAAATAGATTTATAAAATAAACTTTTACCAATTTTTTTTAATTGAGAGAGAAAAATCTAATGCTTATATTTACAAAATCTGTACTTGCTATGAAATATTCAACATATCAATGTCTCTCAGTTAAAAGCAAGGTGAAGTACGCTTAAAGTTTCTAAAATCAATTTCTGATAAATATCTTTCTAATTAAGGCAAGCCTGGATTAGTAAAGAGAGTGTATTAAGCATAATTTCATCATTTCTTGATAACTTGAGGTCATCGATTATTGTACTATATTCCCTAAATCAAAGATGATATTTCTGACAGTGCTGGGGAGAAGAGTGTGTGGCCTTCCTAGGCACTGAATGAACAAAAGAACTACTGCTGATTGGTTCTAGGTAATGTTTTCTCTTTTGCCTTTGAAAGGCAGTGATGCAGAGTGGTTACAAGTACACGTTCTGGACTCATGCCCAGATTTGACACTGAGCTCCATCATTTACGTACTCGTATTTGCATGCCAAAGGTGTTACACAGTAAACCAGTATTTACTAATGTACCATCTTGTGCCTCAGCCTTTTTAAGCCCTAGGTTTCTCATCTATAAAATAAGCCAACAAGAGCACTTACTTCACAGAGTTGCTGTAAGGATCAAAAAGATAACCCATTTAAAGTGCTTGACAAAGTACTTGCAAATGGTAAGTAGTAAATAAATGCCCGCTAATAGTAGTCTCTCTCTGCTGGTCACCTAAGGCGTCATCAAGCTTGCTTCTTACCATCACCAAAAACGATTTCTAATTTCCATCTCTCTCCACTGTTCCCTCAGTCCTCAGGCATCACTCAGGGGAAAGGGCTCCCAGGAGTAGTTGGATAACCATCTGTAACAGTCCTGTCCTAAAGAAATATAATGTGGACCACAAATGCAAGCCACATAGGTAATTTTAAAATCTCCAGTAGTCACATTTAAAGAGCAAAACAGAACACATGAAATTAATTTTAATACTAGGCTGTATTCAATTCAAGATATCTGAAATATCTTGACATGTAATCAATTTTTAAAAGTACGACATATTCGACATTCTTTTTTTGTACTAATTCTGCAACATGTGGTGTGTACTTGATACAGCACATCTCAACTCAAACTAGTCACATTTCAAATGCCAAATGGTCACATGTGCCTGGTGGCTACCTGATGAGTTGCTTAGTCTTTTAAAGATTAGGACAGCAGAGAAACATCCCCACCTTTGAAAACATCAAAATGCGTTTATTAAACAAACTGATGAATGGATGAAAGGAAAGAAGGAAAGAAAGAAAGAAGGAAGGGAGGAAGAACAGATGTCCCCAACCTGCAGAGAGTTCTGGGCCTAAGGTTGTGGTTAAGAACCTGAACTATGGGGCCAGAGAGAATGAATTCAAATCCACTTCTTCCGCTTCATAGCTGTGAGACATTAGCAAATAACCTCTTTAACTCTCATATTTCTCAAGGATAAACTATAGATAAAAATAACCTCTCTTTCATAAGATTGTTATGAGTTGAAAGGCTGTAGAGAAAAAGAGTTTTCCATACCGAAAGCTCTGCTTTGTAAAAGGTCAGAAATGAGAGTGGGAAAAATTGATGGAGGAAATGCTGAGCTAATAATTAGCTAGAGATAATAAAGAGGTCATGGAAGAGAAAAACTGGTCATGTGATAGTCATAGAGTCTTTGTTAAATGCCCAGTTGCACAAAACAACTGCCACAGTGGTAGCTATTAATAAAATAATTGCACTGACATTTCTAAAGCCCTCAATGGTTTATACCTCCTTAGCCTGACTGCTTTCTTTTGGCAGTATGATAAGTAAGGGGGTGGGAGGAGGGTGGCGCTGATCACCAGAATTTGGAGAATCAAGATTTTTCTGTAGTGTATATATTAATCACAGCTTCTGGCCCCAATCAGACGGATTACTGAAGATACATGGATCTTTCTTTGAAGGATGTAGTGCCTCAAATCCAACCTGAACATTACTCTTCCCTGTATTATAAACACATAAAATTAGACTAAATGTTTACTGTTCCTAAAACTTTCCCTGAAGGTTGGTTTTGTGAATAAATTCCTGATATTTTATTTTAAACTTGCTCTTGTTCTGTGCTTGTCCCCCCAAAAATTCAATTAATAAAAAGTATAAAGTTAGTCTGGTCTGCTAATGAAGACTTTAAATGCTTACTCGTATTAATAATCCAAGTCACTCTACTCTAATTTAGATGTTGAGTTTCTTAAAGACAACAAACAAGTCTTCTCTATTCCAGGGACCCTCTCAACTGAGATACTTTTTCTAGAAAGTATTTCATATAATATTCATGTGCCTTGAGATTACATGTGTTTCATAAAATCGATTTTTTTGAACGGTCCTAACTAAAATAAATCCAGATTCAACACATTTTTGTTTACTGCAAGACTTCTTGGAGTTTTTAACACGCTCATGTACACAGATTTCAAACCGCTATGCTCAGCCATTATTACCATTCTAGCAGTCTACAAATGAGAAAAATTAATAATGAATTGAGAGAAGCAAACAACAGGGAGATAGTCTATAATTATCGCATGGAAATAGACATCTTTACAGACCTTTGCACTGAGTTTCTGGCCCGATGGGCTGTGCACTGTGCATTTCTCCCTTTTATCATCCCTGATACATATACAGTAATTAACCTATCAGAATCCTCCAGATGAAGGCAATTTATTATAAAGGAAGGGAGTGAGGGAGGGAGAAAAAAGGGAGGAGAAAGGATTGGAGTAGGGAGAAAGAGAGGAGGAAGGAAATTTATCTGAATAATGTAGTAAAGTGTAAACACCACTTCATATTCACAGGCCAAGCTTAAATGCCTAAACACGTGCACGAGGATGAAGCGACATGAAACACACACTTGTACCAAAACTAACCCTTGGAAAATAGGCCTCATTTTGAAAACAACCAAACAGCTGCTCGGCAGAAACACAGCACAAATCATCCTTCCCAGCCTTTATTTTTAGATGCCTGTTAAGAAAAACAATAATTTTCTAAAGAATATAATTAAAACCGGTAGGTGTCACTTCATTATTTTGGAGTTTTAATTCATTTCACATCAGTCACACTTTTTTCCCCCTCATAAATCACATAATTATATAATATTCCATAACAAATTCCTTGCCTTTGAATAAAAGAATTTATATGATCTTTTTAAAACGTACAGATTTTAAAACAGAACAATCCACCCAAAATGACAGTATAACCCACAGGTTCAGACACAGGGGGTCTAAAAGTCAGCCCCCTTTTTCAAATGATAATTTGGAGACTTGCGTATGTCTAAAAAAAAAATGTGTACCTTCGTCATGTAAAGCACAGTTTACAAAATGTCTAATGGAAAAGAATATGCTTAATAGATCATAGGATTTCATTGGCAGAAACGAATGCTAATTGCCTGCTGGAGTCTTTAATGAAACCTAATTGCTGGCTTGAGCTGTCACCACTGACCCTGGTCACAGACCAGTACACCCTTCAAAAACCTAATACAGCATAATCCTCCTTCATTACAGTTATTATAGCTCTGCAGTGGGACACGTCTGCCACAAAAATAAACTTTGCTGCCTCTCCTCTACAAGGATGTGTCGCTTCTCCATCCCAGAGCAAGTAGCGTTGATGGCATAAGTCACCCTTACAACAAGTGGTACCACCTCAGAGCCCAGATCTACTTCAAAACCTAGACTCACACATCCCTTGGACACTGCTACAGAGACCATCAACATACTCCATGGTCACGGGGGGGAAGGACTAAAGAGTAAGAACAAACCAAAACAATTACACCATCACCCATCACCATAAGGTAAATGGGAAAAGCAGAAGAAATAATTTCTAAAACTAATCATGGGTTTGAATTAGGACATCCATGTGTAAATCAATTCAATCTACAGTCTACATTTCCGATATTGAGCCCACAAGATACTCCCCCTTCAATTTGAAGTTTTTTCAGACATGCTCTTTTTAAAAAAATTACTTCAATTAAAAACATTAATCTTACATCTATGACTCAACAATTTCAAGCATTTATTGAACTTCTACTCTGCAGCAGGTGCCAAGAACCCAAAGATAAATAAATCACAAAACATGTCCCCGAAGAGCTCACAGCTTTGGGGAGATAGATGAACAAACAGCTATAATCCAATGTGATGCTTATCAGTAAAGAATGGGGAGAGGACCAAGGGAAGGCAGATCAGGGGACAATGAACTCTCCCAAATGATAAAAAGGGAATGTCAGACAAAACATCTAAGAAGATGTAAAACTCGTACTAGACATTAAGGAACAGAGGAAATTATGATGTGACCAGATGGGAAAAGGAATTCAAGGGAAGAATAACAGTAACAGCATGAGTCAAATCCACAATGTTTCAACCATGAGAAATGTTGCCGGCCCAGGATAGAAGTTAGGTTAGGTGGGAAAAAGAGCTATGCATGCAGAGCCCTGAGTGCTCCGCTAAGAAGTCTGCTTTTGACTGTGGGCAGTCTCATGTAGTATTAAAATGAAATATTTTAGACATACAGGAGAATATAGTAAACATATGTGTCCCCGCCACCCAGCTTAGGAAATAAAACAATACCACATCTCTCCTCACCTCTGCCACCACCCATCCCATGTGTTTGGTGTTTATTATCTTCCTGGCATTTCTTTACCAAGTTGACCCTTGAACAACATGGTGTGAACTACATGGGTCCACTTATACTTGGATTTTTTTTTTTTATAGTAAGTAACTACAGAACTACTTGACCCGTGGTTTGTTGAATCTGTGGATGTGGAAGCACGGATATTGGAGGGGGAGGGAGCACAACTATAAGTTACATAAGAATTTTCAACTGTGTGTAGGGTTGGCGCCCCTAACCCACATGTTGTTCAAGGGTCAACTGTACTTTTACGACAGACATATGTGTCTCTAAACGATATAAAGTGGCAAGAAAGATTTCAAGCAAGAGACTGAAAATATCAGACGTGTTTAAAACAAGACTCTGCAGTGTAGGGGGTGGACTGGTATCTGCACTGGCAGCGGCAGGACAGGTGACAAAGAGATGTCGAGATAACTGTCTTTGCCGAACGACTGTCACGATGGAGAGAGGAAGGGCAACCTCAGCCTCGGAGTGCATTCCTGGGGCAAGCAGGAGGCAGATCCCAATGAACAGTTACAGGTGACCAGCCGCAGAAGGGAAGCAACAGGCTGGGACAGTCTGTGCTGGGAATGAGGAGGGACGTGGAGAGGAGTGAGGCGGGTGGCAGCTACTGGGCAGCTGGCAGGCTAATGACAGGGATGAGGCAGGTTAACCAGGACACAAGGCACAAAGAGGTAAATGCCAAGACAAAGCAGCAGAGGGGCCTGGCCAGGGGGTGAGATCGGGAAGGCTGCCCAGAGGAGCAGTACTTAAGGTGGACCTTGAGGATGCTTTTGACAGGTTAGGATGGCTGAGCACCACGATCCCTGCCCATAGGTGACACGTTATTGGGCCTGTTCAGGAAACAGCTGCAGCTTGGCAGAACCCTGGGGAATAGTGGGACATAAATCTGCAGAAATCAGAGGACCATGTGCGGATTACTTGTGGAGAACCTTAAAGATCAATCTGAAGTATATATAGTGTATACACATAATTCATAACAAACTCACTTTCATGACCATGAAACCTTCCTTAGTCCCTTTTACTTGAGAACTGAAATAAGGACCAGAGAGCCCATCTCGTGATTTGGGTGATAACGTCAGTGACATCATTGCTGCTTATTACATGGTTCTGTACGCAGAACAGGCCGTCCTGGTTAAGGATAGGTTGGTATCCACTGTGACACGGTGTCATGAAGGGTCTCTTTCCTTTTCATTTTAAAAACTAGTAACCCAGAGGTTGAATAATGAGTGATTTGCCTTTTCCTCTTTAACATAAGGGACAAAAGAAAATAATGCATAGAAAGGAAATTGAGCATATTCTAGTCAATAGTACATCTAAACTTGTGAAAACAATTTTGTTTTATGCCTTAACTCCCAAGTATTCCAACTTATTAATCTTTTTGTGATATTTACACCCCCTTGATCTGCAAGGTTTCCTAGGTTTGAAAAATGAGGAAGAAGATTACCATGTTTTTGAAAGTATACGAGTAAAACAAAACAACAATAAGAACCAGAGTATCAGTGACTTGTAGAATAACTCAGGGAGGGGCTTCCCTGGTGGCGCAGTGGTTGAGAGTACGCCTGCTGATGCAGGGGACACGGGTTCATGCCCTGGTCCGGGAAGATCCCACATGCCGTAGAGCGGCTGGGCCTGTGAGCCATGGCCGCTGAGCCTGCGCGTGCGGAGCCTGTGCTCTGCTGCGGGAGAGGCCACAGCGGTGAGAGGCCCGCGTACCGCAAAAAAAAAAAAAAAAAGCTCAAGGATGTGATTCATCTCCTCAGATGAACAAATAAGATGTGTATCATAAATAGCACTGATATCTGTTTAACTTATAATCACTTACAGTCATTAATATGATATAATCTTCCCAGAGCACCACACCTCCTATTAAAGAATAAATAATACATTCCACACCAAACTCGGCTCTAAACCTTCAGGTCAGTATTTCAGAAATGCATTCATTCGTTGATTCTTTAAACACTTAAAAAAAAAAATCAACTCCCTTTCATTCTCTGCAAATCGGCAATAATAATAGTACCTACTTCACAGCGCTGTTGAAAGACATAATAAAATCATCGAAAGTGCTGAGAGCACTGGGAGAGAGTCCGCACCAGTAAAGGTAAGCCGTGGCTATTTCTAGCCAACCTCCATACAGGGTAGAGATTCTGAACCAAGTAAAACGTGAATCCTGCCAGGAGAAGCTTAAAACTCAGTAGGGGAAACAGGGAGGTAAACATATATAATATGGTGAGACAGAACTTACCGATAGAGCTAAGTGCAAAGCGCTCTGGAGCTATAAAGAAAGGAATGCCTAACTGGTCATGGGAAGGCGTGTTAGGGAAGAAGAAGCTTTAGCTGAAGGCACAGGGACTAAGCAGGTGGCAAAGGGGAAGAGGTCGCTCAGGGTCGGAATGTAAGGAACAAAGGAGAGGGGATTACACATCACCAAATCTTAGGGCCCTAGAACAGAGAGAGAGAGAGAGAGAGAGAGAGAGAGAGAGAACAGCAGATGGGAATGGGAAGGTACTCAGAATAAAGAAGCTTTATCATACAGGTAATAAGAAGCAAAGTAAGAATTTAAATACCATAAAAGATTTGTGTTTTAAAAACTCTTTGAAAGAGTAGATGAATATATGAAAGACAGCCTTTGAAACTCTTGAACAATCTGAAGAGGCAGCGGGGATGGAGGGAAAGGAACAAATTAAGGATATTTTAGAGACACAGACTCAAAGGATCTAGGGACTGACTGGGTCTGTTATTGGGGTTTGAGGGTCAGGGTTGGGGGGTGCTAACAAAGAGTGACAGGTTGAAGAGAACTCCAACTGCCTCGCTTCGGCAGCTAACTCAGCTGATGTCACTAAGACAGGACATATAGAAGCAGCAGATTTTGTGGCAAGAAACTAATGAGTTCAATCTGAGACAGGTGGAATTGGGCATGTAGATCCAGATAAACCGAACTGTTTGGAACCAAGCGGAGGGGTCTGGATGGGAGAAGATAGCCAAGCAAACCCATTAAAATGTAAGCATCTAGGGGGCTTCCCTGGTGGCGCAGTGGTTGAGAGTCCGCCTGCCAATGCAGGGGACATGGGTTCGTGCCCCGGTCCGGGAGGATCCCACATGCCGCGGAGCGGCTGGGCCCGTGAGCCATGGCCGCTGGGCCTGCGTGTCCGGAGCCTGTGCTCCGCAACGGGAGAGGCCACAGCAGTGAGAGGCCCGCGTACCAAAAAAAAAAAAAAGTAAGCATCTAATTCATGCTCGCCATGGGTCTGGCTAGGGATAAGTGGCCACTAAGTGACTCCCAGCCTCTCCAGAGCTCTAAAGCAACCAGAAACAGAATCATTCTAACCAATACAGTGAAAAACTTAAGTGACTACCACCCCAAGGCTGACTGGGATGGATGGACCAAAATGAGATTCCTTGGCTCAGCGATTACTCAAACTGCAGATGATCAAAGGACCAGGAGTATTAACACCACCTGGGAGTTCCTTAGGAATGCAAATTCTCAGAATCAGAAGCTGGGGTGGTGTGGGGAAGAGCAGCCGTCTGTGGGTAAGGAGCCCTCCAGGTGATTCTGAGGCTCACTAGACTTTGAGATCTACAGCCTTAGCTAATGCCCCAATTACTTGAGGGGAATGGAGTGTGAAGGAGAACTCCCAGGAGACAGGTCTCCAAAGATTTGAGGAAACTGTACGTTAGAAAAGGATACACTCTGCACGAAGACAAGCATCAGGAACTTTTGCTAATTTTCAACAGCGAAGCAAAGGAGAGCACGTCAGTGGTCCTCACCGTAAAGATTTCTAATTGAGGAATATCATTCAGTACTAAAATCTCAAACATTACAAATGTGAAAAGGATGCTCTGCTTCTCAGAGGATGCCACCACCACCAGCGAACCCTTTCTCATTTTCTCACCAGACACCTCCCTGTTGAGCAACATCGAGCATTTATGGGATGGTTGCCTAGGGTTACAGGATCTCTGGATATGCAACAGTCCTCTGGGTCAAGCTAACTGACCAGATTCAGGATGAAACCCTTGAGCTGGGCCTAATGGAGTCCCCTAAGGAACTAAGCTAAATCACCCACATATCAAATCCTACACACAAGATTGATCTAAGCATGGCCACAGTATGTTTTTCCCAGTAGCAAGGACCATAAAGCAAGTCCAACAAAAGCTTGACTGGAGAGTAAAACAAAACCAAGCTGAGGCATATGGAAGCAACAGGAAAAAGGGAAAGGAAATTAAAACAATGTTAATACGCCATTTATAATCCAACTTAGACACATAACCACCCTTATCCCACAAAAAGGTACTTAGTCACTATTACCTTTTACCCTCAGCTACTCTAAATCCTCATCCACAAGCATTGCATCATATCCTTTCATTCAAAATTATAAATAATTCAGAGATTATTTATTTTCATAATTGGTGTGCATGCAATACGTGGCAAAGGCAATGGCTGGTCCTAGCAATGTGATTTCCTCTCCCCTTCCACTGCAAAAATCCCAGCCTGATCTGCATTTTCTTAAACTTTCTCCCTCGACCATTCAAAGGGGTCCTCTCTGACCTGGGACCAGTGTACAATCCCGTATGCACGATCTAGCCAATTCTTGACTGTAACAACCCATTCTGCTTCTAGAACAGCTACTACACACCTGCCTTACTGATGTTTTAGGAGTTGTTCCTTTCTTCTAACATTCCCTCCTGTTGGGAGGTTGATACGAAGATCAATGAGTTAATGTTTGCCAAATACTTTAGGCTTCTCGGATGAAAGGCAACGTTAAAGTTCAAGCGACCTGAAGCTGGCAGGACACAAGAGGCATTGCAGTTGCCTCCTTATACTTGGGCTTCAAAGAAGGAAAGCAAGGCTGCAAAGACACTCATTTGTGTCGATCGGCCAGCTTTTGCACTCTTGCTATAAAGGCAGGCGGATTTATTCTAACATCATTTAATTAACTGGATTTCAACATTAGAAACACAAGGATCCTTGTATTAGCACTGGACCCTCGTTACAGTAAGTAGTATACAGGGAAAAGAATCCTTTTCTCTGCCCTTGTCTATGTGGCTTTCCCTCCCAACTACCCTACTGCCTGGTCCTGCAACGCTCGACCTCCTCATATATGAGAGGCCAGCAGCTGCCAGCCAACACGTGTGCTTTGAGCCAATAGACCAAAAAAAAAAAAAAAAAGGGTCAAAGACAAAGCTTTATGTGTATGTTGGCACACATGTGAATTCAGGCTGCTGGGGAAAAAATGACACACACAAAGAGCACATTCATGGCCACATATAACTCCTGGAACATATAAATAGCCATCCTTGACCCAACACCTACTCTGTGAGGGAGGCACTGTTAGCAGAGGGACATACAGCATTACACAGAATTCCCCACAAATATCCTGGCAAGTTAAATACTACTGGCCCCATCTAAGAGATGAAGAAATGGAGACTTGGAAGGGCTGCGAAGTTCGGCCAACATCACACAGCTAAACGATGGCACAGCTGGAATACAAACCTAGCTATATCTTGAACTCCCAACCCTGGATCCCTGGCACCAGCATACCGATAGCCCGGAAAAGCTGCAACATGTGCTACACACACCCCTTGGACCATTTAACAAGCCCTCCCCGGGGCTCAGACAGGGGAAGAGAGAATTAAATCAATAAGAGGAGACCACAGAGTCTTATTTTAGACATTAACTTTAACCTCTTCTCTACCAAAACTTGTTTGTTTTCCCTCGTTCCTTTTCAATCAGTACGAGCAGCGATAACTGAATTGACTAAAGAGTTCATCTCATCTCTTTCCCCTGCCTTATGTCTAACGAAGTGCACAGTACCGTTCTGAGGCTTCAAATGAGTTCCAAAAAATGCACAGCATTTGGTGACTAAGTAAAGAAGTTCGAATGCAGGGTCGCAGGTGACAGAGGATAAGAATATGGAACCCAGGTGGGGGACAATGTGCAATCAAAGGGTTTATGTTTGCTTCCCTGGAGCCAAAAATGGAAACCCTTAATAAGGAGGGAAGGCACCGGGAAACCAAAAAAAATTTTCATAGTTCTCGACTTCTGGCTCTTCCATTCAGGACAAGTAAGAATTCGCCCCAAAATTCTGATTTTCCTCTGAATTCTTTAGGTTCCTCCAAGTGAAAATAGTCAAACTGCTCTTTCCATTACAGCTGTCCGTTCCACATGGTCCGCACAAACCTAAATAACTAAAGCATTAAAATTAACTATGTGTTTAAGCCAATGATGGAGGCTGGGCGGCTACCTGGAATTAGCAAGAAAAAGCTTCCCTTGAGCCATTTCTCTCAAGCAGGTCCTACACCTTCAGGAAAACCCTCGTCAAGGGGCTGTTCTTGAGATAAGGTATGGTGTTTGCAGGGAGCTTAGGTAAACACCCGACACTGTAGGAAGTCAATGTTCTCTTCTCACTCTGATGGACTGGCCTGAGGTCACCAGAAGCTGGACTTCTGCCACCTCAGCCAGGACGCAGCCACTATGAATAATAAATACTACAACGCCACTTCAGCCCCGAGAAGAGGCACCCTTGAGAGGCAAACCACGTACAGGAGGCTCCCGTACTATAAAAAATTTTCTAGGCAGGATCTGCTGAATCCTGGACGATTAGGCTACAACAATCTCCTAGAAGACATTCAGTTTTTCATAAAGTTTCAGAGGAAGGGAAAGTCCTTCCAACTGTGCTGGGACAGTAATGACTTGGGAAAGTGGAGAATACTACAACAAACACATTGACACACACGTGAACTCACTCTGCACAGCACGGCCACCCATTCGGATCAGGCAAAAGAGCGCCGTGCTGTTCAGCCCCCATTCATTAACCTATCGTTCTAAGGCACAAGCTTTTAAGGCCATCACCAAAAGACAAGGCAACTTTAATACAGGGCTCTGTAAGCTACAGTATTTTCACCTATTGCTGTCAGGTGGCTCTTTAAAAGGGAATCAATACCATTCTAATGAAACCAGGCCTGGGCCAATTAGTGCCAATGAAAATTTAGATGGTCCCACAACCACTGCTTGTTGTAGAAACAGCATCAGGCATGAAGGCGTGTCCAAAAAGAGAGATGTGTGCTCCTCTGGAAGCTACTTGGTTCCTGTAAATGCTTCCACTTTAATTTGATATTAAAAAAAAAAAAATGCTACCCCCGCTACACTGGCCATAAATCCCCCTCCAGCCCCCAGCTAGCCACTAGGTATGACGTTTTTGTACTCGTCTTTTGGATGACTCTTACTTTGCACAAGCTCTTTCCTCTGCGCGAAATGCACTTTCCTAATCGGCCCTCCAGGTGAGCAACATCTCAATCCTCTTCAGCTCAGCGCACACCTCGCCCCCTCACCTCCCGACCAAGGCTTCCCAGGCCCTCTCATTACGCTCTACTTCTAGATCAGCCCGAGGGTTTCCTCTGGGAGGCTGCAGTTAGATCTTGTTTTAGCATCTTTGTATCCCTTGTTCCTAGCCCAGAGGGGAAACTGCAATACTAGATTCCTTGAATGAATGGGCGAACTAACCCATTTGAAGAAATTCACACATTGGTGGAAATCCTGTAACCCACCAGCAGCCAGCAGTCTAGAGATTCCTCACCTTCACAAAGAGCCTGCAACAGCCAGTCCCTGGACAGACTGAAGACGAAACCCCACAATCTCCTTAAGTTGTAGCTGGGGGTGACGGCAACTAGAGGAAGAGGAGAGGAAAGGGGGACAGGGGCGGCGTTACCTCACTGCTCCCTCCAAAAGGTGGAAAATCCCTTACAAGCATTCAAACCCCAGATGTAGCGGTCATGCCAGGAGAGAGGGGAGACGGTGCATTAACAACACCCTCAGAACTTGTTAATACTCAGAACTTCGAGAGTTTGAGGTGGAGAGCTGTTCTGAAATTATGCGGCCACAGGTTTTCCCTATGGGCCGGCCCGACCACCCAAGTAGGGACCAAGAAGCCCTGGGGTTTGGTGGCTAGGCTGGGGCCTAGTGGGAGGGCATGCAAACTCCTCTCCCTCTCAAGATCCTGTCTCCTTAGGGGGCAAGAGGAGGGTCGCGGAGAGAGTCCCTCTCCAGCCCGAGAGGCAGCAACGTCTTTGGTTTTCATCCTCCGGCCCGCACCGTCTGGGTATCTCCAGCTGCCCTCACTAGGCCCTCTCTGGATCCCAAAAAGGAGAAGGGAATGGGGAAGAGGGGGCGAGAGTATGATTTCACCACCAACTCTCTAGACAGCGCTCACCTTCCACCTAACTCCCCAGACAAGCTGTGCGCCGCAGCGGGCGGCTCCCACCGCCACTTAAAACTCCTGCGGCCCGGCCACCTCGCGCCCCCGCTGCCCTGCCAGGCGTCCCGGGCCGCCGATCCCAAGTCGGCGTTGCCAGCGTTTGCCCAAGTCATCGGCAAGGCGCCCGAAGCGCCCAAGAGGCCCCCAAGCCCGGGCCCGACTCCCCGCCCCAGACGCCGCTTACCTGCTTACATGGCCCTATCGGTGCCCCGGAGTCCCGCGCGGAAAGGCTGTCCTCCGCGGCGGCGGCAGCGGCGAAGCCCCAATTCCCCCAAAGAATTGATTCCAGTGGCTGGCGGTGGAAGGGCGGAGGGAAGGAGCCGAAGGAGGCGAAAGAGGAGGGAGGTTTCCGCCGCGATCCCGGCGCGAGAGTTGGCGCGGGGGCGCTCGGAGAAGGGGAAAAGGAGAACCACCCTGGCTCGGGTCTGTCCCGCCAGAGGGAGGCTGGGACCGGGAGGATGGGCTAGGTGGGAGGGGAAGGACCGCCAGGGGCCACTGAGTGGCGGCCGCTCCCCGAGGACCAGCGCCGGGAGGGCAGGCGGCGGAGCGAGGAGGAGCGCAGCAACCTGCCCCCGGACTGCGCCCGCCGCGCCCGCCCGGGGGAGAAAAAGTTGGGACGAACTTTCAGGGGCCGGGAGAGCCAGAGCGGCAGGAAATGCGAGCGGCCGAGAGAGGAGGGAGGAAGGGGCCGTGCGAGTGGGAGGGGACGGAGCAGGCGCCAGCGGCCGCGGCTCCCCCACCCCCGGGCCGGGCTCGGCGGCGCGGGGGGAAACGCTGGGCGCGCGCCGGGGGCGGGGAGGAATGCGGCTGGGCGGGCGTGCGCGGGGGCGCGGGGGGCGGCGCGGAAAGGGGAGCCCCAGCTCCCGAGCCCCAGGCGCGCGTCCTTGGGGACGTCACAGCGATGGAATCCGAGGAATGCCGGGCTGCAGGAGCTCCTTCTGCAGGCCCGGGGGAAGTCGCGCACTTTTAATGTGGTGGCTTTGGAGAAGGTTTTCAAAGGTGAGGGCCGAGCGGGGAGGACGGGGTGAAACTCCCCGGAGTAAGAGACGTGGGAGTGGGGAAGGCAAAGCGACCACAGCGACCCCGCCTAGCGCCGCTCCCGGCGGGGGCGAAAGCGGGGAGCAGGAAAAATCCCACCTAGATCTCCGCAACCTGCAGAGGCGGGGCAGCGGCGGGAACTTGCCCACCCCGACCAGGAGCAAGGACAGTCCATCTTATTTGGGGGAACCCTCCAAGCAGGATGTCCCCACGCGGCCACCGCACAGGGGAAACAGACCAGGAGAAAGGAAGGTGGCTTCCCCAAATAGGCAATCTTAAAGTTCTCTGTCCAGGACACCTGGAACCTCTGGGTACCGGACCTGGCGTCTTAACAACCCCCAACCCCACCGCCGACTCCCTGAATCGCAAAAGCAGTTAGTGCACGCAGGGAGTTAGACTATGTCGTTTTCCCGGTTCTTTCAGTGCCACAGAATCGCCCCACCCAGCCTGGGTGGGCACTGGGAGGGAACTTCCTTAACATTTTCAGAGGTGGAGTTAAAGAGACGAAGCTGGTGAGATGGAACAGGCACCGAGCCAGGCCGGGGAACCCGGGTTTTCGGACCTGCCCTGTGGTGAGTGTCCCAGTTCCTGAAAGCCTTGACCTCTGTAGCTGTAAGATTAAAGGATTTGCCTATTTTTCTGTGGTCCTTTGCATTGCCAAAATGATGTCTTAGGGGTCTGTTGTCTTACTCAAGCCCAGTCCTTTCAACCTTTCTTAGGTTGAATAGGGTCCTTGAAGTCATTGCCACTGAGGATGTTATCTCAAATTCCTTCAGTGTCCCACAACTCAGAAAGATTCCTGGACTCTTGGGGAAGAGCCTCTGGCAGCCATCATGTACAAATTTGTGGTCACAAAACTCTGACTTCTCTGAGCATTTGCTAATCTTCAAAATTATAAAGAAGCGGAGAACTTAAAGGGATGGAAGGAAAAGGCTGAAGGGAATTAAGATCGGTTTCTCCAACTTTCAAGAAATAGCTGGATAGCTTCAATATGGGCTTGCTGGATTTCCAAAGAAAATTAAGGAGTGCCTTACTGTTCACCAGGAAGCGTGGAAAGCATTTTATGTGCTCTGGTATATTATCCCCATTTCCGAGATGAGGAAAGTGAAGTGTGAAGAAATTACCTGTCTCACCAAGGGTCACAGAGCAAGTAAACTATGATAATGGACCCTAGTCTGTCTGGCTCCAAAATGCAAACTTATAAACCTTTCAAAATTTAACCAAAATAGGGTTAAGATTAAAGATAAGGAAAGACCTACAGGCTCTCAAGGTAGGAGAGATGAGAGGCCTCTTGAGGTCTTCCAGGAAAGGAAGTGGCATTTGTATATTTTTGCTTTAAAGTCACTGTGACACCAAACTCTTGAGCACAGCAAGCTGAGACAGTCGTGGTGTAGATGAAAAAGAACTTGTCTGCAGACGCAGTTTTGGTTCTGCCTCTGACTAGCCGTGTGACCTGAGCAAGACACTTCACCTCTAGGCCTGAGTTTAATATTTAAGTGGAGTGTGACATGGAGGTCAGAGCCTGGTTGAACGAGTTCATCTCTGAGGTCTTTCCCAGTCTGAACTGGGATGAATGTATACTCCTCCAGGCAGATGGCATACCTATGGAAGAAGCTAAGTGATAAAGCCAGGATGTCTTGGGGAAAGGACTGCCTTCACACTGCCTTCAGAATCAAAATGAATGTTGAGAATGTTGCTGAGTGTTCAAATGGCAACAAAAAACAAAAAAATAGAAAACCATCAGATTAAGTACTACTACTCCTGTGGATTCATTTTTATTTTAAATAATTTTACTTCTAAAAATAAATTAACCCATTATTAATTTAAAAGCCCATAAAGTGCATCTGACCAGCCACATTTCTCTTTCTTTGGAATAGATCACAGAAAGGCAATACAAGTAAGACTTTTTTAAATATGAAGTCCCACTTCAAATTTTAAAAGCCTTTCATTCTCTAGATAAATATATAAAAGCTAGTCACGAGCTTCTTTCATAAAAGAAAAAAGCAACCCATTTTCTGTCTGCATTACACTTGAGTCTTCTCAATATGCATCAGAGTAAACAGGAGATTGATTGATGCGATAGGCCCTAAACACATCACTACACATTTATTTAAAGCTCTGTAATTTTAGGAACTTGTCAGTATTAAATATCCCCCCAAATCTTTCAACTGTTTCTAAGCCCAATTTAAACTACAAATACAGGCCAAATCTCATGGGCTGCCATGATTCCTCCCACCTCCAGCGTGTTCCTCACATTAATTTATTAATTTTATACCTTCAAAACCATTGAAAAGCAAAACAAAATAAGTTCCCCAATCAAAGAAAACTGGAAAGTCAGCAGGCTCTCTTATGAAAACTCTGACAATCTCTAGGGGCCTTCTACAAAATGTAAAGACATATATAAGTAGAGAGAGAGAGAGAGATTGTTTGTTTTCTGGTCTCGCCATGTGGCATGCGGGATCTCAACCAGGGATCCAACCCGTGCACCCTGCATTGGGAGCGTGGAGTCTTAACCACTGGACCACTGGGGAAGTCTGAGATTGTTTGTTTTTATCCTAAGTGTAATTTCAGTTCCTAAGAGGGTATTTGGCAGTGTACAGTAATGGAAGAAAAGAGAAATTGGAAGCTTTTTCAAAATACGCATCCTCTCTGTAACCCCTGCTCCCCATGTCTTATTTATCTTATCCCCTTGTTCTAGGGTAAGAGACTTCAGTTGGTATATATATGTTTCTATATATAATATTTTTAGGCAGTATTTTATTGAGATATAATTCACACTCAATAAAAATGTACCTACAACTTTACTTTTTCATATGGATACATCCACGTGACCACCACCCAAATCAGGATATAGAAAATGTCCATCACCAGGACTTCCTTGGTGGTCCAGTGGTTGAGAATCCGCCTTCCAATGCGGGGGACGAGGGTTGGATCCCCGGTCAGGGAACTAGGATCCCGCATGCCGCGGGACAGCTGGGCCCGTGGGCCACAACTATCGAGCCCACGTGCTCTAGAGCCCACGCACCACAGCTAGAGAGCCTGCGCACCACAACTGCTGAGCCCGCACTCTGGAGCCCACGTGCCGTGGCTGGAGAGAAGCCTGTTTGCCGCAACAAGGGATCCTGAATGCCACAACAAAGATCCTGCGTGCTGCAACTAAGACCCAACACAGCCAAATAATTAATTTTAAAAAAGAAAACCTCCATCACCACAAAAATGTCCCTTATGTGACTGTTCAGTCAGTAACACCTCTCTAGGCTAACTTCTACTAACATAGCATAGTTTTGCTGGTTCTCAAACTTCATATAAATAGAATTATATAATGTGTGTGTATGTATATGTGTGTCCACGTCACAATTTGCTTATCCGTTCTTCTGTTGATATATGGGGCAAGTATATTTTGAAAATATTTCCCAAGTAATTCCGTTATGCCTGACCCCTCCAATTCAGAACCATTGACTTACAACAAAAGTAATCATAAAATAAGCCTAGATTCTTAACCCCTACAAAAACGATGAAGTAGCAGAGAAAGAAAAACAAGAACACTTTAGAACAACCAACTTGAAGAGTGTTTTAATGGTAGTACACATTCAGAGCTTCTTGTCCATAAAATTTACTGGAAATTGACTGGAATATGGACTTTGTGTTATCTAGTGACTTTTTTAAGAGCTAACGTGATTATGCAGAGCTGTTGCGTACATCCACACGCACAGCACACAATACTATGTAAGTTCAAATAGTCTTTAGTGTGAATGGCATCCCCTGGAGTTGTGCACCATGGTGGCTGTGATATCAGGAGTTCTCGTTTTAGAGGTAACTTCATGGAGTCTGCTTTGGAAGAATCATTTCCGACACAGAAGACTGAGTCCTTCCCTCCCGGTTGCATCTTTGAGGACTTTCAGTTTGGGGAAGAAAAGTGACTTTTTTTTTTGGCCTCACCATGCGGCGTGTGGGATCTTAGTTCCCAGACCAGGGATTGAACCCATGCCCTCGGCAGTGAAAGTGCAGTGTTCTAACCATTGGACCACCAGGGAATTCCCAAAAAGTGACTTTCTAAAGCTCAGATTTCCCCACGTTGACAGGAAGTCACACTCTTCTCAAATATTGATAACATAACAGGAGACTTTTGTGAAGGCATGGATAAGATGAAAGTGCAAAATATCTGTTTGGGTTTGTTCTCCAGCCTCTTTTGGAGGCCCGCCATACCTGCACCCTTTTATGTCCCATACTGTCTCCATTTCCTCATCTTTCCTCATGTCTCAACCCTGCCATTCCTGATACACCGTCATCTCTGGCCACCAAGCCTTCTGGTCACCACATTACCTCTCCACTTCATTTCTCTTTCCTTTATCCATCTCTCAGGAAAAGGCTCCCTGCCTTCCAAAGGGACTGTCCTCTGACCTGAGTCAAAGAAATGAGGGACCCCAGATCCATGGCTGTCAACCTAGGCCACAAATGAATTATTGCCTTGTTACTTCCTTCGGGAAAGAATTCCAAAGATTTTTAGGCTTTGTTTTTTCGAGCTGGGAGGAGGAAGATAAATCTGTCCTCTGGGACACTGTGCCAGCTCCCCTGGCAACTGTGGTTGACCACGTGGGGGATGGTATCAGAGTCATGTACACCAAGCAGATTCACTCTAGGCAGGTCACTAGTTTTTCCAAGGAAAATGTACAAGATGCAGCCAATTGTTTATTAAAAATTCCATACGACAGCAATATATGCTAATCAAGTATATTCTAGAAAGGATAATTCACACACATTGTCACTACTTTCAGCAAGATTTAAAAGAAATAAAACCTAGGCACTATTAAGTATCTTGCCCATTTCAATATATTCATTATTCTCTACTAATTTCACCTTGCATCACAAACACACCTTGAATCACATCTTAAAGGTACAAGCTTCCTGGTCATACTCACCGGTCTCCACTTGCTGACTTCTTCTGCTGCCCTCGGCCCCAACCTTGTCTTCCAGCTTTCCCAGGCTTGATGGGAGCACACAGCTTACTCCCCACACTGTCACATGCACACACACGTCCAGTCATCACCATATCCTCTGTGGGGCACGCTGCCAATGGAGTGTACCCACCCCTTACTGCTGAAAACCATCCACCATCCATCCAGTGAAGAAGACTTTACCTCCAGAATCTCTTCTGGAGGGCTACTTCATTTCGATTTAAATCACTTTAAACTTTGTAATGGAATAGAGTCATTAAAAAAAGGAAGGAAGGGAGGGAGGAAGGAAGGAAGGAATGAAGGGAGGGAGGGAGGGAAGGAGGGAGGAAAGAAAGAAAAGAAAGAGAAGAAGGAAAGAAAGAAGAGAAAGGAAGGAAGGAAGGAGGGAGGGAGGGGGGAGGGAGGGAGCGAGGAGGGAAGCTCTTCATAGTCATTTACATGTGATTGGTAAACTCAAAAGCATACTCTAATGTTGGCTGCAACGGATCTGGTACTTAGGGCCAATTGTCTTAGTACAAGTTCCTTATTGTTCAAGCAAAAAAGGAAGATATTGGCAGGATACTGGAACTGTCTTGGAATAACAAGAAAGAAAGAGGGGCGGGACCAGAGAACCTTGAGGGTATTCTGCTTTCCTCCCTTTGGCTGGGGGGATACTATCTTACTCTTTTGCCTGTACCCAGACTTGATAGCTATGTGACCCTGGACAAAGTACTAAAGCTCTCACACCTGAATTTCCTCACCTGTAAAAAGGGGAATGATGAACATAGCTATCTCATGGGGTTGTAGTAAGAAGTAGTAGTAAGACTGTGGTGAGTGAGTCAATAGGTAGGAACCCCTTAGAAGAGTACCTGGTACACATTGAGCTGTCAATATGTTACCTATTAATATTATCATCAACGTCATTCTGTCTCTGCAGACTGGATTTCTCGCCTTCAGCAGGAAAATCCAAATTTGAATCTCAAATCCAAATTCCCAAGAGAAGGAATATGGCTTCAGTTGTGAGTCTAGGGTCTTGAAGAAGGAACAGGCTATTGTGGCTGGGCTCAGCCCTTTGGGTGGGAAGGACAGTTCTCAGAAAGCAGGAGGGGCCAGGGAGTCACCTGAAAGCACAATAATCAAGGAAGGGAGACATTTTTTACCAAAGTCAAGTCTCGAAAACCTCTGTTCACCCTCTCTAACTGTCTACACCATCTGTGCAAAGGGCCAAACTTGGCTTCTCATGTGTAGGGAAGAAAGTGACCCCCTAGGGAGACGAGTGACACAGGGCTGAAAGGAAGGGAACCAATATTCATTGAGCACTTGCTATGCTCTAGGAGCAAGGCTAGGTCCTGTATATACACAGTCTGAAGTAATCCCTGTGACAGTGTTTGCGTGTTTTGGACTGAATTGTGTCCCTCCAGAATTCATATGTTGAAGTCCTGACCCCCCAATATGGCTATCTTTGGTGATAAGGACTTTATGGAGATAATTAGGGTTAAATGAGGTCATTAAGGGTGGGACCCTAATCCAATCGGACTGATGTCCTTATAAGTAGAGGAAGAGATTCCAGAGCTCTTTCTCTCCACATGTGCACAGAGGAAAGGCCATGTGAGGACACAGCGAGAAGGAAGCCATCTGCAAGCCAAGGAGAGAGGTCTCTCCAGAAACCAAGCCCAACAGCACCTTAATTTGGATCCATGCTCCAGAACTGTGAGAAAATTGATTTCTGTTGTTTAAGTCACACAGTCTGTAGTATTTTGTTATGGCAGCCCTAACAGACTAATACATTGAGGTTAGCGTTTTTGTTGTTTAACAGAGAAATAAAATGAGACCTCAAGACATTAAGTACCAGTATTTAGACGAGTACTTAAGTACCTAAGTACGTGGCAGAACCAAGATTCAAATATGGACGTCTCTAATTCCAAAGTTCATGTTCTTTCTAAACCATCCTGTCGCTACAAAGTTTATTGAGTACCATTATATGTCAGGAATAGGGTTAGGTGGTGGCCAAGCTTGTATGGTAAAAACAGGGGCAATAAAACCATCAAAAGTGTAGTGTCAAAATTCCCCATTACAGCAGTTGATCAGAGGACAGCTCTACTTGGCTGATGTTAAATTTTACTAATAAGAAGACACATATCCAGGGTACGTGTCTTCAATTATCTTAAAACCTTCTTTTCCCATATTTTTCTGAGTGCACCTAGTAAAAAAGGGGAAGGGAAGCTGCTGCCATATGATCAGGGAGCAAATCCTTTCAAAGAACTCTAATTCTCACTACTCTTTATTTCATTAGCTCCCAAGATTCCCATGAGTTAATGTCCCCACTTTTTAGCTGCATGAAGTCCAAGAAGTGGCAGTTTGGGTCCATGGTCCTTCTAGCACACAGGAGGTCGCCTTCGACTGGCATGAGGTCACGGTTTCTGGGAGTGTGGAGTCATTTCTGTTCATGACATCAAACTCAAGAGGTCAGAAATACCCTACTTTCTAAGAATAGTTACTTATGAATCTCTCATAAATCCATGAACTGAGCTAAACTGTTCTTCATCCTGATTATATCCCTACCTGGGCCACCTCTTAGGAAGGTACACAGCTATAGCATTTACCATGGCTGGCCAAGGAGCCATCAACACCTCCAAGGAGCTGCATGAGGGCAGGTCAATAAAAGCTGTAATTATCCCTGTCTAACCATCTCCAAAATATCTGCCTGTTGCCATTTTGCGTCATGATAGTGGGAATAGGTACCAGGTTGCTAAAAATAACTGGGATAGGGAAATTCTGTGTAGAATCTTAAAATCATTGTTCACAGGGGAATTCCTTGGCAGTCCAGTGGTTAAGACTCTGCTTCCACTGCAGGGGGCGCAGGTTGGATCCCTGGTCGGGGCACAAAGATCCTGCATGCTGTGCAGAGCTGCGGCACTGGAGGGGGACAGTTCATAGGAGATAAAGAAAGTGATGGCCAGACACACTATTATAAAAAATCAAGTCAGGACATTTCTGAGTGAAAAGTCAATAGATTCCCCCTCTTCATTATGTACATTTTTCTGTCTTTCCACCAACCTTAGAAGAAAAATATTTGGAGCCAGGGTATCTATCTTTACCTTCTTAAAATGATGGTGTTCAGAATAAAGGGGCCAGTCCAGATATGGCTCTCTTCCTGACATTGTCTGTGTTTGCTAATATTTGTAGCTGCCCTAAACCTCTGAAAATATATCCAGCCTGACAAAGCTGGATTCCAACTTTATGGGCCACTGACTCTTCTTCTAGTGTCCTAAATGCCACATTTAAATAAATGCCTAGGGACTTCCCTGGTGGCATAGTGGTTAAGAATCTGCCTGCCAGTGCAAGGGACGCGGGTTCGAGCCCCGTTCTGAGAAGATCCCATATGCCACAGAGCAACAAAGCCTGTGCGCCACAATTACTGAGCCTGCGCTCTAGAGCCCGTGAGCCACAACTCCTGAGACGGTGTGCCACAACTACTGAAGCCCACGTGCCTAGAGCCCGTGCTCTGCAACAAGAGAAGCCACTGCAATGAGAAGCCCGCGCACAGCAACTAGAGAAAGCCCGCGCACAGCAACGAAAACCTAACGCAGCCAAAAATAGATAATTAATTAAAAAAAATAAAGTCCCAGTAAGTGGTAATTCATTAGTTTGTTTTTCCCTCGCCTCTTTGGTTCTGAGCTTATTTTTTAATGTAATTTAAACACCTAGGTGAAATTGTCAATAAATAATAATGCAAACTGTACTACCAGATTTATGGAAGTAAAAACTAGATGGACTTCCAGGTGGATTACAAATTCAGAGAGGACTGGAAAATAAAGCAAGAAAAGAGTGCATTTGTTTCTAACATTGGCTGCTATAGCCAGAACACCCCTCTGAGAGGTATGGGCCATGAAAGGAATCTTCTGCTGTGATTAGCAACAAGGAACAACCTTCTCTGGGGGAGGGAAGGATCAGGTCGTGTTTGGGATGGCTTTCTAAAGAACATGGACGCTCCAGCCTGCAGGGGTGAGATAGGGTTACCCCCAAGTATGGGCAGGGCTATGTAAGTGAATCCAATATCACTAAATCAAAACCTCCCCTAAGACCTGGCTGCTTCCTGGCTGCCTCTTCTAGAATGAGGGGTGACTCAGTGTGACTGGCACTGTGACTTCAAACATTTCTGAGTAATTCCCACGGACCTAGACAAGGGCAATTAGAGAACTGGTTTGGAATGACCACTGAGATCGAAAGATACTTCTGGTGGCCAGCAGGAGAAAGGCAAATTGCCTAGGAAGCTCAATTTTGAGGTATCTTCTGTTACAACTAGGAGACAGAGGTACCTTCTGACATTCTAAATCCTAGACACTAGAGCTTACTAATGTAGGAGGGTGCATCCTGGGCTTCCCTCTACGATTGGCACCTTTGATGTCGTGGAATACACAAAGACAAAAATTTTTAATGGTGAAAGAGAAACTGAATTTTTAGTGATAGAGGAAGACCCAAATGATCTGGCCACTGTCTGGCTACCTTTCTGATCTAATTTCCAACTACTCTTCACTGTCTCCCTCTGCCCCCGGGATGCATTCTGCTATTCCTTGAACATACATTCCAACTACTCTCCCACCTCAGGACCTTTGCATGTGCTGTTTCCTCCGCCAAGAACTGCCACTCCTTTAGATGTTTCCTGGAAGTTTCCTCACTTCATTCCTTGGATAGATCTTTCGCAGCCATCCTATCAAAATAGAACCTCTTCACATTCCATTCTCTATTCCTTTACCCTGCTCTAGTTTCCTTGGTAGCACATTCACTACTGACATTATATTATCTATTTGTGTTTATTTGTTTATTGCCCCTCCCCGCCCCTCCAGAAGCTCCATTGCAAGTAGAGATTTTTCTCTGTGTTGGTCACCACTGTATTCCACTGCCTAGTGCATAGAAGATCCCCAACAAATATTTTTTGAATGTTTGAATAAATAAAAATTTTATTATTTTTATGTGATTATATGCAGTTATCTTCCTGTGCTCAGAATTCTACAGGTACTATTTTATTTAATCTTAACAACAACCCTACGACGTAAGGGTTACACTCTCCCATTTATAGATGAAGAAATTGAAGATTAGAGAGATGAAATAACTTGTCTGTTTTCGTTGTTATTTCTAGGTGTTTTCTGTGTTTGGGAGGTTTATGACGTTGGTTTGCTTTTAAGGACCTCAGTCACAAGGAGACATCCAGACTTATCCCCATTCGGAACACACTCCGTTCCTCACTTTATACACTGCCTCTCTTTTGCTTATTTTATAATTTTTCCCTTTATGCCCTATTCCTAACTTGGTTTTCCTCCTCCAGATTTGCATCTGATATAGTATATCTGAGGCAGTTAATTATAGTTAAGGGTCTATACTCCAGCTAGTTTGCCTGGGCTGACCTCCTGGCTTTGCCACTTAATAGCTGTGACATTGGGAAATTTTGAACTTTTGATCTCCCTCCATTTCTTTTTTTTCCTTCTGGGGTCCCTAATACACACGCTTTGACACCTGATTCTCCATGTTTCTTTTCTATTTTCCATTCTTTACCCTTACCCTTGCCTTGCCTCCTGGGGAAACTCCTCAACCTAACCTTCCAGCTCATATTGACTAGGTACCTTCATTATTTAAGCAATCCATTGAATTATTTATTCAATAATTACAGTTAAAAGTTAACTTTTTTTCACGTTTATTGTGGTATAATTGACAAATAAAGTTGTAAGATACTTAAAAGTATACGACGTGATGACTTGATATATGTAAACATCGTGACAGGATTTTCCCCATTAAGTTAACACATCTATCATCTCACATATTTACTTTTGGTCGGGGTGAGAACATTTAAATTGTACCCCTCTTAGCAAATTTCAGTTATACAATACAGTGTTATCAATTATAGTCACCAGTTACACATTAGATCCTCAGACATTATTCATATTTTAAATGAAAGTTTGTACCCTTTTACTAACCTCTCCCTATTTCCCCCACCCTCGAGCCCCTGGCTACCACGATTCTACACTCTGCTTCTATGAGTTTGACTTTTTTTATTTTTAGATTCCACATGTAAGTGATACCATCAGTACTGTCTTTCTCTGTCAGGATTCATTCTAATTCTTTTACTTTTCTAGTAAGAACGGCTTATTCTCACTTCATGTTTCCAGTATCTTCTCTCACCCCTTCAAGCATATTTATTATTCTTGTTTTAAATTCTTCTCCTGTTTTCCATGAGTTCTGTTTTCTCTGGTATAGGTTGTTCAGTTTGTTGTTCCTCAAACTTACAGTTCTCGGTATTTGTTCCTTTGGGGCCATTAGCTGCCTTGATTAGCAAAATGCATCTGTGGAGGGGGCAGATGTCTATAACAACTTGTGCTGCTCTAGATGAATTGGTGTGTATGTTTGTTATGTGCATTTGTGGGAGAGGCACGGTACTGTGCTCAATTGGTCTCCAAAGAACTTCTGAATAATCTTTTCTTGGAGGCAGCCACTCGGTATTATAAGTGGGTGCCCACAGGAGGATAAGAGCCAGGAGATGTATGTATGAAGGGGGCCTTCTCAGGGACTGGTCAAACCGGATACACTCATTGCCATCTGCTCATAACCATACCCCATCCAAGCTCTGCCTTGTAGTTACCCCACTGCTTCTATGTGCTGAAGTCCTCCTCTACAGTACCCAAAGGAGGGACACATCTACCTAGGGCAGCACAAGGATGAGGAAAAGACAGAACTAAAACATTTTCCCCAAAACTGAGTCCCTACCTGTGACCCCAGGCCCTACCCACCTCTGGCCAGTTTCCCTGCCAGGAGATCAAGTCAACTTCTATCCACCCCAAGAGTTTCTTTCCACAGCTAATTTCTGAGCACACCTCCAAAGTTCATCTCCTGTGGCATCTCTCCGGGGGAGAGCACTCAATATGTGTTGCTTTGCTATCTTGCCCTGAACCAGAAGCCCTTAGGCTTCCCAAGATCACCAAGCTGTAAGTGATGGAGCTGGGATTCAAACCTTGATCTTTTTGACTCCAGCACTTGTGATTCTAACCCCTATACTATGCTCAGGGTTTGCTGAAGGGTGATTGGGTCAAATTATCCATCCAACTAAAAAATTATTTCATTCCAAATCTTTCCCACTAAACAGAACCTGGGCTCCTTAGAGAAATGGCAAACTCCAAGTCTGAGGAAAGAAATGTACAAGAAAGGTATCAAAAGAACACTAGGGTTGTAACCAAAGGACTCAGAAACCACCTTGAAGAGACTCTCAGTGGCTACAGGTGGACCAATTTTAGCATCGATAAGGGTGATAAAAGCAATTAGTTATACATTTTCAACTGCGTTGAAATCCATAAGTTCATAATGGTACAAAGGGAAAAAAACGAGTTAGTCATCATTGGAGCCAAGTCATTATTTTGAAAAATGATAAATGAAGGCATAGAAATAAATCGTTCATCTTGCCTTTCCTAAGAAATGACACCACTGGTAACCAAGCAGTAGATGAGGAGGGATTTTACTTTATGGAAATATCCTAGATAACAAGTAAAAGGGATGATAAAATTAGAATATCACCATTTTGCAACCTCTGATAAAGTAATGGATCTAGGCAAGACCTTCAATGGTTGCTAACATCACAAAAAAAGAGATAATCAGACATCAGACTGTCACTATTTTGTTTTGAGAAAGACAACCTGTACCTGATCAGGCCTCTAGATAGATTCAGCTACCAATTTACAAAAAAAAAATACAAGTCAGAGGAACATGTTCAAACAGACCTCAGAGATCAGCATATGAACAATTGGCAAAATGCAGGCTGTGGGAAAGTCTAGAAGAAAACATTTTTTTGAAAACAAATATATTTCGATGGCGGGGGGGGCGGGACATAGGGGTAATCTATAGATTAAAAGAGACTTAAAAGACATATCAACTCTCACAACATGTAGCCTTATCTGTATGCAGATTCAAATAAAATCTAAAACAAAAAAGCTATGCCATGTATGAGGACTTTTGAACACTGATTAGATATTAAGGAATTACTATGAAATACTTTAGATGTGATAACTGATATTGTTTTTATGTTAAAAATAGAGTCCTCTTCTTTTAAATATATATATTTTTTATAGTTGAAATGTTTTATGTGGGTTTTGCTTCCAAATAGAACAGGAGCCAAGGAATGGATGGGAGTACAGATAAAGCAAAGATGGCAAGGAGTTGATGACAGCGGAAGCTGACTGATGGATACATGGGAGTTCATTATACTAATTGGTTAATTTTGTATAAGTGTGAAATAATAAAGTTAAAAGCCTAATAATAATAAAAAGTTTAAAAGGAAAAATATATTATAAGAACAGTATGTCCTCATTTCAAATAATATTGAGGTACATAATGAAAAGATGGGTTGCCTGTTTTCACTTCCCATTTTCATACTAACATTCCCTGGAGGTAATCACTTTAATTCTATACTGATACAGAACAAGGCTTTATGCTTTATTTTATAGATATATATGTTAAGTGCAAGAAAAAGCTGAAGTGAGGCATTAGCTACTACAAAATGCTGTCAGCCATCCTACATTTTGGTGGGACACACACAAGACTATTTTAAAGTCTGGAATTATATATACCAAACAATACAGAGGAGAAAACTACATTTTCATTTGTAGTAAATTTGAGATTTGAAGGTATCAGAATAAGTTCAAAGGTACCTCCCTTTGGAGAAAACACAATATAAAAATTCCAAGCTTAGGAAAAAAATTTGTTTTAGATTGGATGAGAAGGAATCTTCACTTAAAACAAGTAAACAAGTATCATATAGCTTAGGGCTCCTTTAGATTGTGAACTCCACTACTGATTTTGCTTTTTACATTTTATTAAATGTATACATAACTTCTCACGTGCACACACATGCACACACCCCATGATCCATGATCTGGATTTGAAGTCAGGAGAACTGAGTCTATAGGTAACCTGTGTGTAGGGCACCAAAATAACTGGTCAATCCTGTCAATTCAGTTTTTAAAACTAGCTGTTTCAGCTAGAAATATTCTATTAAAATAGCTGATAAATTAATCACAGTAGACCTGCCCAGGAAAGAGGAGAAAAGAAAGGTTAGCAAACATAAGAATATAAATAGAGACCAAGTATCATAACTATATGGACCTTATTTAAAAACAGAGAGAGAAACACTTAGCGTGTGCATTGATCTTATCTCTTCTCTGACAAGAAGCAGAAAGATGGACTTGTAGGGCCCTTCTGCATGCCGGGTACCACCTACTCCCATCCATCTGCCAAGCCAGCTCCATATGTTCTCTAAAACCAATGTAATCTCTTTGTGAGACTTTTTTTTCAATTAAGGAGAGTATCTTTTCCACCCAATTTTTCTGCAGACTCCTTATAAACACTTATATGATTGTATTTGTGTAAAAGTTTAATAAGCCCTTACTGTTTGCTAAGTGTTCATAACACACAGTTGAATAAGACATGTTTTGGGGGCAACTTTTTAGACAATCTTCTATATTTAGACTAAAGCAGGTCTTTGTTGTCAGCTTTTGATAACTTCCTATACTTAATACAGAATTATGAATCAATACAAGCTTTTTGATAAAGAGGAAAGGAGTTTTTTTTTAAATAATAGAACTTGGGGAAAATGTTCAATAGCTACTTTCCTTGAAAGAACATTATTACCACATTTTTCTGTATTCTTTAATTTTAAAAGGAATCATTCAAATTAAATGATCCTTGACATAAAACTTCAAAAAATGTTATGACATCATCAAATCATGAAAACAGCATGAAGATTTAGGAAAATAGTCCTTAGTAGGAGCACAAAAACACCCTTTCTGGCTAAACTAGCACTTTTCTGTAAGAACTGTAAATGAAGGATATAAAAAGAGTCTGACTTCAAAATTCCTAATGTTTGAAAATCATACAACGGAAGAAAACCTTGTTAAAATAAGGAATGAAAAATTTCAGCCTAAATAATAGCTGTTCTGCAAAGTGAGTTACATCTTTATGTGTGTTTTATATCTGACTGAATACACGTTTTTATTGATTTGCAACCAGCAAAGCCATTGGTACCCATTTCCAGAAGAAACATTCAAGAAAACTCCCTATATTTGTGGAGGAGTAGTCATTTCTTAACCAAATTCTGTAACCAAGAAAGAAAATGTTAATACATGGCCATATAAAACTATCAATTTCCTCAAAAATGCACAGAAATAAGTGAGTTATAAAAAGTTGGCAGGACAGGGATGTGATTCATGTATGAGATCCTCCACTAGAGCTATTGATGGCCATGCCTGGGCCACTGGAGCACAGGGCGCTGGCCTCACTCGATGACCCCTGCTGAGCTCACCGACGTCTTCGCAAGAGTTTGCAAGGGGAGAAAGTGACATTTTCGCTCCTACTAAAATTGAGATCTCATCAGAATAGTTCAGCAGTGCCTCACTTTGGAGAAAACCTAATATAAAAATTCCAAACTTATGAAATAAATATATTGGGGGATTGTTTCTCATTCAAGGTAAATAGCCAAGGCTCTAACCATAAGCTCATTTATATTATGTGCACCAGTATTGATTATACGTCAGAATTCAATATTTAACACACACACACACACACACACACACACACACACGATGTAGTATTTGGACTTGAGGTCAGACATGAGATTATTACAAGTTGTAACAACTGGCCGTGTGAGTCTACAATTCACTTATAGGCCCTTGTTTCCCAAACTATGCAGTAAGGAAAACTGGCCTAAAGCCTCCTTTAACTCTAAAATTGTATGATTCTCTGATTTCTCTAAGATAAACCTTCTACTACGTCGGTTGCATAAGTTCATAGTTCCTTTATATGCCTCTTCCCCAAACTTCTTATTCTGAAAAGTGGTAATTTTGGCTAATGCTCTAGGAACTACACAAGTAGTGGACTTCCTGTGGTTCCTATGGCTACTGTACATCTGGGTTTTTCTGGACATGTCAATAAAAAATAAGTTTTTAATTCCCAAATACCAGTACAGAATTCTCCATAAGTACTGAGATTTTCTACAGGTAAAATAAAATAACGGTTGTCTTTTCTAAAAATCTCTGGAAAAGTAAGTTAATATGTAAAATTTTCTCAGTTTGCTGTGTTTCTCCAAATAGTCTCTTAAAATTTCCAGGGGCTGCCCCTGCTTGTCTATTAGTGGTGGAGAGCAATATAAAAAGGTAGCAAATTAATGTATATGGAGAAATAGAAGACTACTGATTTTTAGTTCACAAATTTATTTATGCCTATAAACTTATGGCTTTAATTTTCTATTCCTACATAAACTATCATCATTTATTAACTCAACAACTATATCTTGAACTCTTACTACGTGCCAGGCTTTGTGCTGGACACTAGATACAAGTAGATAGAACCAGACAGGCTTTGGCCTCATGAAAGTTACAGCTAGTACAGGTCTAAACGTTAAATAAATTGTTATACCTAATATATTTGTAATTACAAATTGTGCTAAATGTAATGAAGGGGGAAGAAGACAATATTCAGAGAGAGAGAATGAATCTCCTAACTTAGAATTTGGGATACCTGAATCTTCAAAACAATTTATCTTTTATGTAAGGTGTCTCCTAGAGGTCAGATGTGATCTCTGAGACCAGGCTGAGTGTACTAGTCAGGGGTCTCCAGAGAAGCAAAACCAATAGAAGCTATATATATTATATATATGGAGAGAGAGAGAGATTTATCCTAGGGTTGATTCACATGATTATGGAGGCCAAGAAGTCTCATGCTCTGCCATTTGTAAGCTGGAGAACCAAGAAAGCTGGGGGTGTAGTTCAGTCCAATTCCAAGGGCCCAGTAATAGGGGAGCCAATGGCGTAAGTCCAGGTCAGATCTGAAGGCCTGAGAACCAGGAGAGCAGACATCCAAGGGCAGCTCAGGCAGAAGGAGCAAATCCCCCCTTCCTCTGCCTTTTTGTTCTATTCATGCTCTCAGTGGTTTGGAAAATGTCCCTCCTCCCCGCCCCCCATCGGTGAAAGTGGAGTAACTTTACTCAGTTTATTCGTTTAAATGCTAATCTCTTCCAGAAACACCCTCACAGACACAGTCAGAAATAATGTTTTACCAGCTATCCAGGCATCCCTTAGCCCAGTCAAGTCAACACATAAAATTAACCTTCAAATACTATGAAGAAAAAGTGAAAAACAATATTAAGGGAGAGAGTAACCTAGAACTTGGGATATTTGAATCTTCAAAACAATTCATCTTTTTTAAAAAAAATTTATTTCATTTTATTTTTTTTTTGGCCACGTTGCACGGCTTGAGGAATCTTAGTTCCTGACCAGGGATCGAACCCCAGATGCACAGCAGTGAAAGCACCGAGTCCTAACCATTGGACCATCAGGGAATTCCCTAAAACAATTCATCTTGTATAAAAAGCAGATGTTATCTCTAAGGTCAGGTTGGGGCATGCAGAACATCCTTCCTTTCTTTACCCCTCTCTTTTCTCTTCCTTCTTCATCCCCAGGTTCCCAGAAACCAACTTCTTTCCTTCCTTCTCTTTCAGAAACAAACAAACAAAAAATTAGGCCCCCACGTATATTCAATTATGAAAACCAGTACCTAGGAGATCCAGTAATCACCTGGACTTAGCCATGATAAATGGTGAATGGTAAATGAGAACACGTTAAGTAAATAAGCAAGCACACCAGACATCAGAACTCACAGAGCAAGGCCATGGTATCAAGCCCTATGTTCATTTTTCTGTCCTAGTTGTGCTTGGCTTCTTGGCAGTAGTTCACTGAGTTGACTACTACCTCTTTCCTGAAACACAACACCTCTGGGTACACACTCTTACTCTCTCCACCCGCGCCCCCTTTGAAACTCTCTAGCCACTCTTTCTCTACCCTGTCTCATCTCCTTCTCTCCTTGATTAATCTTGTTTATTCATGTGACTTCAAATGCCATTTGTAAGAGACGCCTCCTAAATTTATATCTAATGCTGAAATCTTTCTTCTGAACTCCAGTCAAAACTAAACTCTTAATTCACATTCTTTAATCCTGTTCCTCTAGCAGTCTACCCCATTGGATATGGTAACATCACCATCCACCCAATTGTATGAGGCAGAAACATAGGAGCATCTGTGATGCCCTGACCTCCTACCTTCTCCATTCATTCCATCATATAACCTTGAATCAGCCCACATTTTCCAATCTCCTCTGCCATCATACTGGGCCAGGCTATTACCATTACCCACCTGGACCACTATAGTAACCTTCTATGTGTTTGTTGGTCTCCATTCTCTTCTCCACAGGCAGCCATCTTTCTCCAGGTTAAAAACCTTAAATGACCTCCTACAATAGTTTGAAAAATAAGTTCAAGTATTTTACTAAGTGTCTTGTATGATCTGACCTCTGCAAACCTCTCCAACCTTATCTTGGGACATCTCTCTTTTGCTCACTGTGGCTAAACCATCCTGATTTCTTTTTCACAGCCATCTCTCTTTTGCTCACTGTGGCTAAACCATCCTGATTTCTTTTTCACACCCTTATTTATCCCAAGCTATTTCCTATCTTGGGGCCTTTGGGTATGCTCTTCCCTCTGAAAGGAACATAATTAAACTCTACTTTTCATATAGTTGGTTCCTTATTCATTGAGGGTCAGTTTACTCTCACCTCCTGAGTTCTCTCCTGGTGACTCTCTGTATCAAGGTCCTCCAGAGAAACAGAACCAGTGAGAAAGATAGATAGATGGACAGACAGACAGATAGGTGGAGCTAGGTAAAGAGACAGATATTTTGTGGGGGGTGGGGCATGGGGGTGGCAAATCTGAAATCTGTAGGTCAGCCCAGCAGGCTGGAAACTCCCAAGCAGGAGCTGGTACTGCAGTCATGGGGCAGAATTTCTTATCTTCCTCAGGGAGATCTCAGTTTTGCTCTTAAGGCCTTTCGACTGATTGGATGAGGCCCAGCCTCATTATGTAGGATTATCTCCTTTATTTAAAGTCAACTGAAAAAATAAAAAATGAAGTCAACTTAATTGTAGATGTTAACCCCATCTGCAGAATACCTCTATAACAACATCCAGATTAGTATATGATTGAAAAACTGGATACTATAGCCTAGCCACGTTGACACATATAGCTAACCAGCACACCCTGCTAGAAGGATTGGACTCTTTTTAGTCTTTATTTTTATGCGGTTGGCATGCACATTTTATTCCCTCACACCAGGTACCTTGATCAGAGCCTAGAATTTTTCCCTCATTACTGCTCAAGGCTGGACTGAGGCACTCTTGATATGCAATGGAATTTCTGGGCTAGGGAATTTCTTCCACAAATTTCCCTTCATCCATATTTTTCCAGTCTAAAATTTTGCGGGTTAGAGATAATTTGTGTCAAACACTGTCAAAATGTAAACTCTACAAGTGGTAGTAATAATTATCCTGTTATTGGAAATTCTAAGCCGGTCTTAGTAAAGAAAAGGAAAGGGGAAAGTTAAGTTTGTCTACAGCACAGTTTTGAGTAGGACTCACTCTGACTCTCATAGGAAACAACCTTCTCTGACCCTTTTTCCATCTAGTCCCTGCTGTTTACACCTGCTTGAATTTCCTCCTCTCTCTTTACAATGGCTTCCTATGACGCTGAACATTCTTTTTTGTACTTAAACCTGATTATTCTAGAATACTTAATGTCTGATGTTCCCCAGATTATCATCTAGATGTGTTGTCTAGTATTTGTAAACCCTGAAATTTTCCTTGCAAGAAGATAGGGTTTTTTTTTTCTTATAATGATTTATAACAGGGTATATACAGTACATATTCTTATACAATAATAGGATGAGTACACATTGTAAAATGACAGAGGAAAATATTAGGGAGAGGCAGCACCTCAATCACTTTCCAGTATAGGCAATAATTAATAATCATGTCCTATTGAAAACAATGCAAAATTCCCCCCTTCCCAAAGAATGGGAGAGAGAGTAAAAACACAGAAGTTCACTAACTGTAGTCAAATGACTTTAGCCGTAATTAAGCTAAGGTTCCCAAACTTGGCAAAATCTAGGGTATTGACAAATTGGAAACAGATCAAGACCAGAGATAATTTTCAAATTAAAAATCTCATCAATATTAAAGTGATACTCACCTGTAATCTTTGCATAATTAAGTGATGAAGAGGAGGCTAGCTGGGTTGTGAACCATGTAGGCCACTTACTTTGCCTTTTTTTCCTCAGAATGATCTTCCACCCAACTGACAGCACCTTGGGGGAGGGGGAAGGCAGGAGTGGGGACAGGATATTATCTTCAACTTAGTCTACCTTGTAGAAGTACCAGTAGAAGGGAACAGAGGTTGAAATTAATGAGGTGGAAATGAGATTCTGAATTATCAGTGCGTTTCAATGATCTCTGCTCACCCTTGCAGGTTGACTGCACTCAATTTCCTTTAGGTTTCCCTAGGTAGGGAAGTTTAGACTCATGAGAAAGAATTATTTCTCTCTCATGGAATCTCTATTCTCTGTATCCACCTTTATTACTTTTAAGGGAGATTTAAAAACTTAGGGAGACCCAAGTAGAAAAATATTTCTACTTTTTGCTTCATCTAAAAAATCTTTTTATTTTATTTTTAATTTTTGGCTGTGTTGGGTCTTCATTGCTGCACACGGGCTTCTCATTGTGGTGGCTTCTCTTGTTGCGGAGCACCGGTTCTAGGCACGCGGGCTTCAGTAGTTGTGGCGCACGGGCTTAGTTGCTCCGCGGCATGTGGGATCCTCCCGGACCAGGGATTGAACCTGTGTCCCCTGCATTGGCAGGCAGATTCTTAACCACTGCGCCACCAGGGAAGTCTCTAAAAAGTCTTTAAGGGACTTCCCTGGTGGTCCAATGGTTAGGACACTGTGCTTCCACTGCAGGGAGCACGGGTTCGATCCCTGATGAGGAATTAAGGTCCAATATGCCGTGTGGCACGGCCCAAAAAAAAAAAAAGTCTTTAAGACATTTTTGTAAATAGAGAGAGGGTTTTCTGTAGTATCTTTGGACCGTATCTCTGAAAAGTCCCTCTAGGTTACTTCTCTGCATATGCTCCCAGAGTAGAATAATGTAAGTAGCATAATATACCCTCCACGTACTCACTTTTTCTTCAGTTTCTCTCCTCCTTGCTGGAGAAACAGCTTCCATTCTTTCAGAATGCTTTTAAATTCTAATGTCAGAGAACTTTTGCGGAAACCAAATATGGACTTGGGTTGATTGCAGTGGATTAAGCTGAAATAATATCATGCCTGGATGCAACAGCAGTGAAAAGTCAGTTATGTTCCACCTCTGTGGATATAGTAAACAATGATAAAAGTCAGGCAGGGAGGGCTTCCCTGGTGGTGCCGTGGTTGAGAGTCCGTCTACCGATGCAGGGGACACGGGTTCGTGCCCCGGTCCGGGAGGATCCCACGTGCCGCAGAGCGGCTGGGCCCGTGAGCCATGGCCGCTGAGGCTGCGCGTCCGGAGCCTGTGCTCCGCAGCGGGAGAGGCCACAACAACAGCGGAGAGGCACCGCAAAAAAAAAATAATAATAATAAAAATAAATAAATAAATAACTTTATGATCTCCCTGCCTGACTTTTTTTTGTGTGTGTGTGCGGTACGCGGGCCTCTCACTGTTGTGGCCTCTCCCGCTGCGGAGCACAGGCTCCGGACGCGCAGCCTCAGCGGCCATGGCTCACGGGCCCAGCCGCTCTGCGGCACGTGGGATCCTCCCGGACCGGGGCACGAACCCGTGTCCCCTGCATCGGTAGACGGACTCTCAACCACGGCGCCACCAGGGAAGCCCCTATTTATTTCTTTAAGAAAAGAAAGAAAAGTGCAGCCAGGAAAGAAAGAGAAGGGCTTTTGTCCCTAGTTGACTAGCTAGCTCAAAGAATCTACCAGAAATAGTGTAAACTGCAGCAGCTTCATGATGGCTTAGAGGAACGAGAGCACCCTTGTGTTGAAGCTCTTTATAGGTGAGGCTATTCTGAGATGGACCTGGAAGGAGGCGAAAGATTGGGTTAAAGAGGTGGGGAGAGAGAATTCCAAGCAGAGTTTGAAAAGGGGCACAAAGGTCGGAATGAGCACAGTGGTAGCGGTTGGGGGTGTTGAGGAAGGTTGTTTGTTTTACCCAAGGGAGGGGCTGCCTCAGAGGAATAGGACACCAGCCTCTTCTTCTCTGAAGGAGGGTCGGGGACACGCCTGAGCATGACTGCCTAGTGGCCTGCGCTGCTTCTGTCTGGCAGAAAGCCTTCATTAAGAGCTTTTGAACTGCCAAGGAAATTAGTCCCCAATTCAGCTGAGTTAAAAATTCAGCTCTCCCCCACCCCATCACCAACCCTTCAAGATCCTGTCCTTTGGCCATAAGACCTTTAAAATTGCTGCAGTAATGGGGCAGAGAAGAAAAGGTTAACGGTTTTCCCTAAGCAATTAATTTGGGCATGATATTTGAATAATGAGTGTTCTAGTCTTCTCTTTATTTTTCACTAAAAATTCAAAGCAGACTCGTAACTATTCCATACAAGGACAAGTTCTGGAATTCTCTCTCCCTCTGTATCTCTCTCTCCTTTTCTCTTTGTTACACACACACACACACACACACTCACTCACTGCCAGAGTTACAATCTCTCTCCCTCACTCAGTTTCCATAGGTTCTGACCTGGGGCCCGTTTACTAACACTGCACTTGTTGGTGAAGGCAGTAGAGGAAATCTTGACATTTGACTTTCCGCTCAAAGTAAACATTGGACTGTGTATACATGTTGCATAGGAAAGCACAGAATTACACCATCTGAAAAAAAATCTGCCATTTCCCCCAGAAGAAAAAAAATCATGTTGCCCCAAGAATCTTGTATTGTTCTTCTCTTCTTTTTTCTTCCCTCTTAATTCCTGAAACCTACCAAGAAGATCCCAGAGAATGATTAGTTTTCCAAGTTTGTTTCTTAGTTATTCTGAAACACTCCTCTATGGGATCTACATGGGTGTGTGGATCTTTATTAGTTAGGCCTTTGCCCAAATGCCTAACTCAGTCTGTTCTCCTCCTGTTATCTTCAGGTGAAATCCAAGTCTCCAGGAGGAACTTAAAAACAACAACAACAACAAAAACACCTGGTCTGGCACCCAGAACCCTGAGGGCTGAAAGCCAGAGCGGATTGTCCTATAAGAATCAAACCATTCACCTTCTGGCCTTCAGGTTCGGTCTGCCAGCCAAGAGGGAACAGGAAGCTTGTCTCTGAGTCCAGGACTATGGAATGCAAACCCCCAAGCAGTTATTTGCTGTGGTTTTAAGCTTTGTCCTGGAAGGTAAGAACAATGTGAGCTCTCTTCTAAGTAACATCCTAGTCAATAAATACCAAACTAGCACCTAAAGTCTTTGAACCAACTCCAGTATGCACCCTTTACACACTATTTTAACACCATATTAGTTTTTAAAGCCGATCTAATATGGGTACTAGTGTACAGAGGGCCCAGATCGCCTGGCTCATTAGGTTGCTATTTAAGACTGAGGGAGATCAAATACCCTCCCTAAAAATCCTTAGTAGGCATTTCAATGCTTTATGTAAACCTCAGCCAGCTACTGGACATTTCTCATGGGTCACACTTGATTTATAGTTTACAGTTTTGTCTAGGGGTAGGGGGCAGTTTGAGAGAAAGGGTCTGAGTTTACTGCAGCTATTACACATGTGCATTTAGACCAAACACTTGCTGGCAATCCAATGTAATAGCTCATTTCCAAATCCTTTCTTGGAAAAAGAATTCAGATTACATAATCGTGAAAAACAAACCTGTTGCCACTCAGCGTGAACTAACATGTTACAGTATTTTATGGCTGAGGGTTATTAAGCCAGCACCCAGTTTCATGCACCAAGGAGAACACTGGGAAAATGAAAATCTGCCAGTTTTGTTAAAGTTATGTCACTTAGTGGTAATGACATAGGCAGTTCACCTTTCTTGTTAGATCACATTACCTTGGGATTTTGGGTAGATTAAGTAGGTGCTCCTTTACTGCTGATTAGGGCCGTTTGATTGTTAGCAACCTAGAAGCCTATTAGAGCAATTCGTTAGATCAGCTCTTCTTAGTAGGAAGACCACCTTGGATGTCCCTAGGCATCCTCAAGTTTCCCATCACATAAATTCTCCCCTGTGTAGCCTTCCCTGACTGCACCCCAGGGTAACAGAACTAATGAGCTCTGATCTAGTGTAGCTGTTCACAAGGATACATTGCCTATTAAATTCAACCAAAGAATTCTGGTGTTCTGAGTTTTTAAATGTTTCAGTTCAGATGGGCTTGGAGATAAAAGACTCTAAACTAGATTTTAATCTATGCTTCCTAGCTTAAGAGCCATATACAGGCTCTGTCCTAACACTCCTGCTTGTGGTTCCCAAAGGAAATCTATTAATATCAGCTGTGGGGCTGGGTTGGTGGCCAGACATTAAAACGGGTTACCTTCTCATTTCAGACAAGTAACTGAATAAAAAGATTTTTCTGCCTCAAGCAAAAATTTGACCTAAATTTCTATTTTCAACAAAGAAGTGAAAATAGAAAACAATCTGACTCATCAAATTAGGCAACCACCAACTCATGGTATAACCTTTCCTATGATTAATATAACTTATAAATTTACTATGAGGCGTAAAAATCACCTTAGTTCTTCCAGCAGAAATCACAGGTGATGAGATGACACAGCCTATCCAGGACAGTACGTACCATCTGGACCTTTTGAGTACTTACCATGTGGCCCAGTGCTAAGAGCTTCACACATTATCTCAATTAATCCTCATAACAACACTATTAGGTGGATAATCTGCCCAACGTCTCACAGCTGGTAGGTGGTGCCCTGGGCCGTGATCTTCAGTTTGATACCTACAGCCCTACACTGGGCTGCCTCCGGGTTACCAGGCAGGATAGGAATCTAGAAAGCAAGGAAAACACTCTTCAGTTGCTGTGGTCAACAGGTCACCTTTATATGTTCTGAACTCATATTTTGTCATCTTTGACTTTTCATGAAATAATACCTTTTCTCTTGGTAATTAAGAGTCACATGCAAATCTAAAAAGGGTTGGTTACCTGTTTTTAAATAATCAGGTATTCCTATTTCCTGGTTCTAGGATCCCAGAAGCAAAATCTCCTCAAAAGGAAAATATAAGGGGTACTTTTTTTTTTTGCGGTACGTGGGCCTCTCACTGCTATGACCTCTCCCATTGGTGTCCCCTGCATCGGCAGGCGGACTCTCAACCACTGCGCCACCAGGGAAGCCCTTATAAGGGGTACTTTTATACCTTTTATCTCTCAGGTACCTGGCTAGCTGATACCAGCCAAGAGAGGATAGCTAGGTTCCTTCAGTTGCTCTTCCTCCTTTAATTTCCAAGAGGCAAAGGAGACAGGAATAAAGGGTTGTCCTCAATGCATTTGTGGTTTGTTTGCACTTCAATCCATCCACTGAGCTCTTGGGCAGGGCAAAAAGGAAAATGGTTATTCCCCAACTTTTTCTCTCCCGTCCCCTCCTGAGGACTTTCTTTCACCACATAGCTGGGTGAGTACATTTGGATGAGTTTCCACCTTTCAGGGGCGCTTTGATCTATCATTCACAAGTTCTACATATATTCATTGAAACTTACTATGTGTCCACCATTGAACTAGGCATTAAGATTCAATGCTCAGCTTTTTTGGTGGATATGTGAGGAAATGGATTCCTTATAAGGTCAGGCAGTCCCCAGATGCTGTTCAAATATTGCATCTGCTCTCATAGGTGGGAGTAGTTTTAAGGTTAAGGGTGTGAAGAAGCAGAACTCAGGGCTCCCCTGGGGAGAAAGGAGAAGGAAGTAAATCATCATACGATATTTGTCTTGGGTTTTTCTGGTTTGAGAAGTGAGGACTGGAATATAAAGGAGCCATAAAACTTGATGTCTACTTATTTTGAGATATAGCAAAGGTAAAGAGTACCCTTTCTGAAATCATGGCTCAGGCCCGGTATTCATGATTTCCTTTCTTCACATGCGATCCCGGCCTCACCTAAACACACTGGAGTCTGAATTCACTTAATAGATGTAGGGAGACCATCAATTTTGGCTTGTCTGAGACTGTCACAGTTTTAGCATTGAAAGTTCCATGTCCCAGGGAAACCGTTCTTCCCTCCTGGGCATTTGTCATGTTGGTCATTCAATGGCTCCTTGAAATTTAACAAGCTAAGCCTACCACCTCAATAAGTAGGATTATGTTTTGCTTAGAATCAAATGAGACAGTTTTTTGTTTGTTTGTTTGCGGTACGCGGGCCTCTCACTGTTGTGGCCTCTCCCGTTGCGGAGCACAGGCTCCGGACGCGCAGGCTCAGCGGCCACAGCTCACGGGCCCAGCCGCTCCGCGGCATGTGGGATCTTCCCGGACCGGGGCACGAACCCGTGTCCCCTGCATCAGCAGGCGGACTCTCAACCACTGTGCCACCAGGGAAGCCCCGAGACAGTTTTAGAATGTTACATTCTCTGGTCTTTTTTTTCAATGTCCTATACCCTAAAATAACAATAAAAGAACCTCCATCAAAATCCATTTGAAAATATTCTAGAACCAATATAGGGCATGAATGATTTAACTGCTTCTTAAATTTGGGCTTAAAATAGAGTGAGTATACAGTTTAGCTGACAAATATTTTTGAGAATAAAAGGGGTGACTAAAATTATTTAGCATGTGTCATTTTTAGCATATTCATTTATTGACCAATAAATTGGTTTTTTACATTGTTGGATCTATAAAATACTTTCATTAAAAACCATTTTCAAAAAAATTCTCTCATAGGGGCTTCCCTGGTGGTTCAGTGGTTGAGAATCCGCCTGCCAATGCAGGGGACACGGGTTCGATCCCTGGTCCGTGAAGATCCCACGTTCCCCAGAGCAACTAAGCCCATGCACCACAACTGCTGAGCCTGTGCTCTAGAGCCCATGAGCCACAACTACTGAGCCCATGTGCTGCAACTACTGAAGTCCATGTGCCTAGAGCCCGTGCTCCGCAACAAGAGAAGCCACCGCAACAAGAAGCCCACGCACTGCAACGAAGAGTAGCCCCCCGCTCGCTGCAACTAGAGAAAGCCCGCGTGCAGCAACGGAGACCCAACACAGCCAAAAATAAATAAATAAAATAAATTTTTAAAAAGAAACAAGTATATAAAAGGGACTTATCTGACAGTCCAGTGGTTAAAACTCCATGCTTCCGCTGCAGGGGACATGGGTTCGATCCCTGATCAGTTACTAAGATCCCGTAGGCCACTCAGCATGTCCGAAAAAACAAAACAAAACATATATACCCATGTATATTAAAGCAAACTTTTGGAAACATTTATATTGTTTATCTGAATATTAAAAATAATATGAGCAGAATAGTTGTTGGTTTATACTTATATACTTTCTTCAGTTTCTTAGCTGTATCATTTGCTAATACTCTGTTACTGACATATTTCTGAAGAATATATTGTTTTCAATATGATCTTTTTTTTTTTCATTAAATTGCCACAATCTTTTCCAATGGACTCTTCTCTGGAGCCCACAATATTTTCAACTGAGAAATTATTCTTCAGGTGGTGAGACTCATGGTAAGCTCAGAATAAATTCTGCTAAATGGACGGATTCTCAATTCTATTTTTAAAATTTTGAAATGCGTAAATTTTTCAGCCAAGGTTTTTTTCACAGGTGCCTTATGTTTGCCTCCAGACAAAACTTGTCAGTAACTTGTCTCTATTTATACTTCTTTAAAATATTTTGTGTAATTTAGATGCTTCAAAATTGTTAGCTTTTGCAGTTTCGTTCTCTCTGAGACAGAGTATACATTTATGAAATGAAAGAAAGAGGCTCTGTCAAAAGATTATTCCACAAGTCTGAGTATTCCAAGGCACAATGGTAGAATTTCAAAGATAAAACTTGTAAATTGATTATGCTCTCATTGTTTAATTTGTTCAATATTTTCCCAGTTTCCAAATTTTGTTTTTAAGAACTGTAATTCTCCAAAAGCTTCAAAGAACATTTCTGCTCTATTTCTTATTTAGCAAGAAATTTATTGATAAGAGACAGACTGTATGTAGAACTTGTACTCATATGATCCTCACAAAACAAATAACTTTATCTTTAAAATTAAACTTCTTGGGACTTCCCTGGTGGTGCAGTGGTTAAGACTCTGTGCTCCCAATGCTGGGGGCCCGGGTTCCATCCCTGGCCAGGGAAATAGATCCCACATGAATGTCACAACTAAAAGTACACATGCCACAACTAAGGAGGCGGTGAGTCACAACTAAGGAGCTCACCTGCTGCAACTAAGACCTGGTGCAACCCAATAAATAAATACTTAAAATTAAACTTTTTAACTGAATTTACAATAGTATTCACAATAAGATCTGAAGAACTTTTTTTTACTTTGATTCCATGAATTTCATGAAAAAATGAACAATTACTAGAATTAATTTTTTAATTTGAAATAATTGGTGACACAAAAAATGAGTCATTTAACTGTCTGCAGAGTTCTTCTATTAATTAAACCAAACACATTAATAGCTATTTCTTCATCGTTCATACTTATCCAAGATAATCTTAAAATAACGTCTAAGATTTAAAGCAAATTCTGGGGTTTTAAAATTTTTTTTGGCTGCGTTGGGTCTCCATTGCTGTGCGTGGGCTTTCTCTAGTTGCGGCGAGCAGGGGCTACTCTTCGTTGCGGTGTGTGGGTTTCTCATTGCGGTGGCTTCTCTTGTTGCAGAGCACAGGCTCTAGGCACGTGGGCTCAATAGTTGTGGCTCGCCGGCTCTAGAGCACTGGCTCAGTAGATGTGGCACACCGGCTTAGTTGCTCCGCGGCAGGTGGGATCTTCACGGACCAGGGCTCGAACCCGTGTCCCCTGCATTGGCAGGTGGATTCTTAACCACTGCACCACCAGGGAAGTCCCTGGGGTCTTTATAGCATATTTATGCCTTCTAGTTTTAGTTACTACAGGTCCCATGGTAGATGGTAAATGTTGGCAAACATTTTATGTATGTTGTACATTTAGTACCAACTTTACTGAAAAATAAAAATTCTGTACTCAATTTTCACTAAACATGTGTTTTTGTTTTGTTTAGCTTTGTTTCTTGAGCTCATTGCTGCTGAGAGGGTTCATTGTAAAATCTTTAAAAATTGTTACAGCAATAAAGTAAATACAGGTTTCCCCTGCTTTACAGAAGTAGAGTGTTCCTACGAAATCTTTCGTAGGAAGATAAATCCAGCTAAAGCACAGATGCTCACAGACACAGTTCAAAGCTATGGCGGCTTCATGCTGAGATGCTGAGTGTGGTCCCTGGGGAAGGAGTTGGTGACGCCTCACCCAACGCTCCAGGTATGCACCGCCTCTCTATGGGCTTCTGCAAAACAAACACAAAATGCTATTTTTGCTTCTTGCCCTTTTTTTGTGAAAGCAAAAATCCTCTTCAGATTTGTTTCAGTTAGCAAAGAAAGGTACTAGAAGTGGCGTAAACCGAACGTTCGAAAAGCGGAGGATAGCTATAAATTGTAGATTTACAACAATTTGGCTAGTATAAGCAAAAACCACTTCAGCAGGATGGCTCACACTTCTCTGTACAAGCTCTACTGCAGGCATGCTTCACCCCCACTTCTCACGTTTATTTCTCATGCACCAAATTTCTGATTTCCCACGTTTCAAAGTGATACCACCCACTGGGAGACTGGCAGCCTACTTGACTTCCTCATCTCGCAGGCCTCCCTCTGAACTAAGGCACAACGACTCATCCACCAGATGGCCACCAGGGGCAGAAGCAAACACTTCTCCCACATCACTGGGGACCAGAAGTTAGTTGTCCCAAGCCACCTGCCCTTATGCAGCCACACTTTATCAGCCAGCATCCTGTATGCTATCCTTAAAGTGGTGGAGTTAGTTACCAGTGTCAAGACAGGTTTTGAAAAAGTGAGGGGGGGTTATCACTCATGGTTCAGATATAACCACTTGTTAAATGCTGGACTCTGCTTACTGCACATGCAGCTCACATGCTACTAAATAAGGCCATGGTAGAATATGGAAGTACAAAGTGATCTACCAAACCCAGCCTGGCTTATTTTAATACAATTATTTTTAACAATGTTTCCTTAAAAACAGCAGCAACGACAATTCTGGGACACATGTTAAACCAGAGGGAGGCCAGGACAATTGAAGTAAATCAGAAAGTATATTCATCTTATCTACTGACCACAGGGGTGCTTCATAAAATGGATTTCTGTACTCCACTCGAAACCTGTTAAATCAGAACAAGGTTTAGCCTCAAAATTTGCATTAAAAAAAGCTCTCCATGATATTCTTGTTTGTTTGTTTTTAAATTTATTTATTTAATCTTTTATTTTATTTTTTAATTGAAGTATAGTTGATTTACAATGCTGTGTTAGTTTCAGGTGAACAGCAAAGTGATTCAGTTATACATACATATTTCCTATTTTTTTTTCAGATTCTTTTATAGGAATATTGAGTATAGTTCCCTCCATGATATTCTTAGGGACACTAAAGTTTTACTCCTGGTTTAGGGAATTCCTTCACCTTTCATTCCAAGGTGTCAAGCCCCCTTGTCAGAGAGGGCTGGAGAATCAAGCGCTTTACTCCATGGCTAATCTAACACCTGGATCAAAGCTATTATTGAAAATGAGCTAGAAAAAAAAAAAAAAGAAAATGAGCTAAAATTGAACTTAAATTCAGTCACGTGATAAAAATATTATGTCCTTGAGCAGACTTGTCTTGCAAGTTGAAAGATTTATTTTTGGCTATATCATCTCTTTTTTTTTTTTTTTTTTTTTTTTTTGCGGTACGCGGGCCTCTCACTGCTGTGGCCTCTCCCGTTGCGGAGCACAGGCTCCAGACACGCAGGCTCAGCGGCCATGGCTCACGGGCCCAGCCGCTCCGCGGTATGTGGGATCTTCCGGGACCGGGGCACGAACCCGCGTCCCCTGCATCGGCAGGCAGACTCTCAACCACTGTGCCACCAGGGAAGCCCCTCGTCCCCTTTTGGGGAACTTGGACCTATACCAGCCACTTTCTTTCTTTGAGGTTCAGGTTTACAGCTAAGGAATAGATAATATAATGAACATTGATTTTAATACTTTGGAAGAAATAAACACTAGGTGAGCCTTTTTCCCCATAAAAAATGCTACTAAAATTTTTAAAACATATAAATTATTTCATTTCATTCATAAAAATTACTATTGTAAGGGTTGTAAGAATGTGTTTTGAGTTTCTGTAAGGTGGCTGATACCAGAATGATGATGTTTTATCTGTTTACACCATTTTCTTAATTTGCATTTAACAGGGGTGGGGTGTTGGGTTAGTAACTAGTTGTCTGAATTTTTAGAAATATCTTGATCTCACTGACCTCAACTACAAAATGATCTAGTCTGGTGGATGGTCAATGCTCATTCTAGTTTCCTGAGTTTGTCTTTTACACTTTTTTGAATGTTTGGAATTTTTTTATCAGGTGCACATGTTATTGTTTTATTATTTTGTTAATAAGAAAGATTTTATACGCAGTAGGATTATGAGCTATTATTTTTTCCTTTTATTTTCCTCTACTTTAAACAAGCAAGTGTTATTTTGAAAAGAGAGTAAACAAGAACATTAGATACACTAAGGGAAGGTGGAGTGGGAGGTAGAAGGTTAATGTAGTAAACCAGGATGTATGAGACAGCAGTAATGGTTAAAGACTTTCTAAGGCATAGTATAGGGGATCACCTAGTGGTGCGAATAGAAAAAGCTTTTCAAAAGCTTAAGATCCTTTTCCTTGTGCTTCAGTACATGTTACTGAGCAAGTGTCCATGCAATGAATTTATTTAAAACATATGAAGATTTTGAACACATTTTTTGTGATCAACTTTATTTAAATCATGCTAATATGTTGAATATTTAAATATTTACCCCGAAGCCTCTCTTTCCTAGAGGGTTCAAAAATCCCCTAATATTAAGCTTTGAAAATTAATTCTTGTCCCAAAGAATGTGTTAATTCACGGTTCCATGGTCAAACAAAGTTTAGATATGCACAAACTAAGCATGAAAGCATGCCCCTTACCTATCAGAAACCCCTGGTCTAAAACCATCAACACCAGGCAAATGCATTATGATTGCACTTCTAATTTCACAGATGAGGTAGCTGAGGTTCTATATAAATAATAGAAGCTTTAAAACATTTGGGACCACGATGGAGTTTTCACCTGTTGAAAATAATAAATCATACGTGTATGGCAACTTCTGTTTAGGTTGAGTTCTGCCAAAAGCAGAGATTATGATAAGGATTTGAATGGAAGTAGTTTATTTGGGTGATGATTCCAGGAAGGGAAGTAGGGAGCAGCGAAAGTGAGACAGGGGAAGCGGAGAAGCCAAGAGAAGGGTGACAAATTGCAGTTGTTACTGTAGATGCCAGTGGCTTGATTCTCCCAGCATCTACCAGAATTGCCCATGGGGAAGATGGAACCCTTGGATGTTTATCTGATGCCTCCTGACCCCATTCATTGAGGATTGCTCCTGGGTACAGTGACTGTCCCCATGTTTCCAAGCTGTGCTGTGACCTCCCTCAGCTTCAGAGAAAGCCCTGGAGCAGAGAGGTGGAGTGACCTATGGCTTGTTGAGGTAGAAGGAGTCTGAGGCCACAGAGAACTGTCTACCACAACTGTGGCTGAAATCAGAGCTGGGCCAAGGGGATGTCATAAAGTATCTGCTATAGACCACGGCTTACACTAGTTAGATCCCTCTGTCCCCCTATTAAATTCGCTTTGTCATTGTGCCTTCAAAGTGGTGGCCACATTTCTAGAAAGGACTTTGTGCAGGAGAAACAGTGGAATAAGCTAATAGTGCCTGCTGGTCCCAAGGCCATGACTGAGATTCATCAACTTTCTTCTCTACCACTTATTCTAGATGACCTCATCCTTGGCCAGCATTGGCTGGTCGAATTTATTTGGCTGGTAGGGGATCCCAGAACTTCATCTGAGTGGTCAGGCCTTAGATTGCCTTGCCCTTGTCAGGCTGCGGTGGCCGCAATTGCTTGTTCACTATTATTATCAAATACACAAACACATAAGGGTACCCCAGTGAACCCCCTGAGTTCCAGACACATTCTTCCCTGTCCCCTTAACATAGTAACATTTCTAGCTTCTCATGATAATCAAGGTTGAGTAACCTCACCAGTATTGTAACTCCTTTCTTTGCCTGCTGTTCCACCCACATAAGGAAAACAAAGAGACGAGTTGTAGCTTCAGATTTTGTGGAACCCTTTTGTGTCACTGGGAGTAGTGTTCCCCACTCCCCACTTTACCCAGTAGAGCCCACACTAGAATGGGAAACACAAATGGGTTATTATGAGTGATAACGAGAAGGGCTAATCCTTGTTCCACTTTCTGGCATCTGGATCTGGATTTTCGAGCTATGAGGGACACAGCTTGATATATTGGTTCAGTACAGATAGTGCGTTATGGAGGATAGTTCCCCAGTTCTATAGGATGTTGCCTTAGCTGAGCTGTTAATAGGCTATTCCAATATGGTATTTTTTTAAAAGATTTTTTTGATGTGGACAATTTTAAAGTCTTTGTTGCATTTGTTACAATATTGCTTCTGTTTTGCTTTTTTGGCCGCGAGGTGTGTGGGATCTTAGCTACCGGACCAGGGATCGAACCTGTACCCCCTGCATTGAGAAGGTGATGTCTTAACCACTGGACCGCCAGGGAAGTCCCTCCAATATGGTATTTGTATTGGTTTCCTGAAGCTGATATAACAAAGTACCAACAACTTGGTGGCTTAGAACAACAGAAATTTATTGTTTCACGTTTCCAGATTCTAGAAGTTTGAGATGCTGTTGGCAGGATTGGTTCCTTCTGTTGGCTGTGAGGGAGACTCTGTTCCATGCCTGTCTCCTAGCTTCTGGTCATTTAGCAGCCATCTTTGGTGTCCCTTGGCTCGTGGCAGCGTAACTCTATTCTTTACAGGGTGTTCTCTCTGTGTCTCTGTCTCTGTGTCCAAATATCTCCTTTTGATAAGGACATAGTCATATTGGATTAGGGCCCATCCTAATGACCTCATCTAACTTAACGGATTATATTTGAAACGACCCTGTTTCCGATTAAAGTCACATTCTGATGTACTGGGAGTTAAGACTTCAACCTATGAATTTATGGGGGACACAATTCAACTCAAACAGTATTAGACCAGCTACTTCCAGAAAAAAGTAGCATATGGTAGAACCAGCAAATCCCATGGTCATGTACACATTTCTCAATAAAATAGGTCCCTTGGCACAAGGCAATCTTATGCAGGATTCTATGACTGTTATCAGGTATTCTATAAGCCCTTCATAGAGTATTTCTGGCAGAGGCACTGCAGAAAAAGAAGATAAACCCATATCAGGAGTGGGTATCAATTCCCTTAGACAGGAAGGGCTCCAGTACAATTGACTTGCCATCAAGAAGCTGGTTGGTTGTTTTTACTTGGGATACTGAGGACACAGTGTCGGTCTGATGATGACAGGTTGATTATGCAGCAGAAATAGTGGTTAGACCAGCTTTTTTGAGAGGGAGCCCATGCTGTTGGGCCCATCTATAGCCACATCCCTGACACCATGGCTATTCTGATGATGGGACCATTGTGCACTCGGGTGACTGAGGGCATCCACTGGACAATCCACCAGACCAATCATCCTGTCCATCTGGTTGTGTCTTCTCTGTGGTGGATGCTCTCTAGAGGGCATTGACATAAGACCCAAAGACTCAAACTCTTTGTTCTCTTTTCTGTAAGGTCTACCCAAAACCCTCTTCTCTAAAACTCTATGTCTCTAATAATTTCATCCTGCTCCTTCCAGGCCCCTGACATGTCAGCCAAATCATTTGCCCAGAGGTATATCCTGAACTTGGGCTACCTTTTCTTCCATGTGAAGCAGACAATCAACTGTTCTGCTCACAGCTCTGCACACTGGAATGCCCCCCTGTGGTGCTGTAGGGAGCATCGATTTGTTTTCAGGACACCCCAACATATGAAGCCAACCCATCTGTGAACGAGGATCAGGCATTTTCTCCTCTTTGGCTTGTTTGGGGAACCCACAATGAGACCATAGATGTGCATTGAGACAAAGCATTGGTGAAACAGAACAGGTGACTTGTGGCCACTTATTTATGTAAGTTATTTGTGGCTTGGGCTCCATCATAGAATGGCTTGCTGCTGCACCCACTAGAACCCCTGACTTGGTGGATCTGACAATACTCAGCTAGTGATGGACATACCTGATATTCCAAGGTCAGGTGCTCAGTCTTTAATAAAGCCGGTAGCACATCAGGAGTCTTTTTTCAAATCGTGAGTCATTCTCTACTGGAGGAAACATGGCTTTGCTCCAGGATGCTGGGGAGTCTGTGCAATGAATTTCTCCTTGAGGCTTGCCAGAGGCTTGGCCTTATTGGCCACAGTTATCTCTAGTATTATTAGGTTTGCAGATGATATGGCCAAACGCAGGGCCCCGCCTTGATTTTGCACGGTAGTGGCTCTCAGCTTTCTGCTGGGCCAATGCTTGAATCTTTCTGGTAATATAAATCAAGTGAAACCCAAGTGTGTTGGCCATTTATCTGTCACCTAGGAATACAATCCCAATCAAAATTCCAGAAGGCTTTTAGAAAAATTATATTCTTATTCTGAATTTTTTTGAAAGATAAAGGCCCTAGAATAGATGACACAATTTTAAAAAGATCATAATGTAAATCAAGTATATACATTACCTAATTTCATGACTTACTGTAAGACCTACAGTAATCAAGACTGTGATACAGGTGTAAAGATAGACATATAGATAAGTAGAACAGAATAGAGAGGCAGAAATATATCCATATTTGTATATTCAACTAATTTTCGATGAAGAAAGGATAACCTTTTCAACAAATTGTGGTAGAATAACTGGATCTCTATATGGGAAAATGTAAAGCTTAACCCTAACTTCACACCATACACAAAAATAAACTCAGAATGAATCATGAACTTAAATGTAAAAGCTCAAACTATATAATTTCCAGAAGAAAACAGAAGAAACAGTCTTTGCAAATTTGGGATAAGAGATTTATCCAAAAAAAAGCATGATGTATAAAGGAGAAAATTGAATAGGCTCCATCAAAATCAAATGTTTCTGCTTTTCAAAAGACATCATCAAGAAATTGAAAAGACAAACAATGGACATATATCTGAGAAAGGTTTTGTATCCAGAATATATGGGAAATCATACGAAGACCAGCTTAATAAAAACATAGACAAAATATTTTAATAGATACTTCACAAGATATACAACTAAATAATAAGCATGTCAAAAGATGCTCAATGTCGTTAATCATCAGAGAAATGCAAATTAAATCCAGTGTGAAATACACACACCAATTAGAATGACATAAAGACTGACTACCACATGTTGGTGAAGATGTGGATCAGAGATAGAACACTCATGTATTGTGGCAATGTGAAATATACAACCACTTTGGAAAAGACTGAGGATGTTTCTTAAAAAGTTAAACATCCATGGTAACTAGACTTATTGTGGTCATCATTTTGAAATGTGTAGAAATATCGAATCACTACATTGTGTAACAGGAACTGCTTCACAAAAATAGGATGTTGGAAATGGAAGCAGGCTTTTCAGTGCTTTTGTGGCAATCTCAGGATATTCCAACTTGACTTTAATCCAGAACGTATGAAGATTTGAAGTTGTCTCAAACATGCATTTTTTAACATTTATTTATTTTATTTATTTTTATATTTGGCTGTGTTGGGTCTTCGTGCTGCACACGGGCTTTCTTTAGTTGCGGTGAGTGGGGGCTACCCTTTGTTGCGGTGCGCGGGCTTCACATTGCAGTGGCTTCTCTTGTTATGGAGCACGGGCTCTAGGCGCACAGGCTTCAGTAGTTGTGGCTCGCGGGCTCTAGAGCACAGGCTCAGTGGTTGTGGCACACGGGCTTAGTTGCTCTGCGGCATGTGGGATCTTCTCAGACCAGGGCTTGAACTTGTGTCCCCTGCATTGGCAGGCGGATTTTTAACCACCGCGCCACCAGGGAAGCCCTGTCTCAAACATATTTTTAAGGCCACCGTCATTTGCGATCTCAAGCAGTTGATCCTCTTCTAGGACGGACAAAATCGATTCACCTGGCTTATTCACAAATGGGTCACGGATCCATTCCTTCCCAGTTCGGGGGTCTTTTGTGGTTGGGAAGTAACGCTCAAAGTCTTTTGAAAGCTGAGATAGCTGATCATGCACCAGCTGGGAGAAAGAAGTCCCTGGCTCAGTCTCTTTCAAAATCTCTGCTAATGTTTGAAACATGTCAAAAATCCCAATGTGCACTCATCGCCCCCAGAATTCCAGTTTGGCTTTGAATGAAGCCACTTGATCTGCTGACTTGAACACAGTTGTCGTTCTCCCCTGAAGTGACAGATTGAGTTCACTGAGCAGGTTGAATATGTCACACAAGTAAGCAAGTTTTGCGACCCATTCTGTGTCACTGAAATGTGCTGCCAGTGGTGACTCTTTCTAAAAGAAATCTCTAGAGCAGCTCTCATAACTCAGAAACTCTGGCCAGTGATCTACCTTTAGAAAGCCATCTCACTTCTGTGTGTAAGAGAAGACGTGTGTGCTCTGCGTCCATCTCCTCACAGAGCTGCGCAAACAGACATGAGCTAAGGGCATGTATTTTAATACATGATAATATTAATTGATAATAATATTGATAATTGTTCATTATCAACTTAATCACATCCTGCAAAACACTGTTAAGTTCAGTTGACATTTTTCGGCTAGCCAGCATCTCTCTATGGATGACACAGTCTGTAGACTCACATTCAGAGGCGACCTCTTTGACCCGAGTAGTGAAACCAGAAAGCCGTCCAGTCATGGCAGCTGCTCCGTCCATGCATATAGTGACACAAAATGATCAATTCAGTTTTCCTGGTATGTAATCATTCAAGGACTTGAATAATTCTGCAGCTGTGGTGTTGGTTGGCAACAATAGTGCACATAACATATCCTCATGCACATCCTCCTGAAAAATATATCGCACAAAAACAAGCACTGTTGCCTTGTTGTCAACATCGGTAGACTTGTCAACCTGGATTGCGTACCACGGTGACTCATTAATCCTCTCTAACAATTGTGCCTCAGTATCCTCTGCTATTTCATCAGTTCCTCTAGTTATGGTGCTAGCCAAAAACAAAGCTGGGGAAAAATAGAGGCAGGGGAAGGGAATCATAAAATTTAAGTCACAGAAATATCACTGAGGTTGCTACAATAGTCTCCATCACATAATTCCCTTGTCCAAGAAGTGAATGTATTTCTTTATTATTTATTATAGAATAGTGTAGCACAAAGCTTGGCTATGCAGTGGTCGCTAATAGACATCTGCTTAGTAATGAATGAAAGAATAGTAACTGCAAATTTCTCATTTAAACCTTGAGAATCCTCTATTACACGTCTTTCTAGTTCTGTTTTCCTTAGGCAGCTAATACATAGTTGAATAATTACCCTGGGAAGCAACATAGTTGGAATTGTTGTTGGCGTCAGAATTCGGTTCAAATCCCCAAACAGCCAGATACTAGACTGATAAGGGAGAGTGTCTCATAAAATTCTCTTCCCTGACCTGCTCCCTCCTCTCTCCTTGGGGCTTCAAGGAGACTGGAGAACAAGGCCTTTCTCCAGCTGGCAGTTTTACTTCCCAAGATAATTTTATTTTTAAGTTCTATGTGTAAAATTACTCGGGAGTTACTAGGGATGCAAAGATGAATTTAAAAAGATTTTAATCTACAGGAATTTCTGAGTCTGAAGGGGAGCCAGACGTAAACATAGATATCTATATGTATAACTATATTTATCTACCCATCTATTATAAGACACGGCAAAAATCCTAAACGTGAAGTATAAACCAAGCTCTAGGAAAGGCCTAGGAAATTATTATTTCTAAGGGGTGGGTGGGAATAGCGAAATTTTAAGAAGAAAGTGGCATTTGAATGGTGTACTGAAGGATGAGCGGAATTTCAGTGAAAGGTAAGGGGCTGCAGGAACGGTCTAATAAAAGATAAAGAGAGGGAGACAGAAAGATTGGAATCTATTGAGGAAGACAACAGCATCAGAGATGTATTAACTTAACAATTCATTGTTTTGCTCCTGCCTTTAGAAGCTTATTTTTAGTTGAGAGAAATAAAACGGGTACATAAATACCCACAATACTAGTGAGCTTCATAGAAAAGGAGAGGTTGCATCCTGTTTCGACGATTTTTCTGGCTACGGTGTTCTCCCCTGGAATCCCAGCTAACAGATGTTCAGAATCACCTCTTTAGAATATGATCACTAGAGAACAGCAGTTAAGAGTGAGATCCTGCATGTTCTAGATTCAATTTCAAATGACTTAGCTTCTATGTGCTTCAGTTAACTTTTAAATAAAAATAAGAATATTTTCCTCAAAGAATTGTTAAGAATGACACGGGATGAAGAACACATGGCAGCACAGTACTTATGTCCTAAGTTATATATTTAATAAATAAGTAGATATGTGTGTACAGTATTGAGTTTTCACCAGACAGCACACTCCCGCGGGCTGCAGCCGATAGGCCTCACCCTCCTAATCAGTCTGCCCATTCCTTGGCTTTTGCGGAAAGAGCGGTTCATGACGCCTCCCAGCCTCAGCTAAAGCACGTGGACTCCGCCTCCCCACAACAACAAAACACCCTGTAGCACCAGCACCGGCCGCTCTGCTCCTGCGGCTTGATTTTTTTTTTTTTTTTGGTGGCTTGATTTTTAAATCCATCCGAAAGGACCAATCAAAGGCGGCATTCCGAGTGCACGGAAGCGGATTGGCTGACAGCTGATGACAGTGACCAATAGGCTTTGAGATGAGTTTGGTCTGGGCCGGAAGCGAGCGAATCGAAAACGGGTGGCGGTCGCGGGCAGTTTGAGTTGGAATCTGTGCTCCAGCCCGCGGCGGCTGTACTAGGGCCCGACTCTCTGAGTCGGGTTTTTCCCGACTCTGCCAGCAAGGTGAGCGTTCTGCTTGGGTCCCGGCTCTGGCGGCGGGAGTGAGGGAGCTGTTGGCCTTCTGCAGGGGATTACTGGGCGGGGATGCCTGTGGAATCGCCCTCCTAGGCACTGAAGGTGCAGCGGGCCGCCGCCTCTTCCCTTCTGACGGAACTGGGGAATCGGCCCCGGGCCAAGTTCTTTGTGGTGTCGGCCCCCCTCTGCTCCTGGTAAAAATGGGCTCGCACTAGTGTCCGGAGGCCCTGCTCGGTCACGGGCTTGCCCTTTGGAGGATCAATTTCCTCCTTTGTGAGGTAAAAGACTTGGGAGATCAGCAGGTATTTACTAGCAGCCTTCCGCCTATTTGAAATTTGGACATCGGTCCTTTGTTGCGTGGAGGACATGCAAACTTTAGTTTTGAGGGTTTTGATCCAGGCAGCAGGTTGGTGTGCCTATTGTTAGTTGCGAGAGCATTTCTCTCACGCCTTCCACGTTCATTTGGCTGCGCCTGTGTTCCTGGCTCCGCTGTGGGATGAGGACTCAGAAATAAATGACTTTGAGCCTGGTCTAGAGGAGCAGGCAGAGTTTTCATTCACAGGCTCCGCGGTGGCACTTTAGGCGGGAACTTGGGTTTCTTGGTGGAGATGGGGAATTCTGATAAAGGGAAAGCGCAAAACGGGCCTGCCGTGCCGGGGGTGGGCGAGTCACAAGGTCACAAAAGAGCTTCCTCGGGCACTTTCTGGGGTTGAGTGATTCGGGCATGGAGAGTGTCCTCCCCACGGTTAAGACAGAAACAGTATTTTCTGGAAGGAAGATAGTCCTGCAGATCTTTTTTGCAGGAACCTCGATATCCAGGGCTTTTCTACATCACCCACCCCCGCCCCCCACTCCCATCCCTTTGCCCCTCAGATCTTTGAGGATTGCATTTTTTGTCCTTTTCTCCCAGTGGCTCCATAGAGATTGTTGAATGGTTGATGCCTTAATCTGTCAAAGTCCCCTCTAATCAAAATTAGCTTGGGTCTGGTGATTGCTTTAACCATTTATTTGTTGCTGTGTCTTAGACTTTAGAAATGGAAAAGCATTTAACTTGCCAGTCTTCCTTCTGTTTATTTCCATCATCTCTATCATCTTTTTAAATTGCTCCTTTTAAAATTTTGTTCGCTATGGTGTATGGATGTCATGATTTCAGTGGCTGGCAGAATTGTTCAGGAGTTGTAGTTGTGTGCCTCTGAGGTATGATATACCCACCCGTGAACCCCTGAATGAGCAAGCTAGTTTGGAATAGGAGTAGCCTATTGGGGCAGTGAAAATTGTCCTTTGTTGGTGGAGCGGCATGAGACTCCTTTAAGTAGTTTTTGGGTAAATGGGAATGGTTTCAAAGAACTAAAAGGGTGGGGTGGGAGGTGAGAATGGCAGAGAAAACAGCTCTCCAAGGCTTGATACTAAAGTATGTGTTTTCTGAGACCCTTCCTTCTCTTTTAATATTTGGAAAAAGTTTTATTATACTTAGTACTTTCATCAACTATTTATTAATTGTTCTGATAAAAAATGTCATTGATAAAGTCGACTGAAACAAAACGCTAAAAATGGTTGTGGACTTCATTTAGTAAAAAACGGATTCTCATCCTGTTGCTAAAGGAACTGGAAAATGAATGCTTTTTCTTTCATTTAAGTTCTAAAGGCTAATGAATAAAGAATAATTGCCATACTTTTCTTCCAGCTGATTTAAATTTTCTAAGATATGTCTGAGAAAGAGGTAGGCCATTTCTATCTTGGTGCCATAGGCATCAGTATACAAATGAAAAAGCGTTTTCAGTGACTAATACAATCGCTAATATGTATGGAAAGCTTACCAGGAGATACTGTTCTAAAGCTTTAGGGAACCACCACCATTATTATTCGCATTTTACAAATGAGGAAACCAAGGCACGGAGGTGTTAAATAACATGCCCAAGGTCATGCATCTTGTAGGCTGCTGAGCAGGGATTTGAATCACTAAGGCTATATACCTGATTCCTGGTCAGGGTCTCTCTGGAGAATGACTTTACTGCATTTTGCAGTGATTCTAGTGCTAGTATGTCATTCACCCTTTGTTCATGCATGCATTGACTCAACAAATGATAACCTCTTGGGAGGAAAAGGAGGTACCTGTGCCATGAGAGACTCTGATGGGGAGATATGACCAGATTATGATGGTTGTCCTCAGGGAAGGCTTCCTGGAGGAAGAGGGACAGAGTATGAGTGGGAATTAATGACATGAAGAGAGGAAAGAAGAGCATTTGCAAAGTAACTTATCATGCATTTTATTTGTCCTGTAAGACCTATTTCACCAGAAACCTTATAGCAAAATATTCATGTCTTGTACAATGAAAACAAACTGAGTGGTAGAAAGCAGGTAGCCATATAAGAGTCAAAAATGAGATACAAGAAAACCAGAAAGCAAGGGGAAGCCAAACAAGCATACTGTGTACTATTGACACTTCACAGTCAGTTATTAGTAGTCACCTTGCAGAGGGTGGAGAAGATGGATGTTATACTTTGTTATCTTTTGAAACATGAAGTTTTGAAACTTGATTCTTAGAGGTGGTTATGTAGATTAGTTAGTCTCTGAGACTGTAAGTTTCTTTTTACTATAGTAAGACCAACAGGTTGTTTATTCTTTTCAGTTTATTTATAAATGTTTGAATAATAAAGGAGAGCAAAATGAGCTGGGCTTTGGAAGAATGGAAGGAAGGCCTGCCTACAAGAGCTCTTCAGAAAATTCAAGAGCTTGAAGGACAGCTCGACAAACTGAAAAAAGAAAGGCAGCAAAGGCAGTTTCAACTTGAAACCCTGGAGGCTGCATTGCAGAAGCAAAAACAGAAGGTATCACTGAAATGCTGGTATTTAAAACTGTTATCTCATTATTTGGACGAATGGTTTTGTCTTGGTCTTTTCAATTTAGAGAAAAATGATTTTGCCATCTTCAGGTGGTAATCCCCCCTCCTCTCCTTTATTGAATCTTTTTTTTTTTTTTTTTTTTTTTTTTTGGCCACACCGCGTGGCATGTGGGATCTTAGTTCACCGACCCGGGATGGGACCGCGCCCCCTGCAGTGGAAGCTCAAGCTGAGTCTTAACTGCTGGACCACAGGGGAAGTCCCCTCCCCAATTGAGTCATTTTTATTTTAATTACCTCATTTTCTCCGTTCTTTGTTTTTATTTCTGCTTACCTGCTAATGTGTAGGGCTGCTGAGTTCCATTTTCACTTCTGTTTAGGACAAAGAATTGGGCATTGCTTTTGCATTCTGCACTAAAATGGCCGAAAATCTCTGGCTCCGAATCTGGGATCAATATTAGAGCACTTTGCAGTCCAAATAGATATTGCTTTCTGAGAGTGAGCTTTTCACCTTGGTATTCCCACCTCTCTCCAGGACTAGTAAATGGAAACTTAAATAGTACTTCTTTCGTATCTTTGCATTAGCCAACCCATAGTAATACAATTACTGCTCCTAAAATGTTTTTGCTAGTGGGAGAATTTTTCAGTTTCTTACAGTAACTGGCTTTAGCAGCTGAACTTGAAAATGAATAGCTAAGGGAGGGTTTATAAGATTTATTTTTGATTTTTTTTTTAATTCTCGAAAGCCTATTAAAGCCTCTCTTTCTAGGATGGGTTTGTGTAGCCCTAACCAAAGACTGTAATACATGACTTTGCAAAACTTTTCTATCAATAGGCTTCAAAGTGAGATCATCTAACATTTCGGTGTACATCAAGCACTGACTTCTGGACTTTTTCAACCATATCTCAGAAACTTAGTCATCAGTGTTAGATTAACAGATACTATTTGGTAAATTCATGAGTAAGAGACCTAGTTCCTTTTGAATAATCTGCATTAGGTTGAGAATGAAAAAGCTGAGGGTACAAACCTGAAAAGGGAGAACCAAAGCTTGATGGAAATATGTGAAAATCTGGAGAAGACTAAGCAGAAGATTTCTCATGAACTTCAAGTCAAGGAGTCACAAGTGAATTTCCAAGAAGGACAACTGAACTCAAGCAAAAAGCAAATAGAAAAACTGGAACAGGAACTTAAAAGGTAACTTTTTGGGGAATGGTATTTATTATAGATGTCTTTGTATATATTCATCAGATGCGGCTATCTTTTCCTTTTATGGTGTAATTATTACACATTGACATTTTTTCTTTCCAGTGGAATGAACAATGATTTGAGGAACATTAATTCTTTTTTTATATGCTTCAGTCCTATTGTTGCATGGCTCAGTACTATGTAAATTCATTAAATGGTTGCTAGCTTATTCATTATATGTTTATTAATCTGGTTCATGTGCCAGGCACTGTGTTTGTTACTAGGGTATGCAATAATAAATAATACCAAAACTATCAACAGTGGTTACTGAAAAAATGGAGGGAAGTTAAAGCATGGCTTATATTGATGGTTTCTGTTTTCTCTGCGTGGAAAAGCTGTTGTAGAGAATCAGAGAACTAGGGAACTTCAAAACGACTGAGGAGCACTGAGGGCTCAGTTGAGATTGGAGGCCAGGAATTTATAGTGGGACCAATCTATAGTGTTTAATGAGTTTTTTTTTCTTTTCCTTTCTTTAGCATATAAATGCTGAGAAGGTATACAGGAGGATCGATTTAGGGTTTTTGGGCGAGGGTGATGGGATAGAAGACAGTGGAATAATTGAGGATATTGGAAGAGAGTGATTGAAGTTGGGTGCCATGGAATCTCAGCTGGAGAGGAGGGAAGTGAAGTCTAGAAGACTTTCCTACTGAGGTCCCCATCCAAGAGACCCATCTTCCATCTTAAGCATTACATAATCAATTCACCAATATCAATTCCATATTTAGGCAATAAAAAAAGGTGCTTATTACTACTTTTCCATTAAAAAAAAATCCCCCAAACAACTAGAGGCATTATTCAAAATAAATTTAATGGGACTTGAGCACTGCTGGCTTATAAATGGAATCTTCTTGTTCTAGTAGTGGAATTTTGTCAAAATAACAAGGAGTGATAAACACTGAAAGCAAAAAAGACTTTAGCAAATTGCCCTATTGTTAATTCCATGAATATACACCCAAAAATTTTAAGAAAGCATTTTGTTTTGAAATAACTTTAGACTTCCAGAAACAATTGTTAACATCTTACATAACCAGAGTACAATGACCAAATCAGAAATAAACATTAATTCAACACTATTAACTAAACTACAGACTTTATTGGAATTTCACTCATTTTTCCAGTAATGGCCTTTTTCTGATCCAGGATTCCACACTGCATTTAGTTGATGTTTTCTTACTTTTTTTTTTTTTTTTTTTTTTTTTTTTTTTTTTAGTATTTATTTGGCTGTGCTGGGTCTTAGTTACTTTTTTTTCTAAGCTCTGATGGTTTCTTGTCTTTTGTGACCTTGACATTTTTAAAGAGCACTAGTCTCCTTTATTGTAGAATAGTCCTCAATTTGGGTTCGTCTGCTGTTTTTCAACAATGGCAGAACTGACATTTTGGACTGGATTACTCTTTGTTGTGGAAGGCTGCCCTGTAGGCTGCATTGTAGGATACTTAGAATTCCTGGCCTCTACCCACTAGATGCCAGTAGCACTTACACCACCTCCAAATTTTGACAGTCAAAAATGTTGCCAGGCATTGCCGAATGTCCTTTGGGAGGGCAAATTCATCCCGGATGGAGAATCACTGGGTCAGATTGAGGTTATGAATTTTTGGTAAGAATACCACAGAGGCAGTGACACACCTTTATAGTGATGTGTATAGTAGTGACATGCATCATATCAGAGTGTACATGATTTAATTTGACTTTTAAACCGATCGCTTGTTAGGGTGTTTATCTGGGTTTCTGCATTATAAAGTTACTGTTTTTCCATTTGTAATTAATAAATATTTTGATGCCAAGAATTTTTTTTCCTGGCATAGCTGCAATCTTAATTCTACCTACAAAGGAAACATACTTTTGAAAGTTAAAACGTTTAAAAATTACAGTTTGCCCTCCATATCCATGAGTTCTGCATCCACAGATTCAACCAACCAAGGGTCAAAAATATTTGAAAAAAATTCCAGAGAGTTCCAAAAGCAAAACTTAAGTTTGCTGCGTGCAGGCAACTATTTACATAGCATATAACCTAGAGATGATTTAAAGTATACAGGAGGATATACATAGGTTATACGTAAATACTACATATGTGATTTTATATGAGAGTTGAGCATTTGCACATTTTAGTATTCAAGGGGGTCCTAGAACCAATCTTCTGCAGGTAGATTGTTAGGGACAACTATATGCTTGTCTTTTGGTGAAGCTGATAATTTAAGTGCACAGAAATCTTTTTCTAATTTTGTTTCCTATCCATGTGGGAAGGTGGCTATCTATAATTCGCAATGTTAGAATGATAAATAAATTTCTGTCTTGTTGAGTTCTTTGTTTTCCTAAACTCTATCCTGGTCTGTGTTGTTCATCACTGTATTCCTAGCGCCTGGCAATTGTAGGTCCTCAAATATTTGTTGAATGAATGAATGAAAGAGAGGCATTTGTTTTGGAAAGCAGGTGCTCGGGAAGTAGGAAGCTCACTTCAGTATGCTAGAATAATTATTTCTTTGAAAAGAACATTTTGGCTGCCAATGTTAGAAATATTGGTTTAATAATTTATTTATTACTTCACCTCAGCAAATTATTTTTGAAAAGAAAACAAAAAACGAACAAACAAAAACAAACAAATAAAGACTGGTGAATATTAGCAATCTCATATAGTTAAATTAGACCTAGGAGAAAACAGCTTAATTTTGTGTTTTTTTTGTTTGTTTGTTTTGGTGCTGATGATTTGTGTTTTTTCTCTCCCTAGGAGACAGGAGATACAAAGGTTTATAAAAATAATAGGGTATACTTTTATTTAATAGTTAAAATTAATAACCTTTTTTTTTTTTGTTTACTGAAAAGATGTGAATTTGAGAGGGCAAAGAAACATTAGTTTTGCAAAGTTCTTCAGAATTCATCTCTGGAGTTTTACCAACGTTTTTACACCTTTGGAAGTCTATAGACCTGCAGTGTCCAATATGGTAGCCACTGGTTACATGTGGCTGTTGAACACTTGAAATGTGGCTAGTGTCAATTGAGGTGTGCTGGAAGGACACAACCCAGTCCAAATTCTGAAGATTTAGTACAGAAACATGTAAAATATCTTATTAATGATTTTTGCAATGATTATAAGTTGAAATTACAATATGGAAAATATTGAGTTAAATATTAAGATTAAATTCATTTATTTCTTGTTACTTTTTTCATGCTAATACATTTCTGTTGGAGGGCTCTTACCTGTTATAAATTCGAATGTGACAATTTGATTTGCTGAGCAGCCATTTTCAGCTCATACATTGCTTCTTCCTTCCCGGATTGAATTTGGAGCAGGCAGAGCTAGGGCACTGAGGCACTTTCTTCACTACTTTCTTCACTCCCTGCTTTGAGTAATGTGTCCTTGGCAAAGAGAATGGTGCACATCATTAGCCATTCTACTAGGGTGTTCATTTTATTTCTTGTGTTAAGTTAAACTCAGAGACATTGGAGACTTGCAGGAATTGAGTCCTCTCTTAGGTTTGCTTCTGAAGGGTGTTACAACTGAAATGGTAGGGATACTCTGTACACATATACAGTACAGTCGGCCCTCGTATCCACAGGTTCTGCACCCACAGATACGGAGGGCTGAGTGTACGACTGCTGTTTTATATAAGGGACTTGAGCATCCCTGGATTTTGTTATCTGCAGGTGTCTTGGGACCAACAACCCACAGATCCCAAGGACGATTGTATATAGCTCACTTTCTCCAGTTCTTTGGATCTGTTTCCTGCCAGTATCTTTTCTAGATGCATTACGTTAACTTGATTTTTAATATGTGTTTTAAAAATATCACAAAAGACGTGATATGTATATCAAATCTCCGTTTGTTTTTGGTTTTTTTGCGGTGCGTGGGCCTCTCACTGTTGTGGCCTCTCCTGTTGCGGAGCACAGGCTCCGGATGCGCAGGCTCAGTGGCCATGGCTCACGGGCCAAGCCGCTCCGCAGCATGTGGGATCTTCCCGGACTGGGGCACGAACCCGTGTCCCCTGCATCGGCAGGCGGACTCTTCAACCGTTGCGCCACCAGGGAAGCCCCAAATCTCTGTTTTTATAATGACAATATTATAAGTCATGCCATCCGGTTTTATGATTTGAGCCCATGCTCCAATTTCCTCCTATGTTTCTGAAATTCTGGTATTTTGTAGCACTGTGTCTTTCTTTGGCCTAGAATATAAAATTTCATTGGAATGTGTCCCAACCCTCCCAACTCTTCCTTGCTACTGTGGTGGTTATTACAGATCTTCATTATCGTCTTTATCACATTGTAATTACTGGTCTATATTTCTGTTTTCCTAACTAGACTGAGTTCCTTTGAAGACAAAGAACTGTCTCATAAATTAGTTCTTATTAAACGTCTGTTGGATAAATGAAGTGGTAAGAATTCTTAGAGGGTTGGTTTTTTTGTAAGTTTATCGCTTTCTGAGAATGTGTGGTGTTGGTATTCTACAGCTGTTGCTCTGATTTGCCATCCTCTCGGGTCCTTTTCTCACAGGTGTAAATCTGAACTTGAAAGAAGCCAACAAGCTGCACAGTCTGCAGATGTCTCTCTGAGTCCATGCACTACACCACAAAAAATTTTTGCAACTCCACTCACACCAAGCCAGTATTATAGTGGTAAGGATATTTTCCCGTTGTATAAATAGCTCTTTTATTGAGATTTTAATTCTGCCAAAGAAATGAATTCATTCAACTTTGAATTCAACTTCTAATTTTAGCATTAAAAAAAAAGCAGCCATTAGTTACATATACATTTGTGTATCTGTTGAAGTATGTTGAGCCATCAGTAAGCCTTTAAACTTTTCACTTTATCCTATGGTGTTTTAAAACATAATTCAGTTTTGGAATATTTAAAACACCTATGTTTCCATGTATTTTGATATTTGAGTAATTTGATCAGTATCCGTTGCCTTAACCAAAATGTTCTTTCTATCTGATGTACTAAGATACTCATTTCTAGGCGATCTATCATAATGATTCTTTGCAAAATCAGTGATCGATGTAAAACTGTATCTCAATATCTGTGTTTAGGTTCCAAATATGAAGATCTAAAAGAAAAATATAATAAAGAAGTTGAAGAACGAAAAAGATTAGAGGCAGAGGTGAAAGCCTTGCAGGCAAAGGTAAATTAATTATGGACCTTTTAATAGAGTATGCAGTTGAAGAAGTACTTGGATATAGGATGCAACAAGGATAGAGAAAAATCTGCTTTACATAGGGCTGGCACATTTTTATTACACTGAGAAAATTAAGTTCCTGGCTCATTGGTTATGGTATTTTTAAATTTTAAAATAGGTAAGAGTAGAGTAAAATAGATTGGGGAGGTGACTTTATCCCTAAATATTAAATGTTCACTGAATTCCGTGGAAACTCTGGTAATGTAATTACTTCTCTGTTAAGATCTAATGATAAAGAAGAAGTTTCAAGAGGGTGGGACCAGAGTCATAACTGACACTCACTAGCTTTGGAACCTGGAGGCGATTGCTTCCTGTTCAGGCCTTCTGACGCAATGTGGTGATTGCTACCAGGGACGTGAGGTTTGGGGGTCATTATTAATGAACTGTTTATTTCAGGTGAGAATGTTATCAACGTAATCTCCCCAGTTCTTTTAAATAAGTTGCTGACAAGTGTTTTAAATTACATTTTGATAGGGGTAAAAAAAAAAAAAAAAAAAAAAAAAAAAAAAAAAAAGCAGAGAGAGGTGGGTGAAAAGATTTGTTTAACATCAATAAAATAAACAAAATGCGTATTTTGGAAACCCCAGCTTTTAGTTTCAGGACTGACCCAGAAAATACCTGGTGTCTATAGAATATACCTTTCCCATTTCTGTGCACGATGTTATTTATTATTTATTTTATTATTATTTTTTTGCAGTACGCGGGCCTCTCACTGCCGTGGCCTCTCCCGTTGCGGAGCATAGGCTCCGGCTGCGCAGGCTCAGCTGCCATGGCTCACGGGCCCAGCCGCTCCGCGGCATGTGGGATCTTCCCGGACCGGGGCACGAACCCGTGTCCCCCGCATCGGCAGGCGGACTCTCAACCACTGCGCCACCAGGGAAGCCCGATGTTATTTGTTTTTTAAAAAATTCCAGTTTGGCACTTAATGGCACAATTCTAAACATATGAACTTGGTGAGATGGCACAACTTAGCAAACAGTTTAAGGCTGAATTTATAGTAGATGCCTTAAATACTGAGGATCAAAAAAATACCTGTTAGAGCTTTAACAATTTAAATTCTTTTTACGCCTTTAACCCTTGTTTTGAGATCACCAGGGTTTTGATATGTAGCAAAGGCATTGCTTACAAGATGAATAAAATTAAACAATAATTCTCTGGTCTGACTTGGAAATATGTGCTTTGTTATCCTGTTCAGTCATTGGTATCAATTCTGGCCCTGACGTCTGTTCCCAGAGTTATTTTGTGGAGGACTATGAGTCTCCAGAAGCCTTAAACCTTTCCCTGTGGCAAGAAAAGCCTTTGCTATCAAAAATTTAACTTGGGCTTCCCTGGTGGCGCAGTGGTTGGGAGTCCGCCTGCCGATGCAGGGGACACGGGTTCGTGCCCTGGTCCGGGAAGATCCCACATGCCGCGGAGTGGCTGGACCAGTGAGCCATGGCCGCTGAGCCTGCGCGTCTGGAGCCTGTGCTCCGCAACGGGAGAGGCCACAACAGTGAGAGGCCCGCGTACCAACAACAAACAAACAAACAAAATTAACTCAGCTTCTATAGCCACACCTTGATAGTTTTCAGAATGCAGGCAGAGAGAAGAACAAAAAGAAGAGTTCAAAACAGCAGAAAATCCACAAATGTGTATTATATAATAAAAAATACGTCATACGACATTTTTTGGGGGAGAGTGTTATGGTGGAATGTGAGATTCTTGAAAGAGTTCTTTAGGTTAGTATTGAAGTTTGAGTCTCAGTGTGCAAAGCTACGGGGGAGGTGACCAAGGAGGGGCAAAGTAAAATCAAATTTCAGAATTCAAAATGGCAGTGAGTACTCACATGTGTTTTTATGAAGTATATGAGGGATGCAGAATAAATACAAAAACTGAGCCCATTTAAAATAGATTGGACCTCAGATGGTACTGATTTCACCCTTCAGTGCCAAGTCTGACCATTAGAACATTTCCTCACTGGTTACTGGGACCCAGTGGTTCCCTTGACTTGATGAATGTTCTTTCTTGGTACACAGTGGAAGTGTTACCTTCTTGGCATGGCTTTATGTTCTATTTGAAAATAAGTACATAATCTTTTTTTTTTATTGCAGTATTGCTGATTTCCAATGTTGTATTAGTTTCACGTGTATATAGCAAGGTGATTCAGTTATATATATTATATATACATATATACTTTTTCATATTCTTTTCCATTATAATTTATTGCAAAACATTGAATGTAGTCCCCTGTGTGTAAGACCTTGTTGTTTATCTATATTATATGTAGTAGTTTGTATCTGCTAATCCCAAACTCCTCATTTACCCACCCTCCCACCCCCACTGCTTTCCCCTTTGGTAACCATAAGTTTGCTTTTTTATGTCTGTGAGTCTACTACATAGTCTTAAATATTTTGACTTCTAAAGGGCTCTAAAGAGTTTCTGTTTTTACAGAAAGCAAGCCAGGCTACTCCCCAAAGCACCATGAATCACCGGGACATTGCCCGACATCAGGCTTCATCATCTGTGTTCTCATGGCAACAAGAAAAGACCCCAAGTCGTCTTTCATCCAATGCTCTAAAAACTCCAATTAGGAGAGATTTCTCTGCATCTAGTTTTTCTGGGGAACAAGAAGTGACTCTGAGTAGATCAACTTTGCAAATAGGGAATAGAGATGCTAATAGCAGTTTCTGTGATAATTCTAGCAATTCTCATCTTTTGGATCAATTCAAAGCCCAGAATCAAGGTAACTTCTTGAGCTAAATTAAATTTTCCTGAGATAATTTTAGAAGTCTAGAAATTTCTAGACATTTTTAGCCCTAGAAAGTGCTCATGTGTTTTGTTAGACCCATCAGTGATCAACATCCCAGCCTGGTGATGTGAAATACTGTCTTTGGGATAATGAGAAAAGATATCACCATTTGGAAAGGTACCTTTATTTGTACTATAAAGCTGGTGCCGTGAAGACTTGAAAAGTAGGGTGAGTGGCTTTGACTTTACAGAGTGGGGCAAGTAGGTGGGTTACAGTTGACACTCCCCACAGCTCTCCCCTGGCTCTTTTGTGGCCCAGGCTCTTTTGTGGCAGAGGTGTGGCATGTGTCTGTAGGAGAGCTTTGCTGTGTGCTGCCAGGTTGTGTGTATGGGAGAAACCTGTAACCTTGGCTGCTGCACCACGCTGCTGCTGACAGCCAAGGGTGCCAGGTGGTGTTTTGGAATCTAGTCTGCAGACTATGATAATTTCCAGTGCTATGGTAGATTGAAAATCACCATCTGTGTGCACTGGTGAGACCTGTCACATGGCCAGTGCCATTGGAACCAATATTGTGTATATGTGGGGAAAAAAATGAAAAAAAACATTGTTGTTAATTTTGGCAATAGAGGAGGTTCACACTGTCTTGTTCTTTACTGGAGGACAAGCTACTAGAGAATGTGGTAGGGTGAATTTTTCACTGCTTAGCACTCATTTGCATTGATATGGGCACAAAAAATGTATTAGTTTGTGGGTGTATAAAACCAAGTGGTAATTTTAGTGCAGGCTGTTATATGTGGTACACTTTTTGCAGTCTTGATAAGATACTATTCACGATTTTAGAAAAACATTTCTGCCCCCCCAAGTTTCTCTGTGAAAACTTATGAAAATTTGTTTCTCCTGCTTTCTGTAGGGTTTTTGAATACAAATAACAATAAAGACTAAACATTGAAATTAAATCCAATTAAGGTGGCTTCTTTGTTTAATGTGAATTGATTTATGTTTGACTCACCAAAGATTTCAGAGAAGAGTAACATTGATACATTCTGAGTTTAGTTGTAAATGTCTTTGTGAAAAATATATGTTAATTGAAGTGTGGGTTTTGTTTGTGATTTAAGAGCTAAGGAGCAAGATTAGTGAGTTGGAACTACGTCTGCAAGGACAAGAAAGAGAAATGAAAGGCCAAGTGAACAAGCTTCAAGAACTCCAACTCCAAGTGGAGAAAGCAAAAGCGGAATTAAACGAAAAAGAGAAAGTTTTGAACAAAAGCAGGGATGAACTGGTGAGAACAACTGCACAGTATGACCAGGCATCAACCAAGGTACTTGACTTTTCATGAGTTATTGATAAATCTCCATTTTTTTCATATCATTCTTTGGAAAGAGTACTCTGCACTTAGACTTGTGAAATAAATATTAGTAATGAACCTTATTATATACTAGGCGGTATTGATGCAGTTGAACAGTAAGTTCTTTTAGAGTTGGGTAGATCTGGGGTCAAATCCGGACTGCACATTTTCTCAGCCAAGGGACCTGGGCAAGTCACTGATCTCTTTTATATCTCAGAGGGTGGTGAAGAATAAAGATAATGTATGTACAGTGCCTGGCAGGTGCCTAATATATAAAAGAGGCACTTAAAGTCATGGAGCTTTAAAAGGTTTAGGACATACGATAGAATTGAATAGACCTACTCCTGGGATCCAGTGTATACACTCCTACCATTTAATCTAAGGCTCTAATTAAGGCCAAACTTCATAGGCTGTTATTTGGGGGTTGTCTTTGTTGTTGTTGCTTTGCCCCCAACCTACCTCTCTAGTCTTTTCTTCTCTTTTTCTATTATTCATTCATTCACTGACTCATTTGACAAATATTTATTGACCTTCTACTGTATGTCAGCCACTGTTCTAGACCTGGGGATGCAGCAGTGAGTAAATAGACAAAAAGAATGGCCCTTGTGGAGCTTCATCATAATGGGGGACGTAACGTAGATGTACCAGTCACGTAGATAGTGTGCTATATGGAGAAAAGTGTAGAGCAAAACGAATTATCTTCTAGGACCAACTGCAGTTATTTGGTGTTTCTTGAACCTAATCGGTGTCTGGGTCAGTGTTCTGCTCACATTTGCCTTTCTGCTTGGCATACTCGCCTCTTGGAATACTCTTGACATGCTCCCCATCCCGTGAGCTCCTTCTCTCATTTCTTAGTGCGGTGAGGTCTTTTCTCCTGGCTTCCATCCCCATTATGACCCTTTTATTGTCGTTATTTATGTTCTAGCTCTTGTAGTTCCCACACTTGGCTAATTGTCAGAATCACTGAGAACCTTGCAGAATTAATCTTCTTAGACTCATGTCTGAAGTGGGCCTATGGAATTTACCTTTAATAAAATCTCTAGGTAAAAACCACTGTATCTTCTATTTGCTTCCTGGGAACAGGCTCTTTCTTTTTTTTCAAATTAATCCTTTTTATTTTAAGATAATTATAGATTCGTGTAGTTATATAAAACAATAGCTTGTTAATGTAATGGGTTACAATGATTGCTTTTCAGATATTTGAATGTCTTTCATCCTTGGAATAGACCATACTTGGTCTTGGTGTATAATTCATTTTATATATTTCTGACTTTTATTTGCTAATAATTTGTTAAGGATTCTTGTGTCTATATTTGTGAGGGATGTTGTTCAGCTGTTTTCTCTTTTTGTACTGTCTTTGTCTGGTATTTGTATCAGAGGTAATATACTAGCTTCATAAAATACATTGGGAAGCATTCCCTTCTCTTCTCGGAAGAGATTGTGCAGAATTGGTGTTATTTCATCTTTATACATTTGGTAGAATTCTCCATGAAACTATCTGGGCCTGGAGATTTCTTTTTTGGGAGATTTAAAATTATAAATTCAATTTTTAAAATAGTTACACAGCTATTAAAATTATTTATTTCACACTGGATGAGTTGGGTTAGTTTGTGATTTTAGAGGAAGTTTCATCTAAATTGTCAAACTTGTGCATGTGGAGTTCATAGTATTTCCTTATTCTTTTGATGTCCGTAGGTCAGGTTTATTCCCTGTTCATTTCTGATATTTGTCTTCTCTATTTTTCTCTTTGTCAGTACTGCTAGGAATTTGACAGTTTTGTTGCTCTTTTATTGATCTTACCAAAGAGTCAGCTCTTTAATTCATTGATTTTTCTCTATTTCCTATTTTCAATTTCATTGATTAAAAAATTTTTTTTCCTCTCTGTTATTTCCTTCTGCTTGCTTTAGGTTGATTTTGCTCTTCTTTTTCTAGGTTGTTGAGGTGGGGAGCTTAGCTTACTGACTTGAGACTTCTTCTTTTCTAATGCAGACATTTAATGCTATAAATTTCCCTCTCAGTACTGCTTTAACTGTGCTCTGCAAATTTTGATATATTGTATTTTTTAAAATAATTTTTAAAAACATTTATTTATTTATTTTTGGCTGCTGTCTTCGTTGCTGTGCACAGGCTTTCTCTAGTTGCGGGGAGCAGGGGCTACTCTTTGTTGTAGTGCGTGGGCTTCTCATTGTGGTGGCTTCTCTTGTTGCAGAGCACAGGCTCTAGGCGCATGGGCTTCACTAGTTGTGGCATGTGGGCTTAGTAGTTGTGGCTCGTGGGTTCTAGAGCACAAGCTCAGTAGTTGCGGTGCATGGGCTTAGTTGCTCCGCAGCATGTGGGATCTTCCCAGACCAGGGCTTGAACCCGTGTTCCCTGCATTGGCAGGCAGATTCTTAACCACTGCACCACCAGGGAAGTCCCTGATATATTGTATTTTAATTTTTATTCTTTAATGTACTAAAAAAAATTTTTTTTCTTGGAACTTCCTTTTTGGCACATTGATTATTCAGAAATACCTTGTTTAGTTTCCAAGTGTTTGGAGCTTTTTCTCTTTTTGTTATTGGTATCTAGTTTGATTCCACTGTGTTCAGAGAATATACTTTATGATTTCAGGTCTTTTAAATTTGTGGGAGTTTTATGGCCTAGTATATGGTCTATCTTGGTATATGTTTCATAGGCGCTTGGAAAAAAATGTATATTCTGTTGTTGGATGGAATGTTCTAAAAGTGTCATTAGCTCCTGTTGGTTAACGTTCTTTGTTGAATTCCTCTGAATCTTTGCTGATTTCTTGTCTAGTTGCTCTAGCAATTGTTGAGAGAGGGATATTGAAGTCTCCCATAATTGTTGATTTGTCTATTTCTCCTTTCTGTTCTATCAGTTTTTGCTTCACTTATTTTGCAGTTCTGTAGTTTGGTCCATACACATTTAGGATTGCTATGTCTTCTTGGTGGATTGACCATTATCATTGTGCAATAGCCCTCAGTGTCTCTGGTAATTTTTTTTATTCTGAAGTCTACTTTATCTGGTAGTAATATAGCCACTGTAGCTTTCCTTTGGTTTATGTTTCATGATATATTTCTTTCTGTCTTTTTACTTTCAGCCTATCTATGCTATTAAATTTAAAAGTATGACCTAACTATAAATTAAAAAATAGGCCTAATGTGAGTTTTGTGTGGACAGCGTATAGTTGGGTCGTATTTTTTAATCCACTCTTTTAAAACACTATTCCCTTTTAGAAACACTATCTGTCTTTTAATTAGTATATTTAGATCACTGATATTCAATGTAATTATTGATATGTCATGGCTTAAGTCTTCCATCTTATTTTTTGTTTTTTATTTCTTTCATTTTTCATTTCTCTTTCATTTTTCCTGCCTTCCTGTAGGTTACTTGAACACTTTTTAGAATTCCCTTTTGAATTATTGATAGCGTTTCTGAGTGTATTTCTTGGTAGTTTTATAATGATTGTTTTAGATAATGTATATATAAATACAATTTATCACAGGTTATTGGTGTTGTCATTCTATCAACGCTAATAAATTATCGAAAATTTACTTCTCTTTCTGTCCTTATACCCTCCCCCATTTATAGTATAATTTCCTTCAGTGTTTTCTCTACATACATTTAGAACCACATCAGACAGTGTTATAATTTTTGCTTCACTTGTCAAACATAATTTAGAAAACTGAAGAAGAGATGGAAAGCCTATTGTCTATATGTTTATTGTTCATTAACTTATTGTTCCTTCCTTCATGATTCCTTCCATATTTCCTTCTTTCATTATTTCCTTTCTGTTTAGAGAACATCCTTTAACCATTCTTTTAGAGTAGTTACAAATCCTCTAAATTTTCTTTTGTCTGGGAATGTTTTGATTTCCTCTTCATTCCTGGAAGATATTTCTGCAGGGTATAGGATTCTAAAGGTTAACAGTTTTTTTCTTTCAGCACTGTCTTGTTTTTTCCTTGGGCTCCAAAGTCTCTTGTTAATCTTCTTTCTTCTCTTTTTTCAGAGCTTTTTTATGTTTGTTTTAATGTAATGTGCAAGGTTTTGGATTATTCTTGGTGGGAGGTAGAGGGAAATGTTCATCTCTTCCATCTACCTGGAAGTGGTAGTCCAGGTTCATTTTTAGAATTCTTCTAGTGCAGTGCTTTGCACCGAGAAATTCTTGGTAACTATGGCTTAGATGTATGAAGGAACATGATCTCCCTTGATCCATATATTTATTCCCTTTGTGCAGTCTGGGTTTGTAATTTGGTTTTCTAAGTTAGAAAGACTTGGATTCAAACCCTGGCTCTACTACATCCCAATTGTGTTGCTTTGGAGCTATTTAATTAACTTCTGAACTTCAGTGTCCTAATCAATAAAATGGTGTTAATAATAATGCCTTTGTCATAGGATTGCTGTAAAGTTTGTGATAATTTTTTAAAAATATTTATTTATTTATTTTCCTTGTTTTTTCTGGCTGCATCGGATGTTAGTTGCAGCACACGGGGTCTTTGTTGAGGCATGTGGGATCTTTTCGTTACGGTGTGTGGTCTGCTCGGGTTTCTCTCTCGTTGTGGTGCACAGGCTTCTCTCTAGTTGTGGTGTGCGGGTTTTCTCTCTCTAGTTGTGGCACGTGGGCTCTCTCTTTGAGGTACGCAAGCTCAATAGTTGTGGCACGTGGGCTTAGTTGCCCCATGGCATGTGGGATCTTAGTTCCCTGACCAAGGATTGAACCCGCGTCCCCTGCGTTGGAAGGCAGATTCTTTACCACTGGACTACCAGGGAAGTACCTGTGATAATTTTTATAAAGGTTTTGGCATATAGTGCCTGGCACATGGTGAACTTATAATAATAATTGTTATTATTATATCAATAAAGTTCCTTGTCAGTGAAGCTCATTTTCAGTTGCATTTCTGCCAAGTCACGCCTTCTCATATAAGAGAATTATACTTATCCTTTTACATTTTGTCTTGTTGGTTTTGGTGTGACAAGGTCACCAAATGCTTGTACTGACTAGCATATTTGATGAAGTCTCTTCTTACCAGATCATGAATTAGAATTTTTGACTAGGACAGTGCTGAGAATATAGCTCTGGCTTTCCTTCTGTTGGAGACGCCTCTCCAAGTTCTTAAGACTCATTCGTTCAATGCTTTTTGTATTCCATTTTTTTCCTGTAAATTACAAACACACCTAACTGAAAATTCAGTCCACCTTTCTCCATCTTGTCTCTAAAGATAATATGACCTTGTCCAATATGTTGCTGAAATCAGATTATGCTTTGTTTATGCTATTCCCTGATGTACCATTAGAACTACCTATTAAATAAAATGGAGCTAATTTAGCCAAAATCAATACCATGTGCTTTAGTGAACATACGCTGTTTCTCGTATGCTTGTTTTCCAAGTATTTACAAACCGTGTGGGATGCAAGGTTTGAACTCATGTAGAAACAGAGTGCTGGGGCTGGCAGCAAAGCTAGACTTCAGCACCCGTATTTTACAGCTAAAAGCTCATTGGCCCAGAGCACTGAGTCTCCAGGGTCATATGCTGTATATTTTTAAAGGACTTGAGCTCGGGACCCTTTTTTAGAGTATTATGGAGCATTCATGACACCTAGTGGCCAGGTACTTGCACATGGATTGTGCATCATAAATATCAGCATAAAAAATAATCTAAATAAAATATAAGTTACTCTTAAATGCTCTTTTTTAAGCTACTGTTTCTAATAAGAAAGAATTGATTGATCCTGAGATCCTATAGTGGAATATGTTGCAGTTTGACGGAGTGCCAGCAGAGGGTGCCAAGGGTTCATTCATCTACTCTGCCATGCATTTTTTTTTTCCCCCTGAAAATTGTCAGAATTTTATTTTTATTTTTTATATTTATTTATTTATTTGGTTGTGATGGGTCTTAGTTGTGGCAGGTGGGCTCCTTAGTTGCGGCTCAGGGGCTCCTTAGTTGTGGCTTACCGGCTCTTTAGTTGTGGCATGTGAACTCTTAGTTGCGGCATGCATGTGGGATCTAGTTCCCTGACCAGGGATTGAACCTGGGCACCCTGCATTGGGACCGCAGAGTCTTAACCACTGTGCCACTGGGGAAGTCCCTGTCAAAATTTTAGACCATCATTTAGGCAATGATTTTTGTCTGAGTTGTTTACTGCTATATCCCCAGTGCCTAGCATGGTGCTAGACATATTTGTTGAGTTCATATTTATTATTATTAGAAATAATTTCTTTCATACTTTTCCTTAGGGATTTAAAAATTCAAGAACAATAAGGTTAATGACAAAGGTGTCTTAATGTTCAAAGCAGTGGATTAATTTGAACAACTGCTCAATATTTTACTTTTTGAATCCGGTATTTTAAAGTTATGATATTTGCAAAATCAGACCAGCTTTATCTTTTCATCTTTGGTTAGTTAATAGTTGGTGTCTGGTCTTCCAGGAAAGTCTTACATAATGTTTTCTTTTCTTCTGAATTCTCTGTTAAATTTCTAATAGTTCTAATAGTTCTAAATCGGACTATAATGATTCTCAGAGAAATACATTAGTGGAGAGATTTGCCAAATTGGGGCACATTTCTTTTGGAACAGGAATTCTCCCCCACTAATGTGAGTTGTTCTTATTCTTTCCTGGGAAGTTAGAGTTGCTTTGTAAGGCAGTTCAAGGATTTGAACACCACAGGGAAGCATCAGAGGAATGGGTTTTAACACTTGAAGATTTAATTTTAGAAGAGCATCCTAAATTTTGATGTAGTTCATGTTTTAAAAATTATTTTAGAGATAACTGGCTATGCATAAAAAAGAATGAAATAATGCCATTTGCAGCCACATAGATGGACCTAGAGCTTATCATACTAAGCGAAGTAAGTCAGACAGTGAAAGACAAATATCACCTGATATCACTTATATGTGGAATCTAAAAAATGATACAAATGAACCTGCTTACAAAACAGAAACAGACTCACAGACATAGAAAACAAATTTATGGTCATAAAGGGGAGAGTGGGAGGAGGGATACATTGGGATTAACAGATATACACTACTATATATAAAATAGGTCAACAGTAAGGACCTACTGTAAGGCACAGGGAACTATATTCAATATCTTGTAATAACCTATAATGAAAAAGAATCTGAAAAAGAACATATGTGTGTGTGTAACCAAATCACTTTGCTGTACACCTGAAACTAACACAACATTGTAAATCAACTATACTTCAATTAAAAAGAAAAGATAACTGGCTATGTAAAAAGGCAAATGCATGTTCTTCGTGTTGCCTTTGGCAGCTTGGTTAAAACCCATTGTGATATTCTTTGGAGTGCTGTGAACCTCCAGACATTTAAAATGGCATAGTGGGAGCGTTGTGGAAAGATGCATATTAATATTTAAGTTTCCCACAAAATCTGTTGTCCTTGAGAAACACTATCATATGAGGATAATGGGTACCCTCTGGTTATTTTATAGCCTCTAAATTACGCAGGTCAACATCACTGTTTTTTTTTTTTTTTGCGGTATGTGGGCCTCTCACTGTTGTGGCCTCTCCCGGACGCGCAGGCTCAGCGGCCATGGCTCACGGGCGCAGCTGCTCCGCGGCATGTGGGATCCTCCCGGACCGGGGCACAAACCCGTGTGCCCTGTATCGGCAGGCAGACTCTCAACCACTGCGCCACCAGGGAAGCCCAACATCACCGCATTTTAACCTCTCATTCCCGTGCAACAAAACATAAGGTGAGGGCTTCCCTGGTGGCGCAGTGGTTGAGAATCTGCCTGCTAATGCAGGGAACACGGGTTCGAGCCCTGGTCTGGGAGGATGCCACATGCTGCGGAGCACCTAGGCCCGTGAGCCACAAGTACTGAGGCTGCGCGTCTGGAGCCTGTGCTCCGCAGCAAGAGAGGCCGCAATAGTGAGAGGCCCGTGCACTGCCATGAAGAGTGGCCCCCACTTGTCACAACCAGAGAAAGCCCTCACACAGAAACGAAGACCCGACACAGCAAAAGTAAATAAATTAATAAACTACCCCCAACATCTTCTAAAAAAAAAAAGCAAAAACAAAAAAACATTAGGTGAATCATTATTCAGACATGCTGGTTTCTTTTTTCATGGCACAAGTTATGAAGTATTTATTTAAATGGTCTAATGCTTTACATCCTTGCTAATATTTCCCAAATATAAATTTTATGTGTGCTAAAATAATTGTAGTGGTTTTGGTACTTGACTAATTGTTTTAAACCCAACTTTTTATGAAATAAAAATGTCAAAACACTATGTTAAACTTGAACCAGATCATGGGACTAATTTTTCTAAAATTCAAAATGTTTGCTTCTTTCCAAGAATAATTTTGTTTTGTACTGAGTGTCTTAATTTGTTGTTAGTGTATTGCTTTGGAGCAAAAACTGAAAAAATTGACTGAAGATTTGAGTTGTCAGCGTCAAAATGCAGAGAGTGCCAGATGTTCTCTGGAACAGAAAATCAAGGAAAAAGAAAAAGAGTTCCAAGAGGTAAGGTAAATGGATTCATGAGGAGTTTGTCCAGAAGGCTCTTGTCGGCATTTCCTAGTTTGATCATTTGAAAAGAGGAGTGTCTGTCATTATTTGGGATGTTCCACTAGAGGGGAAATGCTTTGTGCGGAAAAGGCATTATATTTTCCTTCACACTTTTCCATCGTTTAGTTTTTGACTGGAGAAGGGACTTAGAATGTTCTTTTTTATCCACATTTTCTGATTTGTTTGAAATTTGACACCAAGTAGGAAAGGATTGCATTTCTTAATTTCAAACACTCTGTGTTGTAAAGGAAATTGTATTACATTCACCAGGTGTTTTTAAAGGCTGTGAGTTGGCAAATACATTAGGAAGGTAATTGATGGGGAGGGGAATGAAGTTGGCAGACAAATTAGGGCTGAAGATGCCCTTGCATAAGGCTTGGTATCAGTTTCAGGTGAGTTAGCCTTGAAATGGGTCTATAGTCTTTCAATGAGAGTGACTGGAAATGTTAACCTGGTGTCCCTGTGTGATTATCCAAGTTAATTGGTGGCATTTCCTTCTTGTCATTCTCAATGGTCAGTGGCATAAGCTATTTGACATTTTAATTTTTTTTTTTTGCGGTACGCGGGCCTCTCACTGTTGTGGCCTCTCCCGTTGCGGAGCACAGGCTCCGGACGCGCAGGCTCAGCGGCCATGGCTCACGGGCATAGCCGCTCCGCGGCATGTGGGATCTTCCCGGACCGGGGCACGAACCCGTGTCCCCTGCATCGGCAGGCGGACTCTCAACCACTGCGCCACCAGGGAAGCCCTATTTGACATTTTAAACTCCATTTTTGAGTGTGTTGATTTCTCAGCCGAGTTGTGACCGGCTACAGCTCAGCTCTACTCTTTTGCCCCTGGATACTTCAGAACAGAGGTGATTCATTTAAGTCGGGGATGAGGCGGGAACAGGCCAGTTTCCATGTGTTCTCCTGGCGGACTCCTTCCTCTTCCGCTCAGAGACCCGGATCTGATGCCCGGGACCCGTGCTATGGCTGCCTATATCAATCATCAGGTAGTCGCAGACCGGCTCCCATAATCTTCTGCTCTTACAGAAGAGTATTGCCTGGGGGAAGAATGGGTCTCGCCCTAGGCTCTCCCTTGTTAACCAGCATCAGTTTGATGCATTTGTCTTTTGCTTTTTAGGAGCTCTCCCGTCAACAGCGTTCCTTCCAAACCCTGGACCAAGAGTTCACTCAGACGAAAGCCAAGCTCACCCAGGAGCTACAGCAAGCCAAGAACATGCACAACATCCTCCAGGCTGAACTGGATAAAGTAGGGTGCTAACTGATTTCTCCCTCCTCCTTAACCTCCCCACCCCCTTTTTAATACATGTCATTTCTATACCACAGCAGACATATGATATCTTTAAAGAAAGAAAAAAAAAGCTCTATCCTCACTTTCCTTACATATCAAAGTGGAGAGCAAACTGAACCTTTCTGGGTCTGGGTTTTCTTGTTTAGAGAAGGAGGGCAGTGAGTGAGGATCTCAGATCTGAAGGTCTGTGGGCGTCTGATATTCCAGTGGTTCTTGGTCATGCCACCAGCTGGGAGCTATCCCAAGTATTTATGCTTCCAAATAGTCAAAGCACTGAAAATTATAATTTACTTATTTAACACTCCCTGCACAAATGATCTCATCTGCTTTTATGGCTTTCTGTGTCATCCATGTGATGATGACACCCATGTTTATATCTCCAGCCTGGATGTCTGGTCTGAATTTCAGACTTGTGGGTGTGCATCTGATATTTCCAGTCACACATGTAATAGGCATCTCACACTTGAAACATGTTATTAATGGAACTCCAACTTTTTTCAGACTTGTTCTTTGCTTAGTCTTCCTTGTCCCAGTAAATAGCAATTCCATTCTTCACATCTCTCAGGCTAAAACCTCAGTGTCATCTTCACCTCCTCTTTTCCTCTCAACACCTCAAAGTAATCCATTAAAACTCTGCTGGCTCTACCTTTATTTATTCACACACGTGTGTATGCATGTGTATTTGTGTATATCTGTGCATATGTATATTTGCATGCATGAGTATATGTGTGTATTACATGAATAGCATAAACTTTTTTGTGTGTTAGAACACAAAATCTATATAGAACAAACGTACAACAATAAATTACTATAAGGCATGCCTCTCTTGTGACCATTATATATGTCAGAGGATAGAATCTTGTTGGCTACCCCAGAAACCTTTCATGTGCCACATACCTCCCTGCTAAGAATAAACCTGATTTCTCTGTCTTTATGTTTTATACTGGATCTGACTGCTTTCACCATCTCCAGCTCTATATGTGGTCTAAGACACATCATCTCTCACCTGGGTTTCTGTACCAGCATCCTAACTGGTCTCCCTGCTTCCACCCTTCCTCTTCACAGTGTGTTTTCAATCAGCAGCCAGAGGGAGTCTTTTCATCTTTTCAAGTATAGGTCAGATCATGTCACTCCTCTGCTCAGAAGTCTGCAGTTACTCCCCATTTCTCAGAGTAAGAGTAGGGTCGTTCCAAATGTATGCAGGAGCCTAGGTGGCCTTTCCACCACCTTACCCGCTCACCCCATCTCCCACTCTCCCCTTGCTTACCTGTCCACATGGCCTCCTTGCCATGGGGGGACACACCCAGCAAGTGGCAGCTTTGGGCTTTGCTCTTGGGGGTGCTCCGTCCCCAGACAGATCTGTAGGGTGTGAGCCTTCACTATCTGAAGCCTTGCTGCTCCAGTGTCACATTATGAATGACATCTTCCCGTGGTCACTACATAGACCCTTGCCCTCAGGTACTTTCTGTTTCTTTACCTTGCTTTATTTTTCTCCATGAGGTCTATCACCTGACATATAATAGAGTTATTTGTTTATTTAAATATTATCTTCTGGGGCTTCCCTGGTGGTGCAGTGGTTAAGAATCCGCCTGCCAATACAGGGGACACGGGTTCGAGCCCTGGTCCAGGGAAGATCTCACATGCTGTGGAGCAACTAAGCCCGTGTGCCACAACTACTGAGCCTGCGCTCTAGAGCCCGCGAGCCACAACTACTGAGTCCGCATGCTACAACTACTGAAGCCTGTGCGCCTAGAGCCCCGTGCTCTGCAACAAGAGAAGCCACTGCAATGAGAAGCCCACGCACTGCGACGAAGAGTAGTCCCCACTCACCGCAACTAAAAAGAAAGCCTGCACGCAGCAACGAAGACCCAATGCAGCCTAAAATAAATAAATTAATTAATTAAGAAAGATATTATCTTCCTTCCATCACTCAGATCTTTCCATGAGGACAGGATCTCGTCTGTTTAGTTTCCTGCTCTATCTGCAATGTGGAAGCACTAGATATCCAGAGCTTTATACTGTCAGAAGAAGCAATGTGGTCATTCATTCTTTTCTTTTCTTTTTTTTTTTTTTTTTTTTGGCCGCGCCCTGAGGCTTGTGGGATTTTAGTTCCCCAACCAGGGATTGAACATGGCCCTCAGCAGTGAAAGCGCAGAGTCCTAACTGCTGGACCGCCAGGGAATTCCCAATTCACACTTTCTTGATTACCATTGAGGTTATTTCTTTCAGAAGGTGATTTGCCATTTGTATCTTTTGTATAACATTTCTGTTTCTGTCCTTTGCTCTTTTTTTAAATGGACTTGCCTCTTTGTATATTGAATCATAGATATGCTTTATGTGTTGTATTTTGGAAATATCGTGTTTATTCTGTTGTATTTATTGCAAATGTGTTCTCCCAGTTTGTTTTCTCAATTTTTGTTATTTCTTATCTCATTTTTAAAAATTAGTTTATTACTATTTAGTTGTTTTATTTTTTTGTGGTTAATTGTTTTCCTTGTGGCTTCCTCCTCAAACCCAGCCTTTTTCATCAACATATGCTGCTGCCAAGTAATGTCACAGGTTGACATGACGGTATTTTAAGTTCAACTTCTGGGGCCTTATTAAGCTGTTATGTATAGTGGGTCTCAACCAAAATAGATGATATCAATTATTATATTCCATGACCTTTTTATTCTTTAAGAATACATAGTTATTTAAAAAGTAAAGAAACATGAAGCTTTGCTTTGTTTTCTACTTGTAGGTCACATCTGTAAAGCACCAGCTGGAAAAAAAATTGGAAGAGTTTAAGGAAAAGTTCAGTAGAACTGAACAGACCTTACAGGCGAGTCAGACCAAGGAAAATGAGCTGAGGAGAAGCAGTGAGGTAAGTGAGGGGTAGAGAAGAGTATTTGTCAACTTCTGTACAGGAGGAAGTGGGAGGGTTAAAGAATTTCTATACCATTTTCTAGTAGTTTATTATAGCTACATTTTTGTTTTTAATTTGCCAGAAGTATATATTACAGTGTTTTGTATAAAATCTATGACATAGAACATGTGGTTTTTTTTTTCACTTTCTATTCTGATATAACTTACTAATATACATCTAGCAATTATAGGAAAGCATGACTTACATTAAGACCATGTACTACTCTTTTGTTTTTTCTTAAGATTGTTTTAGACCACCAGTGAGGTGGAAGGATGGAAGAAAGCAAGGGATTTTCTAAATAGAAAGAAACAAAACTGGTGATGGGAGGTATAATTTAAATCCCTTTTCCAAGGGTTGGCTTTTGCATCATCAAATATTAAAAACCTTGTGCAAAGTAATAGACTTAAATATAAAATTTTTTACAGATAAAGAGTTTCTAGATTTCATATTGTTATAAAAACCTCAAGTAATTGTAAATTGTATTACTCTGGCTTCAGCAGTCAACATTAACTTTCATGTTGAGTGTGTGCAGGCATGGGTGATGGTGTCTTTGCTGGGTTTTTTTGGGTTTTTTTTGACCATGCTGCATGGTATATGGGATCTTACTTCCCCCACCAGGGATCGAACCCGCGCCTCCTGCAGTGGAAGCACGGAGTCTTAACCACTTGATCACCAGAAAATTCCCATGACGGTGTCTCTGGAGAGTCATGGTAACGATACAAAATTGTGGATGAGGTTTCCCAATGGCACAGAGTACAGGGCGTACCCTGATGTTGCTTCACCGATAGGATTTTATCTGTACTTAACTTTATTTATTTATTTATTTTTGGCTGTGTTGGGTCTTTGTTGCTGCATACGGGCCTTCTCTAGTTGTGGCAAGCGGGGGCTACTCTTCGTCGTGTTGCTCGGGCTTCTCATTGTGGTGGCTTCTCTTGTTGCGGAGCATGGGCTCTAGGCACACGGGCTTTGGTAGTTGTGGCACACGGGCTCAGTAGTTGTGGCTCGTGGGCCCTAGAGTGCAGGCTCAGGAGTTGTGGCACACGGGCTTAGTTGTTCCGCAGCATGTGGGATCTTCCCGGACCAGGGCTCGAACTCGTGTCCCCTGCATTGGCAGGTGGATTCTCAACCACTGCGCCAACAGGGAGGTCCCTGTACTTACTTTAATTTGCTTCTCTCTGAATATATTTAGTTGCTTGGAGTTTATTTTAAAGGGCTTAATTAAGAACCATTTAGGGACAGTTAATAGACTGAAACAATATGAATAGAGTCATAAATCTACATTGTAGTTTTATGAAAAAGCACCGCAGAACATTAGAGGTTTCTTTTCCAGCAAATGTCACAGGAAAGAATTTGTTTTCACTAATCTTTTAACTATTATGCAATTACTTTTTAGATTGTACGGGTTTTTTTGTTTGTTTTTTAAGTTCTCTGTAAAGAACAGTGATTTATCCAGGTGAGCCAAGTCTAAATATATTTATCCCCTCAGCTTCAAGGAGTGTATTATGGTTATAAAATCAGAATGTCTGTCAGTAGCAAAGAAGAGGTTGTTAAAGCAGCTATAGCCTCAGAGGGGTAATACTGCTGGAGAGAGGAGGCCACAGCCCCAGAAACCCGAGTGGAAGAAAACTTCATATCAGATGATGGTTTCATCAGCAAACGTTTTTAAATGAAAGCGTTTGTTTCAGCAAAACAAATGTTCGCCGTTTGGCCATTGGGGACCAACCAACAGATGCTTCTGCTAACATTTCCACAGGCAGACTGGCACTGAACTCTTCCCTCTGTGAGCTTCCCTTTCAGCCAGGAACTCTCCCGCGACTCCACTGGCTGCCTGGTGGAAACATTTTGTAAAATCGATCGACTGGTTAAGAGGGTCCAAACACTTTGCAAACGGTTTGCTTGGCGAAGGCTCCATAGTGGGCTGGACATTTCTTGCAGGTGTTTTTGAAGACCCATGCATCCCTGCAGGGCCTGGTTTGTCAGCTGTGGAGCTGTCCACTATGAACTCTAGCTAAATGCCCGTCATGTTGCACTTAATATTTCATTGATTTCTGTGTCCAGTGAGGGCAGTCATTGGAGGTGTGTAGCTCAGGGCCAGGGAATTCATTTAGTATTTGTCTTTAACTTACGTTTTTGTGTGTGTGCCTTCTTTTGAGGATGATATCAAGAATTCAAAGGGTTTAGCTGGCTCTTGCAGTTTGAATTGGGATTGGAATCAGAAAAGCAATTTACCCAGTTAGACTGGTGGTATAACTTCGAGGTAAAATTTTGGTGACTTTAAAGTGAGCGAGATCTGAAATTGCATCACTTTTCTGCCACCTCCCTGCTGTGTGACCTGGGGACAGTGATTACCATTTCTGAGTCTGACTTTCCTCATCTGCATATGGGGACTAATACTAACCCTCCAGAGCTGCATTAATGATTAACTTAAATATTGTGTGTCAAATGTTTAGATCCGTGCCCAGCAAGCACATAGGGGCTCTTTGGTCTTCACAACTGTTGTAACTTTTTGATGCTACCACTGTTTGCTCTCGCCCATAGGCACAGAAAGGATGGGCAAAGGAAAGGGCATTTGAGATTTTTCACATAAAATTGCAGCCCATTCTAGTCTTATCGTGCTGGGTATCTTTCTGTATCTAATTATAAGTACAAACAAGTTTAGCACGCTTATAGGTTTTGGATGCCAAAAAAATGAGACAGTTTTACTGAAATTTTCCTTGTCCATGTTTAGCAAACTAATATGCTGCTCACAGTGAGAAATTATCAGTAGTGGAAATGTGATTTAATGGCCCAATCAAGGGTAAAGTTAGCATTTAGTATCAAAGTGAATGGAAGGTTTAGATAAGCTGCTCATCCAGCATCCAGTGCCAACCCCATAGCATTGGGGTTAGGCAATCATATACCATCGTTTGACAGCAAAGATGAGGGAACACTTGCTTGGGGACCTTCCCGAGCGTGGGGACCTGTATTACAACAGGGTCCGCTAAGGGGCCTGGTCTGGCAGGCAAGAATGATGAGGTGGAAGGAGAAAAACACATCCTTTGCATCCATCCCTCGTCCACCATATAGACTTCGCCCAGCAGGGGACGTATTAAGCTTCATTCATGGATGGGATCATGAAATGCCACACAGTAACTGAAATTTGTTTTGTCTGGTCCTAGGAAATGATGCTTCCCTGGTTGCTCCTAAACCAAAGTTGATCTGGCTGGAATTGCTCGCTAAGCTCTAAGGCTGGCTTGTGGTTATAGGGTTTTTTGTTGTGTTTTTCCAGACTAGTGCCCAACTCTGCAAATCATGTGAGGTCGCAAGAGCTGCCTAGGAGAATATATCCTTGTATGCTTAACGCATCATTGGCAATGAGCCACCCAGTCAGGTCCTAAGTGGCTGTAAGCTGTGCAGAAAATGAATTGCTGATGGGTGGCAGCCTACAGCTCCATTTTCAGATGTTCATTTTCTAAATTCTGGCTTTTTAAAATTCTTGGGTTGGCCATAGCCATAGCATGATAAGCCTGCTGGGTCCCAGGATTGGCTGAACATTTCTTCATTTGAAACAAGTATTTATGGAACTACTGCCAGAATAGACAAAGACTTGTTAATCTTTTCATTGAGCTTAGTATTCATTTAAATGTCTCCAGTTATACACAGACATGGATAGAGACGAACAGACACATAAACATAAGTTGCACCCTCCCTCCTGGGGTCCCTCCCCACCTCTTCTCCTCCTTTTCACCTTCCTTTCTCCTACTGGGATGCACCCAGCTTTGCATACAGTGTCTTGTCAGCTTTCTTGTCACGCCTCTAGATGTACGTGCCATTTGATTTGATGATTTTTTTTAGGGTAAAAAATATAAGTTGCAAAATAAAAATGCTAAGTCAACTCAGATGGTTGCATTCTAGTTACTCTCTTATGTTGAGCTCATTTAGCTGATCTTAGCATTGATCACACACATCTAGCTGCTGTTAAATTTTAGGAAGAAACACTACTGATAATGCTCCATTACCCTTGTTAAAGTACGTTAAGGTATTTTTCCTTTCACATCTGTGATCTCATTTGAGTGGTGATTATTTTGGAGCCTGAAGAGCAAACAAGCGATTATAGATTCTCTAGTTGAATGATGCTAGTTTAAGTCAGTAACATCATTGCACTTCAGTGATCATTCTTTGCAGAATTTCACAATGACTGGTATGAACGTCAGTCTTGAGATGAGTTGGAGCGGGCTTTTAGTTCTGGTTGATCTCTTAATTTGATAGCTTGTCAGTTGAGCTCATGGAAGGGAGGTAGGATCAGGACAAAGGAGACAGAAATATAACTACAACAGACTCTGTCTTATTTTGATGATGAAATGAGCATATATACATGAGCACAGCAGCTGCCAGCAAGTTTTCAAGTACTTTCTACCAGCCAGATTCTCCCTCTTCTTGAATTTGGCTTTGCTACGTTGGTACCCATCTGCTGGTAGTAACCAGACTGATAATTGAAGGCAGGCTTCCAGCACTGAATTGCCAGGGCCATCTGTTTTCCAACAGTGCAGTAGGGTTTTGGAGGATGGGTCTTAATTGTTTCTTTAAGATTAAAAAATTTCCCCTACTTTTCAGCTTTTCAGAGGGATATTTTTTAAGTGTGTGTGTGTGTGTGTGTGTGTGTGTGTGTGTGTTTTAAAGTCAGGCTTATGAATCCCCCCCCCCACCACCACCAAGGATGGGAGTTGCTTGATTCTGTCAGTTTGTAATGATATATGCCAATTCCCAGTGTTCCAGAGGGTGGCATATAATATAGGTTGAAATACTTATCAGCTGTAATGTCATTGAAGGTTGAACAGCAGGTTGAGGAATATGGATAGAGGATTTATAATATTTATTATGCAAGTCATGTGGTTAATAAGAAGCATTTTTATTCAGCATGAAAATATTTCTTCATTTTAAGACTCAGAAAAATAGACAGATCTCCCTAGAAAATAGTATGGGGCTGCATATGTGTCTCTGCTACTCTATGGCACATCGATGCATGGGTCCTTCATTTAATCAGGTACCCAAAGGACCTTTTTTCACTGTGAAATCTCAGATTCCTCCACCTAGAATTAATTCTTCCATGCTCCAGCCCTCTGATTTCCCATAGGACACTTCATCTCTCTTGAGGATGTAGTGCATCTTGGTGTGTATTAAGTGATTGGTATTACATCGTCCCCCACTGGCGGGTACCTGGTCCTGGGGGCAGAGACTCTCTTAATTTGTAGCTGCATCTTTCATAATGCCCATTCCAACATCTTTACATTGCAGACTTTCTTAATGAACATTTATTAAAGGTAATTTTACTCAAAGACATTCCCATAACAGTGAACCTTAAGATGGTTTTATAACGAAACATCAAAATTTGTCACGTGAATTTTTTGTTTCGTTAGCACCTCAGAACTTTGCAAATATATGTGTGTGTGTGTGTGTATATATATATATATACTTTTTTTGTTTTTTTGGTTTGTTTGTTTGTTTTTTGCGGTACGCGGGCCTTTCACTGTTGTGGCCTCTCCCGCTGCGGAGCACAGGCTCCGGACGCGCAGGCTCAGCGGCCACGGCTCACGGGCCCAGCCGCTCCGCAGCATGTGGGATCCTCTCGGACCAGGGCATGAACCCACGTCCCCTGCATCGGCAGGCGGACTCTCAACCACTGCGCCACTAGGGAAGCCCGCAAAGATATATTTGATCATTCAGGTGTGATGGGGACTTGGAGCATTTGTGCTTTGGGGGAGCTTGTAAATAGGCTTTTCCTTATGAACGAACACTTTCACAACCATAGGGACATCCAGAAAGTTCAAAAAATATATTTCTCGAAGTAAAAAGATTATCATCCATTTTGGATTCTGTGCTTTTGACTTCTATTTATAAAATCATTTTATTGAAGTAAAACTATGTAACTTCATTGCTCAAAGGGAAAGTGTGATTCCTCCCCTAGTGAGATACACACACAGTCCCATTAGGGACCCTCAGCAAGGCAGAAGTCCTGAGTTGCTTGAGCATCTGCTTGGGTGATAACTAACTAAACCTGTGCTTTAGGAAATGAAGAGGGAAAACAGCCTCCTTAAGAGTCAGTCTGAGCAAAGGGCCAGAGAATTTTGCCACCTGGAGGAAGAACTGAAGAAGGCCAAGCAGCGTTTGAGTCAGAGCCAGAACTTTGCAGAAGAAATGAGGGGTGAGTAAATGTAGCATTTTTGAGTTCTTTCTCTAGGCTAATGTTCCCATGAGGGAGGATGGATATCATTAGAAGCTTCTTTGAATTTTTCCATATCTTCTCCCAGAGAGATGTCTGCAGTTGATGTGGAAAAAGTTTTTGCTTTTCCACTTTTTCGTTTCCAGAGTGATAGTTGGACTTTTTTTTTTTTTATTGGAACACACTGAGTCCCCAGATGCCTGGTTTTCAGCACTTTGAAACCAGAAGGGTAAATATTTTCCACACAAAAGTAAATTGTTGGGGCTGTCTCTCGCCTCAGTGCTATTTTGTGTCTCAAGTGTGTTTGTTAGTTACATCCAGACGGCGCATCTTCTCACCCATCACCATTTCCCTTATAATGGAAAATCCTATGTTAAATGCATGTTTTCCCAGCCCTTAGTGACCATTGTTTTGGGATGGCTTACTTGACTGAATGATTTTATTTCCTTATTCTCTGTATAGCCATAGAATGATGCTGTATACACCAAATGAATCCACTGTTCATTTCACATTTATGTATATATAAATGTGAATGAGTCTTTCCTTACATTTATGTTCTCCCCTGAGGTATTTGCACATCTTGGATTTCTTTTAACCTGACTTGTGGAATGGGTGTCACACTTCTCTGTGACTGTTTTCTTTTTTAAATTCCAGTCTCCCTAAGACAGCTTTCAGTTTTTCCATGGCAGGAGGTAGAAATGTCAATCTTCAGCTTTTTTTAAAGAAAACTATAGGAAAAGAAAGGGTTAGGGCGTTTTTCAGTGTTGGTCACCAGTATCATTGTTTGAGGTCCTCACACGCGAAGTGGACTGATATCCCCTGTGGCGCTATCTCTACCAGCCTTCCACTCTCAGTATGTAGACTGAGATTAGGGGGCTAAAAATAGGAATGATTTCTAGTTACATCTGAGTTTATAATACATGCTACTTTTTCATCTACTATTGAGATTCACAACTTTTATTCTTCTTCAACATACTTGGGAAGCCTTCCCATCATTGTTGAATGAAAGCAGTGTGGTTATTCTCAACTAGCAGGGGCCAGTGGGCAGAGGGGAGTTTTTAGGCAGAGGACAGGTGGTAATGGAGTTTGTGACATCTTCCTGATGATTCTCATCTTCACAGGCACCACCCTCACTGTGAGGGGCCGGGATGTGGGGGGATATTGCTTCCCAGTGATACTCACACGTAGGCCTCGAGAGTTACTAATATATAGCACCATATACTATTAAGATATATATATATATTACTTGAAGTATAGTTGATTTACATGTCAGTTTCAGGTGTACAGCACAGTGACTGTGGTTTTTGGTTTTTTTTTTTGCTGTACGCGGGCCTCACTGTTGTGGCCTCTCCCGTTGTGGAGCACAGGCTCCAGACACGCAAGCTCAGCGGCCATGGCTCACGGGCCCAGCTGCTCCGCGGCATGTGGGATCTTCCCGGACTGGGGCACAAACCCGCGTCCCCTGCATCCACAGGCAGACTCTCAACCATTGCGCCACCAGGGAAGCCCAATGACTGTGTTTTACACACACACACACACACACACACACACACACACACACACATATATCCCTTTTTCAGATTTTTTCTCCTTATAAGTTATTACAAAATATTGAGTATAATTCCCTGTAACACTTTATACTCTAGTACTTATGCCTGATCCTATGGATTTTTTGGCTAAAATGGTGAAGACGTTATTTACTTTTCTGAGAAATCTGGAATACTCCATAGTATTCCTGAGATATTTCCATTTTAGTGCTGCTCTTGTCACACTTTTCTCTCCTTGAATAAGTATTTCCAAAGGGCAAAAATATGCATATACATAAACACATACAAGGAAAAAGAATAAAAGAAAGTTTCATGTGCTTAGGAAAATAATCCCTTGGTATTTTATACAACAACACTTTCTTAAGCTGCTGAGAAAGGAGATAAACAAATGTACTGCCATCCTGAAAAGGACCATTTTCCATTGTCTTTATATAAGCTTAGATAATTATCAGGCGATCTGTTTTCAAGGAGGTATGCAGGCAGTAATGCCAGTTTGTACAGGACTTGAGAAGCTGTTAGTTTGTTTGGGTTTTTTTTTTGAGAGTTTAGAATTCTTGTAGAATAAATATTTATTAAAATCATGACAACTTAAAAAATATCTTTTTTAATAGCTAAGAATACTTCTCAGGAAACCATGTTAAGAGATCTTCAAGAAAAAATCAATCAGCAAGAGAATTCCTTGACTTTAGAGAAACTGAAGCTTGCCCTGGCTGATCTGGAAAAGCAGCGAGATTGTTCTCAAGACCTTTTGAAGAAAAGGGAACATCACATTGAACAACTGAATGAAAAGTTAAGCCAAACAGAGAGAGAGTCCGAAGCTTTATTGAGTGCTTTGGAATTAAAGAAGAAAGAATATGAAGAATTGAAAGAAGAGAAAACTCTGTTTTCTCGCTGGAAAAGTGAAAATGAACAACTTTTAAATCAGATGGAATCAGAAAAGGAAAGCTTGCAGAGTAAAATTAATCACTTGGAAACCTGTCTTAAGACACAACAAATAAAAAGTCACGAATACAATGAGAGGGTAAGAACATTGGAGATGGAAAGAGAAAATCTGAATGTCGAGATCAGGAACCTTCACAATGTGATAGACAGCAAGACTGCAGAGGCAGAGACACAGAAGCAAGCTTATGGAGAACTACAACAGAAAGCCGAGTTCTCAGATCAGAAACATGAGAAGGAAATAGAAAATATGTGTTTGAAAATTTCTCAGCTTACCAGGCAAGTTGAAGATCTAGAAGATAAGCTTCAGTCACTGTCAAGTGAAATAATGGACAAAAACCAGCGTTACCAAGACTTGCACGCTGAATCTGAGAGCCTCAGGGATCTGCTAAAATCCAGAGATTCCTCTGCGGTGACAAGTGAGTCTCATCAGAGAAGTCTTTTGGCATTTGAACAGCAGTCTGCAGTGAATAATTCCTTTGCAAATATAATTGAAGAACAAGAAAGCGTGCCTTCAGAAAGGAGCGAATGCCATTTAGAAACAGACCACAGTCCTAAAAGCTCATCCATGTTACAAAACAGAGTCGTTTCTCTTGAATTTTCATTAGAGTCTCAAAAGCAGATGAACTCAGATCTGCAAAAGCAGTGTGAAGAATTGGTGCAAATCAAAGGAGAAATTGAAGAAAATCTCATGAAAGCAGAACAGATGCATCAAAGTTTTGTGGCTGAAACAAGTCAACGAATTAGTAAGTTACAAGAAGACACTTCTGTTCATCAGAATGTTGTTGTTGAAACTTTAGCTGCCTTGGAGAGCAAGGAAAGAGAGTTGCAACTTTTGAATGAAAAGTTAGAAACTGAGCAGGCAGAGATTCAAGAATTAAAAAAGAGCAACCATTTACTTCAGGAATCTCTAAAGGAGCTACAACTTTTGTCTGAAACTCTGAGCTTGGAGAAAAAGGAAATGAGTTCCATCATTTCTCTTGATAAAAAGGACATTGAAGAGCTGACCCAAGAGAATGGGACTCTCAAGGAAATTAATGCAACCTTAACCCAAGAGAAGATGAACTTGCTCCAGAAAACTGAGAGTTTTTCAAACTGTATAGATGAAAGAGACAAAAGCATTTCAGAGTTATCTGACCAGTACAAACAAGAAAGACTTACTTTGCTCCAAAGATGCGAAGAAACAGGAAATGCATTTCGGGATCTTAGTGAAAAATATAAAGCAGAGCAGGAAAAGAACTCTAAATTAGAATGCTTGCTGAATGAATGCACGAGTGTTTGTGAAGATAGAAAAAATGAATTGGGACAGCTAAAGGAAACATTTGCAAGGGAACACCAAGCATTTGTATCACAATTAGCATTAGCTGAAGAAAGAAACCAGAGTTTAATACTAGAGTTGGAGACAATGCAGCAAGCCCTGAGATCTGAGGTTACAGATATCCAAAGCAATTCCAAGAGGGAGGCTGACAGCTTAAAGCAAGAAATCATGACTTTAAAGGAAGAACAAAGTAAGATGCAACAGGAAGTTAATGCCTTATTACAAGAGAAGGAGCACCTGATGGAATTAATGAAGACGAAACATGAGCATCAGCATCTAGAATTGGAACCAATTCAAGACTCTGTGAAAGTAGCAGAGAGGAAGATAAATACACGTCACGTTCAACTTCCGATGGACCTTGAAGTTAAAGATGCTTCTCTAGACAGTTATAATACGCAACTGGCACAAGTAGAAACTAAAGTGAGAAACATGGAATTAAAACTTCAGGAGAGTGAGAAGGAGGAGTACCTACAGCACGAATTACAAACTGGAGGAGAATTAGAAACTGGAGATGTGCAACAAGACATTCAGTCACAAGATATTAGTGGCCTTGGAAACTTTGAAATAGATCCAGAGGAAAAATACATTTCGGTGCTTCACGAGTTATCAACAAGTCAGCAGGACAATGCCCACCTGCAGTGCTCTCTACAGACGGCAATGAACAAGCTGGACGAGTTAGAGAAGATGTGTGAGGCATTGCAGGTGGAAAAGCTTGAACTCATATCTGAGCTGAACGACTCAAGATCAGAATGTGTCACAGCAACTAGCAAAATGGCAGAAGAGGTAGGGAAACTAGTAAATGAGGTTAAAATATTAAATGGCGAAAATGGACTTCTCCAAGGTGAGTTCGTGAAAGAAACGCCAGAAAGTGAATTTGGTGAACAGCAAGATGAGCAGACGTCTGTGTCCTTAAATCCTTTGGATGACAGTAATTCCTATGAGCACTTGACAGTGTCAAACAAAGAAGTTCGCATGCACTTTGCTGAATTACAGGAGAAATTCTCATCTTTACAGAGTGAACACAAAATTTTACACGATCAGCACTGCCAGATGAGCTCTAAGATGTCAGAGCTACAGTCCTACATTGACACGTTAAAGGCTGAAAATTCAGTCTTGTCCATGAGTCTGAGAAACTCTCAAGGTGACTTGGTAAAGGAGGTGATGCCAGGACCCGGGGAGAAGCATTTTCTGTCCTTGTCACTCTCTGGTGTGACTGACAGCCCTGGCAATGCAATAGAATCCTCTTTTTACAAAGATGTTTTAGAGCATATGGGAGAAACATCCCTTTTGAATAATTTAGACAGGACTGTTTTGGCAAACCAGTCCAGTGTAGAGAAGGTCTCTTGCAGTAGTCTGGAGGAGGAGAATCTGACTGAGAGAGAAATCCCCTCTGCCCCGCTGAGGAGCGTTGAAGAACTTGAGACCGTCTCTCAGATGTACCTGCAGTCCTTCAAGAAGCTAGAAGAGAAAATTGAAAGTCAAGGGATTACGAAAAATAAGGAAATCGAAGAACTCGAACGGTTACTAAGTTTTTCAAGGGAAGAGCTTGACTGTCTCAGGAAGCAGTATTTGTCAGAAAAGGAGCAGTGGCAGCAGAAGCTGACAAGTGTGACAGCAGAGATGGAGTCCAAGTTGGCGGCAGAAAAGAAACACACGGAACACCTTACTCTTGAGCTCGAAGTAGCGCGACTCCAGCTTCAAGGTCTGGACTTAAGCTCTCGGTCTCTGCTTGGCACCGACATAGACGATGTAAGTATGTGGGACTGACATGCTATTTCTCTAATCGAGTGCCTAGTGGGCACGCAATCAATGTTTGTTGAATTGAAATCGAAATTAAATCTAAACTAAAATATTTTTAGGGTTCAAGGACATAAGAACAGAATATACCAAAAGCTTTGAAGAAATAAACCAGAACTTTAGGAAAGTGAGTCAACTTTATTTGAGGAGTAAATTTCTATCATGATTATCTTTAAACACTATTATATTGGACATTACTAAAGATGTTTTTTAAAGACTCCTGGAGAAAATCATGTTACAGTGTCAGAACATGTTCTTCAGGACGTTTGTGTGTTTTCACTCTTTGTGAGTTAATAAAGCACATTAAATATCAAATTGGAACTTAGGAATGGTAAGGTGATATGAATTTTAACCTCTTTTGCCTTTTTCAGACTGTTTTTAATGTTAGAGTTATAGTCGTGAACCTAAATATTGGAGTTTATTATGTATTTCTGAATACTTTTCTGACAATTGTCTTGGTACAAATTTGGATATCAAATCTCTGATTTGATATCAGTCATTCAAAGAGACATTTCTTTCTTTACAGAATATGAAATTGTTCGGTTACTTACACCTTTCTCTTTTCTAGTCTACCAGCTAAACTAGTAATGGCGTACAGACAATGAGACTCACTTAATTCCCTCCCTCTACCTCTGTAAGGTAGGGAGGGCAGGTGAGAGGTGACAGCACTTGTAGTCAAAGTAGCAGATCCCTATTTTACAGAGAAGAGAAAGTGAGGTTCAAACATGTGATTTATCCAAGAATATAGTAAGTGCTGGATCTGTGATTAAGTCCTTGGGCTGGGAATCTGGTCATGAAACCCTACTGCCTTCTCTTATCGAAGAATATCATAAATGCTGAAGATGGAAGCCGACCATTTTATGTGGAATTTGTTAGCCTCTTATTTGATAATCCCAAAGAAAATTTCATATTTAGGTTACCTACAATATTGCTAGCAAGAAAAAAATTTTGAAATGTAACTACATCACAATTTAGATGATCACGTAACTGACCCTGAAGGGTTTGTGTTCATGATAAATACCCAGTACCTTGCCCACAGAAAACACTTACTGAATGTTTGTTTAATTGTGTTGAATATTTCGATGGAGAGAGGTGAATTTGGTGGGAAGAATGCCCTTTGAAGAGATGTGTTTAGCAGAAGCAAGTAGCCAGTTTCTCAAAAATAATACTATAATTCAGCCTATTTATTCTATTTTGATTCTTCTTGAAAAATAAAGTGGCTTCTCATTATATCTTACAACTACAGGCTATTCGGGGTGGAGACGATAGCTGTGAAATAAGAGAATTGGAAGACTATACTTCAGAAACTAAAGAGAGGACACCAAAGCATGAGATTCATCAGATTTGTGAAAAAGATGTTCAGCAGGACCTCAGTCTAGAGATGGAGAAAATAACTGAGACCAGTGCGATCAAACTTATAGGAGAGTGGTCCGGGGAGCAGTCCCCAGAAACCAGTCATAGGACCCCAGTGGAAGACACAACCCAGGGCTGTTCAGAATGCATTTCCGAATTGTCACTTTCTGGTCCTGATGCTTCGGTACCTATGGATTTTCTGGAGAATCAGGTAACCATTCAGACTCTCCAACTGCAGGTAAAAGAGACATCAAATGAGAATTTGAGATTACTTCATGGCATAAAGGAACGTGACCAAAAAGTTGAAAGCTTGCTAAACGAAATCAAAGAGTTAGACTCAAAACTCAATTTACAGGAAGTACAACTAACTACCAAGATTGAAGCATGTATAGAATTGGAAAAAATAGTTGAGGAACTTAAGAAAGAAAAGTCAGATTTCAGTGAAAAATTGGAATCCTTTTCTCGTGATAACCAGAGAGTAGAAAGTTCGAGAGGCCTCACTTCTAACTTAGAAATGGGCACAGATAAATTGTCACATGAAGGTATTGAAGATGAGGTAGCCGAGGTGGCTGACAACTGGAGAGAGAGATGTCTCAGTGTGGAAAATGAGCTGCAGAGGATGAAAGCTGAGAGAGGAAGCACAGAGCATCACGCCCTCTCTGCGGAAGCCAACTTAGAGGTAGTTCAAACAGAGAAGCTGTTTTTAGAAAAAGACAATGAAAATAAGCAGAAAGTTATAAACTGTCTTGAGGAAGAACTCTTGGTGGTCACAAGTGAGAGAGACCAGCTTCGTGGAGAATTAGATACTTTGTCAAAAGAAAATCAAGAGCTGGATCAGATGTCTGAAAAGATGAAGGAGAAAATACAAGAGCTCGAATCTCATCAAGATGAGTATCTACATCTCCAAGAGCAGCTGCAGAGTTTGGAAAAGGACTCTCAGGCACTGTCTTTGGTAAGAAGTGAGCTGGAAAACCAAATCAGACAACTGAATAAAGAGACAGAATCACTCGTAAGGGAATCCGAGAGCCTGCAGACCAAACTGAGTGAATTGGAGCATGAAAAGCTGACCGTCACCGAGGCCTTGGAGGCTGCACTGATGGAGAAAGGCGAGGTCGCGGTGAGGCTGAGCTCAACGCAGGAGGAAGTGCACCAGCTGAGAAAAGGCATTGAGAAACTTAGGGTCCGCATTGAGGCCGATGAAAAGAAGCAGCTCCACATCTCAGAGAAACTGAAAGAAAGCGAGCGTAGGAACGACTCGCTTCAGGATAAAGTTGAGACCCTTGAAAGGGAATTGCATATGGCAGAAGAAAACCAAGAGCTGGTGATTCTTGATGCTGAGAATTCCAAAGCAGAGGTGGAGACCCTAAAAACACAAATGGAATTGATGACTGAAAGCCTGAAAGCTTTAGATTTAGACCTTGTCACCATACGGTCCGAAAAAGAAAATCTGGTGAAACAACTACAAGAAAAACAAGGTCAGGTGTCTGAATTACACACATTACTCTCTTCATTGAAAAATGTATTAGAAGAAAAGGAGCGAGAGAAAATACAGATGAAAGAAGAATCTAAAGCTGTGGCGGAGATACTGCAAACACAATTGAAAGAGCTAAGTGAGGAAGTAGCAGCCTTGTGTGATGACCAGGAGACCTGGAAGGCGGAAGAACAGAGTCTGGACTCCCCAGTGCAGGAAGTACATCAGCTGAGAAATAACATTGGAAAGCTGAAAGTCCACCTAGATACTAATGAAAGGAAGCAGCTCCATATCTCAGAAAAACTGAAGGAAAGTGAGCATCAGGCAGCTTTGCTTAAGGATACAGTTGAGAACCTTGAAAGAGAACTAGAGGTATCAGGAAAAAACCAAGAGCATGTGATTCTTGAGGCTGAGAAGTCCAAAGCAGAGGTAGAGACCCTGAAAGCAAAAATAGAGGAGATGGCCCCAAATCTGAGAGCTTTGGAGTTAGATCTTGTCAATACAAGGTCAGAAAAAGAAGATCTGACAAAAGAATTACAAAAAGAGCAAGGTCGAGTGTCTGAATTAGAAACATTAAACTCTTCATTTGAAAATCTATTGCAAGAAAAAGAGCAAGAAAAAGAACAGATGAAAGAAGAATCTAAAGCTGTGGTGGAGATACTGCAGACACAATTGAAAGAGCTAAGTGAGAAAGTAGCAGCCTTGTGTGATGACCAGGAGACCTGGAAGGTAGAAGAACAGAGCCTGAGTAGTCAGGTAGATTCCCTTGAACATGAGAAGGCTCAACTGCTACAGGGCCTTGACGAGGCCAAAAGTAATTACATGCTTTTGCAGTCTTCTGTGAATGGCCTCATTCAAGAAGTAGAAGATGGCAAACAGAAACTAGAGAAAAAGGATGAAGAAATCAGGATACTAAAAAATCATATTCAAGACCAAGAGCAGCTGGTCTCTAAACTGTCCCAGATGGAAGGAGAACAGCAACTTTGGGAGGAGCAAAGAACAAAACTGGAAAATCTGATGGTGGAATTGGAGCAGAAGACCCAGGTGCTGCAATCCAAAAATGACACTTTGCAAGACACCTTAGAAGCTCTGCAGAATTCTTCCAAGGATCTGGAGAAAGAGCTTCAATTGACAAAAATGGAAAAACTGTCCTTTGTTGAAAAAGTAAGTGGCTTTATCTCTGTACATTTGAATGTGTTGTCATGCGGGAGGGTCAACCACTGTGTCAATTCTCTTTCCTTCTGGACAGCTTTTGCAGTATTGGACCAAACTTTGTAAAGGCTTTTGGGGTCTTGAATTGTGGGGACATTGAGTTGGCTCCAGCAGTGGTGACCCTTTGCTTTGGCACACACTTCCATGGGGCACCGGTATGGATTGGCATGGTTTTCACTGTGGCACCTGGACAGGGCAGAAGCTTTTGGGTTGTGCATGGTTCCTTTCTCACAGTACATCAGAATAGTAGCCCCCATACCCATACCCAGTTGAGAACCACTGCTGTAGAGAGTATAACAGATATCAGTTCGAATCAGTAGGGATCCCCTTTGCTGCTGCCCTGCCTTTTTTTTGCCTTTAGGAGAAAGAACTATTAAAGATACTGATACAATTGTAACTGATAGAACCCTCGTGGCTCCCGGGGCATGTCCTGGGGATTTTGTGCTTTCAGCCCCTCTTTTGTACCTTCTCTTTGGGCAGTCTCCTGTTCTGTTAGCTGATGTTTAAAGGGGAAAATCTGCCATCTGGAAGCTCAAATATTAAAGAAAAATTACGTTTTTGCCCTATACTTACTGACCTAGGAAAGTGATTCCTTCAAATTAAGTTTTTACTGGACAAATATTAAGAGACTGTCCAGAAAATACAATCAATCATACCTCTGTATTTTCCAAGAATTTCAAGTTTTTGTATGGCAGTTATGGGTGGAGACAGACAAACTATACCAGGCTGTTTCAATCTGATATAGGGACGAATGTAAACAATACTGCTTTAACTGGTTTTAATGAATCATATTCATGTTTCTTGCATTTTAGCATGGCATTGGAGAATTAGCAAGAGATCCAAGAGCTGATAGATGAAGTCACTGCCTCATACAATCTCTGATATTTAAGTTTAATTCAAATCTTTACTTCTATGAAGGATTTTAAGACTTGGTAATATTATCTTTCTTTGTCATTCCTTTCCTTATTGTTTTCTTTTATTAAATCTTGCAGAGAAGAAAAGGTAAGCTTACCAGTAGGTTTTGAGAATATTAGTTGAGTGGATTAGTAAAGGGAGAACTAGCTGGGTTTTATTTTATTATTGGAGGCTAAAGCGACTGTCGTGAATATGCCATATAAGAGTGATTAATTTGATCAAACAGACAACCATAAGCAGATCCTAACGAAGAGGAAATTTCAGGTAAACACAATGACTGTGAAGGAAACTGAGCTGCAGAAGGAAATGCTTGCGATGGTACAGAAAACGACGGAGCTGAAAGAAGAATTTAGTAGGGAGAAAAACAGGCTAACTGAAGATTTAAAATTAGTGTCGGAAGAAATGAAGAGCAGAAAAGTAAGTTTCTCTGTGACAGATTCATTACACTCTGATAATTCTTGTGGGCGCTCTCCTTGTTTGTTTTTGTTAAGACCTTCTGTAATGTACTAAACTTTTTTTTTAGCTTTTGAAAAGAGTAACCCAAGCTCATGTCACGATCAGACCTGCAGTAATTTTCGCCATCCAGCACTGTCATGAGCCCAGAAGGAGTCAGGCGAGGCCCCTGAACACATGAAAATACCTGTCATGGAGCCCAAATATTTTTTTCATAGAAGATGACCCTTGTAACTACATTAATGCATACCAGAAATGGATTTCATGCTGCTTTCAGTAGGCTGTTGTCCTAGCCTGCCACAGATTACAAGCCAGAACTTGCTAGAGACAAATGCACTGATCTTGCAAAGAACTAACAAAGTAACAGAAAGAAAGTCATAGTAAGATGTAAAGTTGGAGCAGTCGTGGGGTGCTACTTTAGGGCAGGTTGTGGCAGAACTATAGCGTTTGGGCTGCCACTCCCACTGCTGGTCCCCTAATACACATTGCTGATTCATGCGCTTTCTCCTGAATCTCTTTAACACCAAGTCTTAGGTAGCAGCTACCATGCATGCAAATGGTAAACACTCCTATATTCATGTAGTCCTTGTGCAACTTCATCCCTAAGTAATTCTCAGAAAAGGACAGCAAAATATAATTGTGATTATGACCCAGAGTAATCACAAAAAGTTGAAACGGTAATTGTAATGGCCTATATAAGGAGTTGGGGAAGTTAGTTCTTTTCTTTAAATGTGGTATTTAATCTAATGAACATTGAAAAGCTTTGGCATTTAATCTCAGGAATTGGCTCATGGAATTTTCCGGCAATGCTGTGTGGAAGGAGTTCCTATGGATGATATTTGAGTCCTGCATCTGCTAAAATCTCCTTTGGTACTGAGCAGCTTGGGAGTATCTCAAGTATATTGTTATTTGTCTTTCATTTATAGGCTCTACTAAAAAGGAAAGCTAGGTGTTCAGCCTCAAGGCCATACATATGAGTTTGTTAGTCTGCGATGGCTTTATTCATTCTATAAACACGGCTAGAGTCAGAGGATAGAATAGAGGGTGATAGCTGTCCTGTGGTTCTTCCTGCACCCATAGAACTTACCATCTTGACATACAATAAATCATTAAATAGGAAATATATCAAATAATCATAAACTGTTAAGTGCTATAAAGGAAACAAGATTCTTCACTGCAGAATATTTGGGAAGTGGAGTGTGGGGTAAGGAAGAACCTAATTTAGATGGCGTGGTCAGAGAATGTCACGTGCAAGGCAAGGCGTCAGCCACGTGGAGAACAGGGCAGACGAAGAAGCCTTCTAGGTCTAGAGAGCAGAGTGGTAGAATCTCTGAAATTAGAAAAATCTTTGTACATTTTAGAAATGGAAAGGAAGCCATTGTGTCTGGAGTCAGATGGAAAATAATAGGAAAGAAGGTTGGAGCGGTAGGAAGCCATGGTAAAGAACTAGAGTAGAATCTAAAGTGACACCAAATACATGAGGTTGGAGATTGAAGGAAACGTTTAGGGTGGATACATGAATTGGGCTAGTTCAGAATATAGGTAGTGTTTAAAAAATTATGGGAATGGTAGAAAACATAGATGGAGAAGAGAAGATGGCTCAGGGCCTAGCCCAGATGCCCTCCAGCATGTAGGGTGAGGAAGAACCAGCAAAGAAACTGAGAAGACAAGATGAGGCAAACCAGGAGAGTGTCATGTTCTAGAAGCCACGCATGGAGGCTGTCTCAAGACCGAAGGAGTGATCAGCGGCAGCACATTCTACCTGGAGGTCGAATGAGATGAGGGCTGAGGAGTGCTCCTGGGATTTGCAACATGGAGCTTAACGATGCCGTGAAAAGCCATTTCAGGAGGAGCTGGGATGAAAGCAGGTTGGAGTGGGTTGAGGGTGAACGGTTGCTGAGGAAGTGGACACAGCATGTATATAAACACGTATAGAAACATCTATTTGGGTTCAGGCACGGAGAAGCCAGATACCTCTAGGGCTGCAGTTTTGTTTTGTTTTGTTTTGTTTGCGGTACACGGGCCTCTCACTGTTGTGGCTTCTCCCGTTGCGGAGCACAGGCTCCGGACGCGCAGGCTCAGCGGCCATGGCTCACGGGCGCAGCCGCTCCGCGGCATGTGGGATCCTCCCGGACTGGGGCACGAACCCGCACCCCCCTGCATCGGCAGGCGGACTCTCAACCACTGCGCCACCAGGGAAGCCCTAGGGCTGCAGTTTTGATAGTCCTGCACAGTGAAGGGAGAGAAGGGCAGAAGAGTGGGGGGCCTTTGGAGGGAAATTCTTAAACTGATAGAAGATGGAATCTAAGCTGGCCAAGGAAGAAAACGTAAGTCTGGAGGGGCTTGAGTGTGAAGGTGGTGGTGATGCTGCTAATGAGGTCAAGAAATTACTGCACTAGAAGTACTTAAATAAGTGAGCCTGGGAGCCTAGGAGGGTTTGGTCCAGAGTGTTTTAGTAGCGAAGTCCAGGTTTCAGAGACTCTGTGTTCCCCGTGGATGTAACCTTGGGCTGGAGCAAAGGAAATTGCCACTGGAGGTGAAATCGCCATTTAAAGTGAATACAGTCATCCCTTGGTATCCACGGGGCATTGGTTCCAGGCCCTCCCCAGATTCCAAAATCCGCAGATGCTCAAGTCCCTTATATAAAATGGCATAGTGTTTGCATATCACCTGCACGCATCCTCCTGTATACTTTAAGTCATCTCTACATTACTTAAAATACCTAATACTACCTAAATAGTTGTAAATACAATGTTAATGCTGTGTAAAAAGTCGCTGGTACACAGCAAATTCAAGTTTGGCTTTTTAGAAATTTCTGGAATTTGTGTTTTGGAATATTTTTGTTCTGTAGTTGGTTGAATCAGTGAATGTGAAATCTGGGGAAACAGAGTGTTGACTGTACATTGCTAAGGATTTATAGCACTAATTCTATATAGATTGTCTTGCCTGTAAACTATTACAGGCAAGACAGTACTCAGTATTTTCTAGATATAGATATATATATCCAGTACTCAGTATTCAGTATTTTCTAGATGTTGATATATATATCCAGGCTCTTATTTATCTTCCCATGATTTTATTATTTTTCTCATTAGGGTCAACTGAAGGAGCTCATTCTAGAAAACGGTGAACTGAAGAAGAGTTTGGATTGTGTACACAAAGACCAGATGGAAAAGCAAGGGAAGATGAGAGAAGAAATAGCTGAATATCAGCTACAGCTTCAGGAAGCTGAAAAGAAACACCAGGCTTTGCTTCTGGATATAAACAAACAGGTAAAAATGTGTGGTCTGGTGACTGGGGGAACTGGAGAGAGTGTGTTGACCATGGTGATGAGGCATTTTTTCCAAGAAGGTCAGTGTTCTGCATTATTATTATGATGTATAATCCTGTGAACATCCCATCCTATTAAGTTTCCACCAGTTACTTGTACATGTCTTATTTTATGGCTTGATTTTTTTAAAAATACATTTCCGTCTTGGAGTAGAATAGTAAGGGAGTTGCAAAGACCATTTGAAATGGTCCCCGGATCAGCAGTTTTCTTTCTTGTTTGTTTTCTTTACAATATTTTCACCTGAGCCTCCTGGCTAAAGTAACATTTTTCTGCCCTAGTATGAAATGGAAATCCAGACATATCGAGAGAAATTAACTTCTAAGGAAGAATGTCTCAGCTCCCAGAAGGTAGAGATAGACCTCTTAAAGTCCAGTAAAGAAGAACTCAATAATTCTCTGAAAGTGACCACTGAGATTTTAGAAGAATTGAAGAAAACCAAGGTATGTTCACTTATCATTACTTCATGACTTAGAATGGTTCATACGTCTAACAGTGGTTTTAACAGTATGAAATTAAGTGCTTTCATTTTAATTTTCATGAAAAAAGTTTTTTGTTATCATAAATAATACCATTCATCACTTGTCTGCTGAGTTGTTTTTAAAAATTAGAGGATAGCCTGCAGTTCCATAGCTTGAATAAACTTCATTCATTGCTCAGTGAATCCTTTCAGAGTAGAGGATGTCAAAGACTTCTTGAGATGGATATGAAGAGCAAGCCAATAACAGATCAGGGCAGGCCCCTCCAGGTGTGGTTAATAATAATTTGGTGGTGAAAGTCTTGCATGACTGGTCTTCAGGTTCACTGCTGTCACCAAACCCACTTTACCATGGCTTATGGGGAGATCAAGCACTTGGTCAGGTACACGTATGTGTATGTTCTCCTTTTCTTTTCCCTGCAAGGACCATAAAACTTTTTTCTTTATAAAAAAAGGAGGTGAGCCCTCATCTCAGTATTGTGAGACTGTAGAAGGTGCTACAGCAATTCTACCTGGAGAGGGAGGCTGTTTTGATACCCACAAAATTCTTTTCATAAAACAAATACCATCCAGAATGTACAATATGAACCTGGAAAATAAATATTTTTCAGTAAAGGTCAGAAAACTAGGTATAGATTTCTTATGTTTACAGCTCTTATACAATGATCAAGGTGAAGGAAATATACCAGTAAAATACAAACTAAGTGCAAAATAACATTAATGACCCATAATGTCCTGTTGCTACAAAATGAGAGATGTTAGGTTTAATAACAAGACAGAAGTAGCTTCAGGTCTAAGTTTTAATTTACTCACTTTCTCCTTTTTTTTAATCTTCGACAGTTGTACTGTGGGGAATGTCTATTTATATATATGCCGTGTACAAAGTGGTACATTGTTAGTTGAGTCTATACAAATCTTATATAATTTTAATGAAGTAGAAGTTGATAAGCATTGCTTTATTTATTTATTTATTTTGGCTGCGCTGGGTCTTAGTTATGGCATGTGGGATCTTCGTGGCAACATGCAAGATCTTTAGGTGTGGCATGTGGACTTCTTAGTTGCGGCATGCGGGCTTCTTAGTTGTGGCATGCATGTGGAATCTAGTTCCCTGACCAGAGATCGAACCCAGGCCCCCTGCATTGGGAGCGTGGAGGGCTACCCACTGGACCACCAGGGAAGTCCCAGCATTGTTGAAATTGAATTAAATCTATCTCTAATCCAATTACTGTTGGAATCAGAAATAGAAAGTTCTGAAAGCGCAGATTTACATTGCTAATAAATTATTTCAAGGTGAAATGTGCGAAGAATGAAATCTACTTGTAACATGAATGCGATGCTCAGGTTCTTCTTTTTTTTTTTTTAATAGTTTGGTCTGCCTTTATATGTTCATGATCTCTTATCAGAAACTCTTAGAGCTAGATTGTTTTACAATTCTGCATTTCTTAGATATTGCATAATACAATGCATATGCCACATATTACATAATGTCCCATCAGAATCTTGGGGTAATGCTTCATAATCAAATTCATATTTCTACAGCAAAATGTATGAATATTTTTCAAGGTGGGATAAATAAAGGAATAAATTCCTTCATATCTGTTCAAGTCAAGTTTTGCCTGGAAATCATTTTCAGATCTTTTTTTTTTTTGATCTTGCAGTTGTGCTTAAGGAACTGTGAACATGTTCTACTGAGAAGTGCTTGATGACATAAGTCTGCCACCATTCTATTCACTTTTTGTTTGAGCTGCTGTAAAATTTAAATTTGTATTGTAAACCATAATATCATTTGGCCTTAAATTTGTGTTGTGAGCCATTGGTAGTGTCAATTGGTGTGACGAAACAAATGCCATCTTAGGTATTGAAATTGTGCAACAGCACAGATCACAAAAGGGAACAATTCTGTCATCTAGAGTGTTTGACCTACCAAGAATAAGTGCATGGACCCTTGGCCCCTACCTCCCGGTGTGATTCCTATTGGATAAACACAGACATAGTGGGCTACTTAATAGGACATTATGTTAAGAACTGTGACTGATGCTTGCTGACACTAAGAAAGGGAGTGACAAAACCACAGTGTCTACTGGGGGGACTTAGGACACTGTGCAGAGAAGATGAATTGTTTTGAAGATAATAGTTCTTAGATTTACAGCACATGATTCTTAATTATATCTTATTATTTTTCCATATGCTTATGAAAAGCAATTCGAGGTTTTAAGTGGAATTACTTCTGTTTTGTAGATGGAAAATCTAAAATATGCAGATAAGTTGAAGAAGGAAAACGATCGTGCCCAGGGGAAAATAAAGTTGTTGATCAAATCCTGTAAACAGCTGGAAGAAGAAAAGGAGATGTTGCAGAAAGAGGTATCTCATCTTGAAGCTGCGCAAGAGAAACAGAAAGCAGGTCGGTGTTAACTGGGTACATCAGTGAACCCAGACTGTTTTCCACTAGTGAATCATACATTTACGGTGTGTCTGCATGGGAAGTGTCGTTAGTGCTCTGTTCTATGACTGCATGCTGATTTTCAGCAGTTAGCCGTTTTCAGCATTTTCCAATTTCAGAATTTTGTGCTTAGCTTGGGGTCATTAATAGGATTCAGAATGAAGCCTGCATTTTAAAAACAGAATTATTGCATCTTCTGTTCTATAAAACATACAAAAAACTGGTAGCCCTTTCTGCTAATGAGCCTTTCCAAGAAGAGTTTTTCATGTGGATGTCCATGATGTAGTTCTAATGTAAAGGAAGACTGGCATGTGAGCTGGCATTGGTAATTTATAAACAGCTGATTCTGGTTGTCCTTGGCCCATCCTGGTGGGTCAACTAAATGGAAGGGTTGGGGGCTATATTTTTGGGTATGGAGGTGAAATAAAAAAGAAATGACAACTCTTCCTGCCGCTTTTCTCCACGTATGCCCCCAGAGTGGAATGCTTTTTCTGTGTGGATAGATGATGGCAAGCATAGTATAAGTGCCTCTTTTGGACCATATATAAATTGGCACAGGTGGGAGGTCAACAGTCTTGCCTCCTGAGAAGAGTACTCAGAATGGATTGGGGCTCCAGGGAGTGTCTCTAGTGGAATCAGTGCCAACCAGGCAGCTATAAGTTACTGAGACCTCTTCCCTTATAGTATCCCTCAAGCCCTTGTCCATCAGATCCTCCATTGCCTCCAAATGGTTTTCAGAACTTCTTTGGCCTTGTCTCGTCACTGGCCCTTTCCTATCTCCCAAAGCCATTACAGCAGTGACTTTATATTCTCTTTCGACTTTTACTGTTCATTCCCTTACAATAGAAAGGACGGACGGGAAAATCGGGGATGTAATAAATTAATTCATTTGATGTCGTATGATAACTACAAGAAGGTTTGATGGATTGGCTGAAATATGAGTTTGAGATTTTGGTGGGTTATGTTTAAGCTATCCCAATAAGTATGTAACTCAGTAGAATATGTATGTTGATATGATCCCTCCCAAACAAGAACTATAAGAACATATACAGATAGACCGTCTGCCACTCTTCCTAAAAATAAAAATCAAGAAGCAAGTCTAAGGTTATCTGCTTGCTGATGCCCAGTGTTAATCAGAGAAGCGTCAAGTTACAAATGATGTGTCGCTTTATTTTTGACAGGTACTGTTGTGGATGCTAATGTTGATGAATTAATGACCGAGATGAAAGAACTGAAAGAAACCCTTGAAGAAAAAACCAAGGAGGCAGACGAATACCTGGATAAATACTGTTCCCTGCTTATAAGCCATGAGAAATTAGAGAAAGCCAAAGAGATGTTAGAAACACAGGTTGCCCGTCTGAGTTCACAACAATCTAAACTTAATCTTCGAAGTTCTCCTTCGCTGAATTCAGTTGTTCCAGGACCATCCCCAGTCCCTTCTGCTACTGAAAAGAAGTTATCATCTGGCCAAAATAAAGCTTCAGGCAAGAGGCAAAGGTCCGGTGGGATTCGGGAGGATGGGGGAGAAACCACACCTTCTACACCAGAGAAATTTTCTAAAAAAAGCAGGAAAGCAGTCAAAAGTGGTATTCATCCTGCAGAGGATGCAGAAGATGCTGAGCCTGAGCCAGAGGGACTTCCAGAAGTTGTAAAGAAAGGTACTCATAATTCAAAAAGTATTTGTGTTCTTTTGAAAGTGCTCATAAAAATTCACATACAAAAAGACAGAAGCATTTATTTTTTAGGTTATTGCGTAACAGTACTCGTTGACCTTCAGAAGCAATAGTCCACTGTTAAATTGGTAAGGTATATACTTTCTTTTCTGTCATGAGAGAATGGCTAAGATCTAATTACTCATGTCACAGTACCAAAAGTACTAGGAGATTTGAAAAATGGCTGTCAAAAACCTGTTTAGAAATTGGCATTTCTGCGTTGAAAAATCCCCAAGTCAAAGACACCCTTTGAGCTTTCCCACCTTCAGTCCTGTGTGACCCCCAGGTAGTGGGTGAGCTAGAGGATGGGCCTGATGATGCTGGACCCCTGGCTGAAGCCACTTACCACTTTTTCTTTTTGAAACCCACTGGTGCTCCAAGTGCGGCCCAGAGATTGGGGCCAGTCTAGGAACTTTTGTTACTGCTCCATGATCAAAACAATGTATAGAAATCAAGAGTAAGAGTTTGAAATTTTCATAGCCCTTTGCTATTGTTGCAACATTCAAGCACATAATCGGTTCTCTATTAGATCCATTCTTATTGTACTATACAAAAGTATCATTCCACAGCAGATGGGAAATTACTTCCCACCCCTCCCCCGCAAAATATCAAAACCAATTTTTTGCCATAGATAGTTTGAGAAGTACTGCTCTGAGTAACTCTAGGCTTTAGGAAATCAAACCCCTAAATAGTTAGCTATCTCTTTCTCGTTTCTGTTTTTTATTTGTAGTTAAAGGGTTAAAAACAAAGCAAAACCACATGCTGCTGTAGTTACTGTAGTTATTTTAATGCTGTGTGTGACATGCTTTCTTTAAGTATTCTTGGCATTGCCCTTCACCTCTCAGTCATCACAGGTCCTGTCAGTTCCCTCTGTGGAAGGAGATGATGAGCGCAGAGCAAGGTCAAATCTCTCCTCCCACATAGTTTTTCTGCCTGAGAGTAGTTACCTCAAGTAGCTGCTACCATTTCACATTTTCCTCCTTTCAACAAGAGCAGACCTTTTCTTTTATCTCTTTCCTTTCCATTTCACCCATTGTTTCCTCCTCTAATCCAAATCTTTCAGGAAGGCCTGCTGGTGTGTTCTTCTTAGAAAAGTGCGAGTTAAGACATCCACATAAAAGAAGCAGGAAAATTTTTTTCTGTTTAATGTTATTTTCCCCACGTGGTTTCTTACGTTTCTAATAAGAAAAAAACCTGTTAGTGATTTATTCAATTTGATGACTCCAGGGTAACTATGAATAAAGTGTGTCCATTGTCCACTGTGGCTAGGAGAAAGTGTTTTCGGAGTCACCCTTATCCTTGTTCAGACTTTACCTAGTGAGTAGTACTCCCACCGTAGATAGAATTGGAGCCAGCAGTGTTGACAGGCAGCTTTTTGCCTTTAGGGTTTGCCGACATCCCAACAGGAAAGACTAGCCCATACATCCTGCGGAGAACAACCATGGTGACAAGGACCAGCCCCCGCCTTGCTGCACAGAGGTTAGCACCATCCCCCCTAAGTCTCGACAAAGAAAATCTCGCTGAGACCTCCAAACCAACAGCTGGTGGCAGCAGATCACAAAAGGTAAACCACTGTGAACATGTATCTACCGTTTGAAATCCAGGAAGTGACAGCATTATCTGGGCAAGGGTTTGACACTGCGCCCTCTGACTCAGGAGCTCTTCAAAGTCTGACCTTCCCCCTGGGGTATAAAGAAGTCAGTGGTGAGGAAAGTCGCGAGCAGATGCGAGGATAAACATCACATTACCCTGCCGCACAATCTTGTCCTTGACCCAGCGGGCCACTTGTAAATCGTTTGGCGGGAATTGGCGTTGTTAGATCAGAGCTCAGAGGGTCTGTAAGAAAGTTTCGGGCAGTACCATCGAAGGATTTGGCATGGGTACTGGTCATCGCTTGCTTCACAGGTTTCCCTCTCACCCGTCTGCCCCCCAGCTGCTGACTCTTTGTGTTTTATTATTCCTTTACTTTCTACAAAAAGCACATATTTCAGTAGATATCTGGAGAAAGTAGCTCTGTTTATGGATGTCTCTAGTTTGATTGTTGAGGGTAGGGAGGGCTGGGATCTCAGGGACCTCTCTGCACCTTCAACAGCCCAGTCACGTTATTTAAAGCATAGAGGATATTTGCTTCACAGATCTTTGTCCCGTTACAATAATCCATACCAGCATCTACCACTTATGTATGCAAAGTATATGTATTTTATGGAACTCAAGTTTTATTTTCTTATTGTATTGTACTCTCCTAGTAAGTAGTATTATAAAAGGAGGAAGAAAGTAAGACTTACGAAGATTGAACCTGCCCAGACTTAACACCTACTCTCTCTCTCAGCTCCAGTCTTAATCTTTTCCCATTGTTTCTCAAACTAGGGATTGCAGGAATCTTGTTGGAAGTTTCTAGAATGGCTCACAGATTTTTTTTTTTAATGTCGTGATTTTACTTTGATTGCTTACTTGTCAGAGTTTAAGTATTCAATGATTACCTTGAACCAGCCAACAAAGCTTTGAAAGTGTAGTAACCCTATCTGTGTAATGTAGTAATTCTTAAGTGGGCAGGCATGTTCCTCAGTGGGATTTTAGACACCAAACACAAAGACACTGGTGATTAGCTGCATCAAAGCAAGAACGTATACGCACATGTTTGCTATGTTGATGTATAAGGGCTTTAAGGATTAAGGAATTTATGCCTACTATTAAGTTTGTTCATAACTTACATTATAATAAAATTTTGATTAACTCAGGAGTGAGGAAGAAGGGTCTGAGGTTTTCTTTCACTTATTAAAATGGGCCCATTCATGACTTGTATTAGAAATATTCTACTGTTTTGTGCAAATTTCTTCCCCATCCCCACCCCTCCACCCACCTTTTTATCTTTTTTTTTTTTTTTTTTTTTTTCCTCACTCACTCACTCACATTTGGATTTAACTCTTGGATGCTGGTAGCAATAGAACACTGAAGAGTACACTGGAGTAGGTCCTGACTTTCCAAGGGACAATAAGAACAGCTTCTTTTCCATAAAGTAACTAGCACCTTTAAAGAGTGAAGCTTCCAGGTTTGACTAAAGCTATTAACCGCAAGCTAATTCCTGAAATGAAGTATTTGGCTCTTTTAAAACAGGAAATCATGATACATAGGTAGTACCCTGTACCTCCTGCTATTTCACGGCAGCTCACTTTACTGTAATTACTCGCCTAAATATCTGCCTTCTGAGTTCCAGTATGACTTCTGTGATGTTCCTGGGTATGTTTACAGTTACCTGTGTCCTCATGTCTAATAGAGATATTTGTTGAATGAATGGAGCTGTGGATGTCCTGAAGTGATTGCAATAATAGATGTTTAAAGGTGTGTTAGGAAATCACCTCATGAAATCATCATATGGGTCATTTTTCCCTTCTTTTATGAGGAATTGATGTTATTTAAAGCAGTTTCCATGTGGAGTTTAGACTTACTATCTAAGAAAGAGAGCTTTGCACGCTAGGGGGCCTGCTCTCCACGCTGCTGTCGCATCTGCTGAGGACAGAGCAATAACCATGGTTGCCTGCAGACTGTGTGCTTGCTTTAGCTACAGGCTGCAGTAGGCACCAGTGGTTATGAATTGCTAAGCAATTTTGTGCACTTTTGCACATGAATGGAGGGTGGTTCCTCTTGAAAGAAGGTTATAGGGGACTTCATGATTAGATGTAAGCCTTTGAAACCCGGTCTATTGATTTTTTTTTTTAATATATATAAATTTATTTTATTTATCTTTGGCTGTGTTGGGTCTTCGTTGCTGCGTGCGGGCTTTCTCTAGTTGCAGCGAGCGGGGGCTACTCTTCGTTGCGGTGCGCAGGCTTCTCATTGCGGTGGCTTCTCTTGCTGTGGAGCACGGGCTCTAGGCGCATGGGCTTCAGTAGTTGTGGCACGCGGGCTCAGTAGTTGTGGCTCACGGGCTCTAGAGCACAGGCTCAGTAGTTGTGGTGTATAGGCTTCGTTGCTCCGCGGCGTGTGGGATCTTCCTGGATCAGGGATCGAACCCATGCCCCCTGCGTTGGCAGGCGGATTCTCAACCACTGCGCCACCAGAGAAGTCCCAGCCTATTGATTTTTAATTTAATTCAGCATTTTCTGAATCACCTTATAAAATGCTTGCCTCATTTGTTGAGCATATTTCATCATTCAGTTTGAAAAAAGAGAGAGCAAGGTGTCGTTTCCTGAAGCAGTTGCTTAGAAACTTGGGATTATGAGCCTTTGCCTGAAGTCACTGGCTGAGTGTTGAGAGATTTCCTAGATCGTTTAATGGAACCTTTAGTGACATCTGACAAGTTCAAAGGGGAACATGGGTAAAATGCGGATTAGGTGAGGATCCCTCTCTGTTATGTCTCTGGGGTGAATAAGCCCAGAGCTCCCAGTTTGCTGGGAACGAGGGAGTTGTGATTGTGTGTAAACTTGATCTGAACCTAGGGTTGGTAGTCAGCTCCAGAGGACCGTCCACTAATTGTAGAAGATGATGGTGAGGCCGTCACCACAGTCGGTCAGCAGTTTCTTGGGGTCTTAGCTATTTTTTCCTACTAATGAGATTCATTTCCAATGAGCCATTTGCATACCTGCCCTCTCCCCACTGTGGCTGCAGACACAGTTTGTAAGACAGTCAGGGTATGGGTGCACTTAATAGCTTAAGTACCTGGTAAGTCCGACCTCACCTAGTTATGGGTGAGTCTGAGGCTAACTAACCACCATGAGGATCAAATCCATAGTGTAAACTCTGATCACCGGCTACAGTTTCGTCAATTCAGAATCAAAGAAATTGAGTCTAGAGGGGGAGGCCAAAGGGTGGGCCTTGGCTATTTAATTGGGTTTCAGGAATTGAGCAGCTTAAATTCTCTTTCCCCAGCTTGATCTCTCCATCCCCCTGCTTTTAATGGTGAATCTAAAGGTTTGATTCTCCTGCAGCTGTTGGGTTCAAGGGAAGTGTGTTTTTGTATCACTTTCTACTTTAAAAAAAAAAAAAAGAGGAAAAGAAAAAGGAGTGCCAGTAAAACTCTGGGTTTTTTTCCTTCAACTTTCCATGGACAGTAATTTTCCATTAAGTCCTAATTCTTCAAGGCTGCTCCTTTTAAATGTCCTGCACATCCTCTGAGGTAGAGGCAAGCTTTCCAGGGATCTGATCTGTCGGCCAGATTTACTATGTTTTCTGTAATGAAGAGTATTTAGCTGCCTTTTAAGACCACGTACTTCCTATGGAAAGAATATAAACAGGGAAATAATTTCCATTCTTTCTTCTTACTGCTTCAGAAGGAGGTCACCGGCAGTCCGTTGCGCAGGGAGTGACGTGTTCCATAGCCGCTTATCAGGCTTGGTACTGAGCATGTTTGTGCTGAGCACCCTTGTTAAGAGTCCTTCCTCTTTCTCTTTTACAAATCTTCCTACCTGAATTGTCTACTCTTGCCTTTCACTTTGGTTAAGTGACGTTTTTTCTGTGCTTCCTCTGTCGTGCTCTTCTTTCTCTTTCCCGACCCCATATCTTTTTTTGCTACCATGGAAACCTCAAAAATATCTCGACTTTACCAGCTACCCTGCCCTTTCATCTACTTCTTAAAGTCTCGCATTTTTGAGATTCCCTCTTTCTCTTAAAAGGCAGGACATCAGAAAGGGAATTTACTTTTTTCTGGACTTTATTTTTAGATAGCTGCCCTTCTGCCATAAACCAAATATGGGAATAAAACAGCCATGTAAGGGGAATGATTAAAATGCTGGTATGTGAGGAAGAGGTTCTAGGTCTTTTAAATGTTGTAAGTAAAGCTTCTACTCTGTGAAGGTGGTATTACTCGTTTGGAATACGTTCATTTGAATGACAGCAGGGGCTCAGTTAAGATAAAGGGAAGCTGCTTTGGGTTCTTATTTAGGCAAATATTGAATGTTTGCCAGGTAGGCATATTCTGGGCACTATGCATGCAAAGGTAAAGAGGACATAGTCTTTGCCCTCAAAGAGCGTACCTTCTGACCTGAGAATGTCACACTGGCCTTGGGAGTGAGTTTGCGGCCGTCAGAGGTGTCAAGGGAAGCTTGCAAGGCGGCTGGCTGGTCAGAGATTGTGTCCGACTCTTTTCTCTAGCTTCTCTGTTAGATGGGGGCCTGTTTTCGGGGAAGAAGAAATAGTAAAACTGTGTACAACTCCTAGAAGAAGAATTTAACTTCAAATTTGGTGATCTAAGTGCTTGATTTTTCGTGTTGTAAAAATGTGAATGTGATTTAAACCCCTAACAACGACGCTTGTGTTGCAGGTCAAGGTTACTCAACAGAGCCCAGTGGATTCAGGCACTGCCCTCCGAGAACCCACCACCAGATCTCTCTCCATCAGTAACCTTCCTGAGAGAAGTTCGGCTGACAGCCCCAGGGAGGGCCTGAGGGCCAAGCAAGGCCGGCTGGCTCCCAGCCCAGAAGCTGGCCCCGAGTCCAAGGGCAGTGAGAACTGTAGGGTCCAGTAGAAGAGCCCTTGTGTGTCAGCACCCCTGGAAGGTGGCTGTAGTTGAATAGAAGGCAGTGTGTCTGTGGGGTTTTTCTTTATTAAGGGAGCACATTATCAGAGGGAAGAAAACTATTCCTTATAAATCTAAATATGTTGGACTCTTTAGATCGCCCCTGTATAACAGTTAGAAAAGTTTGGAAGCACTGATTACCTCTTCATTGATATTCCTCTTCTGTAATGTATAATAGTCCTGTATAAAGCTTTCTGGTAACGTTAACACAAATGGCAAGCACTATATAACAACTCCTGTTTTTATACGGACTTTTACACTAAAAAATTGCAAAACATTTTTTACTTGCAACAAACAGCTCCCAGGAAAATGTAAACTTGCTTTATGGTATTTCCTTGGTATAGTGTTAAGCATAAAATAATTTTAGATCAAGAATTTCTTTGAGTTGAGTAAAACAAAAGAAAACAATGTTGTATGTGTTCAAGGAAAACATGCACACAAATACATATGTGGGTGTGTCCCTCCTCTTCCAATGTGTTTTCTAAATCTTGGCTTATATAACCTGTACATATTTGTGTGTGGGGTAGTGGGAGTTGTGTGTTGATTTCCGATTAGCCTGGTTGCAGACTCCTCAGAGGTGTAGCATATCAAGTTTTCTGTCATTGTGCTGTTTCTGTTGAAGACCAATTTGTTGTAGTATTTTGGTATGCATTCTGATAAATGGTGGTCTTCTATTAAAATATGGCATCTTTTCTATTAAAAAATTCACCTTTGTTTTCTGTAAAAATGATTCCTAAGTACAAATATACTATGAACATTGGTACCATTTCTTGCTAACTTCACCAGCCTCTTATAATAGTAAAAATGTTTTAACAACCGATATTACTAGATTTAGTGAATGTATTCAGTTATATTAAAAGACGTGATTTGGAATATGGGTCATGAAGATTATGTAGGCATATAATATGTCCAGCCAGCGCTTAGCACATTGTGTGTACCCATTAAATCCCATCAGCAAGGATACAAGTATGTGGTATTTTCCAGCTCATTTACGGATGACAGGGTTTTGAAAATATGCAGGCATCATGAGCCATATCAATTCCACAAACTTTGGAACAAGTCCTTGTGTCCTTGAATCGGGGTAAAGATGTTTTCCAGGACATGAGCTAGTAAAAGATAATTTGCTCTTGACTTCCAGTTCAGATTGATGTGTAAACCTTGACAAATACTATCGTTTATATTTTAAAATTGTCCTTTGCCAGATGGCCTCTATGGTTGGATAATGCTTCAATAATATTAAGCTACTTAGCATTCGTCCACTGAAAGTGGTATCCTGACTTTCCTCCTGTTTTTTCTGTCGCTCGAGGTTGTGGTCTGATGCAGTATCCTTATCATAAATCATCCCAAGGCTGCCACGTGCTCAAGGGCATGGCCCAGAGTAGACATTGCTGGGATCAGGCATCAGCTTTATTGGCTGTCTCCAGTTTTTGGAAGATTCCACTCAATAGGTCTGGCTGGGCGGTTTGGTGAGTCCTTGAAAGCATCTTCATCTTTTCCTAGGTGAACTGTAGTTGCTTTTCCTTGTTATAGGAAGTACTCAGCATGCCTTCCATTTTCAGAATTGTAGAGAATTGTTCACAGGCTTATAAATGGACAGCCGGGACGTTAAATGTCCTTTTCCTTGAGCTAATAATACTTGGTACACTGGGAGCTGAGCTGCATATAGGATGAAAACTAAACACACTACAGTCCCAACTCTGAAGTACCTAATAAGCCAGGTGAGTCATAAATAAGATCCCAGCTGACAAATCATATGGGGAAATAACCAAGTCCAGAGATCTAGGGATTTGATTCTCATCTGTTCAAAGAGGGGCTTGGTTGAGATGATTTTTCCCTCTTGAATATTCTGTAGGAACTGAGATGGCCCTTTGTGTTATTGGGAGTTACCAGGAGTCCAAAGGGACTATGCTCTCCCTCCCACTTCTACTCACATAAGCTGCCTTCCCTTTAGAGGAAGGGGCTTCACGCCAAGTTCACTGACTAGGGAGAACACTGAGGGAATAGAACTTGGGTAGCTTCAGAAGAACCAGGCCGTTGGCCGTTCGTCCTAATTAGAAAAGACTGAGGACCTGAAACTAGCATCCTACCTCCAGGTAGAGCTATGTATCTAATGGCACTATTCACATGAGCTATGGCTCAGCTACTTAAAACACAGTGTGGAAAATTATAGTCATTTCACATGTTTGCTCAAACCTTACACCTTTGTGAGGTAGACATTAGGATCTCCATTTCATAGGCTAACATTAAGTAAGAGACACGGAGCTTCTGACTCATGTCTGGAGAGAGCTTGTTAATAATAACAATGTGTCTCACAACAAGCTTGCAAAACGGGGATTATACTTATTGGATAAAAGATGATGTAGGCTCAGAGAGTTGAAGTATTTCAACCATGGTGTTCGTGAACATAGAGCCCACTCTATTTCTTGTTTATATTGTGCCTCTCTAGGAGCAGTCTGTTCCAGAATAATTCTGATAGCACAAATATTCCTGTGATAGAAGTAGCTTTTCCTCTCTGTGCAATGGAGATGTCCTTCAGTCTAGGATGATGGCATCTGACTTGTGTTACCTTCTATTGAATTTTCAAAAATGAGACAAGCTATAAATTTCAACTTCTAAAAATTGTAACTACTAACTCAGTGCATAAGCACTATTTATTTAAATAAAAGCAAATCTTTTTAAAGAGTCTGTTTTGGAAAACTTGAAAAATCTAAAGATTTGTAAGGCTTTGAATATGCAAGTTTAGTAATAATGTAGACGTTAAAAGTCAGGTGTCAGAATGCCTGGGCTCCCCAAGTGACCTTGGGCCAAGTTTGACCTTCACTATGCCCCAGTTTCTTCTGGTAGAGTTGGGAATAATAATAATACTCCTGACGTTGTCATAATTAAATTAATCGGTTACTATTTAACTATACATAGGACTTTGCGCTCAAAATGTTGGTTATTCTGTATACAGATAATTAGGTAATTTTTAAAATTGCGTTTACAATTGTTAGATAAATCTTTTCGTCCAACACTACACATTAATTTCAGATGAAGTTCTGTCCTACAGAATTCTCACCATTCTCAAAACCACTAATGCTTATTTTGCAGGTGAGTTTAATCACTGTAGAATTGTTCATCTCATTCAGTTACTGATCTTGCGAATGTACTGTCCACTGGTTTTGGTTTTTCTTTGGTTGGCTCACTAAAAATACCCAAAGAAAACAATTGCTGCAATTTTAATTACAAATGAGTTGTGTTGCTGAAGTTCATATAAACTGACCATTTGGAACTCAAAATACATTTCTTTATAGAAACAACATTGCAAATTGTGCCTAATTCAAGCTTAGAAAGTTAATTGAGTTCACACATAATATATTAAAAATGGGAATTACTTTTGTTTCAACTATCTGAACCTCCACTTATAGCATTGTTTCACTGGAAAAATATACTTTAAGCATTGAGTTACCAGAAACTCATTTTTCTACCCCTCAACCATTTTTATAGTGTGTTCTACCCTTCCCATCCTGTGGTGTTGGACAGGAATTTTCTAGTGGTTTCTGGAGAGTAATAGGTGCGCAGATTCCTGTCTGCCACATTTCTAGCAGCAGCCTGTCCCAGTATGAAAGGGAAAGGGACGGCTTTTATGTTGGTTCTGATGCTGCAGGTAAGGTCTGTCCTGTGTGATGCTGATGTATTTATGTGTGTAAATGTAAGTGGTATGTTCTATTGATGTTTTAGAAAATCACGAGGAAACACGCATATCCCCAAAGTTCATACATTTTTGTTGACTTGCAGATTGAGTTCCAGCACAAAAAATCCCACCAGCCCTCATCCCCTCAAAGTAAAGAATGTGGGAGGTGAGTAAGATGACAGTTCTTTGTTGTTCCTCTCCTCTAGGACGCCTTGAGGATGATCACGGGGTAATGTTTACATGCATAAAAATACCAGATTTGTCAAGCCGAATCCTTGCAGTTTCAAATGCTTTATCTTATTTGATATTTAATAATCTTGTGAAGTGGGTCCTATTTTGCGACTCAAGAAGACACCCAAAAAAGTTATTAAGTTTGTGGCAAAACGAAACTGAGGTTCTAGACCTGATCTCCAGTCCAAGGCTCCTCGTATATTACCTTACACCCCCCAGTAGAGAGGAAAGAGGCCAAGAAGCTAACTACCAGCCTGATAAGTTATTTTTAGGTTCCTATTCTGAACCCAGTGGGGGGAGTTTCCTTTTTTTTAGGGCTTAGGACAACTCCGCACCTAAGGAAAATGTGCTTTATTTAACCCTCAGTTAGAGATGGATTCCAGCAGAAGTTACACTGTTGTAATCATAGGGAATCTCACTTCTTCCCGCTTCGAATTTTTCCCCAGTGCTGCTTCCTTCCCCAAGGAGGCAGGAAAATGACAGCTTTCCACAGTTACAGACTTTTTAGGGAAACATTGAGATATTCCTGAGTTTTAAATGTGAGCTGATCCTCTGGGTGTTGAAATCACAGCTGTGTTATCTAACAACGTGTGCTGGCTGAGAGCCCACTCCTTCCTGCTAGACCTTGGGCAGTCCACACGAGGGTTTAACTTGTCCTGGATGCCATCTGCCTGTTGTTTTAATGGTCATCTTCTTGGACGTGGGCCAGCAGAGGGTCATGAGGGCGCCCTGTGTCAGCCCACAATGCTTTGTCTCCCCTACGCTATTTATGGTCAGCCCATAGCTTATACCTTCACAGCAGGCTGGTGGTCATTTCCCTCCAAATCATAGCCCTGTGGGGAAGGAAAGAAGTGTTACTGCTGATTTGTAAACAGGTGACTATTTTCCTTTGAAAATGGCCACGACTTGGAGCAGGTTAAGTGAGTTACGTCTTGGCTCTGCCCAGTTAGGTTCTTTCAGAGGTTTGAGTATTCGGCTTATGAGACAAGTTGAAATACCAGACGTTCATGGACTTGCATATAACAGATTTTAATGGCAGAGCTAATGAATGGAAGATACCCATCATTCCTAGAAGTTAAAACAAGTTCTCACTGAGAAGATTTACTGCAGATTCCACTTACCAATATGCTGTTATAAAAACCAGAAGCCCAAATTAGCATCCTAAATCTCATTCCAACATGTATAACAAAATTAGAATTTTTAGAATTTTTTCCTCCATGAGGTTGTCATAAACTCATTGAAGAAGAGAATATATTGGTTTGCAAAGAGTCTCACACTGATCTTCCAAATGTGGCATGCGTTGTAGTCAATGAAGAATTCTTTTTTAAACCAAATTCAGCCAGTTAAAAATAAAATTATCCCTAGACAGAAAAGATGGTTGATTTGCCTACTCAACTGTCACTGCCACTTTCTTTCCTGCCAATAGAACTCGCTTTTGTTCGGATGCTGGGCAGCGTTTGCTCAGGAAATGTGGCCCCGCTCACAGGGAAGGAACGAAATTAGGATAAGCCAGTTTTGGTCATTCCATTCTCTTTTGCCAGTGATTGGTTATGATGACCACCCTGCAGTAACCAATTCTGAGACCAGAAATAAAACATTTCCAAAACACAGATGCCAGGTCAGAAAGGTGGGTCACTGACAATTACGTTAAGCCTCTGAACCAACCTTGGGTTTCTTGTCAAAAATAAGCTATGATTTTTTAAAGCAACTTCCAGTAGGAAATTCTGTTACTTCACCCACAAGCTTCCTGATATAATTGCAAAGCCCGTTTTCTGGTTTTTTGTTAGTCCATCCCTACACTCTTTATCCTTTCTTTGAGTCTGGCCTGCTACCTGAGCAAGACAGCTCTTTGAAACCCATATGCTTAACAATCTTACTCTCTCCAGGTCTGTCATGAAAAGCAATTCTGCTTGGATTGGCACAGGGCACCTGTCTGAAACCTAAATTACACAGGGGAGGACGTGAAGAAAGTACATAATGTCCTAGTGCCTATTAATGCCCACCTTGAAAGTCATTCATTATTCTGCCTATTGTGATTTTTCTTAACATCAGGTAATTAAAATAGCTACAAGTCCAAAAATAAAATGACTTTTGGGGCATCCATAACTTCTATTATAATAATATGTTTTAATTATCTGGGTTTTCTTTATCATTTTGAAGATGAAGAAATTGAGATCCTGAATAAGAAATAGTTTTCTCTGCCTCCCACACTTTGTCCTAAAATCTACATTCCAGCTACTCAGAATGGTGCTTTTAAAAAATAGAGCATGTGAATAATATTTACAGTTTTTTTTTTTTCTCTAGAAATGATCATTCACAGCACTGGAAGGAATAGCAAGTTTGAACCACATCAAGAAAATCGGATCTTGAGTTCTATGAGGGTCAAATATCCCTTCATTCTGTCCCAGCCTTAAAGACCAGGGGATTTCACTAGGAAAACCCACTAGGGAAGCCATGATTAGGGTGCCAGCTGCAGAGAGATAATACGTGTGTATGTGTTAATGGAATAGCTATGGGGACAAACACACAGAGTATGAACACTCAGTGTTTCTGGTGACAGGCTCACAGAAGCTCTCTACTTTCCTCACCAGGCTTTTCCCCCGAGCCAACACCTACACTGGAGCTCTTTCTGTGTGCTCTAGGACTTCTCTCTTAGTAGCTCCCAAACATGGCTGTGGGTACCTTTTACACAATTAGGGCTTTAGATTTTAAAAAAAATCCTCAGATAGAACCTGTCAGAATTTTAAGACCTTCTCCTTCTCCCATACTCCTTCTCTTCATATGTACAAACCACATCCTTGTTTGATTCAATTTATGAAAACCAGAACAAAATCAGAGTATGAATATCATACTTTCCAAATAATTCCCAAGCATTCCCTTTAAATGACAGTGGATGGGAGCCCTACCATATTGCTTTGGGGACAATTAACCTCTTGACAGAAAGACTGAGTTTTAGAGAGAGATTTAATAGTGAGGTTTGTTAGAGGGTCACACCCACCGAAGATCAAGTAGGAGGAATACAGATGAAGAATCTGCAGTGGTCACTGCAAAAGTGAAATATCTTTTAAGTCAATGTGATAGTAAAAGAATTTCAAGAATAGAAGGAAATACCATCTATAAACTCACCCTAACTCAAAAATTATTTTTATCAGAAATAATAGAGATATTGAGAAGACATTTTTTTCTCGTGTAACTTTTCATGACACATCAACAGAGAAGGGTTATTAACCACACTTATCCTAGTTAGATAGCTATCCATTAGGGTTTCCTCTCAAGTCTGTGTTTATTGTTATATATTTTTTAAGTTCAAAAAGATAAACACTTTAAAAAGTCTTTTGTTTTCTGGTTTCATACGTTAAGTAAGTGTCCACTTTAACTGGTTTCTAGTCTCCAAAATAATTTTTGAAATGATTGAGGTAAATGAGCCCTGGGGCTTAAGATTGGTTGGCTTAGATACCATAATCATCTCACGGTAATTGATAATATATTATTGATGGTGATGATCAGGAAATGCTGAGAGATGGACAGTGAGGGAGGAGAAAAAAAGATGGGAAGGAGGAACGTTGAGCAGCTGGGAAGAGATATGGGTGGGAAAGGAATGAAGTTTGGGGATCAGAACAACCCAGAGAACATTAGATGTTTTACAGTCACAATTCAAGAATTGGAAGTTTGATTGTCTTCTGAGGACTGCTAAGTCCAGGTCTGAGCAGAACTTGGAACTCCATCTCACAGCTATTGCCTGCCAACGTCCTTATTTTACAACCACGAACTCATGGAAGCCACTCCAATGCTCTATCTGCTGTTTAAACACCTCCCCCCCCACACACACTATTTTTCAGGCATAGTCAAAAAGCCTCTGCTTATTTAAAGAAGCTAGTATAGAACTAAAATCAGGTTATTTCAACTCCAACTCTGATTTAACTAATAGTTTTAGCTTCCGCCACCACATTTCTGACAAGCGATGCTATCCTATATTGACTTGGACTGGTTTGTATTCCTCTACCCTAGTCCTACTTAATCTTTTAAAAGTACCTCTATTACCCTCTATTATCACCTGCTGGGGGTAAGTTCATGACCTCATTTGGTTAGCATTTCCATCACAACGTTACATATGCTATATTTTTAACGTATATTCCTATTTCTTCATCTGAATTCCAGGCCTCTTTGGGGACAGTAGAATGTCCTATATACATTTTTATACTCCCATTTCAAGCACAGGGTCCAGCCTGTAAATTCTTATTGATGATTATTGCTTGGATGACAGTTGCCTTCTCTTTTTTTTATCAGGACATAGAAGGGTGAGAAACTGACAGAGATGTACTGATTTCTCAGCCTTAACCCTGGCTGGTACTGAAAGCCATCTTCTCGCACTTGTTTTTGATAAAACTAGACCAAATCCTTCTTAATAAGTAATCAAATCTTTGCTGACATCTGTTTCAACTGATGAATTGGGTGAGCATCTTACTGAAAGTTCTGATGTGATTAATCTCTGTCCCAGAATCCACAGAACTATTCCCATTATCTAGGAGAATGGTACACGACAAACTTTCTTCCCACTAGTTTGTTAACTATTTACCTCCAGTATAGCTAATTTCACTCTTTGAGAGAAATCAAGATGGTATAGTTCAAGGATCTAATCACAGAAAGGTCAAGAAATTGAAGCCCGGAAGGTTTGTAGCTGCTTTATCTTTTTCCTTTTAATGAGATGACCTTATATCACTTTGCAGGTATGGTAGAACCTAATGTATCCATTCCTTACCAATTTGGAATTTGTGAAAATGTCTTATATGCTCTAGATTGCTATTTGTCTGCATTATCTGGGGAGAACAGGCTTTCCATTTTGCTATTTGTCTGCATTATCTGGGGAGAACAGGCTTTCCAAATGGGTTCAATTTACAATGCTCCCAACACTCATCAGCCTCATTGCCCGCCCTTAGAGAACCAGCACCTGCAAGGCCCTTCCTCCAGGTTTTTTTTTTTTTTTGCGGTACGCGGGCCTCTCACTGTTGTGGCCTCTCCCGTTGCGGAGCACAGGCTCCGGACGCGCATGCTCAGCGGCCATGGCTCACGGGCCCAGCCGCTTCGCGGCACGTGGGATCCTCCCGGACCGGGGCACGAACCCACGTCCCCTGCATCGGCAGGCGGACTCTCAACCACTGCGCCACTAGGGAAGCCCCAGGTATTTTTATTTTAATAATTTTCACCTCTTCCCTTTGTTCCTTTGGTCTTAAGAATGGTTACTGCTGATTGCACTTGCAACCTCTGTAAATCCTTTGCATTCTTTGTTTTGCTTTTTCAGTTCTGCAATATCTAGTTAACGATTCTTTGTTAAATTCACTCTGTTTAAATAGCTGGTGTCATTTCTACATCTTGGTTGGACCGTGACTGATATAGAGCACCCACATTCTCTTGTGTATTTGGAGGTAATAGAAATATTGTAAATTCTTTAATATCTGTTTTTTACCTTTTAAAATTTCCACCAAATGTGTCCGAATTAGTAACATGTTCTAGAAATCATATTTTTCCTTCAGCAGTAATCTGTTTACCAGGCTTGATGCTAATACTTTAAGACAAAAAAACAATTCACAAATCTCCATTTCCAGCAAGTGAGAGTTGATATTGTTCTGTTTCCCTGTCCCCCCGCACCCCAGAAAGAGGGGATGACTTGGAACAGGAGTATCCAAGTCAGCCCCACTCTTGTGACACCTTCCAAATCACAGAGGGGGCAACACAGGACACTATAGTCATCATCTCCCCCAGGAAGCAGTGATCCTGGGTCTTTCTTGCTCTTGGCAGGGGAGGAGAAGCCCCAGTGGGAGCAACAGAATTGATTTAAATATTCCTTTCAACATTGCTCAGCAGGAGCACAAATGGGTTTTAGGGACAGAGACTTTGGCTTGAAGTTGGCTATTCTGAGGTCAGAGGAAAGTTTCTCCCTTGAGAACTTCTGTGCTCAGAGCAGCTCATGTGCCATTACTCATTTGCTAGTTACATTTGCTTCTCTATCAGGTTTTTTTTTAGTCATTACGGAATGGTATCTTTTGCAGGGCAGAAGTTTTTAACTTCAGCAAAGTCTAATGTAACAGTTTTTTCTTTCATGGGTGTTTTGGTGTTGTGTCTAAAAACTTATCATCAAATCCAAAGGCACATAGATTTTCTCCTATGCTTTCTTCTAGAAGTTTTATAGTGTTATGTTTTATCTTTAAGTCTATGATCATTTCGAGTTAATTTTTGTGAAAGGTATAAGGTGTCTAGCTTTTGGGTTTTTCCCCATATGAACATCCATTGTTCCAGCACCGTTTGTTGAAAAGACTATCTCTTCTATATTGAATTACCTTTGCTCCTTCTTCAAGGATCAGTTGACTATGTTCATGTGGGTCTAAATCCTGAGCTTGCTATTCTGATCCAGGTTCATTCAAGTTTCACATAATGTTTATTAAGCAATTACCAAATAAAATTAAGAGGATTCTGCTTAGGTACAAAGAGAAAAGACAAAGCCACTGCTTCCAGCAGCTCTCAGTCCTGATAAAGTAATGGTTCACAGTAGAGCTTAGTAAAGAATACAGTGGAAGTACTAAGAGTCCCCAGAACACAAACATATAAGGCATCCAACCGTTTCTTCCCACCTCTGTCATGACTGTTTCCATCTGGGCCCAGGGCACTACTATTTTTCACCTGGATTTTTTAAGTTGCCTTCTAACTAGATTCTCTGATACTGGTCTTGCCTTTCCTTTTAAAGAAAGTGGAATTATGTCATTGCTCTGCTCACAGACTCCAGTGGACTCCCTTCTACCTTAGAGTAAAAGTCAACGTCCTCTCCATGGCCTTCGTGAGCAGGATCCCGTCATGTTCCTGCCCTCATCTCCTTTTCTCATACTCCTGTTCTGGCCTCTCTGGCCTCCTTGCTATTCTGTTAAAGTGCCAGGTGCTCTTGTTTTAGGACTGGCATTTGCTATACTCTCTGCCTGGGAAAATCTTGCCAGATAGCCATACGCGCCCCTCCCCCAATTCTTTTAGATCTTGGTACAATCTATGCTATCAGTATCTATTACCTGCTCAGTATTTTAGCTCTTCTTTTTCAAAAAAGTTATCTGTCTCTCCCCAGTAAGTTCCACGAGGTTATGGAATTTTATCTCTCCTTCTCTCTCTTCCTTCTCCTCTTCCTCTTTTTTCCCCTGTGGTGCCTAGAATAATGCTTGGAGTATAGTATGAGCTCATAAAATATTTAATGGAATGGAGGAATAAAAGCGTGAAAAAAAAATAGGGACCTGTTGGTAATCCCAGTAAACTATCAGCTTCTCAAGGAAAGGGGAGCTTATAAAAGCCATCATTGATTCTCAGGGCCTAAGCCTGAAACAAATGCTGAATAAATGAATGAATGAAGAACAATACACTCAGATAACCATTTACAGCTGAGAACACTGAGGCACAAAACTTTAGAAGATTTCTTACCCCTGTAGTGGCAGACATGACCTTTGAGACTACAGGGATATTTTTTTCTTTTCATTGCGACATTTTAAGACTACAATCTCTAAATAAGATGAACTAATTGAGTCAAGGGAATTAATTAGATGCCAGGAGAAGGCTTCATGGGTTAGAATGCTTCTCGGTAGGGCTCTGAAGGAAGGGAGCCTCAATTAAAAGGTAAGAAAAGGGGAGTTCTTCTCCCTTCCAAATTCCATATCTTGGCTGAGAAGCTTGCCAGTGCTGGAGTGTGCACCAGAAGGTCCTGACAGCAGTCTTGACAAGTGGCCATTGTGACCTTTGCTTGCTAATTAACAGAGGCTAAGAGGGTAGGGGCTGAATGGATTTAACATCCCAGCAAGGCCTTCTTCTAGCTGCATAAAAAAGCAAATACTGGTAGATTAGGAACCTGAGGTACCTAAGATGTAGAAGCAATTTTCTCAGATGTGGGCTCTTCTCAGGGAGCACCAGAGATTACCTGGAGAAAGTTACCCTGCTCAGGGTCCTTTTCAGAGGATCTCTCTTGGCCCAAGCTGGAGATGCCCAGCCCAGCCCAGCTCTTCCAGGAAAACGTGGAAAAATGGTGAGATGTAGCTGACTCTGCTCTCAGAGCTCTCCAGTGTGTACGGTGGGTGGGAAATGTTGGCCTCGATACCTCCCTCAGTTCAATTCAAAAGCAAGTGGCTGTGGAACTGCTATAATAATATCACTGATGCTCTCACTGGTGCTTGTGCCTGTAAACGGGCATGGTTGTGTCTGGTCTCTCCATCAAATGGCATTTATAACTTTTCTTTGTTTGTATTAACTTTTTGCCTGAAAACATATGCCATCAGAGAACAAATAATACTGACTTTCAAGATTTATATAACGAATTCCATATGGCTTTGACAATTCTATCACATTTTTAGGCAGTTACAAAAGACACTGTTTTCCTATAGGATGTCAGGATAGCAACTTGGATAGCTGATGGGAGTCTTGTGAAGTATATAAAAGTTTAGAAAGCAAAAACTAACTTCAAATGTTTTTACCAAAACTGGTCAAGGAAAAAATGAGGAGAGATATTCTTTATCATGATACCTCAGAGTAAAAAATGCTGCTCTGTGGTTAACAAAAACCTTTTTTAAAGTTTATTGTCTATTAGTAAACCATTACTGTCTTAAACATGTTCCGAATTTTCTCTTTAAATTTGCCATGCTTATCATTATTCAGCATACTTGATTAAAAGTACATCTTTGGAATTTCAGAAGCTTGATTAAATGGATTCATCACTCAATAAAGTACAACTAAGAAAGAATGGAACATATTTTAAACTGAATTTTTGGTTTGTAATTTTATACTTTTATACATGTTACAAGAGAAAAAAAGTTTTCTCTTTAGGAGAAGCGTCATGACACCAAATCTCCTCATCCAATATTTCCACTCAAAGGACCTCTGAGTAAGTCAACTTCTCTTTAAGACTTAAAGGGATGGAAAGAGTGACTTGATTTTTCACTGTGCGGGGTCTGACTGACAACACTGAATTTTTCTTTGCATATGGATACATTTTCTTGTACTTACAAAGAGAAAAAAAAAAAGCTTGGAACTCTTTTTATTCCCTCTGAGGGTTCTTCTCTTTCTTCTCCTCCTCCATTTGGCTGAAGGAGCAAAGATGAATGTGAATGGTTATTAAATAATCACTTGTTACAAGTAACTGATTAGAATGTGGACTATGTCAACAGTGGTTGCTTGCCAGCCACTTGGCAAAGCGCTAATCACGTTAGGTTTTGGGTAATCAATTTATTCTAATACAAACCATATTGGATGATTGAGATTTTATGCCTTTTTATTTCCTTTAAACAGCTTTCTGAACCAAATGCTTATTATTTTGAAATGCAGCCAAATTCTGGCCACCACAGGAGTCCAGTGTTAAGATGGAGCTCCTAGTACTTTAGATATTTTCTTGGCTTATGCAGAAACACTTGGAAAATTGGACCAAAAAGTTATGTTTCTGATTTTCTCTTTTAGCTGCTGATTATTCGAGTTTCATTAGGATAGTGACAGTAACTTTTTAATCTATGGAATATTTTTCTGTAATCAAAGCTTCCTCTTCTTGTTTTATTTTGTCTACATTTTAGGTAAACAAAGAGTACCCAAACATTTAGTATTCAAATCCAGTAATAAACGGCAACCATGGGGTGGGTGGAGCCGCAGAGAAAGGAATAAAGGCAGAGTCTCCTGGGAAGATATCATGGAAATTGACAACGAGCAATGCAGGGGATTAGAAGAGTGATTAAGCTGAGAGGTTGAGCATAGAAGTTATTTAGGGCTTTCCATGGGAATGAGGCTATTAAAAAAGCCATGTTCTAAAGGTTACATAAGGATGTCAACAAGCTGAATATATTAAGATATATTCGGCAGCAGAAGAAAGACAGGAACTTCAAATGAGCACCTGTTGATGAGATGGAGAGGTGACTAAGGTTTGAGAGAGGTGGCAAACGAATGTCTGCAGGGGGTAGGCAGGTGACCTACATGTAGGGATGCTATTAATAACGTTTCACAGATACGGTACCAACATTTACCAATCAGAACAGGCGCTGGCCACAGAGGTGGAGCAGGGTGCAGTAGGTTCCTTGTGACAGCTGGCCTTTCTCCTTTATTTCCTGGATCTTGGGGAGATCTGAAGGATCCTCAGGGAGTGGTGATGGGACAGCTGCAGAGGCAGGGATACGTCTAGAAGGCACAGGATAGTGCTGATTTACCAGTATATTTAATAGTCTCACAACTCATTGGGCTAAACTGTACGGGTGGATTATCAGCCCTTCCCACATGGGTAAAGTACGCTCTATGAAGCTACAATAGAGAGTGGTACAGACTGTGCTAAGCCCGAGCAGCCACGCCACTGTTAGCTGCAGTCCAGTGGACTTTGTGTTCATTGGAAATCTCCTTTTTAAAAACTATTCTTTAACCCTGTGTGGGTGAAATAAAACACACCTGCAGTGTGATCACACGCCATCCTTTGTCATCATATGAAACTTTATACTCGGGTTTCTATCTTAATAGCTGGTGCATTATAACACCAATGTCTCAGGTAAGAAACCTCAGTTGTTTCTGACCTATTCATTCATTTCTCCGTTTTCTTCATTTATTTATTCAATACTACTAGGGATTATCTTTGTTCTTCATGTTTTATCACTTCCTAATATCTTTCTTAAGCTATCCATCTCCACCTCTCAACTAACTTCTCAGAATAGTATCTGAGCCTGTCTTTCCGACACTTTGACATCATACAGTAATTCCAAAATTCATTTGCATTTTTGTTTATTTAATATTTATTGGATAACTTCCATGTACCACGGACTATACTAGGTGCTGATATAAGACTCATAAGATAGTCTCTTCTTATTGCCCTCAAGGAGCTTACTCTCTAACTCAACTCAACTATCCACTGATGAAGTATTATCAAATTCTGGTTGACAGTATCTTACTCAATCCTTGGAGATGCTGATTGAATGGTCTTCTCTCTTTTTTGCTTTTCACCTCCCTCTCCTCATGCTAACATAGTGATTTCCTCAGCGTCTCACCTCAGGTCCTTGTTCTTGTTCTGTGTTTCAAAGTCCTTACTGAGCTACCTTGGCAAACCTCGTCTCTCCAGTACCTTCATATCTATCTCCCTTCCCTTTGTGGCTTTTGGACTTGCTTGCTCAATGCACGTCCTCCTCTTCCCCCTCAGCCCTCCCAGCATGCACAGGTCTCCAGCTGCACCAGGAACATTTGCCCCAGGCCAGTTCATGAAGGCCTATGGCTTTCTCTGAGCTGCTGCCTGGATCAAATTTCATCTGGGGGACATTTGTGCCCTTTGCTCTTGGCTGGTACCTAACAACTTTCCTAAAGGATCAGGTATAAGATGAAACACCACATCCAGTAGTGGAAGGATGCTGCTTAAAAAAAAAGAGCAGTAGACACATCAGACTGACTTAGCAGAGGGAACTGAGGAGAAAGACAAAAGGAGAGAAGGGCAAGTACACTTTTTTTTTTTTTTTTTTAAAGGAAAGGCCTTCGTTATGTAAACTTCCTGGAAGCTGTGAATAGTGGTGAGTTCTGAGAGCGGCACTGTGCAGGCCAGACCACAGAGCTGGTCTGGTTCGAAGGCTGGGGAAATGATGCCTTGGGTTCCATTCAAAGTCACTTTCTCCTCAGTCTACTGCCAAACTTGCACACAGCCAAACAGAGAAGACACTAGGGAAGGTTAAACATGAGCAGATGAGGCTTCTCAATATCTCCTGCTCAGAGTCATGTGCTCAATACTGTTTATGTGGAAATGGGAGGCTGCCTGGACCTCTGACCTGTTCCTGTTGTCTTTCAAGGATTAGAATGAAAGAGGGGGCTTGTTAGCATTCGGGGATCCGCCTACTTCCATACAAGGAAATTATTGCTTTACTGACTGTTTTGTGTTCAACTGTGTCCCCTGGAAAAGATATGTTGAAGTCCTAACCCCAGAGGCCTCAGAATGTGACCACACTTAGAAATAGGGTCTTTACAGAGGTTATCAAGTTAGAATGAGGTCATTAGGGTGGGCTCTATCCCTATGACTAGTATCCTTATAAAAAGGAGGAATTAGGACATAGAGACAGACACAGAGGGAAAACGATGTGAATATACACAAGGCGAAGTATGCATATACAAGCCAAGGAATATCAAGGATTGCTGGCAAACGACAGAAGCCAGAAGAGGCTAGAAAGGATTATCCCCTAGGGTTGTAAGAGACAGCATGGCCCTGCCAACATCTTGATATTGGACTTCTTGCCTCCAAAACTGTGAGACGATACATTCCCTTTGTGTCAAGGCATCCAGTTTGTGATGCAACTAATACTCCTTCTTACTTTGTCAGCAGTCCCACATCAGGTCTGCCTGTGGCTTACCACAGGCCATATAATAAAGGATAGGTTTCTTCTGCTTAGAGTATGGAAAGAACCAGTGTTTTGCAGACACATTTGCACACAGAGGCAGTATTTGTCTATAAGCTAGTAGTATATAACACCTCCTCTGCTATTCTATAGCAGCACTGTCCAATAATCTAGTTACCACTAGTTATATGTGATTCTTTAAAACTCAAATTTAATTTAAAGTAATTAAAATGATTGAATCAAAAATTTAGTTCCTTCGCCACACCAGCCATACGTCAAGTGCTCAATAGTCATATGTGGCTAGTAGCTACTGTACTGGACAATACAGGTACAGAGCATGCTCCTCACTGCAGAAAGCTCTACTGCACAGCACAGTTCTAGAGAAAGAGGTGTTCTAGTCAGCTGAATGTTCTGGGTCATAGAGAGATACTATGTATGGCTAAAAAAATAAAAATCAAAGAAAGAAGGAAATGAAAAAGGAAAGAGAAGTCAATACAGTTAACTTAACCCTGAAAATGTACTTTGATAAATCTGAAGGGATGCTATCACCTTGAAATATTTTAGAGGTGGGAGTATGAGTTTCAATACTCACTGTACTGACAGTGGACCAGGATGCTGGCAAATTGAGAGCTGGGTTGATTGAACTCTAAATAAATCAGCCTCTGCTGTCTAAACTACAGCCACAGTACAAAACCTAACCAAGTCTGGGGAATAATTTAGGAACATTTAAAGTCATTAGGATCATTAGATCAGACTCGAGCAAAGCAAAATAAACAACTCTCCCAGCCTGATCTGGAACTAGTTCTTCTACTGCCTTATAAGTCAAAGTGAAATCCTCTGAGTTTAAGTATATTACAAATGTTTTTCTTTGTTGGGCTATGTTTATTCTCACTTCTGTTTTTTCAGTGTTCATTCCATTGTTTTCTGTACCCTAATTACTCACTGTGTTAGAGCCATAGGACTGTTAAGTACTGAATTGTCTGGTTCCGGCCTTCAGTCCGGAACTCAACTGATCTGACTATCTATACTTCTGTGTTCTAGGTCCATCCTTCATGGGAACATAATCATCCCAGGACTATACCTAGCAGTTTGACATTGCACCATGATTTCTCTTGCCCCCTCATTTTTCATAATAGCATTTTTACATTCTTTTCAAACCTTTGGGTCAGGGTGCCATTTAGTCTGCTCCTCTGATCTCTAGTTGTAATTTTCTTTGTCTGGGCTATGGGGAGGGACACTAAATTTCCCTTTTTATTGTGGTTAGAGGGTTCACCGAGGAACAATGGCAGGAATGTATTCAATAGCTCTGAGTTCTAAAATCATAGATAACTAAATAATACTTTACAGACAGAGGGGACTCCAAAAATGTTCTTAACTGACTGGTTGGCTTAAAGAAATTAACACCCTTCTATAAAAAATAATTTTGTCTGTATTTAAGAGATATGTGGTACTCTAAATTTTAAATAAATTGCTGGAGAAGGACTTCACCCCAACTCTTAAGGGAGAAAAGTCACTATATTTGGCTTTATTGATAACAGTGATTTTGACATTTATTTCTTTTCTTCCACCAGAGAAATGTCATGCCAGTTATGTTGCCAAGAGCTACAGAACGAACTGGGCTCTGATGAAGGCTTATCAGGATGGTATGATCAAGAGGCTCTCCTGGTCAAGCAGGCTGAGTCTCAGCTGGTGCCCTGTGTGCTCCTTGGGAAGAGAATTGGGCCAGTGTGCTGCTTACCTTTCCAGGGCCAGCCATATGATTATGTGATTGACAGATTACTATGTCGACTAAGAGGAAAGATGAATAGATGAAACAAGAGAGGGAAGTTTAATAGGAGGGTATTTTCTATGTTGAGAGTAGAGAGGTTCTATCACATTTTCAAGCGACCCCTTACCCTAGGCAGTGTGCCCTTCTCCCAAGTATGGAAGATACATGGTGTTTCTCATTTTAAGAAATTCTACAAACAAAAATCTAGACAAAGAGACCCCGAACATCTTTAGAAAAATAGCAATTATTGAAAAAGGCTTTCCAAATTACCAAATAATATCTATGCAGGATTTCTTTGAATAATGAGATTTGGCAGAAATCTCTGTTCTGGCTTTATGCAAATTCATTTTTTTTTTTTTTTTTTTTTTTTTCTTTTCTATTTGGGTTCTGGACACTTCACTCATGCTGGTTTACAATGGGTTGCTTTTTCTCTTATACTGTGACCCTTATTACAGGTTATAGACAATTCTTGGTCTCTACTCCCAGATTTGGAGCTCCAGCCCACACCTCTTTCTGGGACTTCAGATCTATGTACCCAGTCATCTAGGCAGCTTTTCACTTGATGGTCCCATGGACAGCTCAAACTTAACAGTGCCCAAGACTGTCTTCTAACCCCAAATCTATTCTACCAGTAGTCTTCCCTGTGTCAGGTTTGGGTAATTCCAAAATTCCATCTGCTAAGGCCAAAAACCTTGGAATCAACCGAAACTTTCCTTCTCCCCCACTCCCCACTTACCCACATTTCACATCTACAAGTTAGGATTTCTCTCTGGAAATATCTCCAGAATCTGACCACTTCTCACCTCTCCCACTGCTGCTGCTAGCCACCATGATCTCCCACTTTGATTACTGCAGTGGCCTCCTAGCAGCTCTCTCTTCCCATTTATAGTTTCTTGACCCAGTGGCCAAAGTGTAGGAGCCATTGCAGGGTTTTGACCAGAGGAGTGACAAGATCTGACTTTTGCTTTAAGTCTCCCTTCTCAAGTATTCCTCACTCAATAAGACTTAACAATAAACACTCAGTTTAAAATTACAAGCTACCCCTCCCTCAGCATTCTTAATGCCCTTAGCCCAATCAAATTATACATAACATTAACCACTTCTAACATAATATATAATTTACCTATTTATCACATTTACTGTTGTCTCTCATCATACCTCCCCTCTCCCACCCCAATAGAACATAGATATTTGCTCTGTTCACTGCTATTTCCAAGTACGGAATCATACATGGCACATTGAAAACATTCCTCATACTTGCTGAATGATTAAAAACAATTTTCTTTGTAGTCCATCCAGGGGTCTTCAACCCTGTGTAGTGAAGTCTACATTTTTTGCCTTTCTCCTAGATAAAGTCTTAACCAGGTCCATAGCTTTTCTAGTTAGAGTTGAATAATGAAAAGGCTGTGGGACACTTCCTGTCACAGGGACAGTTTTATTTCAATGCTTTAAATGACCCAGTTCCATAAAAAGCTAAGATTCAGACTTCTAGTCATATTTAAAGTGTTTCCCCATCCCCAGTTTCTGAATCCTGCGCTGGGGAGGGGAGCATGGATGCCTCTGTTCCATATCCTCACCTTTTCTAAACCCTGCTCACTAGTCCAGGCTTCTGACTCCTTCTGAATTGGGAAGAAGGCATTAAGGAAACACACAGTATCCAGAGATTGATATTTGTACAATCTGTCCTTGGTGTTCATGAGGCTTGGCAAATGTAAACCTAGATCTTTCCCTTGGGATACATCTTGTGGGTTTCTAGGAAACTCCACTGGTGGGAATCTTCGATAATGACCAGTCCTGTGACGTGGGATGTGGTTGGCCACTTAACAACACAAACTCTCAGACCTGGAGCGTTGGGCCTTCCACCCTACAAGACTCTCTGTGGTAAACCTCTTGAGAGCAAGGTCTTTTGGAAGATGGCTCCAGTCTGGCTCCCACGAGACCCACATATGTTTGAAGAGAATCTCTCCTACATCTTTGCCTGTGTGAAGTGCAGTTGGCTTCCAGTGCCGCCACTTCCTCTGAATGTTTCTCGTTAGCATGACTTTAGATATTTCAGCTGAGTCAGACAGCAGTGCATTGAGTAGTCTCCTGGTATATCCCCAGTAGATCTCAAAGCATGGGGGTAAAAGATCCCTCTTCTTCCCTTTTGTGGAAGAGAGAGGGCAAGGGAGTGGATGCAGAGCAAAATGACAGCTTCTCCAGAGAAATTCTTGCTCTCAACCTTTTCAACTCCAACCCTGTTGGAGCCTCAAGATGGGTGATAGATTAGGGATTGACAAAGGGATGGCTGGGTACCCTCTTTGCAATTCCAGTGGGGATGTCTGGGATCTATTACTTTGCTCTCAACCTATGGAGAGAACAAACTGATAGAACAAGCCACAGTTTAGCATGTTCTTACAGTTGTAAAATAATAAAGAAATGAGTGGGTGTTGTCCCTCCTTCGGTCTTGCCCCCGTATGCTGCTTTCTGGGCTTGGAGCATTCATGCGCCTGGCTCCTCTTCCATTTCAGGTCTCGGCTTAGATGGAGCTTCCCACAGAGGCCTGCTTGGCCTGCCCAGCCTAAGACGGGCCCCTGTTGTGTTCTCTTAGCTCCTTCATTTCCTTCATATATTTATTACAGTGTATAATCATACATGTATTGACAGGATTCATTTCTGTCTCCCACACCAGACTAATTAGCTTCAGGAGGTCAGTCTGCTTGGTTCATAGTAGCCTCCTTGGAGCCCAGGACAGAACTGAGCATACAGCTCCTGCTCAGAAATGTTAGGGGATGCTCAGTGCTGCCTGGGGTGAATGTGGCTCTGCCGCTTACTAGTCGTGTGCTCTCAGGAAACTTCTTTTCCTTAGCTGTAAAGTTGGGACAACAATAGTTCCAATTATTAGGTGATATTTAAATATTTATAGTGTTTAGAAAAGGGACTGGCAGATACTTTAAAAGTGTTTGCTGTGATTATTAACTCCATAAAGATGATGCATTATCTAATTGGTAAGTTAAATGTTTTTAGGAAACATTCAGTTAAGAAAGGGGAATCGTTCCACTGCAATCCAGAGAGAACCCACCAGTGTAATGTGGTTCAGGGAATGCGAAGGCCCTAATGCCCTGGTGCTGAGAGGTGCTCCCTAGTCCCTGCATCACGTAGATCTGGGGAGAGAACATTCAAAATAGTGGTCTAGCTTAGCGGTTCAAGCACAGGCTGTGGAAGCAGACAGATCAGGATCAGATCTTGCCTCTTCCACTTATAAACTCTGTGATATTGAGGAGTTATTCAATTTCTCCAAGGCTTGATTTCTCTATATTTAAAATGGGTATCATAATACGAACCTCACAGGGCTGTTGTGAGGATTACATGATTTTAGATATGTGATATTATTTGGCTATCATAAATGCCCCAAAAGGCAGCCATTATTAATATTGTTGCTAGTAACAGTAACTATAGCCATAGAAAAACAGTGGGCAAGGACTCTGAACTTTCGAAGTAAACTTTTAGAAATTGCATATAAGACAGTATTTTTTGCAATCAGTGTTGTGACTAGCACGTAACTGTTGGATGTAATCCCATTATGAGGAAATAAATACCTCCCCCCCCAAAAAAAATCTCAGTATTAGATTAATAAAAAATATTTCTATTCCCTGCTTATTCCAAGTAGCACTCACTGCAAATATTTCCTAGTAGATAACACAAATCAGATTGCAAACGTGAGGAGTGGTTTGAATCTCAGTAATCTCTGGATTTACTTGCGTGTGAAGCATCTCCCTGTGAAGGGCACTTTGAACTCTTAGTTCTGACAGCACCATCAAAATCAAAGGTGCTGGTGTTATTTCAGCCAAACTCAACTTCTGGAATACTCTCTCCTTACACAAATAAATCTCTCAGTTTTAAATCTGCAAAACATTAACATAAGATTCTCAGCGTTTGGTTTACTGGAAATGATATTTGGATTACTTTAGAAATGCAGATTTCTTGTTACTTCTATGATAACTGGATAAAAAGCTAGCTTTTTATTTAGAATTTCTTCCATTGACATTTATTTCTTTGTTTAAATGGTGTACCCATTCATTTTAGCAGGGGGCAAATGAAGTTGAATAAAGACATTCTACCTACAAGACTAAGTCTCTATTCAGAATAGTCTGGGAACTCTGTGCTCTGGGGAGAGTAGCACTCAGCAACTCCCCATTATAATCAGTCTTCATGATTAAACATTTTGAGGACATTCTCTGGGTCCATTTTTTAAAGACAGTTATTCTCTTTGACTATATATACTTGACGTGATGTCACTTTTTGTTTTCTCAGGGAAGCTAAATAATTAAGCTAGAATTTAGATTGTCCATTTTTTTGTTAGTGCTTATGGAAATTGAAGTACATAATATATTTAGCAGGACTCCAAATCTGCGGTCACTAGTTTGCTCATGACAATCACATGTTTCTGCTGCTCACCAGAAGCCTAGGGTTGTTGTGCTTTCTTTGATCTCCCCAGGATGCACTTCTGAACTGTGGGCTGTAGAGTGTCAGAGAAACTATCCCAGCTGTCAGGGAGTCCCGTGGCTTCAGGCAGGGCAAGCCCTTGGGTTGCCTCTTCATCCTGGGTCCATTTCCTGTGTGACCCTTTCTCTCTTTCCACATTTGGTCACCGGGAGTTCTCTACATTCAGGGAGCCAGAACTCGGGAGATGGAGGAATGTGATAGAGAAAAGGGGCCTTTCTTTCCATATCTCAGTATGGTGAAATGCCTGGTCAAGGTGTTTGAGAAGAAAGCTCAGCTGCTCAGTTACTCTCCTCTCCTGACGAGCCTTTCCTAGTAAACCTTCCCCCCTTTGCCCAAAATTTTCTTCTGTTGCAGAGCCATAGTCTGTAGCACCTGGATGTTGTAAACTGGCAGAAAGCGAATGGACCCAAGGGTGACCAGGCTGAATTATCAATATATATTGCCCTGTGATATATAGTAGCTCCTCGTTTATCTATTTTATATATAGTAGTGTGTATCTGTTAATCCCAAATTCCCAGTTATCTCTCCCCCCTTTCCCCTTTGATAATCATATGTTTGTTTTCTATGTCTGTGAGTCTATTTCTGTTTTATAAAAAGTTCATTTGTATAATTTTTTAAGGTTCCACATATAAGTGACACCATATGCTATTCATCTTTCTCTGTCTGACTTCACTTAATATGATAATCTTTAGGTCCATCCATGTTGCTGCAAATGACATTATTTCATTCTTTTTTATGGCTGAGTAATATTCCATTGTACATATATATACCACATCTTTATCCATTCATCTGTCAATGGACACTTAGGTTGCTTCCATTGGTTGGCTATTGTAAATAGTGCTGCAATGATCATTGGGGTGCATGTATCTTTTTGAATTGGATTTTTCATCTCTTCTGGATATATGCCCAGGAGTGGGATTGCTGGATCATATGGTAGTTCTATTTTTAGCTTTTTAAGGAACCTCTATAATGTTCTCCATAGTGGCTGCACCACTTTACATTCCAACAGTGTAGGATGGTTCCTTTTTCTCCACACCCTCTCAACATTTATTATTTGTAGACTTTTTGATGATGGCCATTCTGACTGGTGTAAGGAGATAGATACCCCATTACAGATTTGATTTGCATTTCTCTAATAATTAGTGATGTGGAGCATCTTTTCATGGGCTTGTTGGCCATTTGTATGTTTTCTTTGGAGAAATGTCTATTTAGGTCTTCTGCCCAGTTTTTGATAGGGTTGTTTGTTTTTTTGATATTGAGCTGTATGAGCTGTTTGTATATTTTAGAGATTAATCCCATGTTGGTCATGTCATTTGCAAATATTTTCTCCCATTCTGTAGGTTGTCTTTTCATTTTGTTTATGGTTTCCTTTGCTGTGTCCCTGTAAATTTTAGAATAACTTCTATGTCTACAAAAATATTGTTGGGATTTTGGTAGAAATTGCTTTAAACCTGTAGATCAATTTGAAGGGGAATTGACATCTTTGAGTCTTCTAATCCATGAACAGAGTGTGTTCATTTACTTAGTTCTTTGATATCAATCATCAGTGTTTTGTAGTTTTCAAAGCCTGTTTTCTTAGATTTACACCTATGTATTTAATTTTCTTGGAGTGACAGTAAATGGTATTACATTTTAATTTTAGTGTCTCTGGATTCATTATTAGTGTATAGAAACAATCAATTTTTGTACGTTTATCTTGTATCCTGTGACCTGGTTAAATTAACTTATTATTTCTAGTTTTGTTTTGTTTGTTTGCTTGTTTTGTAGATCCCTTGGGGTGTACTATGTAGAAAGCTATGTCATTTGCAAAAAGGGAGAGTTTTACCTCTTACTTTCTGATATACACACTTTTAGTTTCCTTTTCTTGTCTTATTGAGCTGGCTAGAACTCCCAAGTGCTATGTTGAAAAGAATGGTGACATCAGACATTCTTGCCTTGTTCCCAATCTTAGGGGAAATATTCAGTCTTTCACTGTTAAGTATAATGTTAACAATAGGTTTCTTTATAGATGCTCTTGTCAAGTTAGGGAAGTTTCCCTCTAGTTCTATTTTTGATAATTTTTATCATAAGTGAGTTGCATTTTGTCAAATGCTTTTTCTGTATCAAATGATATAATTATTGACTTTTCTTCTTAGCCTACTAATATGGTAGATTGCATTGATTGATTTTTGAATATTGAATCTACCTTGTATCCCTAGAATTAATTTCGTTTGACCATGTTTTATAATTCTTTTTATATATTGCTGAATTTTATTTGATAATGTTTTGTTAAAGATTTTTGTATCTGTATTCATGAGGAATATTGGTCTGTAGTTTTCCTTTCTTTGCTCTGTCGTCTGGTTTTGTTATTGGGGTAATACTAGCTTCATAAAATGAATTGAGAAGCATTCTTTCCTCTTCTATCTTCTAGAAGACCTTCGGGAGAATTGGTGTTATCTTTTACTTTATACACTTGATAGGATTCTCCAGTGAAACAATGTGGGTCTAGAGTTATCTTTTTGTGGAGTTTTTATGTTACAAATTCAATTTCCTTAATAATTACAGGGCTATTAAAATAGTCTATCTCATATTGAGTGAGTTGTGCTACCTAGTGATTTTTGAGGAATTATTTCATTTCATCTAAATTGTCAGATTTAGGTGTGGAGAGTTGTCCATAGTATTCCCTTATTATATTTTTGGTGACTGCACAGTCTGCAGTGATATTTCCTGTTTTATTTATGATTGGTAATTTGTGTTTTCTTTCTTTTTCTCTTTGTCTATCTTATTAGAGGATTGTCAATTTTATTGATCTTCTCAAAGAATCAGCTCTTTGGTTAACTGATTTTCTCTATTGTTTTTGTAATTTCAATTTTATTGATTTCTCCTCTTATCTTTATTATTTTCTTTTTTTTTCTTGCTTTGAATTAATTTGCTCTTTTCCTAGGTTGTTGAGGTCAAGGCTTAGATGATTGATTTGAGGTTTTTCCTTTTTTTTCTAATTGATGATTTAGTGCTATAAATTTCTCTCTCAGTGCTGCTTTAGCTGTGACCCACCAATCTGATACATTGTATTTTTCTTTCCATTCAGTTCAATGTACTTTTTGATTTCCCTTAAGATTTCCTTTTTGACTTATGGATTATTTGTAAGTGTTTAATTTCCAAGTGTTTAGAGATTTTAGTCTTATCTTTTATTGATTTCTAGTTTGATTCCACTGTGGTCAGAGAACACACCCTGTATGATTTTAATTCTTTAAGGGTTGAGTCTATCTTGGTTTCATGGGAGCTTGAAAAGAATGTATATTCTATTGTTGGGTGGAGTAAAAATGTCATTAGATCCTGTTCATTGATGGTATTATTGAGTTCTTCTGTATACTTTCTGATTTTCTGTCTAGTTGTTCTATCAATTGTTGAGAGAGGGGTGTTGAAATCTCCAACAATAATTGTTGGTTTGTCTATTTTCCTTTCTTTCAGTTCTATCAGTTTTTGCTTCACATATTTTGCAGTTTTATAGTTTGTCACATACACATTTAAGACTGCTATGTCTTCTTGGTAAATTGACCCTTTTATCAATATATAATGTCTCTCAGTGTCCCTGGTAATTTTCTTCATTCTAAAATATATTTTATATGATATTAATATAGCCATTCCTGCCCTTATTTGATTTATGTTTATCTGTCCTTTTACTTTCAACCAGTCTATATACATTATATTTGAGGTTTCTTTTAGATGACATTGAGTTGGGTCTTTTTTTTCTCGTCAAAGATTTAGTTTATTGTTACAAAATTTAAAGTTTTGACAGCTTCAATTAAACCTTCCTATAGACCATAATATTTTATTTATTTATTTATTTAAAAATTTTATTTTATATTGGAGTATCGTTCATTAACAATGTTGTGTTACTTTCGAGTGTACAGCAAAGCAATTCAGTTATACATATATAAGTATCTATTCTTTTTCAAATTCTTTTCCCATTTATGTTATTACAGAATATTGAGCAGATTTCCCTGTGCTATACAGTAGGTACTTGTTGGTTATCTATTTTAAATATAGCAGTGTGTACCTGTCAAGCCCAAACTCTCAATTTATCCCTCCCCCCCACCCATCCTGCCTGGTAATAATAAGTTCGTTCTCTAAGTCTGTGAGTCTGTTAATCTGCTCAGCCAGTCTATTTAAGTATGTTTAGACCATTTATGTTTAATATAATTATTGATATTTTAGGGTTTGTCTGCCATTTTTTTCCTGTTTGTTCTTTACATTTTTCACTTCTGTTTTCTTTTTCCTGACTTCCTGTGGTTTACTTGAACATTTTCTAGAATTCATTTTGACTTATCTGCAGCATTTTTGAGTGTATCTTTTCATAGACCTTTTTCAGTGGTTGCTCTAGATATTGCGTTGTATATACATAACTTACTTCATTGACTGGTGTCATCATTTTACTAGTTTGAGTGAAATATGAGAACGTGTTCCCTTTTATGTCCTTTTAACCTCCTCACTTGTAATATAATTGCCTTAAATATTTCTTCTATTACAGCAGCGCTCCCCAGTTCCTGGCCACAGCCTGTTAGGAACTGGGCTGCACAGCAGGAGGTGAGCTGCGGGTGAGTGAGTGAAACTTCATCTGCCACTCCCCACCACTCCCCATTACTCGCGTTACTGCCTGAACCATTCCCCCCCACTCACATTACCACCTGAACCATCCCGCGCCCCCTGGGTCCATGGAAAAACTGTCTTCCATGAAACCAGTCCCTGGTGCCGAAAAGGTTGGGAACTGCCGTATTACAGGTAGTACCACATAAGACAATGTTACAATTTTTGCTTCAATTGTTAACCAAATTTTAAAAATTGAAGAAGAGAAGGAAAGCCTACTGTATTTACTCATATTTTTACTTATTGTGCTCTTTCCTCCTTTATGACCTACCAAGGTTTCTTCTTGTATTGTTTCCTTTTTGCTTAAGGATTTCTTTTAGCGATTCTTTAGGGTACTTCTGCTGATGACAAATTATCTTAAGTGTCCCTTTGTCTGAGAATGTCTTGGTTTTCCCTTCATTCTTGAAGAATATTTCATTGAGTATGGGATTCTTGGTGATAGGGTTTTTAGCACCCGAAGAATATCGTGCAACTTCCTTCTGTTCTTCATGGTTTCTGATAAGAAATCAGATCTCATTCTAATTGTTTTTCTTCTATAGATAGGTATTGTTTTCTTTGGGTGCTCTTGAGATATTTTCTCTGTCTTTTGTTTTAAGAATTTTAATAATGATGTGTTTTGGTGTGAATTTTGGGGGGATTTATCTTGTTTGAGTTTCATTCAGATTCTTAATTCTGTCAGTTTATGTCTCTTGCCAAATAAGAAGTTTTCAGCTATTATTTTTTTTTCATACTTTTCAGCCTCATTCTCTTTTTACTCTCCATCTAGGACTACAAGGACATGGATATTGGATATTTTGTTATAGTCTCACAAGTCCCTCAAGCATTGTTCATTGTTTAGCCTATTTTCTCTTTCTTTTTTCAGATTGAGTAATTTATATTGTTCTATCTTCCAATTCACTGTATCCTTTCTGTCTTCAACATTCTGCTGTTGATTTTATTTATTGAATTAAAAAATTTAATGAGGGGCTTCCCTGGTGGCGCAGTGGTTGAGAGTCTGCCTGCCGATGCAGGGGACACCGGTTCGTGCCCTGGTCCAGGAGGATTCCACATGCCGCGGAGTGGCTGGGCCTGTGGGCCATGGCCACTGAGCCTGTGCGTCCGGAGCCTGTGCTCCGCAATGGGAGAGGCCACAGCAGTGAGAGGCCCGCATACCGCAAAAAAAAAAAAAAAAAAATTAATGATGTATAGTTGATTTACAATGTTGTGTTAATTTCTGCTGTACAGCAAAGTGATTCAGTTATACATATATATACATTCTTTTTCATATTCTTTTCCATTATTGTTTAATGTCAGGATATTGAATATAGTTCCCTGTGCTGTACAGTAGTACCTTGTTGTTTATCCAGCTGAACTTTAAATTTTGTTATTTGTATTCTTCAGTTCTAAAATTTCCACACAGCTCTTCTTTATATCATCTTTATATTCCATTGATGAAATGTTCTATTTATTTGCTGAGGTTTTCTTTTTTCATTTGTTTCAAGTGTGTTTATAATTGCTTATTGTAGCATCTTTATCATGGCTGTTTTAAAAGTTTTTTCAGATACTTTTAACCTCTCTGTCATCTTGGTGATGACATCTGTTGATTTTCTTTTTCTTATTCAGTTTCAGATATTCCTCAAGTGATTTTTCAATTGAAACTTAGACATTTTTGTATTATGTTATGAGACTCCGGATCTTATTTAAATATTTTGTTTTCACTGGTTTTGCCTGATGCCATTCTGGTAGGGAAAGGAGAAGTTTGCCTTGTTATTGCCAGTTGGAAGTGAAAGTCCAGTTTTCCCACTCAGCCTCCATTGACATGTGAGAGAGCTGCCTCCTCATTACTGTTGGGGGAGAATGAAAGTTCCTGCTCTCTACATGGTCTCCATTGACACCATGGTGTGGTGGTCTTATTAACACTGGGTGATAGTGAAAGTCCTGGGTCTCTACTGGACCTCCTTTGATGCCAACCCAGTGGAGAAATGTTTGGGTGCCTTGTTACAGCCTTGCTAAGGTGGAATTCTGGGCTCCCCCTTTACCCTTTGCTGGCATGGGTAGGAGTGGGGTTATAGTGTTTTCTGTGTTGTTTGGTAGAGTAGAATGGTTATTATCTAAAATGTTTCTCTATTGCTAGGCTTTCCCCTCTCCTGATTCTTTGACTAGAGACAGCAGACTTTTGTTGAGACTTCTTTGGTCTGTGCCTATTGTCATTTCTGAGTTGGTAGCTTCCTCAGCTCAAAGTCTGGTATATCTGAGGCAAAAAGAAAACCCACAGAACTCATCAATGGGTTGTTCCTTGTGTCCCAAGGTCCTTAGCCAATCTGCCATCTTCTCTCCATCTTTCAGAGTTTTCTTATGTTTGCTTTATATATAATATATGTTTAAATATGTTCATATTTATATAGAATATATAAACATATATTCATATTTATATATGTTTGTTTTATATATAATGTCCAGGGTTTTTAGTTTTTCTTGGTGAGAGAAATAAGGAAAAGTACATCCATTCCATCTGTCCAGATGTGGAAGCATCCCTCATTGATTTTTAGGATTTCTTCTAATATCCAAATATTTACACTTTTTCTCTTACTTGGATTGCAAGTATTTTCTCTCAGATGTAACTTTTCTTTTAATTTTGCTTTTGAAGTCTTTGACCATTTCGTTCATAGGAATTTTTAAGGAGACTGTTTTTTTTTAAATGGGTGAGAGAAAAGTAGACAATTAAAATAGAAAGAAATATGACTGGCTAACAACTGGTATATGAAATTTGATATCAGTGAGTTCAATTTGAAGAAAAATGATGGAATTATAGGGATGCTATGAATGTTAAGGTTCAAAATGTAAAAGCCCTGATGAAAAAAATTTAGTGAAATATCAGTCAGTCCATGGTTTCCTGTGCTAATAAGGAGCTTTAAAAATATATGCAATTCTGGAAATTTTTTCATCCTACTGTGACGTCTCTAATTGTTAAAAAAAAATTATAAATCAAATTTTACAAGGAATATAATGGAGATGTTAGAGATTCTTTTAAAACTAGAGATGTACAAAATCTGTTTTATTACATTTTTGCTATTTTTGTGCAATTCACAAAAGAGACACAAAATTAAAACACCGAAAGTACTTAGATAAGAATTCCTTTTTTAGGTGTAGAATTCTTAGTACTCTAAGTAAGATAAGTAGTCTCTGTGAGAGCTAAATGTTCCTTTCAGGGTATAATAGAACCCTAAATGCATCAAATAACTAGGCATCAAATTTACTAAATGCATCAAATTACTAGGCCCCAATAAAGAAAGAAATATTTTCTAAATATAAGTTTCCTTTTAGGGTAATGGCTTACTTTTCCTGTTTCCCAAGATGCCTTCAGTTGCTTATGTGCTTTTATTATGTAGTATTAATTTTGCAACACAATGCTCTTGAGAATTCGTAGCATATCTAGTTTCCCCAGAAAAGTATTTTAGAGGATTACATTGCTTGGTTTTGTGTTACTGGCCTCACATAATCACATATACTGTATTATTTGACTGGATGAAAATAACCGTGGAAGGTTTGGGAAATTTTATGGATGGTAATGTAGATATCTATTTCACCATTATATCTGCAGTTGGCATTCAATTTCTCCAAGGAAAGGGGACATAGGCACTGGATTAATCTCTAAACCTAATTTCAGCATTGTTCATAATAAAAAGTTACTCAAACTATAAACTATCAGGAAGACTACCTTGATTCATGTTTGCATCTACCTGTCTATTTTCTGAAACAGTTGCTAGTGCAAGATGAAAGATGGGTAGGACTAATAAAGACAAGCAGATGACTGGATTAGCCACAGTTGGCTGGAAAGTTTTCATCTCAAGTTATAGAATCTGAAATACCAATCAAATATCTTTATGTCATGATGTAGGTATAAAATTAAAGTAATGATAATTACTGAATTGTGGAAAAGTGGTGATGTAGCTGAAAGGGAACATTTCTTAAACAAACAGTATGTCTCACTGTACTGGAATATGGTATTTGAATAGAGATTTTTAGTTTGGAATCATTTGGCCATTTTTATTGGTAAAATATTAACAATTTCAAATGGCTCAATCAACACAAATTGCCTAATGTGACCACATATATTAGACAAAACATTTTAGAATAGCAAAATCCTAGATTGTGATGGGTGAGTAGGGGTGAGGTTGGGGAAAGTAGGTGTAGTGTGTTGGATCATATGACACAGGAAACAAAAATTCAACTCTTCTGAACCACAGGAGAGCAAGTTTTAAAATGTTGAACTTTACTTCTAGGCCAACTCTCAAACCTTCACCTCCACTCCACCCTCACCAGCAACTGTGTGCAGATGTTTTCAGAGGTGTGAGAGTCAATCAGCCCAGAGGAAGAAGAACCAGTCATTCCTAGCATGATAGGGATCTACAAATGGTGCTGAAACAGCATGAAAACATAGCATGGAAAACAGAAAAAGTAATCATGGAAAGATACAGAACTACAATAAAAGGAGCAGTGCATCGTATCTATTCCTATTCTGGTGTATGACTGTTTATATTTATTTGGCACTTTAATAATTCCCAGAAAGCTCTGATTTTTTTTTCATAGACAGATCTATGTGCTGTACTTGCTGTACCACTTGAGAACTGGTTTGGATTTATGAACTAACATAGATCAGCGAGGGACAAAACCACAGTTCTCTATTTGAAATGTAGCTGGGTTTCTAGAATTAGCTGTTCTAGTTGCTGGCACAAGCAGCCCATGTAAGTTTTAAAAATTATACAACCTTCTGGATCTAAATTTCTGTTAGTTGTTTTTTTGCCAAATATAATATCTTTGGTGTATTATTAAGAAGAAGTGCATCACAGACTACAAAGTGCTCCTGAATATGGAGCATTGACTATACACAATAGGGAGATAAAAGGAAAAGTAGCACAAAACACAGTCATTTGTTTCTTTTACTGTGTGCAGTTAATTGTCTCTGTGCATGTTCACTCTAGTTAAAGAGGGAATGCATGAAAGACATGAAACCAGATAGAATTTTGGAGTTATTCTCAAGGAGCTTCCCTTGTTCACTAGGGAATATACATGGAGAGCAACTACCGCACACAGTAAATAAAATAAAACTTTAACGTACAGTTATAAAATCTCAAAGAAATGTGTCACAATGTCCAGTAGAAAGGGGTTGAATTTATACCTTTGGCTGTCTCTGAGTGACTAAAATAATGCCTAGAGCTGACTTTTAAGAGAACACCCAGATAGCAACAACCAGTTGAAAAGCAACACTAATATGGAAGAGAAGGTATTAAAAAGGAAAACAATTCTGAAGTGAGTCTGGGGTCGGGGGGAAGCATGATCATTATAGGCACTCATTTCTTTCTACAAAGTTCCTTTCTGTCAAAAAGATTAACTGATTTAAAAGATTTCAACTTATTTTTCCTTAAGAGACTATTCACTGCCTACCGCATTCAAATTAAAATTTAAACAACCACTGGAAAGATCAATTCTATACTAATTGAGACTTCACAAAGAATCCAAAATTATTTTTTGCATTTAGTGCACTTACAAAGTATGTCGATTGTGATTCCATTTTCATACACCGTACACATTTCACTACCCCAAACCTATCATGTAAAATAATGCAAAACCAAACATCAGGATGCTGACATTGTCTATGTATAAAAAGATAATACTAGAAAAAAGCTATGGCAAATCTTCAAAAATGTAGTCAGCCTGATACCACCACAATTTGAATAACTTTACAACCACATCTCATGCATTTCAGAGAGGTCTCTGCTACTGATTTGGTTATTGGAAAATGGTTAAATGCACGTGAATATTATTAGGAAATCTTGAGGAAGCTATCACTACTAAGATTCAAATACATTATTATAATTACTTTAGATAAAATCAAATTGGTTGCAAATACATTTCTTTGAGAGCAGATTTCTGATTTATTTCTTAGAGGTCTCAACCATGTTGTCAAAAGTGCAAACATTCATCATCCTACTGAACATACTTCCCTAATCATTCCTCTCCATAGGCAAACGCAAACTCAGTAAAATAAAGAAAGACAGCCTCTTCCCCACTGTCTGACAAGGGCATCCAACTCTACTGGCCAGATAGCAGTTATGCAAATTGCAGTACACATGATGCAGATTGAATGAATGAAGTGGTTGTTTGCAAAGTCAGCTTGGCAAACTGCAGTGTACCAACCATGGTGAGGGATTTCAGCCTCTCAATGTTTTTCCATATATAATAATCATTTTCAAATATCAAGACAGTGCTGATGAAATATTCTCAGTAGACAGTAAGATTTCAAAAAGATTTTCTGGGCTTCCCTGGTGGCGCAGTGGTTGGGAGTCTGCCTGCCGATGCAGGGGACGTGGGTTCGTGCCCCGGTCTGGGAGGATCCCACATGCCACGGAGCGGCTGGGCCCGTGAGCCATGGCCGCTAGGCCTGCGCGTCGGGAGCCTGTGCTCCGCA
>NW_020173731.1:2915190-2944342 GCF_003031525.2 Neophocaena asiaeorientalis asiaeorientalis | reverse complement strand
GAAAAAAAAAAAAAAAAAAAAAAAAAAAAAAAAGATTTTCTGCTTTTTTAATGTTTTCAACTAATCTCTGCCCATCTCTTTCTTGACAAATAACCTTGGCTTCAATTTTATAGATAAAATTGAGCTCTGTATCACTTACACGTCTTAGTTTTCCTCCTTGCCACCTCTAAAATCCCTATGTATAGATATTAGACCTTTGTGCACTTCTTTTCTAGGTAAAAATTGTCCCTTGTCCTTGCTAAGTCCAAACTGATATCTGAGCTCATGATTCCATTTTGTGTGTCCTCCCACTTGGTTACACAGTGTGTAATCCCCAGTCTCTTTTAGGTCTTCACTTTTACCTTTTCTGCTTGTCCCACCTCCTCTGCCTCTAAACATGTCAAGTTTTCTGTTGTATTTTCCCTTGATCCTGCCACCATCTCAAGTTGTAAGTATCTTATGATATTGAGCATCTTTTCATGTGCCTGCTGACCATCTGTATGTCTTTGGAAAAATATCTACTCAGGTGTTCTGCCCATTTTTAATTGGGTTGTTTGTTTTTCTGATATTGAGTTGTATGGATATTATCCCCTTACTGATCATATAATTTGCAAATATTTTCTTCCGTTCAGTAGGTTGCCTTTTCATTTTGTTGATGGTTTCCTTTGCTGTACAAAAGCTTTTAAGTTTAGTTAAGCCCCACTTATTTATTTTTGCTTTTGTTTCCTTTGCCTTAGGAGACTGATCCAGAATAATATTTTCATGATTTATGTCAAAACGTGTTCTGTCTATGTTTTCTTCTAGGAATTTTATAGTTTCCGGTCTTACATTTAAGTCTTTAATCCATTTTGAGGTTTTCTTTCTTTTTTGGCTGCTTTGGGTCTTCATTGCTGCTCGTGGGCTTTCTCTAGTTGCAGGGAGCGGGGGCTACTCTTCATTGCAGTGCATAGGCTTCACACTGAGGTGGCTTCTCTTGCTGCAGAGCACAGGCTCTAGGCACGCGGGCTTCAGTAGTTGCAGCACAAGGGCTCAGAGTAGTTGCGGCACGCAGGCTCTAGAGCGCAGGCTCAGTAGTTGTGGTGCATGGGCTTAGTTTCTCCGCGGCATGTGGGACCTTCCCGGACCAGGGAGCGAACCTGTGTCCCCTGCATTGGCAGGCGGATTCTCAACCACTGCACCACCAGGGAAGTCCCTGAGTTTATTTTCGTATATGTGTGAGAAAGTGTTCTAATTTCATTCTTTTACGTGCAGCTGTCCAGTTTTCCCAGCACCACTTTTTGAAGAGACTGTCTTTTCTCCATTGTATATTCTTACCTCCTTTGCTGTAGGTTAATTGACCTTAGGTGTGTGGGTTTATTTCTGCACTCTCTATTCTGTTCCATTGATCTATGTGTCTGTTTTTGTGCCAGTACCATGCTGTTTTGATGACTGTAGCTATGTAGTATAGTCCGAAGTCAGGGACTGTGATAACTCCAGCTTTGTTCTTTTTTTTTTTTTTAAATAAATGTATTTATTTATTTATTTTTGGCTGTGTTGGGTTTTTGTTGCTGTGCATGGGCTTTCTCTAGTTGCAGCAAGTGGGGGCTACTCTTCCTTGCGGCGTGTGGGCTTCTTATTGCGGTGGCTTCTCTTGTTGCAGAGCATCGGCTCTAGGTGCGTGGGCTTCAGTGGTTGCAGCACACAAGCTCAGTAGTTTTGGCTTGTGGGCTCTAGAGCACAGGCTCAGTAGTTGTGGTGCATGGGCCTAGTTGCTCTGCAGCATGTGGGATCTTCCTGGACCAGGGCTTGAACTGGTGTCCCCTGCATTGGCAGGCAGATTCTTAACCACTGTGCCACCAGGGAAGTCCCTCCAGCTTTGTTCTTTTTCTCTAAGGATTGTTTGGCTATTCAAGGTCTTTTATGGTCCCATATAAATTTTAGGATTTTTTTGCTCTAGTTCTGCAAAAAAATGTCATGGGTATTTTGATAGGGATTGCTTTAAATCTGTAGATTTCTTTGGTTTGTATGGACATTTTAACAATATTAATTCTTCCAATTCATGAACAAAGGGTATCTTTCCATTTCTTTGTATCATCTTCAATTTCCTTCATCTATGTTTTATAGTTATCAGAGTATAGGTCTTACATCTCCTTGGTTAAGTTTATTCCTAAGTGTTTTATTCTTTTTGATGCAATTTTAAATGGGATTGTTTTCTGGCTTTCTCTTTCTGATTGTTCAATATTAGTGTATAGAAAAACCATAGATTTCTGTATACTAACCTTGTTTCTGCAACTTTACTGAATTTATTTATTAGTTCTAAGAGTTTTCTGATGGAGATGTTACCGTCTTCTATATATAGTATCATGTCATCTGCAAACAGTGATAGTTTTACATCTTCCCTTCCAATTTGGATGCTTTTTATTTCTTTTTCTTGTCTGATTGCTGTGGCTAGGACTCCCAATATTATATTAAATAGAAGTGGTGAGAGTGGGCGTCCTTTTCTTGTTCCTTACTTTAGAGGAAAAGCTTTCAGCTTTTCAATATTGAGTATGAGGTTAGTTGTGGTTTTGTCATAAATGGTCTTTATTATGTTAAGGTATGTTCCCTCCATAAAAACTTTGATGAGAGATTTTGTCATGAATGGATGTTGAATTTTATCAATTGCTTTTTTCTGCATCTATTGAGATGATCATGTAATTTTCCCCCTTCATTTTGTTAATGTGGTGTATCAGTTGATTGACTTGCTGATACTGAAACATTCTTGCATGCCTGGAATAAATGCCACTTGATCATACTGTACGGTCCTTTTTATATATTGTTGAATTCAGTTTGCTAATATTTTGTTATGGATTTTTACATCTATATTCATCAGAAATGTTGATTTGTAATTTTTTTGTAATGCCTTTGGTTTCAACATCAGGGTAATTGTGGCCTCATAGTATAAATTTGGGAGTGTTCCCTCCTCTTCAGTATTTTGGAATAATTTAAGAAGGATAGGTGTTAGCCCTTCTTTATATGTTTGGTCAAATTCCTCTGTGAAGCTGTCTGGTTCTGACTTTTGTTTGCTGGGAGTTTTTTGATTACTAATTCAATATCATTATTAGTGATGTCTGTTCAGATTGTCTATTTCTTCCTGATTTGGTCTTGAAAGATTGTATGTTTCTAAAAATTTATGCATTTCTTCTAGGTTGTGTAATTTGTTGGCATATAACTGTAATATTCTCTTATGATTGTTTGTATCTCTGGGATACTGGTTGTAATTTCTCTTCCTTCATCTTTAAAAAATTTTATTTGGATCCTCTCTCTTTTTTTTTTTCTTAATGAGCATGGCTAAATGCTTATCAATTTTGTTTATATTTTAAAAAACCAGTTCTTAGCTTCACTGATCTTTTCTAGTTTTCTTTTTTGTCTCTATTTATTTCCTCTCTGATTTCATTATTTCCTTCTTTCTGCTTTGAGCCTTGTTTGTTCTTCTTTTTCTAATTCCTTTAGATGGTAGATTAGGTTGTTTGAGATTCTTCTTATTTCTTAAAGTAGACTTTGAAATGCTTTTGCTTTTTCCCATAGATTTTGGAAAGTTGTATTTTTACTTTCATTTGTCTTGAGATTTTTCCTGATTTCCCCTTTGATTTCTTCATTAACCATTGGTTTTTAAGTAGCATGTTGTTTAGTCTCCATGTGTTTTTGTTTTTCCCACTTTTCATCCTGTGGTTGATTTCTAGTTTCATACTGTTGTGTTTGGAAAAAATGCTTGATAAAATTTTTTATATCAAGTGAGTGAGGTGATATCTCATTGTAGTTTTGATTTGCATTTCTGTAATAATTACTGATGTTGAGAATCTTTTCATGTGCCTTTAGGCTATTTTTATGTCTTCTTTGGAGAAATGTCTATTTAGATCTTCTGCCCATTTTTTTGAGGGGGTTGTTATTATTATTATTTTTTTGATATTGAACTGTATGAGCTGTTTGTATATTTTGGAGATTAATCCCTTTTTCATTGCATTGTTTGCAAATATTTTATCCCATTCTGTAGGTTGTCTTTTTGTTTTGTTTATGGATTCCTTTGCTGTGCAAAAGCTTTTAATTTTAATTAGAGCCCATTTGTTTATTTTTGTTTTCATTTCTACTACTCTAGGAGACAGATCCAAAAAGATATTGCTGTGATTTATGTCAAAGTGTGTTCTATGTTTTCCTCTAGGATTTTTATAGTATCTGGTAGGTCTTTAATCCATTTTGAGTTTATTTTTGTATATGGTGTTAGAGAATGTTCTTCATATGATCCAGCAATTCCACTCCTGGGCATATATCTGGAGAAAACTATAATAATTCAAAAAGATACATGCACCCTAGTGTTCACTGCAACACTATTTACAATAGCTAAGACATGGAAGCAACCTAAATGTCCACTGACAGATGAATGGTCAGAAGAATGGAATATTACTCAGGCATAAAAAAGAATGAAATAATTCCATCCGCAGCAACATGGATGGACCTGAGATTATCCTACTAAGTAAGCCAGATAAAGACAAATATCGTATGATAATTGTTTTTATGTGGAATGTAAGAAAATGATGTAAATGAACTTATTTACAAAACAGGAATAGACCCACAGACATAGAAAGCAAACTTATGGTTACCAAAGGGGAAAGGGGGGGAGGGATAAATTAGGAGCTTTGGACTAACATATACACACTATTATATATAAAATAGATAACCAACAAAGACCTACTGTATAGCACAGGGAACTATAGTCAATATTTTGTAATAACCCATAATGGAAAAGAATCTGAAAAAGAATATATATGTGTGTATATATATAACTGAATACACTTAAAACTAATGCAACATTATAAATCAACTATACTTCAATTTTTAAAAGAATGGTGGTCCTGTGACACTGTTCTGCTAATGAAATGTAAGTTGGAGTCTGTTGTAGGGAGGGTTCCTGTGAAAGATTTTGCTTTCATGAAAAAAGAGGTGGATGCACAGCTTTTCCCCTTTCAGTCTGCCTTAAATGTGGGTACAATGCCTGAAGCCTCAGCAGCCCTCTTGCACCCATGAGGGAAAATACAAGAGTGTTGCAGAGACAGTCTCCCTGATATTACTGCATCCCTGAAACAAATACATGCATCCATCTACCACCAGATTTGTGAGAAAAATCAACTCCTAATTGTTATAAGTGGGTTTTTTTGGTATACGTAGCTGAACAAAAGCTAACTGATACGTAGCTTATTTTCCACTGTATTTCTTAATTTGATACTGCTGGCATAGGAGAACACAATTTGTATAGATTGATGTTGCTGAATTTTTATTAGTTCTATTAAACAATTAGTTGTTGTGTTACATTGATTTGCTTGAGATTTCTTTGTAAAAGATGAAACCATATGCAAATAATGCTAAACTGTATCGTTTCTCCCAGTCCTTATAAGAACTCTTTTTTTCTTGTTTTAGTGTGCTGGCCAAGACTTTGGAGTACCAATGGTCATTCATTCTACAAATATTTATTGAGCATGTATTTTATGCCAGATGCTGACATGCAGTGTTTTCATTGTTACTCAGTTCTTAGCATTTAAAAATTTCCCTTATAATTTCTTCTTTAACCCAGGTATAATTTCTTCTTTAACCCAGGTATTATTTCTTAGAATATCTTTCTGTTTCCAGAGAGGCCAGCTGTCTTACTTTTGTACTGTCACTTCTGGACCAGTCTGTAAGCTCCTTGAGGGAGACACTGTGTGATTTTCCTCACTGTCTTTCCTTACAATATGCAACACAGATATTTTTTACTTCCATAAGTGCTTAATGCACTTCTATGATAAAATTGGTAATCTACAGGAGAAAATTACTAAATTGATGTTTACATAGCATTTTGTCACTGCTGGTTATAATGATTTCTTTTCTTTTTGCCAGACTGTAAAGAATTGTCCTCTCAGGAGAGGCATACCCTATAAATAGCCCAGCTGAAGAGATCTATTGAACAAACAAAAAGCTTAAGAACTGCAAATAGATGACTATATTCTTACTTTCGATGCAGCTATATGTTGACTTTAGTCATTGAGCAAATTTCCTCCTTTCGTTATGGTAGATGCCGGCCATAAAGCTGTGAAGGGTGGGAAACTTAATGATACAACTCTGATTCTAGCTCTGTATTTATTTGTTTGCTTAACCCAGTGAAGCTAAATGACTTAGAAGGAACTATAGATGCTACCATTTCTTATTTTTACATCCCATGGCTTCATATGTATGGCTACTTCACTGTCTGCTGAAGATATTTGAAACTCCTCTCTCTCCACCTCAAATAGATTGTGGGGTTTATTACTTTGCTAGAAATGATGAACTAAGAGTCATTATTTCTGGGTGACTGAAAAGCATAAATATGTATAAATTCCCATTTTAAATTTTAGTTAATTAAAAAAAACCCAGAGACTAAGATATGAACAAACAAGTACATCTTAAGTAACTTACTGGCACATGGCATTCATAAATAGTTTGACATAACAGTCCCTCCACTTCTGCTTTTATGCTGTTTATAATCCTGATCCTCTTATTTATGGATGACAGCCTAAAGACTGTGACCCAGAATGAACAGCTGTTCTGCTATCTCTATTGGTCACAGTAAAGAAGTCAATATGGAAACTGCCATCTCTTCTTCTCCACTCCCTCACCCTTTTATCATGACTGTTCAAAAGCTTCTGGATGCATTCATGCACATCGCATGGGTAATGATAATTGTAGGAAAGATGACCTTAATTTTGAATGCAAATCAAAGTTCCTTGGAGGAAAGAAGAATGCCTTTGTTTCATGTAGGGAGATTGATCAGCAAAGAGACACATCCTTGGACACATATTTGAGAAAGCCTCACCTAGTCCAAGTCAGAGAACCCTCCCCCACACAATATTTATATGTAGCTTTATATTTAGTTGTTTGTAAAAACATGTTTGTGCTTTATATTCATTTCTTTGGGTATGAAATATGTTTCCAGACATGAAAACTCAGTTTATATTATTGTACATATGTAGAATAACAGCCCAGTGTACAATATCTTGACTTGTAGCTGTTGTCCAAAGGACCAATAAGGTTGTAGTTTAGGGATCATTTGCATCTGAATATCTGTGCTTATTTCTTTTTCACAGGGGCATGCCTTATCACAAACAATTTGCTTTTTGTCCCATGAACATTTTCAGTTCATTCATTCATTCAACAGAGGATGCCCATGTTCTCCCTTGTATTTCTACCAGAGAAGAGTGCTACTCCTTTCCCACTGGGTGGGGGACTAGTGGAGTGAATGCTTCAGTTTTTTTCTCTTTTCACCTAATTAGATGGACTAACCAATTTTACTGGTTAGTGTTATTGCCTGACAATGGGAAATGTCTCTTGTGGGAAATGCCTGTGGCCTGTGTTCATGCAGGATGGTCCTACATGACTATTCTCCACATCATAGGACCCTTGTGAGGGGCTTTTTAAGGGACGAAGGACAGAGAAGGGAAAGAAAGTCTGACATTTTCCATTTTCTCTGGCTGCAAATGCTTTGCAGTCTCAACCGTTTTGAAGAGCTCCCAGTGTGGCCTCATGTTCCAATTACATTCCCTAACCCAGCTTTATCAGTCTAGATCATCACTAACAAAATTGATTTTCAGATCTCTATACATCTCCCAGCATCCATTCTCTACTGGGAAAGACTTGGATGGGAGGAAAGGTGTGTGTTTGACACTCCAAATCTCTAATATTATGAGATATAAAACATGTAAGTCTGCAGCCCTCAAGTAGCTTATAATGTAGTTGAGGAGGCCAGGAATGAGCATATAAAGTTCAATTAAAAATTTAAAATATCAAAAAAAATTTAAAGTATCAACTTACTGATGCAGACAGGGATTCATAAAAGACAGGAATCACTGAGTGTTTGGGTACTCAGAGTGAGATTTATAAAGGAGGAGGTAGAACTCTGGAAGCAAGGTGGTTTCAAATAAGTAGAGAGCATACCAGAAGACAGAACTTGAGCCAACAGAGAAATTACAAAGGGCAGATTTTGGGACAAATATAAGGAAGCTCTTTCCAATATGGAAGATACATATTAATTTAAGATTATTGGTTCTAGGAAAGGACCAATTAAAGTTTACCACTTTGAACAAAAAACATAGTAAACAGCAAAAAAAAAGTTTGAGACTTTAACTTGAAGCTAAAATTTTGAAAATAAATTGATTTCATCTTAGAGTTAACAAGATGCTTTAAAATGTTTTTAAATGCACATATGTATTTTAGAGTAAAAATAAATGATTTTAAATAAAATACTTCTGATTATATTATATGATTGTATGATTTGGTAATCTTCACAACAAACTTGACTTTTGCAATCTGATCAAAAAATTTTAATCCTTCTTTGATTATTTTCTTCTTTTCTTTTCCAAATTAGGATGGCCATTGTACAGCACTGAGTTAATGATCATCCTTGTTTATTATATAGTTTAATCATTGGCCTTTGGATTCATTTATTTAATAATATAATTTGTACCCTTCAATCCATGATCCAATTCAAGAACTATGGTGCAACTTTCATATTTATGCTCCTCTCTGTTTCCTCCATCTACTTCTTCCCTTCCTGTTGTCACTATCTTGAATTTTGTGCTTATCAGTCCTTTGACTTATTTTTTTAGTTTTAATACCACATATGCTTCAATATTTTTAGTTTAATTTGCTTAAATTTAGTTTAAATTGCTTAAATTTCATATTATATGTAGTCTTTTAGAACTTGCTTATTTCCCTAAATAAAATATTACAAAGATTTAGCCATATTACTGGATGCAGATTTAATTCATTAATTTTCATTGCTGTAAATTATTCCACTGTATGACTATACCACAATTTATCTATCTACTCTTCAGTCAATGTATGTTTAATTGTTTCCAGTTTGGCTATTATTATCTCATGCTGCTGCAAAAAGTCTTTTTGTTCACATGCACAAGATTGTCTATAGTTAAGAGTATATGTCTAAGAATGGAATTGCTAGTTTGAAGGGTATGCATATCTTTAGTTTTATGAGATCATGTTGAAATTTTTTCCAAAGTGATTATACCAATTTATACTCCCATCAGTAATGTATAAAAGAACCTATTAATCCACGTGGGCTACAAAACTTGGTGCTGTCAGGCCTCTTCATTTTTAGAAATCTATAGTTATAAAATGGTCTTGATTTGCATTTCCCTGATTTCTCAAGAAGCTGAGCTTTTCATATGTTTTGGTCATATGTGATTCCTCTGAAATGACTATTTATGGTTTTCTATTCTCTGAGCCTCAGTATTTTTTTTCCTTTCATCTGCAAATTCAGATAATAATACATATCTAGTGGAATTTAACCATATACTCTATGCAAAGCATCTGGTCAGTGTCTGTCACATAGTAGATCTTTATAGAAACAGTTTTTTCCCCTTCTTTTCTTCTGTTCTGAGATTATGCTCTGGTCTTCTCACACATTTCTGGATCCTTCCTTCTTTCCCTCCCACCTTTACTCCTTTCTTCCTTCCTTCCTTTTTTCATTCCAACCTCAGAGTCCTTCTCTTATATTCCAGCCCAGTGTCTGAGGCTCTGTAACCTACATGGGCCATCCAAGGAACCAAAAGGTGCTTACTGCCTTTTTGGACTTCCAAGAAACCTGTCTCAATGGACCACTGCTTCCCCCACTCCTACCACCCCCACTTATTTGGAAGTATGGTCTTCAACCATACTTTGTTGAAGTTTATGCTCAGAGACTTCTGTTTCCTTTTGGATGCTGTGCCTATTCCTCAGGTCGACTCTTCTTTGTCATATCAGCTGTGCGAAGCATTTCCCCAAGGCCTCTTATTTCAGTCCCATCCTGTGGTAAGTTAGCACACTTGCTCCCTGTGTCCTGAGATATGACTCTGCTGTGGACACCAAAGTCATCTAAGTCTGGGCTTTTTCAACTTTATTGTGCATGTGAATCACCTGCAGTTTTCTTAAATGCAGATTCTCATTCAATACATCTGGATGGGCTCTAAGAATCTGCACATCTTAACAAACTCTCAGGTGATGCTGATGCTGCTGGTCTGTGGACCACACTTTGAGGAGCAAAGGTTTAGATAATTTCTGATTTTAATAACCTGTGAGTAGTAAACATTCACATTCTATTCCTGAGAACACTTTGCTATCTTTTCTCTGTATCCTCTCTGGTTTATTAGTAATTGATTCATTTACTTAGTAAATGATTTTTGAGTACTCATAATGTGGCTGGCATTAACCTAGTGAAAGTGACACATCAGTGAACAAAACACCCCTGTCCTTAAGGGACTATCATAGTTTAATTGTAACTTCTAAATAAATGCAAATAACATGTATCTTTTATACTACATTTCTTCTGTTCCTCTTTTCAGGAAGTGATACTTTAATAAACTGTTTTTACATGACAAAGACAAATAGCATTATTCTTTGTTACTCTTGACTCTATATGGTGGTCTCTATTTAATGCTATTTTAAATTTTATTGGATTTAAAAATACTCAAATATTTACAATATTATTTTATTTGGAATGAACAATCTTTTAAAGTTTCTAATAGAATAAACCATGAAGAAAAAGTGTGCTAAAACGTTTGCAAAATAAAGCTATTTTTATAAATAAAAATTCTATTTCTACATCTCTTCAAGTTTTTTTTCAGATTGATTTCCCCTCATTTATTATCTTGCTTTTATTTTTCTCCACAGGAAGTAATTCTCAATAAACCTTAAAATTCAGGATGTCTTGGTGTGTATTTCTCTCCATAACACACTTCAAGGCAAAGCTTTTGAAGTGGAGCAAACTTCAAAGTTGGACCCGAAGCTTTTGAAGTGGAGCTACCCTCAGAACGATTTTCAAACCAAGTTATATGCTCATTCTCCCTTGTGCTTCACACATGACAGAGAAGGAATCTGTAGTGACAAACAGCACCTATACCAAGTCCTAAAGTATTTAAACCAATAAGCACAGTGTCCAAATGGTTTAACTTAAGATTTTGGAGGCAGAAGTAAAAAATATGTTTAAAAGTATAAAAGGAAGCTTGGAGGGTCTCTTTACTACCTGTAAACACAGTGGATTAAAACAATTGTTTAATTTTCAAGCTTGGTTGGAAGACGTAAGAATGACTGTGAGGTGACTAGAAAAAGGCAAATTTCAGATATTTAAATTAACCCATCTCATCAAGCCCAGGCTTATCTATTCTCTTTTTTCTTTATTTTGAAAGTTCAAACTCATAGGGAAGCTTTGGCACCTAAGGATTCAGCTTTCATTTTTTTTAATTAAAAAAATTTTATTGAAATATAATTGATTTACAATGTTGTGTTAAAGGTGTACAGCAAAGTGATTCAATTACATATATATATACATATATATATATATATACATATGTGAACTCATATATATATAAAAGAATATATATATTCTTTCTTTACATTCTCTTGCATTATAGGTTATTACAAGATATTGAGTATATGGTAGGTCCTGTTGGTTATCTATTTTATATGTAGTGTGTATATTTTAATCCCAAACTCCTAATATAACCCCCCTCTCTTCCCCTTTGGTAAACATAAGTCTGTGTTCTATGCCTATGAGTCTATTTCTATTTTGTAAATAAGCTTATTTGTATCATTTTTTTAGATTCCACATATAGGTGATATATATTTGTCTTTGACTTACTTCACTCAGTATGACAATCACTAAGTCCATCCATGTTGCCTCAAATGGCATTATTTTGTTCTTCTTTATGGCTGAGTAATATTCCATTGTATATATGTACCACATTTTCTTTATCCATTCATCCATTGATGGACATTTAGGTTACTTCCATGTCCTGGCTATTGTAAGTAGTGCTGCAATGAACATTGGTGTGCACATAACTTTTCAAATTATGGTTTTCTCTGGATACATGCCCAGGAATAGGATTGCTGGATCATATGGTAGCTCTATCATATGGTAGCTCCATACTGTTCTCCATAGTGGCTGCACGAGTTTACATTCCCAACAACAGTGTAGGAGGGTTCCCTTTTCTCCACACCTTCTCTAGCATTTATTGTTTGTAGACTTTTTGATGATGGCCATTCTGACCATTGTAGTCTTGATTTTCATTTCTCTAATAATTAGTGACGATCATCTTTTCATGTGCTTTTTGGCCATCTGTATGTCTTCTTTGCAGAAATGTCTATTTAGATCTTCCGTCCATTTGTTGATTGGGTTGTTTTTTTTTTTGATATTGAATTGCATGAGCAGTTTGTATATTTTGGAGATTAATCCCTTGCTGGTCACTTCATTGGCAAATATTTTCTCCCATTCTGTGGGTTGTCTTTTCATTTTATTTATGATTTCCTTTGCTGTGCAAAAGCTTTTAAGTTTAATTAGGTCCCATTTGTTTATTTTTACTTTTATTTCCTTTACTCTAGGAGGTGGATCAAAAAAGATCTTGCTGTGATTTATGTCAGAGAGTGTTCTGCCTATGTTTTCCTCTAAGAGTTTTATAGTGTCTGGCCTTACATTTAGGTCTTTAATCCATTTTGAATTTATTTTTGTGTATGGTGTTACGGAGTGTTGTAATTTCATTTTTTAACATATAGCTGTCCAGTTTTCCCAACACCATTTATTGAAGAGACTGTCTTTTCTCCATTATAGATTCTTGCCTCCTTTGTCATAGGTTAGGTGACCATAGGGGCATGGGTTTATCTCTGGACTTTCTACCCTGTTCCATTGATTTATATTTCTGTTTTTGTGCCAGTACCATACTGTCTTGATTACTGTAGCTTTGTAGTATAGTCTGAAGTCAGGGAGCCTGATTCCTTCAGCTCCATTTTTGGTTCTCCAGATTGCTTTGTCTATTTGTGGTCTTTTGTGTTTCCATACAAATTGTAAAATTTTTTGTTCTAGTTCCATGAAAAATGCCATTGGTAATTTGACAGGGATTGCATTGAATCTGTAGATTGCCTTGGGTAGTATAGTCATATTCACAATATTGTATCTTCCTATCCAAGAACATGGTATATCTTTCCATCTGTTTGTGTCATCTTCGATTTCTTTTGTCATTGTCTTATAGTTTTTGGAGTACAGGTCTTTTGCCTCCTTAGGTAGGTTTATTCCTCGGTGTTTTATCCTTTTTGATGCAATGGTAAATGGGATTGCTTCCTTAATTTCTCTGTCTGATCTTTCGTTGTTAGTGTATACAAATGCAGCAGATTTCTGTGCACTAATTTTCTATCCTGCTACTTTACCAAATTCATTGATGAGCTATAGTAGTTTTCCAGCAGCATCTTTAAATACATTTTCTATGCATAGTATCATGTCATCTTCAAAGAGTGACAGTTTTACTTCTTCTTTTCCAAGTTGGATTCCTTTTATTTCTTTTTCTTCGCTGATTGCTGTGGCTAGCACTTCCAAAACAATGTTGAATAAAAGTGGTGTGAGTGGACATCCTCGTCTTGTTCCTGATCTTAGAGGAAATGTTTTCAGCTTTTCACATCTGAGTATGATGTTAGCTGTGGGTTTGTCATATATGACCTTTATTATGTTGAGGTAGGTTCCTGCTATGCCTACTTTCTGGAGAGTTTTTATCATAAATAGATGTTGAATTTTACCAAAAGCTTTTTCTGCACCTATTGAGATGATCATATATTTTTATTCTTCAATTTGTTAATGTGATGTATCACACTGATTGACTTGCGGACATTGAAAACTCCTTGCATCTCTGGGATAAATCCCACTTGATCATGGTGTATAATCCTTTTTTCATACTGTTGGATTTGGTTTGCTAGTATTTTGTTGAGGATTTTTGCGTTTATATTCATTAGTGATACTGGCCTGTAATTTTCTTTTCTTTTCTTTTTTTTGTGGTATCTTTATCTGGTTTTGGTATCAGGGTGATGGCAGCCTCATGGAATGAATTTGGAAGTTCTTCCCCTGCAATTTTTTTTGTAATAGGTTGAGAAGGATGGGTGTTAACTCTTCTCTAAATGTTTGATATAATTCTCCTGTGAAGCCATTTGGTCCTGGACTTCTGTTTGTTGGGAGTTTTTAAAACACAGATCCAATTTCAGTACTCGTAGTTGGTCTGTTCATATTTTCTATTTCTTCCTGGTTCAGTCTTGGGAGATTGTATCTTTCTAAGAATTTTTCTGTTTCTTCCTGGTTGTCCATTTTGTTGGCATATAGTTGCTTGTAGTAGTCTCTTATGGACCTTTGTATTTCTGTGGTGTCAGTTGTAACTTCTCCTTTTTTATTTCTAATTTTATTGATTTGGGTCCTCTCCCTTTTTCTTTTCCTTGATGAGTCTGCCTAAAGGTTTATCAATTTTGATTATCTTCTCAAAGAACCAGCTTTTAGTTTCATTGATCTTTTCTATTTTCTTCATCTCTATTTCATTTATTTCTGTTCTGATCTTTATTATTTCTTTCCTTCTACTACCTTTGTGTTTTGTTTGTTCTTCTTTCTCTAGTTCCTTTAGGTGTAAGGTTAGGTTGTTTATTTGAGATATTCTTATTTCCTGAGGTAAGATTGCATTGCTATAAACTTCCCTTTTAGAACTGCTTTTGCTGTGTCCCATAGGTTTTGGATCTTCATATTTTTGTTTTCATTTGTTTCTAGGTTTTTTTTTCATTTCTTTGATTTCTTCAGTGATCCATTTGTTGTTTAGTTAGCATATTGTTTAGCTTCCATATGTTTGTGTCTTTTGCAGTTTTTTCTTGTAGTTGATTTCTAATCTCATAATGTTGTAGTTGGAAATGATGCTTGATATGATTTCCATTTTTTAAAATTTACCAAGGCTTGCTTTGTGGTCCAACATTTGATTTATTCTAGAGAATGGTCCATGTGCACTTGAGAAGGAATGTGTATTCTGCTGCTTTCAGGTGGAATGCTCTCTAAATGTCAATTAAGTCCTTCTGGTCTAACGTGTCATTTAAGGACCGTGTTTACTTATTGATTTTCTGTCTGGATGATCTGTCCATTGATGTAAGTGGGGTGTTAACGTCCCCCACTATTATTGTGTTAGTGTTGATTTCTTCTTTTATGTCAGTTAACATTTGCCTTATATATTGAGGTGCTCCTATGTTGGGTGCATATATATTTAAATTGTTATATCTTCTTATTGGATGGATCCCTTTGTCATTATGTAGTTCCCTTCTTTGTCTCTTGTAACAGTCTTTGTTTTCAAGTTTATCTGTCTGATATGAGTATTGCTACTTCAACTTTCTTTTGATTTCCGTTTGCAGGGAATACCTTTTCCCATCCACTCACTCTCAGTCTTATGTGTCTTTAGATCTGAAGTGGGTCACTTGTAGACAGCATATATGTTTTTGTACCCATTCAGCCAGTGTATGTCTTTTGGTTGGAGCATTTAATCCATTTCTACTTAAGGTAATTATTGATATGTATGTTCTTATTGCCATCTTGTTAATTGTTTTGGATTTGTTTTTGTAGGTTTTCCTTTCCTCTTTTGTTCTCTTCTCTTGTGATTTGATGACTTTCTTTAGTGTTGTGTTTGGATTCCTTTTTCTTTTTTGTGTATATATCTATTACAGATTTTTGGTTTGCAGTTACCATGAGATTTGGATATAGCAGTGTGTGTGTGTACATATATATATATATATATATATATATACACACACTATATATATATGTGTGTATATATATACACACACACACACATACACACATATACACACAGATACATGATTGTATGATTAAGTTGCTGATCTCTTAATTTCAAATGCATTTCAAATATCCTGCATTTGTACTCTCCTCCTCTCACGATTACTGGTTTAGATATCATATTTGTGTGTGGATTATTTCTTACCTTTACTGTATGTTTGCTTTACCAGTGAGGTTTCCCAGGTTGTAATTCTTTTTTCTAGTTGTGGCTTTTTCTTTCTGCCTAGAGCAGTTCCTTTAGCATTTGTTGTAAAGCTGATTTAGTGATACTGAATTCTTTTACCTTTTGCTTGTATCTAAAGCTTTTGATTTCTCTGTTGAATCTGAATAAGAGCCTTGTTGGGTAGAGTATTCTTGGTTGTAGGTTTTTCCCTTTCATCACTTTAAATATATCATGCCACTCCCTTCTGGCCTGAAGAGTTTCTGATGAAAAATCAGCTGATACCCTTATGGGGATTCCCTGGTATGTTATTTGTTACTTTTCCCTCATTGCTTTTAATATTTTTTCTATATCTTTAATTTTTGTCAGTTTGAGTAGTATGTGCCTCAGCATGTTCCTCCTTGGGTTAATCCTGTATGGGACTCTGAGCTTCCTGGACTTGGGTAAGTGTTTTCTTTCCCATGTTATGGAAGTTTTCAGCTATTATATCTTCAAATATTTTCTCAGGCTATTTCCTTCTCTCTTCTCTTTCTGGGAGCCCTATAATGTGAATATTGGTGTGTCTGACTTTGTCCCAGTGGTCTCTAAAACTGTCCTTGTTTCTTTCATTCTTTTTTCTTTCTTCTGTTCTGTGGCAGTGATTTCCACCACTCTGTCTTCTAGCTCACTTATCTGTTCTTCTGCCTCATTTATTCTGCAATTGATTCCTTCTAGTGTATTTTTTCATTTCATTTATTGTATTCTTCAACTGTGTTTGGATGTTCTTTATATTTTCTAACTCTTTGTTAAAAACTTCTTGTAACTTCTCACCCTGTGCATCCATTCTTTTCATGAGTTCTTGGGTTATCTTTACAATCATTACTCTGAACTCTTTCTCAGGTCGATTGCCTATCTCCACGTCACTTAGTTCTTCTGGGGTTTTATATTGTTCCTTTGTCTGGAACATGTTCCCCTGATGTCCCATTTTGTCTAAATTTCTATTTGTACTTTTATGTATGTGGAAAGTTAATTATGTTTCTTGACATTGGAAAAGTGGCCCTCTGTAGGGGGTGTCCTACGTGTCCTAGCAATACACTCCTGTTCTGTCACCCAAGGGCCAGGGACCAGCTCGTCACAAAGTAGGTTCTGACCTGTGTTTGTGGACTCGGTTACACAGGATGTGGGATTTTAGTTTTCTTGCTCTTGGTGTCTGTCCCCTGGTGGGTGAGGTTGGCTCAGAGGCTTATGCAAGCTTCCTAGTGAAAGGGGCTGGTGCCTTCCCATTGGTGGGTGGAGCTGGATCTTGGCCCTCTTGTGCGCAGGGCTGTGTCTAGGGGTATGTCTGGAGGTACTGTGGGCTCAGGAAGTCTTTAGGCAGCCTGTCTGTTGATGGGAGGGACTGTGTTCCACCTTGTTTGTTGTTTAGCCTGCTGTGTCCCAGCACTGGGGCCTATAGGCTCTTGGGTGGGCCATGTCTTGGTGCTAATGACACAGGCTTATCTATTCTGAATATGTCTCTGAAATGCTGTCAAATGCCCTTTGAAGTATAATAGAATAATGAAAAGAGATTATCAGAAAAATAAAATAAAAACACCATATCTAGTTCCCTTATGAAAAAAAGCAAAAATATTGACAGGATAATTGATTGTAATACAATAGTAATAAAAGGTACAAATTGTAACTGTGCACAGTTTCCCTTGTTTTCTAAATAAAGTTGTAACTTTTTAGAGCTTTCTAAACTAAATATTTACATTAATCAATGACATGTCAGTCTGTAAAAAGTCTAAAACTCAATGTCTTTTAATTTCTGATTTATTGTCTCCAACTAGGGCTAAAAAATTCAATACAAAGGAAATAGAAAAGCATAAATAATTTAATATTAAATTGTGATAAAAAGATACATTTATGAGACATGAGCATGTATGTTATTTTCATCTGAGCATTACCTGGGAGCAGAGTTTTTATATTTTCTCTTGTGGTCATATTTTTGGTTTCAATCCTCTCATCTTTCATTTCTAAAAACCACAGTGAAGAAAATATATTTTATTAAAATAATTTGAATTCCTCTAGCTTGTACATGTTGGTTTCTTAAACAAAAACCTACATTTTTATTCATCACCACAATGTGATGTATCAAAAATTTTCACTTTTAGAAGGAAATTATTTCAGACTTTATTTTCCATTGTCAAGTCTTTGTCACAAGTCTCTGTGTTTTATAACTATTGAGTTTTTAATTTCAGGGCTTGTAATTAAAAATTTTCAGTTATCTTGCTAAAGGTGATTGTAGGGCAAACTATTTAATAACCCAAATAATCATAGATAGAGCTTATGCTTAGTTAGACTGCATTTGTGTTATTCACCTTATTTAAGGCAACATTTTCTTAACTGTTCCACTCGATTTCTTCCTGCAAGTTGGTGGAAGGAAGGAATCTAATGTTAATTAGATTAACATTAATGTTAATCTAATTCTAATGTTAATATAAGAAATATACCCTTATGAAATTGACCCAACAGGCTGAATCCTCACATTTTTTCCATTATTCCTTGGAAGTTTATTGAGCTACATGAAGCCAGGGTTGGAGGTTTTGCTACTATATAAGCTGTTTAATTTCTCCATCTTCTCCATCCAGAATCTGCAACTTGAACTCTGCCCAGTTGTCTCATAAATGTTTGTGACTGATCACAATCAAAACTAAGTGAAAGAGTGTAAGTAGATCAGCTCATACCAATGTCACACAATCCAAAATTTATTAGCTTAAACAACCATTTTATTTTGTTCAAAATTTTGTAAGTTACGATTTTGGGAAAGGCTTCACTGGGCAGTTCCTCTCTTCCCTGTGGCATCAACTAGGGTGGCTGTGGCTTGGAGGCCTGTTCCCAACATGGCTTTTTCACTCACATAATTGGCTTCTCAGTGCTCCTGGGTGCCTCTCATTCTCCATATAGCTTCTCACACTCCAGGGCCTCTCCAAGTTGCTTGGGCTTATTACATTAGTGGTGCCACAGGAGTGAAACTTCTCAAGTGGTAGCTGGCTACCTCCAGAGCATTTTAAGAGAAAGCAAAAGTATACCAAGCTGTAAGGCTTCCAATTACATAGCTTCAAAAGTCCCAGAGCATCATTCCTCTGCATTCTATTGGTCAATCAAGTCTCTCAATCCAGCAGTTTCAAGGGGAGGAAGGGAATAGATTCTACTTTTCCATGGGGAAATGACATAAAAAATAGATTCCACTGTATGATGGGGGAATGGTATCAGGAGGAAAAAAATTAATGGCTGCTAGCTGGAAATAAACTGTCACAAAGAATATTCTTTGTATGGTACATGAATTAACTGTTGCAAGACTTTGGGGGCCATAGTCTCTCACTATATATTAAACAGTTTACATGGCTTCAAAATGGGTGAGCTCCTTGGGGGAGGGTGTGTCTAGGGGCTCAATTCCGCTTTATTTGAAAAACATAAAAATTCACTTTGCAAGGATGTAAATGGGAGCAAAAAATATTTCAAATAAACTTAAATCACTGTAGCAACTTCAGCATAATTGGTTTTTGTTCATTACACTTTCATTAATAAAATATGTTCTTGAAATTATATTATTGGGTGGTAATCATTTAATTAACAAAGCAAAACTAATTCTGAAGTTGACTCCTTAAACTACTTATTAAAACTATTAATGTTTGAACACAAAAGTTCATCATTAACACCTGCTAAATGTCTGCTGTTAAATACTAGGAGTTTCCCAATATTATTCTGCCTGATATCTATGTCATGAATAGTGAAAGTTGTTCTATTTTTAAGAAATCAGCAGAGGGGAAAAAAAGGGAAAAAAATGAAATACAAACAAGTATTTTCCCTTACTTTTTAAATTGTAGCATCAAGAGTTCCTGAAACATAATTACAACTTAATCTACATCTAAAAATTCTTGACAAGTTTAAACAATTTTAATTCCCCAGGAAAAGAGTATTTAATGGCTGGAAAAGATCAGAGGGCACAGCACTGGAAGAAGTGCTGGAGCCCGGAAACTGAAAGAACTCTGAAGAGGCCAGATTTTTGGTTTAATACTTCCTGTCTTGGGCTACATGTACCATGATGAGCCTGAAGGACAGTCCCCAAATAAGCTTCTGTTGTGAAGCAGAAGGGGATAATATGTGCAACATGCCTTGCAGAGGCCTGGCTTCTACTGTTAGAAGCCAGGCCTCTGCAAGGCATGTTGGACATATTATCACATTTTAAAGCTGCTGTTTCCTAAGTTTGTATTATCCGCATTTCACTGGTAAGAAAACAGGCTTATTGAATTTGAGTCACTTGCCCAAGCTGGCATGGCTAAACGTGGTCTGAGGTCTGTTGCTCTCCATTTACTCTGCTGTTTACAGCATACGTGAATAATCACGATTATCTCAACTCATCACCCCCATCTGTGAAGACAAATGGTTACAATGTAATTTTGTAAACAGATGGGGAAACAAAGGCTCAGCCAGATTTTTACTTCTCATGCAGGAAAAAAAAATGTCTGAGTGACCTGCACAAAACAAAACTACAAAACAGAGATGGCAGGACTCAAACATGTTTCTATTGCCACCTCTTTCCGCAACACTGAGGCTCACAAGAGTTGACTCCTGTTCCCTGGTTTCCGAACTCTACGTTATTAAATGCTAAAATTTATTAATTCATTTGTTCATATCCACAAATATTTATCTACATTATTAAATGCTAAAGTTTCTTCATTCATTCACTCATATCAACAAATATTTATTTAGTGCATAACATTTATGAGGAGGTTAAAATATTTAAGGGAGTTGAAATATTTAAGATGCCTCTCCCTAATTCTTGTCTCCAGAGAATTAAAAAGAAACTGTGCATTTCATACTTTCTTTTTTGAAATAAACAAAACCCCAAATGCTCAGGGTAGCACCTGAATTGGTTTTCATTTTATTTTTTAATTTTTATGTCAGGTCTGGGGTAAGTTGGACCAAATTTGAGGGAAAACCATTGACTTGCAGTCAGCTGAGACATGACTTAGTTAATTTTGTGGGCAAATTGCCTTTCTGATTAAGGAAAAGTCAAGGCCTGAGCATGTCTGTGGCCAGAATGATCTCTTTGTCTCCTGGAGGGCACGGCCTTGCCTTTGCTAAAGCAAGCAACAAATTCAAGTCGAAAAAGAACTTGAGGGGAAAAGCTTTCTTTACACTTGTATGGAAGTTGATGTGGAAATGAGAGGTGTAATACAATATGAAGAGTAAAAAAATACTTGGGAAAAAGGCTGTCTTATTTCTCAATCTTTTCCAAGTTTTTAGATTTTTCAGATACACCTTGAATTTTTACTTGTAAAACTAAGATACATATGACAACACTTAAATCTTAAGGCCCAGGTTACCTTTCTTTTACAGCTCTGCTATGATTCTGAGGGGAAGTGTTTGGGGTCAGGGTGCTCGTTGGGGGAGAAGGTTTAACATTAATGTTTTATTAATGTTAAATGGAACTAAGATACATCTACACAATAGAAATGGTATTTTTGGAAAAAATGACATGGAAAGTGCTCATGATGTAATGAAAACTAAAACATCAGAGGACATTACATTACAGACTGAGACCACAGACTAGAAAAAAAAGACTGGAAAGAAAAAATAAAATACTACCAGTGTTATCTCACGGTGGGGATGTTTACTGTGATTTTAATTTTTTCTTAGCACTTTCTTGTGTTTCTAAACTTTCTGTGGGGATCATGTATTAATAGTGACTTTAATAGTCAGAAAAAGGATGCATTAGGAAAAGTAAAGTTGTCAAGTCTTTGGGCTTGAAACACTAGATTTCCATTATGTTCAGATCTAGTTAAAATTTGACCTCACAAATTTTGTTTATCTCACTGCTTTGTTATTCCTTTATCCCATTAATGAATTCTGTGTATTCATAGAGTATTACCCAAGAGGAGATGGAAACTGATAAGACATTTTAAGTAACAACCCCAAAGAGAGGAAAGCAAAGAAAAGGAAGAACAAATAGTAAAATCAGAGGAATAACCAGGGCAAAGATTCAGGATTCTTGCTTTCCATTTCAGCATAAATCACCAATTAGATTCTCTTGAAATTCTAATTTATTCTTTCCTCACTTTCCTCTTCCTTTTCCTAATCTTCTCTTCTTCCTTCTCATATACTTCCCTTTTCTTCTCTTTCAAACCTCTGCTTTTTTGGATCATGGTAATAATTATAGCTACCTATTATGTGCACTGCAATGTAAGTTTTTAAGGGCAGGACCCGGGTTCAAATCTAAGCCGTCCTGACTCCCTAACTCCATATCACGTTGCCTCCTATTGAAATCCAAAGGAAGAAACTAATGTTTGATTTTTTCCTGTTTAAGTGCAAATTGCAAAAATGCTTGTGATGTTTCCATGTCGTTTTGATTTGCATTCAAACAAAAGAAAACCAAACCCAAAGTAATCATATCTTCCAGGTTTTCCAATGTCAAATGGCATTGCAATATGTGAAACAAAGATTCAGAAATAATCTTCACAATCAGAATACAAATACAAGCTAGAGAAGCCAAATGCATCAGCTGTTGAAAACAAAGGACTGACCATAAGCCACAGAACATTTACATTCATGTTTCCAAATAGCTCTCATTCATTATACACTTAGATATAATTCTCATCTTCAGCTGAATTTAAAATAGGAGAAATTTCCCACTTGTTAGGCTAGCAGTGTTGAATCAAAAAGCAATTTATATTTTGTTTAAAAGATAAAGGTGCTTTAAGGCTTCCCTGTATAAATGTGGCAGAGATTCAGCATCAACAAATCCTCCCCACTATCTTGACAATGTTGGTTTCTTCAGTAAATTGCAAACAAATTAGCAACTTTTCTTGTTATGTTAATATTTTGGCAATGATGACTGTCATTCACTGTGGATCTAATCTTTTGAAAGTCTTTCCATCAAGATTTCTGGAGAAAATAAATTGTGTTAGTTATTACAAAGCTTAATTAGAGCTCAACTAATTGGCAATTCACATCTAAAGCTTGATTACATATGCCATCTACTATTTTTGTCTAATAAGTGCTCTTTAAAAATAAGTTATGAACGTCAAATTCACATAACATAAAAAGAATCATTTTAAAGTGAACAATTTGGTGGCATTTAGCACAATCACAATGTTGTGAAACCACCACCTCTATCTAGTTCCAAAACATTCCCATCACTCCAGAGTAAAACCCCTATCCATTAAACAGTTTCTCCCCATTCCTTCCTCTCCCCAGCCTCTGCCAACCACCATTGTGTTCTCTCTGGATTTAATTCTTCTGGATATTTCATATAAATGGAATCATACAATATGTGACCCTCTGTGTCTGATTTCTTTCACTCAGTGTTACGTATTCAAGGTTCATCCACACTATAGCATGTATCATATTTCATTCCTTTTTGTTTTCAGCTTTACTGAGGTATAATGGACAAATAAAATTGTAATATATTTAAAGGGTACAATGTGATGATTTCATATCCATATACATCGTGAAAGAATTCCCACAATCAAGTTAACATGTCCATCACCTCCATCACGTTATATATTTATCTTTTTTGTGTGTGCTTGTGAGAACACTTAAGATCTACTCTCTTAGCAAATTTCAAAATATACAGTACAGTCTAATCAACTATAGTCACCATGCTATACATTAGACCCACAGAACTTATTCACTTTATAACAAAGTTTGTACTCTTCACCCATCTCTTCTCATTTCCCTCACTGCCCCCCACCCCAACACCTGGCAACCATCATTCTACTCTGCTTCTTTTTTGAGTTTTTCTTTTTTTTGAATAAAAATGCTTTATTGTACAAATCCCACACAGATCCCAGGCCCGGGGCCAAGTCCACATCCCCAGCTTGGCTTTGGCTTCGAGCCTGCTCTGTGGTCCCCAGATTCTCCTGTGGAGAGCACAGGCGTCCTACAGCATGCTGTGTGTGGGGTGGGCCTCTATGGGCCGTGGGCACTCAGGCACTGTGGCCACCCCAATCTGAAGACAGGTGGGGTGGAGCAAAGTCCCCACCTGCCCAGGTTTAGAAGGCACATTGGGCCACATGGTTCTTCCTGCTGGGGAACGCGTGGTAGATGGTGAGAGGGAATATGACAACAGCGCTGAAAAGGGAGCCCACCTGGATGGCCAAGCCTGCCGCCAGCAGTGACAGCTCCCCACTTCCCCATCCCCCCCGTGCAGCAGGGAGCTGGCAGCCACCTTCACGTATGAGAACATGCCCAGACACAGAATCTACACCACCACCACAAGGACCACCCCTGCAGAGGTGCCCACCAGGGGTGGGCAGGGGCTCAGGATTGCCAGCACCATCAGGCAGGCCCCAAAGAGCATGCCCAGCAGAGAGAGACTGCCCAGCCCTGCCAGGGACCTGTATAGAACGCCCATGGTCAGGAAGCAGGTGAGGCGGCACTGCCCAGCACCACGGCCAAGTGGTAGGCCAGGTGTCTGTAGGGCGGGCAGAACCAGCTCTGCACAACAAGCAACCCATCCTTGGTCAGAGCGTTGGTGGTGGCCAGCAGGCCCAGCAGACAGGCACCACCGATGGGCTGCAGGGTCTGGGCTGGGGGTGATGCCTGCCAACTGGCCGGGTAGCTCCTGCCGCGCCAGGCCTCTTCCTCCGTTCCTGGGGCTCCCATTCGCAGGCCAGGCCCTGGGCCCCTTGTGGGTACAGCTGGCGGTGACAGCAACAGCAGCAGGAGACCCTAGAAGGCGGCAGCAGGATGGGGGCCCCCTCGCCCTTGCCTGGGGCCGACTGCTGCCACAGAGTCACCACCAGCAGCAGACCCAGGGTGTCCAGCGCCCCAAGCACAGAGAGGTAGGAGGGGAGACTCCAACCCTCGGGGAGGTCTTTTACCACCCCCAGGCAGCCACCCGGATCCTGTGACGGCAGCCCATGAGCCATGCCAAAGAGGGCTGCCAGCAGGTGGGTCAGCACCGGAAGGCCCAGCGGGGGTGCCGCCATTCAGCCCAAGGCTGGGACATCCAGGACAGGGCCAAGGTCACAGCCAGCTCCTCTGTCTTCACCTAGGGCCAAAGAAGATGCTTCAGGCTCTGCTGGGGACAGAAGACCCCGTCAAGCAACACCACATGGCAAGGCCGTCAGGCAGGGGGTCAGGAAGGCGCCACAGCCCCAGGGGAGGATGATGAAAGAGGGAGGTGGCCTTCGGGTCCGACCTCCCGACACCACCACCACACTCACCCTCACATCACGGAACAAAGACTCCGGGACAGGATCTGCCCTCAAGCGCCACGCAGAGCTCCGCGGCTTCTGTGAGACGCGTGACCCCCGGGCCGAGTGGGGCCTGGGGGCGTTGCCGCGGCGGGCACCGCCCCTCGCTGCGTCAGGCAGCAGCGCAGAGAGGTCCAGGGCACGCACCCATCCGCCCGCCCGGGTCCACGCTCCCTGTCAGGCCCCTGCGCTCTCTGACCCGGCGGCAGGCCTGCCCGCCGAGCTTCGAGGGCGCCGCCTCTCGCCCAGGGTCGCGGCTCCGTCCCAGAACCAGTGGGGGCGGAAAGCGCAGCCAAGCAGGTGAGAGGACTCCAACTTGCCGTCCTGGACTCAGGGAAGCCCTGGGCCGGCGCGCCCCCGGCATGGTCCAGCGCCCATGTGAGTTTGAGATATATATATATTTTTTTGTTTGTTTTTTTAAAAGATTCCACTTTTGAGTGATGTCATGGCTTGTCAAAGATTAATTGAGCAGGTATATGTGGGTTTATTTCTGGGGTCTCGTATTCTACTGTTCTGTTCCATCCATCTGTGTATCTGGTTTTATGCTAATTTCACACTGTTTTGATTACTAGAGCTTTTGTATTTTTTTTGGCGGTACGGGGGCCTCTCACTGCTGTGGCCTCTCCCGTTGCGGAGCACAGGCTCCGGACGCGCAGGCCCAGCGGCCATGGCCCACGGGCCCAGCCGCTCCGCGGCATGCAGGATCCTCCCAGACCGGGGCACAAACCCGCGTCCCTTGCATCGGCAGGCGGACTCTCAACCACTGCGCCACCAGGGAGGCCCGATTGCTAAGGCTTTGAAACATGGTTTGAAATCAGGCCCTGTGATGCCTCCAGCATTGTTCTTTTTCAAGATGGTTTTGTCCATTCAGGGTATTTTGTGGTTCCATACCAATTTTAGAATTGTTTTTTCTATTTCTGTGAAAAAAGCTATTGGAATTTTGTTAAGGATTGAATTGAATCTGTAGATCACTTTGAGTAGTATGGACATTTTAACAGCATTAATTCTTCCTATCCATGAGCACTAAATATCTCTCCATTTATTTGTGTCTTGTTAAATTTCTTTCATCAGTGTTTTCTGGTTTTCAGTGTACAGATCTTTCGCTTCCTTGGTTAAATTTATTCCCAAGTATTTTATTTTATTTTTGATGCTATTGTAAATAAGATTGTTTTCTGAATTTCCTTCCTATAGTTTGTTGTTAATATATAAAAAAATGCGACTGATTTTTGTATATTGATTTTCTATCCTACCACTTCACTGAATTTATTAGTTTCAAACAGTTTTTTTTTTTTTGGTGGAGACTTTATGGTTTTCCATATATGATATTCCATCTGCAAACAGGAACAATTTCACTTCTTCCTGTTTGCTTTGGATGCCTTTTAATTCTTTTTCTTGCCTAATTGCTCTTTTGGGCTGCTTGGACGATCCCAGGCAGCACCTAGATGCTAGCTAACCAGGTGCCAGAACTTCAGACAGCAGCTAGTGACATATGCAGTCAAATTTCTCCCAGAAAAAACTGGGAGGTGGGCGATTTTGTCTGCTTCCTCTGTGTTGAGCCTGGGGAGATAGCCATGGGGAGTGCCAGCACACCCATTTAAGAACTGCTCTGTGTGCTATAGATCTGGGGACTATAGCAAGCTCCATTGGCTCTCAGAGGTAAATGATTTGCGGGCCCTTGGGTGGCGGCCTTAAAAGTTGGAGTGCTATATGAGTAGTCCAAACGCTTCAATTCTTAGGAAGAAGCTGGAATCACTCCTGATTGTAAGGGGCTGTGCTGGAGGTGGGGTTTATGGTGAAAGTGTGTTTTAGCCTGTCCCACCTGCTTTGATGTGGATACTTTTTCAGTCACCTGAAGTGTAGGGGTTACTCAACGAGTTTATGGATTTCTCTCAGAGGAAACTGCTCTGAGTGTAGCTACTCATTTGGTCCGTGTCAGGAGGGAAATGTCCTATGTCTCCATCTTGGTGATATCATTCCAGAATTATCCCTTCATTCCTTTTTATGACTAAATAATATTTTATTGCATGGTTCTACCAAGTTTTGTTTATTTATTCATTCATTGATGGACATTTGGGCTGATTCCACCTTTTGGCTATTGTGAATAGTGCTGCTCTAATAAGTGTTTTTAAAAATCGTTCTTATCAAAGCTGTGTAGGCACATAGTTTTCAGAGTCAAATAGTTTCACAAGGCCTCTTATGAAAAGTAGCAGTTCCCTGAACAATCTTCCTTTACTGCTGAGTTTCTTTGCTCCCTAAAGGTTGGTGGGAATAGGAACTACTCAGAGCCATGTGTGATGTTTGGAAATTGTTCTGCTCCTTTTTCTTAGTTCTTTCCTTGGCCTTTCACACATGTGCCAACCAGTGCTCTGCCTGCAAGGCCTCCAGGGCTCAGGTGCTCTCTCTCCACGTGGTGCCTCCTCTCCTGTTCTTGGCCCTGCAAATTCTAATCATCTAGGCCTCCCTCAACTCAGTCTCTGTCTCCTCAACTTTGGGCTCTGTTTAGTGTCCCCCAGCCCCCCAGCCCCTTCCTTGCAGCCTGGAAATTGCCTGAGTCTGGTCCACCTGTATGGCTTGTAGATACTGTGAGAGGTGATGAAGGTACATGCTCTTAAGTATTAAAACCTTTCTGTATCATCTGAGATGTCAAATTATCATTTGGGAATAAAACATAGAATTTATGTCCTCCTAAGAGTATATTAAATGTCAATCTTAAGTGGAACAGTTAAGGAAGCACCTGTTAGCATTATAAAACCTTTTAAATTGTCTTACCCTCTCCTTGTGTATGTGCAAGAATTATTATAAGATAAAATAGAAAGGTACATCACAAATGATTTTGCAAGAACTAGATATAGTTAACACTTTAGCCAATGCTTTTCCTAATGAAATCTGTACATTCTAACTAACTATCGAATTAATCCATTGCTAATTGAGTTACCCTGAGACTGTTTTGCTTGAAGGAGAGTTATGAACTGCTAGGGAGACACAATTTTTGCATATCAATTTGTAGCAACTCAGCTGTTATTGACCTTTGACTAGTTCTGGTCCCTGAATTAAACATAAAGATAACTTGTGACTCATCTGGATTTTAAATTTTGGATGCTTCTAGCAGCAAATTTTAAAATAAACATTGCATTTTAATATGCTTATTTTTCTGAAGTGGGTGAATCAAACATTTCAGATTTTAGAACCCATAATTCATTTCTCTATGTTTTTCAAACAGAAAAATGAGCAGAGGAAAAAAACCCGTTTTTATTATTTTAGCTTTCTGTATTATCTGACATTATGTTCAGTGAGATCATTTTGAAAAGGTTAAGTGACTTGGAAATTTACAAGATGTTCTTAGTTTCATGTCCTATTCAGTTCTTCTCCCAGGAGAGAATGTGGATGACACTGCCCATGTTAGCCATCAGTATTTCTAACCTGTGGAACCATTTAAGTAAAGCTGTACTGAAGAAAAGGGGAAAGAGTAATAAAGGTAAATAATATGTATCTAGAGTTATGGCAAACACAGAAAAAAATATGATGTGATTCCTGTATATATGGTGTTTTTAGTAAGATATTGTAAATCAGAGCGACATAAACATTAGAGAACAATACAAAATAATATATAATTAAGAGCTCAAGCATGTGGTGCAAATTGTAAACACTAGAAAGATTCAGAGAAAGGAGACATTGGTGTGGGTTTAGAGGAACTGAGACAGACAGTAGAACGTTCTGGGAGTTTATCATTGAAGAGAAGTTAGAATTCGTTCAGAAACCAGGAAGAAGGAGGGGATGCTCTTTAGTTGGAGCAGCACCCAGGAAAGATGAGGAGGGGACAAAGAGATTCTTGCCCAATGGGAACCTGCTGGATGAAAATCTGATAGGAGAAGATCCATAATATGGGAAGCAAGTTGAAGAAAATGCTTTCATGATGATGGAACCATTAACCCCCCCAAATAGCTGTTTGTTTTGGCAACAATTTTTTCCTAACTGCAAATTTTATAAAATATATCTGAGGTGGGGGGTGAGAACAATTAATGCAACAGTGCTGGTGGGCTGCATCCTGGCTCAGGCCCTCACTGGCTGTGTGATCTTGGGAAAGTTCCTTAATTTGTTGAGCTTCAGAAGTCCCCGCAGCCTGCCCTCTTTCTGCTTATCTTG
>NW_020173731.1:2865123-2915089 GCF_003031525.2 Neophocaena asiaeorientalis asiaeorientalis | reverse complement strand
GCCCAGCCGCTCCGCGGCATGTGGGATCTTCCCGGACCGGGACACAAACTCGTGTCCCCTGCATCGGCAGGCGGACTCTCAACCACTGAGCCACCAGGGGAGCCCTGGACTCTTATTTTGAATTTGTAGCATGCCCCATTCAATCTTTACTCATAAAGTCCCTCATATTATGTGTATTTTTGGGTGTGTGTTTGTGTGTCTCACACTTGGTTACACACTTTTTATAGCCATGACTTGGATATAGTATTGAACCCATAGGACATGCTCATTGTGCATGTGTCAGTTAATAGGTTGATATTCTGAATTTTTGTTTACTTACTTTGACATTCTTAAAGATTGTTTACTAAAGTATGCTTTTTTAAAAACATCTTTATTGGAGTATAATTGCTTTACAATGGTGTGTTAGTTTCTGCTGTATAACAAAGTGAATCAGTTATACATATGTTCCCATATCTCTTCCCTCTTGCGTCTCCCTCCCTCCCACCCTCCCTATCCCACCCCTCTAGGTGGTCACAAAGCACCGAGCTGACCTCCCTGTGCTATGCGGCTGCTTCCCACTAACTATTGATTTCACATTTGGTAGTGTATATATGTCCATGCCACTCTCTCACTTTGTCCCAGCTTACCGTTCCCCGTCTCTGTGTCCTCAAGTCCATTCTCTACGTCTGCGTCTTTATTCCTGTCCTGCCCCTAGGTTCTTCAGAACCATTTTATTTTTTTTTAAGATTCCATGTATACGTGTTAGCATATGGTATTTATTTTTCTCTTTCACACTTACTTCACTCTGTATGACAGTCTCTAGGTCCATCCACCTCGCTACAAATAACTCACTTCTGTTCCTTTTTATGGCTGAGTAATATTCCATTGTATATATGTGCCACATCGTCTTTATCCATTCATCTGTTGATGGACACTTAGGTTGCTTCCATGTCCTGGCTATTGTAAATAGAGCTGCAATGAATATGTGGTACATGACTCTTTGAATTATGGTTTTCTCAGGGTATATGCCCAGTAGTGGGATTGCTGGGTTGTATAGTAGTTCTATTTTTAGTTTTTTAAGGAACGTCCATACTGTTCTCCATAGTGGCTGCATCAATTTACTTTCCCACCAGCAGTGCAAGAGGGTTCCCTTTTCTCCACACCCTCTCCAGCACTTATAGTTTGTAGATTTTTTGATCATGGCCATTCTGACTGGTGTGAGATGATATCTCATTGTAGTTTTTATTTGTGTTTCTCTAATGTTTAATGATGTTGAGCATTCTTTCATGTGTTTGTTGGCAATCTGTACATCTTCTTTGGAGAAATGTCTGTTTGGGTGTTCTGCCCATTTTTGGATTGGGTTATTTGTTTTTTGATATTGAGCTGCATGAGCTGCTTGTAAATTTTGGAGATTAATCCTTTGTCAGTTGCTTCATTTGCAAATATTTTCTCCCATTCTGAGGGTTGTCTTTCCATCTTGTTTATGGTTTCCTTTCATCTTTAATTTCTTTCATCAGTGTCTTATAATTTTCTGCATACAGGTCTCTTGTCTCCTTAGGTAGGTTTATTCCTAGGTATTTTATTCTTTTGGTTGCAGTGGTAAATGGCAGTGTTTTCTTACTTGCACTTTCAGATTTTTCATCATTAGTGTATAGGAATGCAAGAGATTTCTGTGCATTAATTTTGTATCCTGCTACTTTATCAAATTCATCAATTAGCTCTAGTAGTTTTCTGGTAGCATCTTAAGGATTCTCTATGTATAGTATCATGTCATTTGCAAACAGTGACAGCTTTACTTCTTCTTTTCCAGTTTGCATTCCTTTTATTTCTTTTCTTCTTCTCTTATTGCTGTGGCTAAAACTTGCAAACTATGTTGAATAAGAGTGGTGAGAGTGGACAACCTTGTCTTGTTCCTGATCTTAGAGGAAATGGTTTCAGTTTTTCACCATTGAGAATGATGTTGGCTGTTGGTTTGTCATATATGGCCTTTATTATGTTGAGGTAAGTTCCCTCTATGCGTACTTTTTGGAGGGTTTTTTTCATAAATGGATGCTGAGTTCTTTCAAAAGCTTTCTCTGCATCTATTGAGATGATCATATGGTTTTTCTCCTTCAATTTGTTAATATGGTTTATCACATGGATTGATTTGCATATATTGAAGAATCCTTGCATTCCCGGGATAAACCCCACTTGATCATAGAGTATGATCCTCTTAATGTGCTGTTGGATTCTGTTTGCTAGTATTTTGTTGAGGATTTTTTCATCTATGTTCAGCAGTGATATTGGCCTGTAGTTTTCTTTCTTTGTGACATCTTTGTCTGGTTTTGATATCAGGGTGATGGTGGCCTCATAGAATGAGTTTGGGAGCTTTCTTCCCTCTGCTATACTTTGCAAGAGTTTGAGAAGGATACGTGTTACCTCTTCTCTAAATATTTGATAGAATTCGCCTGTTAAGCCATCTGGTCCTGGGCTTTTGTTTGTTGGAGGATTTTTAATCACAGTTTCAATTTCAGTGCTTGTGATTGGTCTGTTCATATTTTCTATTCTTCTTGGTTCAGTCTTGGAAGATTGTGCATTCCTAAGAATATGTCCATTTCTTCCAGGTTGTCCACTTTATTGGCATAGAGTTGCTTGTAGTAATCTCTCATGATCCTTTGTATTTCTGCAGTGTCAGTTGTTATTTCTCCTTTTTCATTTCTAATTTTATTGATTTGAGTCTTCTCCCTTTTTTTTGTTGATGAGTCTGGCTAATGGTTTATCAATTTTGTTTATCTTCTCAAAGAATCAGCTTTTAGTTTTATTGATCTTTGCTATCGTTTCCTTCATTTCTTTTTCATTTATTTCTGATCTTATCTTTATGATTTGTTTCCTTCTGCTAACTTTGGGGTTTTTTCTTCTTTCTCTAATTGCTTTAGGTGTAAGGTTAGGTTGTTTATTCCAGATGTTTCCTGTTTCTTAAGGTAGGATTGTATTGCTATTAACTTCCCTCTTAGAACTGCTTTTGCTGCATCCCATAGGTTTTGGGTCATCGTGTTTTCATTGTCATTTGTTCCTAGGTATTTTTTGATTTTCTCTTTGATTTCTTCAGTGATCTCTTGGTTATTTAGTAGTGTATTGTTTAGCCTCCATGTGTTTGTATTTTTTATAATTTTTTTCCTGTAATTGATATCTAATCTCATGGCGTTGTGGTCAGAAAAGATACGATTTCAATTTTTTTAAACTTACCAAGGCTTGATTTGTGACCCAAGATATGATCTATCCTCATCAATGTTCCATGAACACTTGAGAAGAAAGTGTATTCTGCTGTTTTTAGATGGAATATCCTATAAATATCAATTAAGTCATCTTGTTTAATGTGTCATTTGAAGCTTGTGTTTCCTTATTTATTTTCATTTTGGATGATCTGTCCATTGGTGAAAGTGGGGTGTTAAAGTCCCCTACTATGGTTGTGGTACTGTTTATTTCCCTTTTTATGGCTGTTAGCATTGGCCTTATTTATTGAGGTGATCCTATGTTGGGTGCATAAATATTTTCAATTGTTATATCTTCTTCTTGGATTGATCCCTTGATCATTATGTAGTATCCTTCTTTGTCACTTGTAATAGTCTTTGTTTTAAAGTCTGTTTTGTTCTGATCTGAGAATTGCTACTCCAGCTTTCTTTTGATTTCCATTTGCATGGAATATATTTTTCCACCCCCTCAGTTTCAATCTGTATGTGTCCCTAGGACTGAAGTGGGTCTCTTTTAGACAACATATATACGGGTCTTGTTTCTGTATTCTTTCAGCCAGTCTATGTCTTTTGGTTGGAGCATTTAATCCATTTACATTTAAGGTTATTATCGATATGTATGTTCCTATTAACAGTTTCTTAATTGTTTTGGGTTTATTATTGTAGGTTTTTTCCTTCTCTTGTGTTTCTTGCCTAGAGAAGTTCCTTTAGCATTTGTTGTAAAGCTGGTTTGGTGGTGCTGAATTCTCTTAGCTTTTGCTTGTCTGTAAAGGTTTTAATTTCTCCATGAAATCTGAATGAGATCCTTGCTGGGTAGAGTAATCTTGGTTGTAGGTTTTTCCCTTTCATCACTTTAAATATGTCCTGCCACTCGCTTCTGGCTTGCAGGGTTTCTGCTGAAAGATCAGCTGTTACCTTATGGGGATTCCCTTGTATGTTTTTTCCCTTCTTTTTATATTTTTTCTTTGTATTTAATTTTTGATAGTTTGATTAATATCTGTCTTGACATGTTTCTCCTTGGATTTATCCTGTATGGGACTCTCTGTCCTTCCTGGACTTGATTGACTATTTCCTTTCCCATATTAGGGAAGTTTTCAACTATAATCTCTTCAAATATTTTCTCAGTCCCTTTCTTTTTCTCTTCTTCTTCTGGAACCCCTATAATTCGAATGTTGGTGCATTTAATGTTGTCCCAGAGGTCTCTGAGACTGTCCTCAGTTCTTTTCATTCTTTTTTCTTTATTCTGCTCTGCAGTAGTTATTTCCACTACTTTATCTTCCAGGTCACTTATCCGTTCTTCTGCCTCAGTTATTCTGCTATTGATCCCATCTAGAGTATTTTTAATTTCATTTATTGTGTTGTTCATCATTGTTTGTTTCATCTTTAGTTCTTCTAGGTCCTTGTTAAATGTTTCTTGCATTTTGTCTATTCTATTTCCAAGATTTTGGATCATCTTTACTATCATTACTCTGAATTCTTTTTCAGGTAGATTACCTAGTTCCTCTTCATTTGTTTGGTCTGGTGGGTTTTTACTTTACTCCTTCATCAAGAAGTATGTTTTGATTTGTGGTCCTACATTTGTGATTTCTTTGTCTTATCTTTACTAATTTACTATTTCTATGCAAAGAGCCACATACTAAAACTGAAAATTCAGGTTTGCTGGAGATAGGCAGCTGCTGGGTTGGCTTTCATATTGATGATTTTACTTTATTTATGGCATCTGGAGGTTTTTTACTTTCTTACAAGCTCAGCAATGCATTTTAAAAAGTGTTTAAACTCTCTATCTAGCATTTCCAGGTATTTTACGGCCTGTGGCTTTCAGTCTCCTATGTGCTGTTAATGGAAATCCTATGTATTTTTAAAAGTTACCTATGTTTGTTTTTTGGGAAGTGCTTTTCTTTAGCTACTGACACCCCTTTGTCTCATTTTATTTCTCTCTTTCTTCTTCCTCTTTATTATTATTTACATTTTGTAAATATTGGCTTTTGTTTTGCAAATACGACTTGTTTGCTGACTATACTGGAATTGAAACATGATTAGAGAAGCCCAGAAAGTACATTGCTTCATTAGCTGCATATTGTGAATGAATTGAAGTTGTGTTTTGAAGGAATTCAGAAGAAATTGCCTGTGAGAACACCAGATTGTACGATGCCCTCAGCCAAGGAATGTGGATGCAGAATTTCAACTCATTGGAGTGAAACTCTTAACAACCAGAACTTTCACAAACTCTAAAACATCTGTGGTTTCCCCCACGGCGTTTTTCAGCAAGAACTTTGCATCCTTGGATATGTTGTAGAGGGCCACAGGAATAGTGGGTGTGGAGTTGCAGTGGATGAGCTTTCCAGTCCCTCCTAGTTCTGACACAAACAAATGCTCCAACACTCTACCCCTCAGTCTGGCTGTCACCCTAAATGTTCCTTGGATGGCATTGTAATAAACACCTCTACTTGGTCTGCCTGCCATGCACTGGGTCTGAATATAATCAGGACTCATTTGTCATAAAACCTCTTGCACACTCTGTTGCTCATTTTGTGGGGCTCCTGGGAAATATTTCTGGAGTTAAGTAGGGATGAAGAGTGAAGGTAAAGCATGTCTTCTGTAGGATTTTAAATGCTGGGATCAGTTTTTATTTCCTCTGCTGTCTCTTTATTAAACAAGAAAGTACACACAAAAACTGGTGTGTAGTCGTGCCTGTAGGATTTCAAAGTGATGCTTTACATTTTCTCATAGGTCACTGTTTAATCTTGAGTCATTTTGAACCAAGCAGTGGGTTGGGGCAGTTATGGGAGGGGCAGGGCATGCTGAGAAATCATTGCGTATAGTGGGATTGATGAGAACTTGTGGCCCATGTGAATGTGATGGAAGAGAAGAGAGGCTTAGAACCTTCACTAAAGACTATCTGTGCCCCATGCCCTGGCATAACATGGTAGAAAGGGACTGTGATGTCTGAATCCTTGTAGAATATGGATTTTTAATATACTAATAGTCATTTATTGTGTGCCTACTCTACACAGGGCACTCTACATACATTAGCTTTTAGCTAATAGCTTGCAGAGGAGGAAAAATTTGACCACTTTCCCTCCTGCTGTTATAGATAAGAAAAAGGAGATTTAGAGGAGTTAGTAATTCCTCACTTTGTTACTTTTAGGGGTGATGTTAAAAATATTTAACAACTTGACATTCAATCAAAAGTGGTACTTGACCAACAGCATGTATCAAGCCCCTCCACTGAATGAGGTACAGTACTATCACCAGGCCCTATCAATATTAATTCTGCCCTGATACATTTCTAACCTCTAGTTTTGAAAATCATGACCCCTGCCCCCACTCTTTTTCTTTTCATCTCACACCCAGCCTGCCCTTCTATCTGGCCGGGTAGAGCACATGGCTTCATCTTTCCCCTCTCCAACCAATTCTAACTTCACTGCTAATTAATCTTCTCCAGTCACTCATTGATCATGTCCTGTGTGTCCTCACAAAACTCCCATGGCTCTTTGCTTCTTTTGACTGCTGATCACTGCTATTTATTGAGCACGTGCTATGGTTCAATCACTGTGGTAAGCTGTTCCCATACACCTTCCGGTTTAAAAAGCACAGAAGCTCCAATGAAGTAGATTTTCCTACTGTATCTATTCCACAGATGATGAAGATGAAGCTTAGAGAGTCCTTTGCCCCCGCTAATGCAACCTCTATACAGTGGAGCCAGGAACGAGAATTTGCCTGGCTGTCTAAACGTTTTGTCTTGGTTTCAAAAAGCCCTCTACAGTCTGTTCCAAATGCAACACAGTGCCTGACATATAATAGTTACTCAGTAAATATTTGTTGGTGAATAAATAAATGTCTTTATATCTTTGTCTCTGTACTCTAGCAACAAAGATCAGTTCATTGTTCTCCAAATCCCTATTGTGTTCTCTCAGCTGAGTAACCTTGTCTTTGAGGCTTAGCCAAGTATGTCACAGCCCGTTATCTCATCTTCTTTGAAGAGTCCAGTGTTCTCCCCAAAGCTTTTATAAATATCTGGAGGCTCTTATTCATATAGTCAATTTTGATTCTGGTAGTCACATATCCCCTCTTGATACTAGTTGTATTTTAAATTTATATTATTATTTACTACTATGTACTATTATTCAACTTCTCATTTTTAAAAAATCACTCAACTAGATGGTGAAATCTTTGAGGGAATGCGTAGTCTCTATAATTCCTTGAATCACTAACATAGTGCCTTACTCATGTTCATGATTATTTGACTAATGTCAGTCTCACCCTCTGGTCGCCATGCCCCATGATGGCAAGAATCTTGTCCAGTTTTGCTGAATATTGAATCCCTAGGGCTGAATGCAGAAGTGCTCCATAACAAGTGCTCAAAATATTAATATTCATATTAATTTCACATTCTAAGGTATTAGAAAATGCACTGACTTTTGAAACAGACAGACTTTGCTTTTGCCCCTTAATAGCAACATGATCTTGTACAAATTAATTAACCTCTCTGAACCCAGCTTCCTCATTTGTAAAATGAAATAATAATCACTACCCACACAGAGTTGTTGTAAACGCTTTGCACTTAGGATGAGCATAACAAATGGCTTGGTTGAAATGGAAGTGGAATACAAATTAACTGTTACTGAGATTTATGTTGTGATCCAGAAAGTTCACTACAGAACAACATAAAAGTGTATTCCTTCTTGAAAAGTCCTAGAACACCATAAATCAAAGGATCATGGGTCACATCCTAGGAGGACTCTGAAATATCATCCATACAGCCTTCTGCCTTACTGCTGTCTAATCCAGCATTTCCCAGTGGGCTGGCCAAAAACGATCAATGTCCAGGATGTTTCTAGATGTTCTGTGCAAAAAAGGGTTTTGTACTAAAGACAAAATTTACAAGCACTAGATAAAAAAGGTAAGTGTTCTCTACACAGTAATTCTCATACCTTTTGTATGCCTTGAATATGGTATAACTTGTAGCATTTTCCACTCTTATTTGACAACCAAATCCTTTTTTTTTTTTGCTTTCATCCTGTAGGATTGATTAGTATTTCTCAGACTATTCTAGAGAAAAATTTAGGATGGTTAGCTTCTAGTCTTGTGCCAAAGTGCTGTAAAAGTAACCTATTCCAGTGAACAGAATGTTCTTCTTGAGAATGTGAAGAAGGGGTTAGAATACATTTATGAATAAGTGTGATAGATATTCCTAAAAATCAGTGCTTTGTGAGAATGATAGTAAAATAATAAGTGACTAACCAATGTGATGCTTAGATAATGAGGCAAATAAAGCCAAATTTTAAAATTTGTCTAACTTCCCTGCGACCTCAAGGCTCAAATCACCATCTCCCACTAAGTGTGGAAGTTTTAATTGGTATGCTGGAGAGAAACTGAAAGCTTGTTTTCATTCTAAATGTATGCCTCTTAGAAGAGAAATTTAAGCATAACAGGAGTAGAATCCTTTAGGTGGAACTAGATATAAATAAATCAGAATATGTCATCCTTCATTGCATAGCCGAGAGGTTTTATTTTTTACTCTTTATAAGGGTCAGAAAATGACAGAACTCCTATTCATTAGATATCATAGGTTGCAAGTAGAGGGCTGATTGCCATTTTCAAAGTTTTGAGATTCTTTTCTGAATCTGAGAAATTGCTTCTATTTTTACATTATGTCATGGCTGTGAATATCTATTGGAAGCATTAAATAAGTTTTTTTTGTTGATATTGTCCTAAATAAACACCCTTTATTATTGAAGTTTACTTTTTAATGACTTTTAAAAGCTGATGTTGAAAAGTTGAGCTATCCCCAAAATGTTTTGCTTGGATTCTTCATGTGATAATCTGAGATAGTGGGAACAGTATTCCACTAATAATATCCTTTCTTTCCTTATATATTTTCCTTTTTTAAGCAAAACTTTCTCAACCACTAAGTTTTCTCTTTTATGGGAGGCAAGAGCTGAGGATTTTCTGACACTGTCCACACATTTTTCAATTATGTATGTACTTTAGAAAGGTAATATTCTATCCCATAGGAAGATCTACAAGATATTTTTTCAGTTTTCACATTTACTTATAAAGTAGGCATTTCAAAGGAAAAATTTTTTTTCTCAAGACCTTATTTTTCTATCCATAGAGAGCTTACTGTATATCAGACTATAAAATAGTGATCTAATCATCACAGCCATTTTATACATGAAAAAACAGAAGAGCCAGGATGTCACCCAGGCATCAGCTCTCACAGCCTGGCTCCTATTCGCCTCTAATGACTGTGCCAGGTGTTCCAACAGAGAATTATTGGGGAATAGAAGCTATACCTCCCATTCCATCCCCCCACCTGCTCTCGCCTCAGCCCTTTCCTTGACACTTAAAACCCTGCCCGTAAAGTGAAAGTATACCTCTATTAGTATTGCAAATAAATACCTGAGTAGGGGTAAAATGCAGAATTGAGTAAGGGGCAGAGAAGTGATGCCTGTCCACATTCCTCATGTTTGAACCTCAGCTCAGCCAGCCATAAATACCTGGTTAATGGTGTAAACCCAAACTAGCATCTGGCCCTGCCCCCCAGGGGAACTTTGCCAATGACCTAGGAGGAGGGGCTGAATAAGAAGTTAAAAGTAAATAAAATCAAATAAAATGAAGTAAAATATGCACCATTAAGCATTTCTTTAAGAAATTGGGTGAATATGCAGAGTTGGTAATAGGGTGCTGCACAAGTGAATTTCCTCCAGTTTAGCCTAGTCATGGTGGGACTGGGAGGACTATGGCTGGCACCATTATTGTGGCACCCTGGGAACCTCTTGAGAATGGGACTAGCAAGGGAAGGGTGGTGTCAGTCATGGCCATTTGCATGCCTGTGAGAAATGTCCCAAATGGCCTTTGGCCTAGGAGCTGGGTCTGATACTAGATATCAGTGAACCCGGAAGTGGGTTTTGTTAACTCTAATTAAGATATTTTTGTACCCTCTGGTCAATTTGTTTTGGGGAGATTTGGGTCACAAAAACTGATGTTCATAAATCAGTTTGTGAGAAATTTAAGATAATAAAAAATTTATACTCTCAATATGCCAGTGCTGCACTGATGGGCCATTTGACCTAATTAGGAGTCTCCCTTTATTTAGGAACAAACGAATCTAACGGGGTTCTGTTGTTTATTTTCATATTCTTATTTCTATTTTCAACATATATCATATTTTCATTTCTTAGGTTTTATACTCCATTTTGGTGGTTTTAAACTTTCCTATGAAAGAGTCACAATATTGACATGAACCAATAGTTAAGTGGGTCAAAATCTGCATCAGTTCTGAACCAGGAATTTCTTTTTTTGCTGAAATTCTCTAGTATTATCATATTTCCTCCTGAAACCCTCAAATGCAAGAGAAAATGTTCTCTCTCTACCAGGAAATGAATTAACTGTCATAATTTTTTGAAGTAGATTTAATAGAGTACCTGATGGACATGTGAAAAATAATTCCCTTTCACTACTGAGGAAAATTATGCCTGGCTAGAGTACATCAGGTGACCATTAAATGGATTATTATAAACTTGATTTCTTTATCCATATCTACACAAAAACACACAAATTATTCTGGTTCAGTTATTGACATTTGCTAATAAATAAAGGATATATGTATATATTTTTAACATATGTCCATGTTCTCAGGTTTCAATAAGAGAGAGTTAGTTATACAAATAAATCTTGGTTAACTAAACTGGACTTGGATGAATAATTATGAATAATTTGCATTTTTGTTTTTCTAATCAAGAGCATGTCCACAATTAAAATATGTTTATGTCACTGACTTTCTCAGTTTTATATTTCATGGAAGAGATGACTTTTTTCAAACATCACTATGTAGTCATCTTAAAAAAGGTCTATATGAATTTTCACTCCTCAACAAATACTATTTGGCTTCCATCGGGTTGGTTTCCCACCTGTTTTTCAGCCCTACTGTGCTCAGCCTACCTTGAGTTTTTAAAAAATGTATTTGTATAATCTGGAAGGCCTTTCTCAGTCCTATTTTACCCATATCCTGTAAGGCCTCATTCAGGATATCTACACACATTGATAATTTCCTTCTTGAAATCCTTCCAAGTTTGTACTACCTAATCAGAATCTTAATATATATTGCCTTGTTCTCTAGATGTTTCTACCATGTACTTTTACACAAGTGGTAATGGATATTAGTTTTGTTTATGACTTATTTCATTGTATTTCTTTAATTTTATTATAAGCCTCCAGAGAGCAAGCTGTATCTCTCAGTTTAATTATTTAATTATTTTGTGTTCCTTCATACCTAGAGGGGGGCTCATATCTGTGAGAGGTGATTAATAATTTCTTGGGCATTGGTTGCAATTTTATATTTTCCCTGCATAGCTTTTAAGTATTCTATGGGCAGGTTAATTCATAGGTGAATTAAGGTAATTTAATAAGCTTACAGTGTTACAAATGTCATTAGCAAGACGTTTCTCTCAATTAAATATAAAAGACTATATTTTTTAAGAGTTTTGTTTACAGTATTTTGTACTCAGTCATTGAGTTCTAACTGTATGTAAGGCATCCTTCTTGTGTGTCCAGGTGGAGAGAGAGTGTATGTAGTGCTTATTTTTTTAATCATATTTTAAATTCAGTCTAAGGGGTTGGTTAAGATATAAGACGTATGGTTGTTAGGAAAAAAACATTGCAATTCTCTAAGCATTTTCTATTATATGTTTTTTTTTTTTTTGCGGTACCTGGGCCTCTCACTGTTGTGGCCTCTCCCGTTGTGGAGCACAGGCTCTGGACGCACAGGCTCAGCGGCCATGGCTCACGGGCCCAGCCGCTCTGGGGCATGTGGGATCTTCCCGGACTGGGGCACGAACCCGTGTCCCCTGCATCGGCAGGCGGACTCTCAACCACTGCGCCACCAGGGAAGCCCTATTATATGTTTTTTTAAAAAATATAATTACATAGTGTAGGAAACATGAAAAAGCAGAGCAAAACAAGAATCTCCCCTAGAGTGACTGGTTTCCTCATCACTAATACCATGGTGTATTTTGGTCTTTTTAGTGCTTTTTGTAGATCAGGAATGCATCTAGCACTTTTATGAGACCCAAACTTTTACATTTTGGAGGACCTTCTTTAAAAAAAGGAATACAAAAGTATGGATACAAAATTGAGTTCAAAAGTGAATATTTATGTAGAAAGGTAAAGGAGATCACAAAAATCACACATTTTATAAAGTTGAAAACTACCACAAATGTCACATAATCAAGAAAAATAACAAATTATTGTTTAATATTTTATTGTTTGACATTCCTCCCCCCTACATTTTGGGTTGAATACTCATTGATTGCTTCTTCATAAGACAACAATTTTGTAATAACATTTTCTATAGAAAATCTGGAAAGATGACCCCTGGGATATAAAGAGCGACCTCCAGTCTGGGGCAGTGGCTGAAGCTGCTTTTTAAAAATTAATTAATTTAAAAAATTAATTTATTTTTATTTATTTACTTTTGGCTGCGTTGGGTCTTTGTTGTTGCGTGCAGGCTTTCTCTAGTTGCGGCGAATGGAGGCTACTCCTCGTTTCAGTGCACAGGCTTCTCATTGCCGTGGCTTATCTTGTGGAGTACGGGCTTTAGGCGCGCGGCCTTCAGTAGTTGTGGTGGGTGGGCTCCGTAGCTGTTGTCACCCACGGGCTTCGTTACTCCGCGGCATGTGGGGTCTTCCCGGACCAGGGATCGAGCCCGTGTCCACTGGCAGGCAGATTCTTACCCACTGCACCACCAGGGAAGTCCTGCTCCTTTCTTCTTGAATGAGGACATGCCCAACTTTGGAAGGGCTGGTGGAAAGTGGGGGTTCAGAGTTGAAATGCAGTGGCTTTGTAATCAATCTACCCCTCTTCTTGATACAGATTTAAACAAAATAGTATTTGAGTGATGTGTTTTTTTTTCATTTAGCAATATATTGTGACTCTTTTCCATGCTAACAAATATTTTTCTACAACATTTCTTAGCCAGTCTTTTATTGCTAAACATTTAGGTTCTTTCTAATTTTTAATATTGTAAACAATATTGCATCTAACATTATTACGCACATATATGATGCTATCTTTCAGGGTAATTTTTTCTTAGGATAAATTTCTACAAGTAGCAATTTTTGGTAAAATGGTGTGCAGATTTTTTAAGTCTTTCAAATGTACATTAAGGCTTGACACATTGTCAAGATATTCTATGGAAATATTGTAACAATATATCCTCCCAATAATAGTTTATGAGAGAAGAAGACTTTGCATTTCTTGAATGGGAAGCACTATAAATTAAGACTGATAATTAACTCAGCACCCAGAGAGAGCCATTAAGGAACTGTTCTGAGAGGGAAATACATGGGGCATGTCTGCCTGACACATTTGTCAGAATAAGGCCACAGAACAGCAGCCTGCATGAACAAGTTTGCAAAAGCTTTTTACTGACATCAAAGCCTGTATTCTGTCATTGAATTTAGGTAGGAGTATAATGTATGATCTGATACTGAAAGAAATTTAAGATGGAATCTTGAGGGTTTGGGTGTCTTTTGGGAAGCTGCGAGAATTTGGTGTACTATGAATTTAAGCCTTCATAAGACGCACTTCAGCAACTGCAGTGTGGTATTAATGTCTTTTGATTTTGAAGGATGGTAACAGTATTTTCTAGTCAGGCATGAATGCATTACTATGGTTTTATGTCAGTAGATTTGATGGTGTGATTATTTTCTATCCTATTGTATTTAATATAAAATAAGAAGAAGTAAGGGTATATAGCATAATAAAAATGATAGAATACTTTTATTGTTATTCCACTATTATTAGTGAAAGCCAGGAAAAATAAAGAACAAAAGCATTGCAACATATTTCTAAACAAATAAAACAATTATTTTCTAATAATGGCTAGAACTTCTACACATTACACATAAAGGATTTAATTTATAAAAAATGTAATTGCTTTGGATATTGAAATCTCTTATGAAGCCCAGAATTTAAAATTCATTAAAGCCTTACTGTCTAGGGAAGATACTTTAGTGTGACATGTTATACATAAGTCAAAGAAATTTAATAAAAAAATTCATTTCAGATTCCATGAAAACAAGTAATGATTCCTTTTAACAACTGGTTCATGTGTTTTCCATAAAATGCAAAGTGAAATACTACAAACATAATGTACCACCCCAAGGGTAGTTATAAAACTGAACTGGAAGAAAGAGAAGGAACATTCAAATGGCACACGACACTTGCTACATGTGGGGTCTTACAGCATTGGGCCTGCACAGGACATTGCTATAACCAGGCAAACATGTCTCTGTCCAGTTTCCCTCAGTGAGGCACTGATGGATAGAATTTTGACAGGTAGAGATGTAACACTATAGGTGGAGAGCACAGGATGAGCAAAGGTACAGTACCATAAAAACATTGTGTGTGTTTGGTGAACAGAAAGTCATAACGTTCTATAGAAACACAGAGAGGTAGTGAGCAAAATGCCAGAAAGTTCATCCATGATGAGAGGATATCACTTAATTCAGTATGTGAATGAGGTGGTGATAGAGGTGAGGAGTGATGGGAGATGGTTAGTAAGATTCTGAGCAGTGAAATGGCACGATCAGAGTCTAGACTTAGAATACTCTGGTTTAAATATCTTGGGATTTTTAGAATAGAGGAATGCTGAAGCTGAGAGATAAGAATGGAGGCTATAGCCATAATCCAGTAACTGACCAGAAGGACATAAGCAAGGCGGGTAGCCATTCAGGATACTTCTTGTGAACAGTAGAAACATCTCTGGCTAACCTGGGCTAAAAGGCAATGTGATGAAAAGAGATGGGGTGGCTGGAGAAGCAAGCATAGAAAATAGAATCCAGAGGAGCAAAGGGAGCTGGACCCATTGCCAAGATGAACCCACATGAATAGACTGGTCAGAGTCTAGCTGCTAGCTCTTGTTGGAGGACATGCCATCGGCCTATTGATGATTTTGCTGTTGTGTGTACTTTCTGAAGCACTCCTACATGTTTATATCACTTATTTAAGTTTTACAGACCTTGGAAGGAGAATCCACCTGTTTGAATTTTTTATCCCCATCTGCCAGGGGCTGGAAGAGATTGGCTCCTGTATTTTGGCTTCCAGAATGGGAAGCACTTCCCTGATCCTACACACCATGAAGAAGGAGTTTGGTTGCTGGGAGGCCAAAAAGAAAAAAAGGTCAATGTTCACTGGATCCTACTGCTCTGGCTGCTTAAGAAGTACATCCTTTTCCTATTCTTACACTGAAATAGAAAAATATGTAATACTGCTCAAACAACCAATAAGCTACTCACTCCTCTTCATTGGGAAGTAACCTAAAGCCTTGTCATATTTTGCATCTGGTTCAGTATCTCTGAGAGATGCCCTTTTCATGTTGTCTTCTAGGTGTGTCTTCAGCCCATCTTGATATTCTTCCATCTCTGACTTAATTTTTTTATAGAGTAATGGGAGAATTTATGACTTGTCTTCTCCGTAACCTTTTTGGTAATCCCTTGCCTCTGGTTTTTGGGGGTCAGGATGATCATAGTCTTGCTTCTTTTTTACTCCAGTATTCTAAATGCCTATTATAGTGCCTGACACAGAGTAGGTTAATTAATTAACTCTTCCCCTAGACATGACTATATGAGGGGGATTCCACAAAAGATGATCTGGCCTCCAGCCATACTCTTTTCTTGTCCTACAGGCAGTAGCTGCCAGTCTATTATTTTTGCTCATCAAAAATAATCACCAATGCCGTAACATCATTTCCCTCATTTTTGCCCATCGTTGGGAGATGTCTGAAGCCGTCAGCTTCCAATGCAGTGGAACCATTGTTAGGTTCCGTAGATTTGCTTCTATTTCAGAGCATTTACTGCATCTTGCACAGTAGCACTCCAACTTTAGAAATGTTGGGTCCTTTGGGCACTGTAACCAAGTCTCTAATAGACGGATTATCTAGTGTCTGCTGCATGTAGGTGCTGTGGAATATGATCGCACCAGTGAATCCCATGGGCCCCCGCTGATTCCTTCACTATAAAGTGGGTTTATTGTTCAGAAGAAGTGTTGTTTGGTATACTGTTAACATGAGAGTTGAAAAGAGCTGGTTGAGCAGCAGGAGTAGGCAGGCTGGGAGGTACAAGCAGCCTGCTCAGATGACTTCCTTGTGTCTTCAGGACTTGCTGGAGCCCAGCTCCCTGTGTATCTTTTGTACTTGAAGATGGATATGCCCGTATTTATGCCGCCCAGATCACACATGAAGCTCAGATCTCGTGGTCACTCATATGTTACTGTAAGTAAGAGGCTCAGTGGCTGAAGGGGGATGTGGATCGAGGAAAGCTTTTTTTTGGGGGGGTTTAATATTGGAGTTACAAGAACATGTTTGTATATTGATAGGGAAAATCCACTTGATTCAAATGCAGCCTGCCTGTTCTTGGCTTCCCTTTTCCTACTCCACATGTCCCCAGAGAGGGGGAGAAGATAGATTTCACTGTCTTTAATACAGGTAAAGACTGGTTAACTGTGCCCCACCAGCAAAAAGATTATGGCTCACTGAAGGCTTAGATGATGGTTTCTGTTTTTTGGCCTGAATCTTAGGATCTACCTAAGACCCTTTGAGTTCCCCCACATCTTTGGGTCATAAGGTTGACAGCAGAACTTCTGACTCTACTGGCTGGTTCTACTATCTATCTAGCCAGAAAGCATTATCTTGTTTTTGGCCCCAGTCAAGGCCAGTGGCTGGTAGGTCACTTAGTAAATGTATCAGAGCGTCTCCTTCAAGTGTGACTTATTTTGCCTTTCACACTGGAAGAGGCACACTGCGTATTGTGCCTCTCTTTCATATTGGTGGGGTGAGGCATTGTTTTCTTTAGAGGGTATATTCAACACACTTGAAATCACTGAACTCTGACTTGTCTTCTTTAGTGAGTTTTCAGGCCTCTTTATTCCTGTAGGATCTATTCCCTGCTCTCTAGTATATGTATCTCTTTCCAAGGCATCAAGAGTACATGCCATGGGCTAGCGAACCAGTATAGAGAGCTTTCCAGTTCCTGAAAAGATCATTTCAACTATTGGCTTAGAAACTGGGGAAATAACCTCAAAATGTGTTGGGAGATTTACTGAGATTGTTATGTCTGAACCCCATTTTTTATTGGCACAACAAACCTCTTTATGAGGTCTGAAACATTTTTCATTAAAAAATCAAATAGGATCTTAGTCAGCTGCCCATATATTCTGTTCTTAGGACCCCCTGGTCATTGCCAAAGAACTGGATCATTTTGATTGCTTGCCTTGATACCTATTAGGAAAGCTACCCTACTTTGTTGCTAGGGATTAAGGCTTTTGCTACTCCAGGAGCCTTCAAATCCAGTTGAGATCAGAAAACCTATTTCAGTATAGTTTCCTGCAGTGGAATCCCTAGCTTATGCAGCTCTGTGACTAAAGAGCTTTTCACAGATACTGGCACTGTCCTCAAAGGACTTAATGAAGGAAGTGCCTTCTGGATCGCTTTGGGGCACATGGTCCAAGAGTAAGTGGGCATGGGTCATATGATAAATACACGTTAGCATTCCTATCTTCCAAAGTCTTCAGAGTCCACACATTACAAAACACTGAGAAATTTCTGACATTTCAGTTTTGCTTATTGTGGTCCAACACATTGTGACAGTGACGTCACCAAGATGACAACATACATTGTTCCTAGCTTCGCTTTCCCTCACAAGAAGAACAGCTAACAACTATTCAAGAACAAGACACCACTGAGAGAAGCCTAGAAAGATGCACTCCCCTGCACCACAGAGACCAAGATAGGCTACATCAGACGGGTAAGAGAAGTGGCTACTTATTGACTACATTGCACCTCCTCCAGGCCAGTGCTGCAGCATGCAGAGAGGTCTCCCCTGAACCTCCAGTTCCTCCAATGGGAAAACAGAACCCAGGGGGACAAACAGCCCCTTCCCCCCAGCATTCTGGGTCACTTTACAGGAGCCCCTACTATGATCTTTCATCATGGGGATTGCAGGGCAATCTGTGATCGAGAACGGGGAAGGTTTGCAACAACCAGCACATGGATCTTGGCAGACAGAGTTTGTACCTGAAGTGCCCAAGAAGTAATCCTAATCAGAGGCTTTGCTCATCTGCAGAACCAGGTTGGGGACTACTGTTACCAGGGAACTTGGTGGAGTGCAGATCTGCCTGATTTGAATCCAAATGAGGAGTTTTGCCTCAGTAGAGCCAGTAGAGCCTGGTTTGTCCATGTCCAAGCAAGGAGGTAAATCACAGCCCCACCTCTGTGAAGAGTGTGTTCTGGCCCCATCTGACCAGAAGGGCTAGAGACAATTCCTGGAAGCAGTGCAGCCCAATGACACTTGCGCCTAGAGGTGAGTGAGCAGAGCTGATCACCTCCAGAGCAAAGCCATGACTAATGTGGATTATACCCATGCTATGCATAGGCAGGAGGATTAATTCATAGCCAAGGTGGAGGGTAGCTCCTTGTCCCTCTCAACCTAAGAGCATGTTCTGGAAATTAAAAGTAGCCTGAAGTGGCTCCTCCCCTTTTTACCAAGGTAAGGGAGCCGAGACATAGTCCCATTTGCTGGGACCAGAGTGTTTTCTGGCCCCATATGACCAGAAGATCTGGAGACAACTCCTGGAACCTGTGTATCCCAGTAGCACTTGAGCCAAAAGCTAGACAGGGCTGATGGTTTGCAGAGTAAAGCCAGTGGGCCTTTTTGGTTAGAGAACTTGGGGTATGAATTAAGACAACAAAGAGCTTTACTGACTTTTAAGCTGCTTCTCCCACTGCAACCTGGGCAAGGAATCTAATTCTTAGCCCCACTTATCCCTGAATACAACCTTCAGACTGTCTGACCAGGGAACCTAATCAGAGCACCTGGGAAGGTACATAGCCCATTCAACAGCCCTACATACAATGGCACTTGAACAGAGAGCACAGCCTCTTCACCTGTCTGCAGAGCAAAACTGGTGGCTTCACCTGACCGGGGAATTCAGTGCATCCTCTGAACTGATCAGGTCCTCAGATGATGAGTTGCACAGGCCCTGGGTCCAGTGCAGGACAGCTAATTCATAGTCCCATCTACTACTGAATATAGTACCCAGTCCCAACCATCTAGTAAGCCTGACCAGAGTCCAGGCAATCATAGAGCTCACCCTACAGCCTTACTTGGTTAGGGAGCCAAGCCAGCAGTCTTGTCCAATTATCCTCATCCAGCAGCACAACCGCATCCCTGTCCTCAGAGTTCAAACAGAAGACTTGCCCTTAAACAGACCATAATAGCAGACGACACTTGCCTAAGGACATTACCAGAAGACACACCTAGAAAACCAAACTGAACTTGCTGGTGAAAAACAGTCTCTGCCAAAGCAATCTGTAAATTCTGGAAGAGGAACCTGATTATGCAAATGCGCAGATACCAATGTAAGGAATCAAAGATCACAAAAATAAGGTAAAAATGACACCATCAAATGAAACTGATAAAGCTCCAATAACTAAACCTAAAGAAATGGAGATCTGTGAACTGTCCCACAGATAATTCAGAATATTCCTCTTAAGGAAGTTTAGTGAACTGCAAAACACAGACAGACAACTAAACCAAATTAGTAAACAATGCATGGATAAAATGAGAAATTTGACAAGGAAATAGCAACTGTAAAAGCCTAGAAATTCTAGAGTTGAAAAATATAACAACTGAATTGAAAAATACGATAGAGGGTTTCAAAACTAGACTTGACCATGCAGAAGAAATAATCAGTGACCTGTAGGATAAGAAATGGAGAATTATGTCAAAAGAGCAAAAGAAAAGAGAATGAAAAAGAGTGAAGAAAGCCTTTGGGAATAATGGGACACAATGAAAATAAATATGGACACAATGAAAATATGGAGATTCCAGAAGGAGAAGAGAAAGAGAAAGGGACAGAAAGTATATTTGAAGCAATAATGGCTGAAAACATCCGAAATCTGGGGATGAAATGAACATCCAGATCCATGAGGCCTAAAAGACTCCAAATAGGTTGAACCTGAATAGGGCTACACTGAAACACATTATAATTAAGTTGTCAAAAGTCAAAGACAAAGAAAGAATTTTAAGAGCAGCAAGAGAAGAGAGAGAAGTTGTATACAAGGGACCCACCATAAGATAATTGGTAGATTTCTCAACAGAAACTTTTCAGGACAGGAGACAATGGGATGACATATTCAAAATATTGAAAGAAAATAACTGTCAACCAAGAATTATATACTGGCAAAGCTCTCCTTCAGAAATGACCTTCAGAAAGTCTTGTCCAGAAGACTTTCCTGGACAAATAAAAGCTGAAGGAGTTCATTATTACCAGACCTACCATACAAGAATACTAAAGGGAGTTCACTGAGTGGAAGTAAAAGAATACTAATTAACATCATGAAAACATAAAAAGGTAGTGTAAATCTCACTGATAATGGTAACTATGTAGTCATAGTTAGATTCTGCAATATGGTAATAGTGATGCATAATTCACTGAAAACTCTAGTTTAAAAATTAAAAAAACAAACTTAGGAAAATAGTAAAAATAACCATAAGTACAATCTGTTATTAGTTACACAATACAAAAAACATATAAATTGTAACAGCACTAATTTAACATATGAGGAGAAGGAGAAGGAGAAGTAAAAGCATAAAGTTTACAAACTCTATGCAAGTTAAGTTGTTATCAGTTTAAAATAGGGTGTTATAAGTTTAAGATATTTATGTAAGCCTCATGGTAATCACAAGAGAAAATCTTGTAATAATTACACAAAAGAGCACAATAAAGAAGTCAAAGCATACTGACACCAGAAGACATCAAAATATACAAAAAAGATAGTAGTATAAGAAACAAGGAACAATAGATCTATAAACAACCAGAAGACAATTAACAAAATGGCAATAGTAAGTCCTTACATATCAATAATTACTCTAAACATAAAAAAAATTAAATTCTCCAATTAAAAGACATGGAATGACTGAATGGATAAAAGAACAAGATCCAACAATAGGCTGCCTATAAGAGATTCACTTTAGCCTTAAAGATACATGAAACCTGAGCATGAAGGGATGGAAAAGACATTTCAATCAAATGGCAACAACGACCAAAAAGCAGGGGTAGATATACTTATCAGACAAAATAGACTTTAAACTAAAATTGATAAAAAGAGACAAAGAAGGTCATTATATAATGATAAGGGGGCTCAATACATTAAGAAGATAAAACAATTTAAAATATTTACGTATCTGGGCTTCCCTGGTGGCGCAGTGGTTGAGAGTCCACCTGCTGATGCAGGGGACACGGGTTCGTGCCCCGGTCCGGGAAGATCCCACATTCTGTGGAGCGGCTGGGCCCGTGAGCCATGGGCACTGAGCTCGCACATCCAGAGCCTGTGCTCCGCAACAGGAGAGGCCACAACAGTGAGAGGCCCGCGTACCGCAAAAAAAAAAAAAAAAAAAAAAAAAAAAAATTTACATATCTAACATTGGATCACCTAACTATATAGAACAAAAACTAACAGCATAAAATGTGGAAATAAAAGTAATACAATAATAGACTGGGCTTTACTACTCTGCTCTCAACAATGGATAGGTCGTGCAGAGTATCAATAAGGAAACAGAAAATTTGAACAACACTATAGACCAAATAGAGTTAACAGATATATATAGAATATTCTGTCTAACAACAGCAGATTATATATTCTTTTCAAGGGCACATGGAACATTTTCTAAGATAGACCATATGTTAGGTCATAAAACAAGTCTTAGCAAATTCAGGAAGACTGAAATTATTACACGTATCTTCTCTGACCACAATGGCATGAAATTAGAAATCAATAACAAGAGAAAAACTATAAAATTCACAAACACATGGAAATTAAACAACACTCTTGTGAACAACCAATGGATCAAAGGAAAAATTAAAGGGGAAATAAAAAAGTTTCTGAAGCCAAACAGCAAAGGAAACACAACACACCAGAACTTGTGTGATGCAGCAAAAGCTGTTCTAAGAGGGAAGTTCATAGCAATAAACACCTACATTAAGAAGCAAGGAAGAACCCAGATAAACAACCTAACTCTATGCCTTAAAGAGCCAGAAAAAGAAGAGCAAATTGAGCCCTAAGTTAGCAGAAGAAAGGAAATAAAAATTGGAAAAGAAATAAATGAAATAGAAAACAGAAAACAATAGAAAACATTAACCAAACTAAGAGCTGGTTCTTTGAAAAGATATGAAATTGACAGACCCTTCACTAGATTAAACAAGCGGGAAAAAAGGGCCCAACGCAACAAAATTATAAAAGAAAAAGGAGACATTACAACTGATACCACAGAAATTCAAAGGATCATAGAAGCTACTATGAACAACTATAGGCCAACAAACTGGACAGCCTAGAAGAAAGAGAAAAATTCTAAAAAAGATACAACTTACCAAGACTGAATCAGGAAGAAATGGAAAATCTGAATAGACCAATTACTAGTAAGGAGATTGAATCTGTAATCAAAAATCACCCAAGGAAGAAAAGTCCAGGACTAGGTGGCTTCACTGGTGAATTTTATGAAACATTTAAAGAAGATTTAACACCAATTCTTCTCAAACTCTTCCAAAAATCAAAGAGAACAGAACACTGCTAAACTCATTTTACAAGGCCAGCATTATCCTGACACCAAAACCAGAAAAGGAAATTATTAGAAAAGAAAACTACAGGCCAATATCCCTAGTGAATATAGATACAAAAATTCTGAATAAAATACTAGAAAACCATATTCAACAGCACATTAAAACAATCATTCACCATAATCAAGTGAGATTTATTCCTGGGATGCAAGGATAGTTCAACATACACAAATCAATCAATGTGATATATCACATTAATAGAATAAAAGAAAGAAATCATATGATCATCTCAATGTAAACAGAAAAAGCATTTGACAAAATTCAACATCCATTCATGTTAAAAACTCTTAAAAAATTAAGCAAAGAAGGAACATAGCTTGACATACAAAGGCCATATATAACAAGCCAACAGCTAATATCAGACTCAATGGTGAAAGGTTGAAAGCTTTTCTTCTAAGATCAGGAATAAGACACGGGTGTTCATTCTCACCACTCCTATTCAACACAGTACTAGAAGTCCTAGCTAGATCAATCAGGCAAGAAAAAGAAATAAGAGGTGTCAGAATTTTAAAGGGAGAAGTAAAATTGTCTCTATTTGCAGACAACATGGTTTTTATAGAGAGAAAATCCTAAAGACTCAACTGAAAAACAGATCTAATCAATAAATTCAGTAAAGTTGCAGTATAAAAAACTAACATCTGCAAATCAGTAGTATTTTATGCACTGAAATTGAATCTTCTGGGGGCTTCCCTGGTGGTGCAGTGTTTGAGAGTCCACCTGCTAATGCAGGGGACATGGGTTCGTGCCCCAATCTGGGGAGATCCCACATGCTGCAGAGTGGCTAGGCCCGTGAGCCGTGGCCGCTGGGCCTGCGTGTTGGGAGCCTGTGCTCCGCAACGGGAGAGGCCACAACAGTGAGGGGCCCGTGTACTGCAAAAAAAAAAAAATCTTCTGAAAAAGAAATAAATCAATTTCATTTGTAATAGCAACAAAAACAATAAAGAACTTAGGAGTAAATTTAACTAAGGAGATGAAAACTCTATACTCTGAAAACTGTAAGACATTGATGAAAGAAATCAAAGAAGATACAAATAAAATAGAAGGTATCCCATGTTCATGGATTGGAAGAATTGATACTGTTAAAATGTCAATACTGCCAAAAGCCATTTATAGATTCAGTGCAATCCCTGTCAAGATTCCAGTGGTCCTTTTTTACAGAAGTAGAAAAAACAGTCCTAAAGTTTTTATGGAACCACAAAAGACCCCAAATAGCCAAAGAAATCCTGAGAAAGAAGAACAGAGCAGGAGGCATTACATTCCTGATTTCAAGCTATACTACAAAGCTATAGTCATCAAAACAATATGGTACTGGTATAAAACAGACAAAGAGACCAATGGAACAGAATAAAGAGTCTAGAAATAAACCCATATATGGTCAGCTAATATATAATAAGGGAGCCAAGAATACTCAGTGGAGAAAAGACAGTCTCTTCAATAAATGGTGCTGGGATAATTGGATTTCACATGTAAAAGGAAACTGGACCCATATATTTCACCACTCAAAAAAATTAACTCAAAATGGATTAAAGACTTAAATATAAGATCTAAAGCATGCAACTTCTAGAAGAAAATACAGGAATAAAGCTCTTTGACACAGGTCTTGGTAATTTTTGGATATGACACCTAAAGCATAACCAAAATCAAAAATAAACAAGTGGGGTAACATCAAACTAAAAAATTTCTGCACAGAAAAAGAAATCATCAACAAAGTGAAAAGACAACCTATGGAATGGGAAAAAATATTTGCAAACCATACATCTGATAAGGGGTTAATATGCAAAATATATAAAGAACTCTTACAACTCAATAGTAAATAACCCCAAATAACCCAATGAAAAAAATGGATGAACACTTCTACAAAGAAGATATAGAAAAGGCCAACAGGTACATGAAAAGATATTCAGCAGCACTGGTTATTAGGGAAATGCAAATTGAAACCACTATGAGATATCACCTCATGCCTATTAGAATGGCCATCATCAAAAAGATGAGAGATAACAAATGTTGGCATAGATGTGGAGCATTTGCACTATTGGTGGAATTGTAAATGGGTACAGCCACTATGGAAAATAGTATGGAGGATCCTCCCCAAATTAAAAATAGAACCACACCATACTATTCAGCAATTCCAAAGGAAATGAAAACACTAACTTGAAAAGATATCTACACCTCCACATTCATAGCAGCATCATTTACAATAGCCAAGACATGGAAACAACCTAAGTGTCCATCAGTGGATGAATGGATCAAGAAGTTACAATGGAATATTATTCAGCCATAAAAACTAAGGAAATCCTACCATTTTCAACAACGTGGGTGGACCTTGAAGGCATTATGCTAAGTGGAATAAATCAGAGAAAGACAAATGCTGTATGATCTCAGTTATGTGGAATCTAAAAAAAACCCCACAGAACTAAACTAGTAGAAAAGTAGATCAGACTCATGGTTGCCAGAGGAAAGGGTGAGGGGAGAGGGAATTAGAGGAAGGTGGTCAGAAGATAGAGATTTCCAGTTATAAGATATATAGGTACTATGGATGTAATGTACAACATGATGACTATAGCTAACACTGCTGTATGAATACATAAGAAAGTTGTTAAAAGTGTAAATCCTAAGAGCTCTCATCACAAGGAGAATTTTTTCCTTTTTTTCTTTGTTGTATCTGTATGAGAAGATGCATGTTAGCCAAACCTATTGTAGTAATCGTTTCACAATATATGTAAATCAAACCATCATGCTGTATGCATTAAAGTTATACCATGATGTATGTCAATTATTTCTCAATAAAACTGGAAAAAAAAAAAAGATTTCCATGAACCAGCCAAGCACACTTTTAGAACTACTGCCAGCTATTGAGCAAGGACATCAAATCAGAATTTCTGTTAAATGTGCTTGTATTGATAAATTTAGCCCCAATATAAAACTACATTCTTTTCTTCCTTGGCCAAATACCTCAAAATACATTCTTGTACATATTCCTTAGAGTTTTGCCAACATCAGCAAGCCACGTTCTGAATAGTTTTTGGTGTATAATTCTTTGTTCTAGGGTTTGACTTTTTTGTTGCCCCCTTGGCATCTGTTTGGATCTGGCTGTAGTAATAGGACTGGTGACAGTAACGTGTGTGTGAGTGCCTGCCTGTACCCACATGTGTGTTGGGGGTGGAGCATGAGAAGAATTTAGCTTCATCGTTATAGGTAACTCTCTGAGGCAAGGAAGATATTCTATAAATGTATTCCACATATGAGTATCCAATTTAAGGTTGCAGATTGATATGTAAACTGCAGAGATGTAAAATAATGGGTATTCAGAAAATGTTGCCAAATTGTTGAAGTCTGATTTCCCAAGGGATTCATTATCATAAAATCTCTTTTCCAGACCGAGGAAGATTTCTCTGGATCAAAGGGGTTAGATTTGGCTGGGTTAGAATTCATCTCTTACTTTCTAAATCAAAATCAAGACCAAATAATTCCACTGAGACCTTGCTTTGAATCTGATAGTCCTTGTGATCAAAGATTCCCTCTTGCTCTCTATAACCTCGTTTTTTTTTTTTTTTCTTGCATTGAAGCATCTGATCTTCTCGGTATATCAGATGAACTTGTTTATCATAGATAATAACATAATAGACTTAAGCAAGAACTCAATTTTTTATACTCTTTTGGGCTTACAAGCATATAACTGCAAATATGAATCAAACAAGGATTTTACGGAACATGTTTAAAAGTAGAAATAGAAGCCCTGATATACCATTTATTACAGTGCTTGTTTTTGCACAGAAATAATCAACTGAACTCTAAAAGAGTACAATAAATGACATACTCCTTCAGTAACAAGTATTAACAAAACGTGCAGACATGAATCCTCCCTATCCAAATTTTACCCAATAGAGTTTCTTTTGCCTGAGTATAATTTGTACTCACTTGCCTGGGGATCTGTGGAAATTTGCAGCAGAGCCAAGTTCTTTTGATTCCTGCTGAGATTCTCATGATACCAAATCACTTCTTACACCCCTGACCTTGGGTTGATACTGCTTGGGAGAATGTTAGTTACTTAAGAAAGAACAAAGTCGCCACCAGGGTTTAAGTTTTTATGTATTATTTTTTAGTTTTTATAAAGACATTTTTAAAATTTATTTTTTATTGATGTGTAGTTGAATCACAATGTTGTGTTAATTACTGCTGTAGAGCAAAGTGACTCAGTTATACATATATACATTCTTTTTCATATTCTTTTCCATTATGGTTTATCACAGGATATTGAATATAGTTCCCTGTGCTATACAGTAGGACCTTGCTGTTTATCCATTCACTATATACCAGTTTGCATCTGCTAATCCCAAACTCCCAGTCCAACCCTCTTCCACCCCCCTGCCCCTTGGCAACCACCAGTCGATTTTCTGTCCCTGCTTCTGTTTCTGTTTCATAGATAGGCTCATTTGTGTCATCTTTTAGATTCCCCATATAAGTGATATCATATGATATTTGTCTCTAAAGACATTGTTAACTATAAAACGTTGTGAAAGGAAAGAAAACCCCAGTGTCACCTCTAATTTAACTCCCTGCCATAGCAGCTATTTTCAATCTCTCTGGTATTCTCATTTCTGAATCAGGACAGGTTTAGGGGCTTCTTGGGCAGCTTAGCTTTCTTGGGCACCTTGGTAAGCTTTGCATGTATTTGATGCCAATCAGATTTTGTGTGTTAATAACCATATCACAGTTTGTTTCTAGACTTCTATACTTCTATATATTTTTTGGCTTTCTGCTCTCCTTGCTTTTCTCTCTTGACTAAATTGGTAATCTGCAAAACTTTATTTCTTTTAGTGCTTCATGTCCAAAGAGGGTCAGCAATGGGCTCTGCCTAAACTTTTATTTCTCTCTTTCTTTTTTTAAAGCTGTTTTCCCCCACTGAAAGTCTTTACTGGACATCATACCCTTAGCTGACCATTGCTCTAGGGGACTCTAATCCATTCAGAGATTTTAGCAATGAGTATGATCCTTTTGACTTGTTAGGTAGGATCAAGGCTGGGTTTTAATCAACTTTGTTAGTCAAAGCATTTCTAAATTTTACATTTCACTGTTTGGGGCCGAGAAGCAGTTGCCTCTTTCCACCCTCCAACTCTGAATTCATGGACTCTATTACTGTTCTTTTTTGTCTTTAAACTGGGCCAGTTAGTGTCTGAGCTCACCTCCTTCTTGTAAACCTTGCCAAAGATGGCAACAGCACCGATACCCAATACCAACAATTTGCTTCCTCATGGCTTTCTCTATGGCTACAAGTTTAGTAGGTGAGTGATCTGCTTCCCAAGTTGCCACAGGTGACTTTATTTTCAAGTGTTTTGCCACCATTTTCATGCGTATTGCCATCTTTCCAACCTCCATTAGCAGTTTTCTCGCTATCTGCCAATTGACCACTAAGCCAGTACCACATAGTTTAGGTGTTCATTACAGTAGCATTCTACTTTTAGGTTCCAATTTTTATATCTGTCTGAACAGGCTCACTTAGGGTGTAGTGACAACAGCTCTAACATCTCAATGACTTGACACGGGGGAAATTTATTTCTTGTTCATAATATCCAGAGAGTTGGCACCTCATAGTGACTCAGGGCCTCAGGCTGATGGAGAATCCATCTGAGCACATCCTTGGATGGGTTGCTGAGGCAAGAAGGGGATGTGCAGGATCATGTGGTGAAATGACACCCATTAGTTCTGCTCACATTTCACTGGTCGTGATAAATCACGTAATCAGACCTAACTCCAGAGTGGGCAGGAAAGTGCAGTTCTTTTATGGGTTGAATTCCACCCCTCAAAAGATGTTGATGTCCTAACCCCCCAGTACCTGTGTATGTGACCTTATTTGGAAATGGGATTTTTACAAAAGTAGTCAAGATAAATGAGGCCATTATGGTGGGCTGCAATCTAATATGACTAGTGTCCTTTTAAAAAGGAGAAATTTGGACAGAGATAAACATGCATAGAGGGAAGATGATGTGAAAACACAGGGAGAACATTATCTACAAGCCAAGATGTGCCTGAGGTTACCAGAAGCTAGGAGAGAGGCCTAGAACAGATTCTCCCTCAGAGCTCTCAGAAGGAACCAACCTGGCTGATACCTTGATTTTAGACTTCTAGCCTCTCAACTTCCAGCCTGCTCAACTGTGAAAAGATAAATTTCTGTTGTTTTAAGCTGCTCAGTTTGTGGTACTTTATTACAGAAGTTCTAATGTACCTACTGTGTATCCAGAAGGAGGAGAAGGTTGGAATATTTATGAACAGTATTAATGACCATCACAATGTCTTTATTTATGTAAAATATACATCATTTTACTAGTTTTAATCCAAGTTTATAGAAAATTTGTGTTCCATTTTCCTCACTTAACATTATTTAATTAATGTCTTTGTGCTTTTACACTGACATTTTCATTACTATGTTGCTGCGTTATACTTTATCATATAGTCTAAAATGTTTAATTTACAATTTTCATTCTGCTAACAAGTACAATGAATTGCAAAATTAAAAGTAGAAAACACTATAAAATTCTCAGATAACATCAATTTCCAATAAAGCAATAAATATGAGGCACCTAGAGTGTAAACACATTATCCAGTATTGCAATAAATGTACTTACTGCTGACTTAGAAAGTCAGAGATTATTGCCAGAATATGTTTGAGTTTATTATGATATAGATAACATGTACCAATCTGTTCTGTTACTAGGTTTTCTCAGAGCTGAAAAATACATGTGTGATATAAAAAAAATTCTCTCTCTAGTTATTCCAAGGAAAATTTCAATTATATCCCTTAATTCAGAGATATATAAAATAAACCCTGGTTTTCTAGGGAATAGTCAATGGAAAAAATCCAAATTAAATTTGTTCTTATTCTCAATATCTGGTGTTGCTCACGAAGAAGATTCTTTGATTTTCAACTCCTACTCAGATATATATCCTTGGAAGGGATGTTGTACTACATGCTGGAACACTTTCTTTCTTCTTTCCTGCTCCAGCATTAAATTATGTATGACTCCCTGGTGTATATAAATATTTCCTTCTAGTTGGAATCTCACTTGCAGATGGTAGAATATCATAAATACGACAACAAAAAAACCCCCAGTAAGAGGCTCAGGGTACTCAAGGTATATTAATGTCACACATCTATGAAAAATGCATGAGCCTCTTTGAGTGATGATGCCATTTTTATTTCTTATTTATATTTAACCCTGAGAAAAGTGAACAAAATGACAGAATAAAATGAAATATTTTCTTTAGGCTGTATTTCATGGTTTCAGGATTAATTAAAGAAATCCTTATTTAGTGTCCTGAAATGTCTGTAGTTTGCTGAGACCATTTCAGTACCAAGCCCAGTCTAATAAATTTAAGAGAACATTCAGCACAGTATGTGGGAAATAAGGTTCTTAACTCGTGTTCTTATAGTCTGTGTGCAATTTTTGCTATATTTCATAAAGCTCCAGATGTGGGAGAGTCAGAGTTTTGGTTATCTGAGGATGTCTCAGGAACTGACATGTAAAATCAGTCTTATAATCCAAGGCTTTTCATCAACATCAACCAATAACTTCGTCGCCACTATCATGGAGATGCAGTTGTTATTTACTACAATTACAGCACTTCCTACAAGCTGGCGCTGTGCCAAGTGCTTTGCATGCATCATCTCATGTAGTCCTCAAAAGAAACCGATAGGGTAGGTATTATTATCCCCATTTTATAGATAAGGAAACTACAGTTTAGAAAGGGTTAATCCAGGCTAATGAGTACTGAAATACGAGTTTGAACCAGCTTGCTGTCTCAATCTCTCCTGACCATTACTTCAGAACTTGCCAATAACTTTTCATGTAGTAGCACACATAGAAAGTGACGATATTTGCATACAGACTGAGAAAACAGAAGGGGATTTGAGAATATCTATACTGGGGCTTGGTGGAAAACAAATGGTCATATTTCCCTATGCTATGTAACTATTATAAGAAAAATAAAAGCCATAAGAAAAATAAAAACCAAAGTATAAGGACTTTTTATAAAACCTATAAATAAAATCTTGTCACGTTTTATTTTTAGTTTTTTTAATTTTAAAGAAGTATAGTTAATTTACAATGCTGTGTTAACTTCTGCTGTACAGCAAAGTGATTCAGTTATACATATGTATATTCTTTTTCATATTCTTTTCCATTACGGTTTATCACAGGATATTGAATATAGTTCCCTGTGCTATACAGTGGGACCTTGTTGTTAATCCATCCTATATATAATAGCTTGCATCTGCTCTTGTCACATTTTAAATAAGAGATATGAACTCACTTCTTTTTTTTCTTTAATATTTATTTATTTATTTTATTTTTGGCTGCATCTGGTCTTAGTTGCGGCACATGGGATCTTTCGTTGTGGTGCTTGGGCTTCTCTCTAGTTGTGGTGCGTGGGCTCCAGAGTGCATGGGCTCTGTAGTTTCAGCACGCGGGCTCTCTATTTGTGGCTCGTGTGCTCGGTAGTTGTGGCACACAGGCTTAGTTGCCCCACGGCATGTGGGATCTTAGTTCCCCCACCAGAGATCGAACCCGTGTCCCCTGCATTGGAAGGTGGATTCTTAGCCACTGGACCACAGGGAAGTCCTGAGCTCACTTCTATGACCATAAATTTTTGGCATCATGTTTTAGGCTTGAAACAGTGTAACATAATTTCTGACCAGATTTTTTTAAGGACAGTTGCTTCAAATTCTTGATAGTTATCATCAACTAGAAACTTCTTACAAACAAGCAGGTGAAAAATTTGATTTATTTAATAACCATTTACTATAGGTGAATTATATTTAATAAAACTAAGGATTCCTTTTATCATGTTGAAATAGTCAGGGGTAAAATTTCATGTGAAAATGGATAGGCTTTGAATCCAATCTTTTTCACATCAGGTACTTCAGAGTAATAATAAAGCTCTGCTTTCTCCTGGAGCTGTGTCTACATAGTTCCATCCCCTCACCCCAGCCCTACTAACAGTGCAACTGGTGACCTTTGCACAGATGATCTTACATTTTGTAGGGTTCACTTGGTTTTGTGTTAAGAATATGCTTACAGAGGCAAAAATAAAAGGAGGGAGACTGAACGTAGTTTGCTAATAAGATTTTTAAAGAGGAGATCAAAGATAATAGATTTTGGCTTAGAGAATTGAAGTTATGTATGTAAGTTCATAGAAAATAAATTTGGATTTGAACCCAAGACTCCAAAGCCTGAGCCCCTGACTCCCACGTTTGCCCATGAGATAACATTTATGCCCTGATTCTTCTATTAGGGTCCTTCAATGTTAACCAATATTTAGCATTTAAAAAGTGGGTAATTTCTAAATGTTGTTCAAAGTCTTGGTTAATCTTTTAAATCATGGGATTTACTTTTCTGTCATTTTCTTTGTTTATACTTACCTAGATATAACTAGGTAAAAGAGAATATCCTGCCTTATATCTATCAACAGTGAGTTCCCAGAAGGCAGCTCTGCAAAGAACAGCATTAAGTGTGCATTCATCATTATTGCTCATCTAAAATGTGCCAAGCATTGTGTTAAATGGTAGGATATTGTACTAATAATTTAGTGGTGGTGGTCGGGGGAGAAAGCCCTATAAATAGAAAATGGGTTGTTGCTTGTCATAGGATTACAGAGAATGATGCCATGAATTCTACTTGAGGGCACCATGAAAGGCTTCCCAAGGAAGTGACATTTGAGGTGGGTTTTGAAGTGTGAGTAGGAGTTTGACAAACCATACACACACACGCGCGCACGTCGTGATAATCTGAGCTCTAGCCACGTGGTGAGGTGATATCATGATATAGTGAAAGAACACTGGTGGGAAATTAAGAAGCACATGTTCCTGTCCTGATTTGTACACTGTAACTTAGGGATAATTCGTTTAACATCTCTATTCTCCAGACTTTTTGTGAAAGAATTTTGAAAAAGAAAAAAATCTTGACAAGTGTAAGGAGATTATTGGCACTCAGCAATCAGCATTTCTACCCTCTGTTCTTTCACACAAGATTTTACGACTATGCCTATTTGAAATTCACTTTTCCTCCCTTGTCTCTCTCAATGTTACCTTTAATTGAAAGTCATCTCTTTTTTTTTTTTAAAGAAGCATTTCACAGTTGATTCTCACTCAATACCACATGCTCATTGAGGAAAAAATTTTTAAAAAAAAATTTTATTTAAGTTAAAAAAATTTTTTTTAAAGTTTTATTTTATATTGGAGTATAGTTGCTTAACAATGTTGTGTTAATTTCAGGTGTACAGCAAAGTGAATCAGTTATACATATACATGTATCTATTCTCTTTCAAATTCTTTTGAGGAAAAAATTTTTAAAATTTAAATACATATTTGAGTTCCCAGTATATGTGCAACATTGTGCTATGTACTGTGAGTACATAAAGATTTATATGTTCTGCCCATTCCCTTCGGAGTTTATAATCCAGGAGAAGAGACTGCTATGTACAGAGATAACGCGGACACAGGTGGACAGGAATAAAGACAGGGAATCTGTGATCTAGTTGTGGAGGGATAGATCCACTGCACATGAGGAACTCTTTCATAGAAGTCAAACTTTAAATGAAAGTAGTGATAGGTGCCAATAAAGTATAGCAATAACATAAGGCCTATGGAGTGTTATTCTGTTTACACCAGACTTTGTTTTATATTATCCCGTTTGATCCTCATAACAAACTTGAAATGTAGGAAGGTATCATTTAATTTTACGGGTGAGAAATTCAAACTCAGGGAAATTAACTCACCTCCTTAGTGTTCTCAGTAGTGAGTGGGAGAACAGGGATTGATTTCTAAATTCAGTAATTTTTTGCATGGTACCAACTGGTTGCATACAGATTTTGGAAGCTTGAGGTAGGAAAGAATGGGGCTGAGAGACCGGTTCTTGATATGACTCCTATTATTTTTTTCTAATTTTTATTGGAAAAAAATTATAGTTGATTTACAATGTTGTGTTAGTTTCAGGTGTACAGTAAAGTGAATCTGTTATACATATGCATATATCCACTCTTTTCTTAGATTCTTTTCTCATACAGGCCATTACAGAGTATTTAGTAGAGTTCCCTGTGCTATACAGTAGGTCCTTATAGGTATCTATTTTATATACAGTAGTGTGTATATGTCAATCCCAGTCTTCCGATTTATCCCCCTGCCTTACTTCCTGGTAACCATAAGTTTATTTTCTACATCTGTAACTCTGTGTCTGTTTTGTGGGTAAGTTCATTTGAACCCTTTTTTTAGATTCCACATATAAGCGATATCATATGGTATTTGTCTTTGACTTCTATTTTTAAAGAAATCTTGGTTGGTTGATTGATTTTTGGCATGGGTGTGTGGGGTGAAACTACCTACATCATCAGTTTCATGGATTAACCAACAGGTGGCACCATGTCCCAATGCAAACCTTTTCTCCTTGAAGCTATATAGCACAGACCACTGACCTTCCCTGGGGGTTTACCAATTAAATTCAGCAGATTAAAGTGGGGCTCATAACCCTGCTTCCTGAGATCATCAGGGTCTGCTAACTTACATACTTAAAATCAATGAGTAAGGAAGTGGAAGGCATGAGGAGGTTGGAACGTACTGACTTCAGGATATCCTCTCCACCATTTAGAGCTGAATGCTTTGGGTAAGAAACAAAACCCCTCTCAACTCCAGTTCACCTCTCGAGTGAAGTGACCTTTCACAATGGTTTTTGTGAGGATTAGTCATAATGTATGACTATGGGCCAGCTACTGGCCCATAATAGCTATTCAGCAAATGGTAGTTATAATTTATCCATATCTAAAAAAGGTAAGGAAACCATGACTATACTGTCATCTATCTCCTTACCCATTTGTTATCAGAAAGACATGTCCCAGTGGTTAGTCTGGTGGGGTATCATTATTGCAGCTGGACTCTTTGGCAGAGGATTCTTTCATGAAGGGTGGGCAAGGTGGAGGGTATTAAGTGGTAGACAGAGAATAAAGATGGCCTTTGATTATGCTGTGAGGTCTTTGATCATCTTTCTGAGAAACAACATTATTTTGTCTAAAGTCCCCAAAGGTAATGAACTAATGCACACTTATTAGGTATATAACTAAGTATTCTGCATTATTGAAATGTCAGATAATTCTCTCTCCTCAAAATTTATAGTGTGATAAGGGAGAACAGACAGTTACCCATGAAATAACTGAAAATACTAGATTATGATTATGCATCTAGTTAATTGCTAAATGATATGTTTATGTAGGATTAAGGGTAGTTTTTGGTGTCCTGCTCATCTAATCTGGCTCTGCTCACTTCTGATACTGATATTTTGAATGGCTGGTTGTCAGGGTAATTTCTGGGGAATCATAGCTTACTTCTCAATAAATAACCTAAAGGACAACAATAAATGAAATCCACAAAAATCAGAAGTCAAGAGCCCCTTACAATAAATCTCTTCTCATTCAACAGGGCAGGTCACCCTCAGAAAGTAATAAACTGAGTCATGTGAACCTGCAAGCTGGTTCGGCTCTTTCAGGTTGCAAGGTAAGAGAAGATGTCAGGTCATCTAAGGAGAAGAAGGCTTATTGCAAGGATACATAGAATAGGAAATGAACAATGGGAAGCTTTCTCGGAAGGCTTCATGGAATCCAGAAGTTTGTTCAAGCACAATACTATTTATGCAATCTTGTTCCTTTTGTGCCTCCTCAACAGCAGAAGGTTTTTGCTTCCTTTCTCCTGCTGCACAAGTGTGGACACTGCTTCTACTATTCTTACTATTATCAGATAATTACCTATGTTCCCCTCCTTTTTTTCTTTTAATAGTAGGGTTTCTGCTAACTTGTGGCTTGTAGTCATGCCTTCTGTTAGCTTCTGAGTAACTTCTTTTTACCACTTTTCTCTCTGTCTCCTTCTTCTGTCCAACAACAATCTGTCTGATGACTCTTTTGAGGTTGGGGAGGGGATTTGGTTCCATCATTCATTCACCATGAAGTATAGCATGCTCCTGGGTTACCCCCTAACCTTCTGGTAAACTATTTTGGTTACTTTAGGTCGGCTGTCCTTTCCTTGTTCATTGAATTCTGCTCAAGATATTAGGGCTACATAGTTCAGGGCATGGAGACCTATATATCAGGAAAACAGAAGTGGGTTATGGCCATGGCAGCCACTTTGAGCATTCTCAGCTGGATTTCATGGTGCTCTCAATTGGCTGCGTAGTCCATACAAGAAATAAGAAATTAATGTTTTGACAGAGGTTCCCCATGCACGCTAAGGGAACTGTGCCCATGTGCATTAGTTTTCTGTTTGTACTGTAATAAATTACCAATTTAGCAGCTTAAAGGAGCACACATTTGTTATTTTACAGTTCTGTAGGTCAGAAGTTCTGTATGGGTATCATTGGACTAAATCTGAGTGTCAGCAGGGCTACATTTTTATCTGGAGGTCCTAGGGGAGATTCTGCTTGCAGGGTCATTTAGGCTGTTGGCAGAATTCAATTCCTTGCAATAGCAGGATTAAGGATTCTTTTCTTGCTGACTGTCAGCTGAAAGCCCAACTTCTAGGAACTGCCTGCATTTCTTGGCTTGTGGCCCCTTCCTCCGTCTTCAAAACCAGCAGCAGCAAGTCAAGTCCCTCTCAAGCTCCAAATCTCTCCTGCTTCTTCTTTTGTCTTCTCATCTCCTTGTCGATTCTTTTGCCTTCCTCTTCTACTTTTAAGGACTTGTATGTTTAGATTGTTCTCACCAGAATAATCTAGGATAATCCCTCCTCCACAGAGTCTTCAATGTTAATCACCCCATCTACAAAATCCCTTTGCCATGTAAAGTAACATATTCACAAGTTCCAGGATTGGGGCATGGACCTCTTTGGTGGGGGGACATTAATCACCATTTTCTGACTTGCACTTGTCTTGACCATGACAAGTATAAATCCTCCAGAAACGATCCCAGTTTTCATGTCCTCCTGAAGCTTTCCTCACATATGCTTGGCAATTCTGATCTTTTCTTTCTTTGACTTCCTGTACCTTATTGGTTTTACCACATATTGTCGTATGATCTTATAATACTCTTGATGGTTCCTGATAATCTGTGTATTTTGTATTTCTGTCATTACCTCAGTGAGATTGTGAATTCCAGAGGAAATTCATGCATCTTTTGTATTCTTCACAGTGTTCACCCAGTGCCGAGTACACACAAGCAGTTCAATAAATATTTAAAATATTATATAACTAGCAGGCTTTGGGGAAAGGAAGCCTAGAGGAGGACCTGTCCCTGGCATGATGATCACCTCATTGATTTATCTACCACCAAAGCGGAGCTGCTAAAGGGCTCCTCTAATGTGCTTTCTAATTCCCTTCTCTTACTCTGGAAGCCAGAGTTGATTAGAATTTAAATCATTCCAGCAAGGCCTTTCAATAGAGTAGAGTTTCTGCCCTTGGATTTTATTGTTTGTTTCATGAAAGAGAGCTCCAGTTGACAATTCAGGCCGCAACAAAGATGCCACATGCCACAACTAAGACCGGGCACAGCCAAAATAAAACAAACAAACAAACAAACAAATAAATAAAATAGAATTCAGGAACCCTTCATTGACAAAGATCATATAACATATCATAATTACACTAAATCCAAGTCTCTATAAAGATAAGAGAATAGAACAGTAGGAAGTTCAGGGTCAGGCTTGATGCCTAGATTACATCACTCCTCTTCTCCTCCGAAGTCCATAGAGTATGTCCATAAAGACAAGACCAGGGGTAAAAATATATGTGTTATCAAAGGACCAGACAATAGTCCATTAATCTGTTTCTAAGAACAGTGCTTTTTAGTAAGGGACCAAACTGAGAATGCCCATTGAGAAATGACCTTGGGACCTCTGGTTTACCCACTTACCTGCAGACAGAAAGCTGTAGGAGGGCAAGCAAGCCGAAGCAGATCTCTCTTTGCTTTCTGCATGGAGGAGAAACCAGGGGTTTAAAAAATTTGTTTGTTTGTTTTATAGACATCTGAAGCAAAAAGCCCATAGTGAATGAGAAATAAAGGAGTCTATCTTGATTTTGAGCAGCTCACTGGTTGAATGGCCCAGTCTCATTAATCACTCTGTGACATCAACACTCAGAGAAGATGCTGGAAATTTCATTCCTGCTGCTCCTTCCTGGGAAGTGGAACAAGAGTCCCCTGTCTTCTGTGGATGTATGAGGGCAGGGGATAGACACTAACCCATCTCCTGCCTTTCAGGAACTAAGCTTTATTGAGCTCCGCTTATTTATTAGTCACCAAATTGAGCTCTTCTGAATATATTTCCTCATTAACCCTCCCAGTAATCTTGTGAGTAGACATTAACGGCACGTGCTTTCCTCTCCAGAGGCTCTTCTCTACTCCTCTGGTAGAGTTAAGGATGCAAATGAGCCATTGGTTAGGGGTGGGAGTTTCTTTGAGAGAATAACAGGGGTTAAACTATGTCTTCCATGTGTAGTTCCATTTTACTTTTGTAGTTCCTTTTGCTTTGTTATTTTGGAACCTCTTTATCTGCAGAATTCTTCTCTTTTGAATCCTGTTTCTCATGTAGCAGTAAGAGATGCTTCTCTCTCCCCAGTGTCTCATTAAAAATTTTAAGTTTACAGAAAAGTTGCAAAAATTGTATCTAGTTCACATATGCTTTTCACTAAGCTTCCCCTGATGTCAATAACTTAAAAAAATTATTTATTTTTATTTATTTATTTTTGGCTGCATTGGATCTTCATTGCTGCGCGTGGGCTTTCTCTAGTTGTGGCGAGTGGGGGCTACTCTTCATTGCGGTGCGCAGGCTTCTCATTGCGGTACCTTCTCTTGTTGCGGAGCACAGGCTCTAGGCACACAGGCTTCAGTAGTTGTGGCTTGCAGGTTCTAGAGTGCAGGCTCAGTAGTTACGGTGCACGGGCTTAGTTGCTCCGTGGCATGTGGGATCTTCCCAGACCAGGCATCGAACTCATGTCCCCTGAATTGGCAGGCGGGTTCTTAACTTCTGCATCACCAGGGAAGTCCCTGTTGTCAATAACTTATATAACCATAGTGCAGTGATCAAAATCAGTGACCAAAACCAAGAAATTAACATTGATACACTTCTGATCACTCAACTACGAAGTTGTGGTTCAAATTTCACCAGTTTCCCTCTCCTTGAAATATCCTTTTCCTGTCCAAAGGTTCTATCGAGGATCTCACTTGCACTTAGTTCATCTATCTCCTTAGTCTCCTCCAACCTGTTACACATTATTTCTATGTCTTTCATGACCTTGACAATCTTGATAAATATTCAGATGTTTTGCAGAATACCTCTCTCAGTTTGGGTTTGTCTGATGCTCTCATCATTAGAATGAGGTATGGTTTTTCGACAAAAATACCACTGGTGACATTGCGTCCTTCTCAGCACATCCCAGCAGGGAGTAGATATTCTTACTACTGGCAATAATTTTGATCACTTGGTTAAGGTGGTATCTGCTGGGTTTCCACTGTAAAGTTATTATTTATACATTTGAAATTGTTAATTAGTGGGGTAGATATTTTGAGAGTATAGTAATATCTTCCTTTTTCATCAAACTTTTGCCCACCAATATTAGCATCCATTGGTGGATCTTGTCTGTAACAGTTATTACTGTTGTGTTGGCCTCATGGTAATTTTCTAATTCCTTCTTTACTTTTACATTTATTAATGGGAACTTTTCTGATAAGAAGAGATGTCCTGTATCCCTGATTTATTTATTCAAGTATTTATAATCTGTAGGGAGTCGTGGATGTTTATTTTATTATGTGGCTTATAAATCCAACAATTTCTTTTCTTCTTTTTTTCCTTTTCTTTTTTTCCTCCCTCCTTTCCTCTTTTCCTTCCTTTCTTCTTCTCTTCTCTTTCTTCCTTTTTTTCCCTTTCTTTCATTTTTCAACTTTGGCCATTTGGAGTGCCTTGCCATTGGCTTTTGTGTCCCTTTGACACATCTCATTCTTTTCGTACATTTCCTTATTTTTCTAGCATCACAAGATGTCCCAGGCTTATCTTATATTTCCTCTGCTCCAGTCCTGGTATCAGCCAGTTCTCCAAGGAGACTGGTTTCTTTTTTGGAGAATGGCATTTAGAAGATGAAGATCTGGGTACTGGGTGTGCTCCCTGTTACTGTAGTATCATTGATCCCAGGCCCTCTCAGTGGGTAGCATATATATTAACCCACATATACACACATATATTTACATTTATTTCTATATTCATATGTCTGCATATACATTAAAAACTGAGTTCATACTGGTATCTCTGATTCCAGTCTAACACTGCCAAGGTCTTTCTAGCCTTCCTTCTTTCCTTATTTTTAACTTCTTTTTCCCACAGTAAGAAAGCTGGATCTCAATATGTATAATACCTTTACTTACTTATTTGTTCAATCCTAGAATACACATAAAGGATTATAGAATTGCTAGCCCATACCCCTATGAGAAACAGATTTGCTAAATAGAGTATAATATTTTTGTGTACAGTGTGAGATATGAACCTAATTTTACCTTTTCTAAACAACTTGTCAGCATCCATAAGTTGTTCCAGCACCATTTATTAAAAAGTCCATTTTTATCCCAGTGATTTAAGATGCCATTTTATCATATACTCAATGCTCATCTATATTTGTATCTGTTTCTGGACTTCTTATCTTATTCTGTTGATCTATTTGTCTATTCATGTGCCCATACCACACTTTTAATTACAGAAGCTTTATAGTATATTTTAATGTCTGGTAGGGCTAGTTCCTCTCTGTAGTTTTTCTTTTTCAGTGTTTTCCTGGCTATCCTTGCATATTTGTTTTTCCATGTAAATTTTAGTTATCAACTTATCTAACTCTATTAAATAATTTCTTGGTAATTTTTGGGGGGTTGCATTGAGTTGATAAATTAATATAAGGTAAACTGTCATGTTTAATGCCAAGTCACCTATCCAAGAACAGAGGATGCCTTACCATTCGTTAAAGTCTACTTTTGTTTCTTTCAGGAGGTCTGATATGTCTATGATAATTTGTACCAGCCTCTTGGCTGTTTACCTTCCTCAGCCTCTCTGCACACATGTTCTGGTCAATGCTCTTACAGATCCTTCTCTCTATCCGGCTGCCTCATAGCCCCTAACACACATTTTAAAAAAGAAGAAAAGAAAAAAATAGAGAAAAAAAGAAAAGGTAACTTGTTACAGGCTCAATTGTGTCCCCCACACAAAAAAATTTACATTGATATACTAACCTCAGAATGTAACCATATTTGGAGATTGGGTCCTTATAGAGGTGATTAAGTTAAAATGAGGTCATTAGGGTGACCTTAATCCAATCTCATAAAAAGGGGAAATTTGGACACAGATTTGTAGTAAGGGAAGAACATATGAGGACACAAGGAGAAGACAGCCATCTAGAAGACAAGGAGAGAGGCCTCAGAGGAAAGCAACCCTGTTGACAATTTAATCTTATACTTTTAGCCTTTAGAACTGTGAAAAAATCAATTTCTGGGGTTTAAGCCACCTAGCTTGTGGTACTGTGTTACTGTAGCCTTAGCAAACTAATATATTTATCTAGAGAAAATTTTACTTCTATCAAGAGACTAGCCCTGTTGATTAATTAATAGTCAGTGTTTCTTTGCAAATTCTACTCGAGATAGAATTTTAGTCGTGCTCTAAAATTTGGACGTGCTCTGATCCTCAATGTTGCTGTCATTGAATCAGCCAGTATATAAGTGACATGATCAGTATTTTCAAGCCGTGTCCTCGGGGTGCTAGAAATGTGGCTTTATTTTTTCTATAACTCATCCTTATCTCTATCTTGAGCCTCATTTCTGCTTGGTGGCAGAAAATTTACCCGGTTAATTCCAGTTGTGATTAATTATTTCAGATTAGGTCCATTTTGGGGCTTTTTCTTCCCAAATGACTTCTCAGAGATTGGTTCAGAAAAATGCAGTAATCAGTCATGTTTTGTAATGGCCAGGCTTGATAGTGCATCCTCTTATCATCTCCTTCCCTGTTTCTCTCCCTATCTTTCATGCCTGCCTTTTGTACTCCCTAAAATATGTAGCAGATAGACCTTCTTAAGGCTCTCCTTTTTCTGCAGACTAAAACAGCGCCTTTGCTTGTCTCTATGTGCCCCACTTGGAAATGAGCCCCATCCTACTTTGCTCTCTGAATGCCAAAATTATCTGAAAAGGAGCATTTATTCATCTACCCTTTCCCTTACTCTAAGACCTGATCCTGGGTAGGAGATGTAGTGTTTAAAGTCCCTTCTTTAAAGCTGGAGACCGCCCCCCCCGCCCCCCAACTCATATGGAACTTCCTCATTCTTTCCAATGTCACATTCCACTCTGCGTATATTCTATAATTTATTCAACTAGTAACCCATCAATGGATATCCTTTGTTATTGCAAACTATATGGTAGTGAATATCGTACGTTTGTACATTTGATAGACATTTGGAAATGGATCCACATATTGTCTGTACAGTCTCCCATTGTCTCTATTCTCTCCTCAGTGTTGTGTGAATTTCATCCTACAAGTCACCAACAATTTCACCAACATTTAGGGCTATCAAACTTTTCAATATTTGACAATCTTGTAGATAAAAAAAAGATTGTACCTAATTTTGTTTAGATGTTTATTTCTCTTTTTCTGACTGAGATAAGGCACTTTTTTCATATATTTAAGAACTATTTGTAGCTTATCTGTTTCTGTCCTTTTTTCCTTTCTTCTATTGGTTTGTTGATTTTTCTTCTATTGATTTTTCTGAGACCATTGTAAAGGAAATTATCCCTTTGTCTTTGATATGTTTCAACTATGTTTTCCCTTGATTTTTCATTTGTATTTTAACTTTTCTTATAGTTAGTTTTGCCATGAAGAATTTTTAATTTTGTTATTAACTTTATCAGTTGTTTTCTTTGCCATCTTAAAACATCTGTGAATATTAAGACTAGGGGTAGTAGCAAAGAAGTTGCTTTTTTCTTTTCCTCCCTGCCAGAACTGAAAGCAGGAGGCAGTATCAGTGTTTCTTTCAAACTTTACCCTAAATAGCTCCTCAGAGTGGATCTGAAGTGTTGTTATCCAGTTCTAACGAAAGAAAAGCTATCTGGTTGGTCCCAATTTGCAGACCTACCAGTGCCTTGTATATTCCTTCAAGACTATGGACAAGTTTTTCTGAAAAAAGAAAGGAACAAAACAAAACTAATGCTGTAGAACAGTCCTTTGACCTGATGCCATGCATGGGAAAATCAAGTTTTGGTATAATTATTCCACTACTGATAACTGCTTCATTGCCCAAGTTAATAGATAAGAGTGATACAGAGAAAAAGAAGATATTGTGCTTTTTGCTATCATTTCTTGACAGATTTCAATGAAATAAAGAAGACTCTTCTTTAGAACATGTTTTAACATTTATAATGCTTTTTCAAAACTTCTAGTATGATAATGTTACTAGACTAGAGCAGGTAAGAATGGTCTTCTTACAAAAGGAATTTCATTTCCAATTGCTGCAGAACTGGATTTTGTCATTTCCTCTCTTATCACTAGCATAACTTTAAATAATCTGGCAAGGCTCATCAATTGATTGGATGCATGCCCTCTTGTGTGCCTCAAGTGACCTCTTCCATGTTGACTGCATGGTTTATTGTTAGGAAGAAAGGATGACCTTAAGAAACAACTGAGCCTATGGGCTCATTATTTTCCATAGGTGGGATTAACATCAGCTAACTAAGGCTGGGATTATAGTCTTGGTTAAAAATTTCTCCAAATTTAAGTGTACTGCACCCCTACAGCCATCTTTCAACAGGATATGGAAAAAGAAAAAAGAAAAAACGCATTTGGCAGGTCAACTCTTTCATTGGGATACTGTAACAAATCTTCTTAAAAAAAATTTAAAGCCACACATTAACTTGTATTTGCTATTTGTTAGAGACCCTCAGACTCTTCTGATGATCACATGAATTTCTTCCCAAAGGTGCGGGGACTGCCTGACTTAGGGATAAGGAAGGGGTTAATAAGAGCTGCCAGTTTATTTATTTTTTCCTTTAAATATATTTGGCTCCCACATACGATTTTGCTTTCTATTGCTTAATGCCATTTGAAAATTACTATTAAAAATTTTATTTATTATTTATTTTTGGCTGCATTGGGTCTTTGTTGCTACACATAGGCTTTAGTTGTGGTGAGCAGGGGCTACTCTTCATTGTGGTGCAGGGGCTTCTCATTGTGGTGGCTTCTCTTGTTGCAGAGCATGGGCTCTAGGTACGCAGGCTTCAGTAGTTGTGGCATGTGGGCTCAGTAGTTGTGGCTCGTGGGCTCTAGAGCACAGGCTCACTAGTTGTGGCACATGGGCTTAGTTGTTCCACGGCATGTGGGATCTTCCTGGACCAGGGCTTGAACCTGTGTTCCCCGCATTGGCAGGCAGGTTCTTAACCACTGCGCCACCAGGGAAACCCTGAAAATTACTGTGAAGTGACATAAACTTACGAAGTTGTGACCAAATATCCAAGTGCTGAGGCAGAATTTGATGCTTCCTTTCTTAAAAGAAAAATCTCAGTCGTTCTATCTTTCATAGCAGAAGAAAACACACAGGAACCTAACTTAAAAAAAAATTTCTGGAGACCTTCAAGATGGTGGAGGAGTAAGACGTGATCACCTTCCTCCCCACAAATAAATCAAAAATACATCTACATGTGGAAAAACTCCTACAGAACACTTACTGAATGCTGGCAGAAGACCTCAGACTTCCCAAAAGATATATATATTTTTTCACTTTTTCTCTTTTTGTGAGTGTGTATGTGTATGCTTCTTTGTGTGATTTTGTCTGTATAGCTTTGCTTTTACCATTTGTCCTAGGGTTCTGTCTGTCTGGTTTCTTTTCCTTCTTTTTTTTTTTAATTTTTAGCACTGGTTATCATTGATGGATTTCTTTTTTGGTTTGGCTGCTCTCTTCTTTCTTTCTTTTTTAAATTACTTTTTAATTTTTAAAAATTTTTAATGATTTTCTTTATTTTTTATTTTAATAACTTTATGTTATTTTATTTTTCATCCTTCCTTCCTTCCTTTCTTCCTGTATTTCTTTTCTTTCTTTTTTTTCTCCCTTTTCTTCTGAGCTGTGTGGCTGACAGGGTCTTTGTACTCCGGCCAGGTGTCAGGCCTGTGTCTCTGAGTTGAGAGAGCTGAGTTCAGGACATTGGTCCATCAGAGACCTCCCAGCTTTACATAATATCAAATGGCGAAAACTTTCCCAGAGATCTTCATCTCAATGCTAAGACCCAGATCCACTCAACAACCAGCAAGCTAAAGTGCTGGAGACCCTATGCCAAACAACTAGCAAGGCAGGAACACAACCCCACCCATTAGCAGAGAGCCTGCCTAAAATCATAATAAGGTCACAGACACCCCAAACCACACCACTGGACTTGGTCCTGCCCATCAGAAAGACAAGATCGAGCCTCATCCACCAGAACACAGGCACCAGTCCCCTCCACCTGAAGCCAACACAATGCACTGTACCAACCTTAGCCACTGGGAGCAGACACCAAAAACAAAAGGAGCTACGAACCTGCAGCCTGGGAAAAAGGAGACCCCAAACACAGTAAGTTAAGCAAAATGAGAAGACAGAGGAACACACAGCAGATAAGGAGCAAGGTAAAAACCCACAGACCAAATAAATGAACAGGAAATAAGCAGTCTATGTGAAAAAGAATTCAGAGTAATGATAGTAAACATGATCCAAAATCTTGGAAATAAAATGGAGAAAATACAAGAAATGCTTGATAAGGGCCTAGAAGAATTAAAGAGAAAACAAACAACAATGAACAACACAGTAAATGAAATTAAAAATTCTCTAGAAGGAATCAATAGCAGAATAATTAAGGCAGAAGAACGAATAAGTGACCTGGAAGATAAAATAGTGGGAAAAACGACTGCAGAGCAGAATAAAGAAAAAAGAATGAAAAGAATTGAGGACAGTTTCAGAGACCTCTGGGATAACATTAAATGCACCAACATTCGAATTATAGGGGTCGCAAAGAAGAAGAGAAAAAGAAAGGAACTGAGAAAATATTTGAAGAGATTATAATTGAAAACTTCCCTAATATGGGAAAGGAAATAGTCAATCAAATCCAGGAAGTGCAGAAAGTCCCATACATGATAAATCCAAGGAGAAACACGCCAAGACAGATATTAATCAAACTATCAAAAATTAAATTCAAAGAAAAAAATATTAAGGGCAGCAAGGGAAAAACAACAAATAACATACAAGGGTATCCCCATAAGGTTAACAGCTGATCTTTCAGCAGAAACTCTGCAAGCCACAATGGAGTGGCAGGACGTATTTAAAGTGATGAAAGGGAAAAGCCTACAACCAAGATTACTCTACCCAGCAAGGATCTCATTCAGATTTCACAGAGAAATTAAAACCTTTACAGACTAGCAAAAGCTAAGAGAATTCAGCACCACCAAACCAGCTTTACAACAAATGCCAAAGTAACTTCTCTAGGCAGGAAACACAAGAGAAGGAAAAGACCTACAATAATAAACCCAAAACAAGAAAATGGTAATAGGAACATACATATCGATAATAATCATAAATGTAAATGGATTAAATGCTCCAACCAAAGGCATAGACTGGCTGAATGGATACAAAAACTAGACCCGTATATATGCTATCTACAAGAGACCCACTTCAGACCTAGGGGCACATACAGACTGAAAGTGAGGGGATGGAAAAAGATATTCCATGCAAATGGAAATAAAAAGAAAGCTGGAGTAGCAATTCTCATATCAGACAAAATAGACTTTAAAATAAAGACTATTACAAGAGACAAAGAAGGACACTGCATAATGATCAAGGGGTCAACCCAAGAAGAAGCTATAACAATTGTAAATATTTATGCACTCAACATAGGAGCAACTGAATACATAAGGCAAATACTAACAGCCATAAAAGGTGAAATCGACAGTAACACATCTTAGTAGGGGACTTTAACACTCCACTTTCACCAATGGACAGATCATCTAAAATGAAGTTAAATAAGGAAACCCAAGCTTTAAATGATACATTAAACAAGGTTGACTTAATTGATATTTATAGGACATTCCATCCAAAAACAACAGAATACACATTTTTCTCAAGTGCTCATGGAATAATCTCCAGGATAGATCATAACCTGGGTCACAAATCAAGCCTTGGTAAATTTAAGAAAATTGAAATCACATCAAGTATCTTTTCCGACCACAACGCCATGAGACTAGATATCAATTACAAGAAAAAAATCTGTAAAAAATACAAACACATGGAGGCTAAGCAATACACTACTTAATAACCAAGAGATCACTGAAGAAATGAAAGAGGAAATCAACCTAACCTTACACCTAAAGCAATTAGAGAAAGAAGAACAAAAAAACCTCCAAACTTAGCAGAAGGGAAGAAATCATAAAGATCAGATCAGAAATAAATGAAAAAGAAAGGAAGGGAATGATAGCAAAGATCAATAAAACTAAAAGCTGGTTCTTTGAGAAGATAAACAAAATTGATAAACCATTAGCCAGACTCATCAAGAGCAAAAGGGAGAAGACTCAAACCGATAGAATTAGAAATGAAAAAGAAGTAACAACTGACACTGCAGAAAAACAAAGGATCATGAGAGATTAATACAAGCAACTATATTCCAATAAAATGGACAACCTGGAAGAAATGGACAAATTCCTAGAAACGCAAAATCTTCTGAGACTGAACCAGGAAGAAATAGAAAATGTAAACAGACCAATCACAAGCACTGAAGTTGAAACTGTGATTAAAAATCGTCCAACAAACAAAAGCCCAGGACCAGATGGATTCACAGGTGAATTCTGTCAAATCCTTAGCGAAGAACTAACACCTATCCTCAAACTCTTCCAAAATACAGCAGAGGGAGGAACACTCCCAAACTCATTCTACAAGGCCACCATCATCCTGATACCAAACCAGACAAAGATGGCACAAAGAAAGAAAACTACAGGCCAATATGTCTGATGAACACAGATGCAAAAATCCTCAACAAAATTCTGGCAAACAGAATCCAACAGCCCATTTAAAGGATCATACACCACGATCAGGTGAGGTTTATCCCAGGAACACAAGGGTTCTTCAATATATGCAAATCAATCAGTGTGATAAAACATATTAACAAACTGAAGGATAAAAACCATATGATCATCTCAATAGATGAAGAAAAAGCTTTTGACAAAATTCAACACCCATTTATGATAAAAACTCTCTAGAAGGTAGGCTAGAGGGAACCTATTTCAACATAATAAAGGCCATATATGACAAACCCACTGCCAACATCATCTCAATGTTGAAAAACTGAAACTATTTCCTCTAAGATCAGGAACAAGACAGGGTTGCCCATGCTCAACACTGTTATTCAACATAGTTTTGGAAGTTTTAGCCACAGCAATCAGAGAAGAAAAAGAAATAAAAGGAATCCAAATTGGAAAAGAAGAAGGAAAACTGTCACTGTTTGCAGATGACATGATACTATACATAGAGATACAATACATGATACTATACATAGAGATATTTAGCATCCTAAAGATGCTACCAGAAAACTACTAGAACTAATCAGTGAATTTGGTAAAGTAGCAGGACAGGAAATTAATGCACAGAAATCTCTGGCATTCCTATACACTAACGATGAAAAATCTGAAAGAGAGGTTAAGGAAATACTCCCATTTACCATTGTAAGAAAAATAATAAAATACCTAGGAATAAACCTACCTAAGGAGACAAATGACCTGTATGCAGAAAACTATAAGACACTGATGAAAGAAATTAAACATGATACAAACAGATGGAGATATACCATGTTCTTGGATGGGAAGAATCAACATTGTGAAAATGGCTATAGGACCCTAAGCGATCTACAGATCAATGCAATTCCTATCAAACTACCAACGGCATTTTTCACAGACATAGAACAAAAAATTTCACAATTTGTATGGCAACACAAAAGACCCCGAATAGCCAAAGCAATCTTGAGAAAGAAAAACAGAGCTGGAGGAAATCAGGCTCCCAGACTTCAGACTCTACTACAGAGCTACAGTAATCAAGACAGTATGGTACTGGCGGAAAAACAGAAATATAGATCAATGGAACAGGATAGAAAGCCCAGAGATAAACCCACACACATATGGTCACCTTGTCTTTGATAAAGGAGGACAGAGTATGCAATGGAGAAAAGACAGCCTCTTTGATAAGTGGTGCTGGGAAAACTGGGCAGCTACATGTAAAAGAATAAAAGTAGAACACTTCCTAACACCATACACAAAAAAGAAGCTCAAAATGGATTAAAGACCTAAATGTAAGGCCAGACACTATAAAACTCTTAGAGGAAAACGTAGGCAGAGCACTTCATGACATAAATCACAGCAAGATCCTTTTTGACCCACCTCCTAGAGGAATGGAAATAAAAATAAAAATAAACAAATGGGACCTAATGAAACTTAAAAGCTTTTGCACAGCAAAGGAAACCATAAACAAGACGGAAAGACAACCTCAGAATGGGAGAAAATATTTGCAAATGAAGCAACTGACAGAGGATTAATCTCTAAAATTTACAAGCAGCTCATGAAACTCAATATCAAAAAAACAAACAACCCAATCCAAAAATGGGCAGAAAACCTAAATAGACATTTCTCCAAAGAAGGTATACAGGTTGCCAACAAACACATGAAAGGATGCTCAACATCACTAATCTTTAGAGAAATTCAAATCAAAACTACAATGAGGAACACCTCACACTGGTCAGAATGGCCATCATCAAAAAATCTATAAACAATAAATGCTGGAGAGGGTGTGGAGAAAAGGGAGCCCTTTTGAACTGTTGGTGGGAATGTAAATGGATACAGCCACTATGGAAAACAGTATGGAAGTTCCTTAAAACACTAAAGATAGAACTACCATGTGACCCAGCAATCCCACGACTGGGCATATACCGTAAGAAAACCATAATTCAAAAAGAATTATGTACCACAGTGTTCACTGCAGCACTATTTACAATAGCCAGGATATGGAAGCAACCTAAGTGTCCACCAGCAGATGAATAGATAAAGA
>NW_020173731.1:2771442-2865104 GCF_003031525.2 Neophocaena asiaeorientalis asiaeorientalis | reverse complement strand
AAAAATAGAACTACCATACGACCCAGCAACCCCACTACTGGGCACATACCCTGAGAAAACCATAACTCAAATAGAGTCATGTACTACAATGTTCATTGAAGCACTCTTTACAGTAGCCAGGACATGGAAGCCACCTAAGTGTCCATCGACAGATTAATGGATAAAGAAGTTGTGGTACATATATGCAATGGAATATTACTCAGCCATAAAAAGAAACAAAATTGAGTTATTTGTAGTGAACTGGATGGACCTAGAGCCTGTCATATAGAGTAAAGTAAGTCAAAAAGAGAAAAACAAATACCATATGCTAACACATATATATGGAATAAAAAAAATGTTTCTGATGAACCTAGGGGCAGGACAGGAATGAAGACACAGACCTAGAGAATGGACTTGAGGACACGGGGAGGGTGAAGGGATGAAGTAAGAGAGTAGCATTGACATATATACACTACCAAATGTAAATTAGATAGCTTTGGGAAGCAGCTGCATTGCATAGGGAGATCAGCTCAGTGCTTTGCAACCACCTAGAGGAGTGGGATAAGGAGGGTGGGGGGGGAGACGCATGGGAGGGAATATGGGGATATACGTATGCATATAGCTAATTCACTTTGTTATACAGCAGCAACTAACACAACACTGTAAAGCAATTATCCTCCAATAAAGATGTTGAAAAAAATCTGTCCAATAAATATTTCTTAGATTTACACCTGAAAAAAATACTTTTTTCCAAGCAAATATATACGTCTTTAAAAAGGACGTTTTAAAACATAGTTGCTCTGAAGCTCTAAGTTAAATTTAGCTTTCAGTTATCATATCTAACTTATACCAGTTGTTTTAGATAACTTTTCTGAATTGACTAGAGCGACTGGGAGGAAAAGAGTTAATCAAAACATTTTCACTCTTGCCCACTGAAGGCCCCATTTAATTGAACACACAACACCAAATTCTTAAATTGGTGGCAAGTGATATAATTTACGTGCTCCGCACCACTGGTTCCAAAGTGGAACATTCTTAGCCCCGGATTTTTTTTTGTGTTTATTAATGGATGGGTGGGAAGAAACCCCTCTAGGATCATGACTTGACTCACTTTTTGGTTAAAAGCAGAAACCATAGAAGACATATCAAACCTCAAACCAACATCTGAATAAGAATAAGGAAGATATGCACCACAGTAGTCCTTATCCATTAAGTGCAGCCCTCATTGAATTTACTTTGTCCTCTGAACCTCTTTCTTGCTCCCAGTTGGGTTCTTGCTCCCAGTTGGGTCATCATAGATTCACCTGTGTTTATCACTGGTCCACCTCCTTCTATGCTCTTAAGTCATTTCTTAAATATTGATACATTTGGGTCATGGGAGACAATATTTAATTAATACTAGAAATCAAAACAATTTTGTGGTTAGGTCTCACTGATCAGTATAAGCCTTTTATTCATTGATTCAAAATAATACATTAAATTTTTTTTCCAAAAGTGAGATAATAAAAATATTTTAAAAGAAATTTTCCAGAGGCTCTATTTGCTCTCTTTTCATACTCTTACGGTAAAAGTGTGATGATCATAAAAACAACTCAAAGAAATCTACTCACAGGTGCTTGGTTTACTTAACTTCTCTAACTGCCATTTTTACTTTTTTAAATTGTAATTTTCTTATTTTATGTCTTATAAAATTGTGAACTGCTTAACATTTTTAAATAGAAGGCTTATAAAAATAAATATATAACAATCTAAAACACTGAACAGATTGTGGTAAGTCATTTTTATAGTTCTTCCCACAAGAAGAGTGTAGAACTGTCACAAGTTGGAGGCAGGGTCACCCTCCCTGCATTGTTAAATTATATAGTATTTCTGCAGGAAAACAAGAAGTATTGTGGAGGGGAGTAATAAATACATAGACTGGTGATGCTGTCTCTGTTCCAACAACTTCTATATCTGTATCTCCTGTCAAGACTTCTCCCTAAGTCCACCTTGTATTCCCACAATGTTCTCACATATATCTAAATGGCATCTTAAGGTTAACATGTCCCAAACTGATTCTTGATCTCCCTCACCATGCCTCATCCTCCCATGGCCTTCTCCTTTCAATAAGTGGCAAGTCCATGCTTCCTTTTGCAAAGCACCTCTGAGCCATCTTTGATTCTTCTCTTTTATTCATGTCCCACATCTCATCCACAGTAAGTCTTATCAGCCACATCTACAAAATATAACCTGAAACTGACTCTGTAGTAGTGATCACTTTCACTACCGCCACCATGGTCTAAGTCATTGTCATTTCCCACCTGGATTATTGAAATAGTTTTCTAACCCACTTCCATCTTGTTCTTTTCAGAATAATTTCAGTAATGCAAAGATCTTATTAAAATCTAGGTTGATCTTGTCACTCCTCTGCACCACTTCCCTGTTCCAAACTCTTCAAGAGCTTCCTTTTTTTGTCTGATGCATAGTAAAAGCCAGAGACTTTACAACAGTCCATAACATTTCCATGATCTTGCTGCCCATTACCTCTCTGAGCTCATTTCTTCCTCCTACTCTCCCTACCTATCATTCCGATCTAGCCAAACTGGCCTCTCAGGGCCTTTGCATGTGCCCTTCCTCCAAGTGTCATCATGTGTTACTTCCTCATCACCTTCAGACTTTAATCAATGTTACCTTCTTATTGAGGATTTTCCTGGCCAGTGTAATATTGCAGTCTCTCCCCAGGACTTTCTATCCCACTTCACTGCTTTGTTTTTTTCTCCTTATCTTTTATTATCACTCACAAATTGTGCTAGTTTCCTTGGGCTGCTGTAAAAAACCACAAACCAGGTATCTCAAAACAACAGATATTTATTCTCCCACAGTTCTGGAGGATAGGAGTCCAAAATTAAGGAGTCAGCAGGGTTGGTTCCCTGTGGAGGTTCTGAGGGAGAATCTGTTCATGCCTGTCTCCTATCTTCTGGTGGTTACTGGCAGTCCTTGGCATTCTTTGGCTTGAAGCTGCATCACTCCAGTCTCTGCCTCTGTCATTACATGGTGTTCTCCCTGTGTGTCTTTTTGTCCAGATTTCCCTCTTCTTAGAAGGACATCAGTCATACTGGATTTAGGGCCCACCTTAATCCAGTATGATCTCATCTTACCCTGATTACATCTATAAAGACTATGTTTCTAAATAAGGTCATATTCACAGGTTCCAGGTAGACCTGAATTTTAGGGGGAGGGGACACTATTAAACTCAGTTCACTAATATATTTATCTTGTTTGTTGTCTGTTTCCCTCACTGAAATATACATTTATGAGAACTTTGCTCATCACTGCATCCCTTGTGCATAGAATAGCCTGAGATGCATAGTAGGACTTAGTGATGTTTATTAAATAAATAATACTCTTGGTTGGTCGGGCTAGATTTTAGCTAGATGGCAGATGCCCAGATATATTGCAGCTGCTGATCACTGTGTTAAAGAGAGTCCATTTTTCTAAGTACAGCCCAAGGCTAGGAATTCAACCATAATACTTTACTCCTCGATTTTTTTCTCACCAGATCTTTTCACAGACTTTAGACTAGCCTCCAATCACCTCTGAAGCCATAACATAGAAAATAACACCTGCTGTAAAAGACTCTGAAGTCTTGAATAAATGTACCACATCCACGAGAGGACCATTCTTTAGACTGTTCTAATGTCACTCAATGATAGAGGGCACTAAAAAAATTTTCATGTACTTCTGACTTTTCTAAAGATCCTGGATAATAGAAATTCAAATAAGACAGTCCAAGAAAAATATTTCCAAACAAAGCAAATAAAAGCCTCCGACATACTTTTGACATCAAAGCAAAGCTCTTCTCACATTTAATCCTAGTGTGTAAACCGTTGGGTACAGATGAGTCAACAGCAGCTAAGTTAACAAAATATGAAGCCTCATATCTCAATATGAGCCTTCACATCCCATTCAAATAAGGCAGCTTCAAGGCATGCGTTTTTCTGTCAACTATTGGAAGTTACATTTGATTAGCAAAGGTTGCTGCCACCGATTTTGAAAAATTAAATGATTGCCTTTTACTTAAAAAATCATCTCAATCTTATTACTTGCTATTATTATTAGACTTGGATAAAAAGAACATTTTGGTACTGATGTCAGTTTTACTCTATAGTGAGTTGATTATTTAGTTGCTGAAGTTGTGGGGACTTTCACATGTTTTTTTATTTTTTTTATCATAACTGTAGCAGGAGTGGGATGGTGCCCTGCCAGTAGGGTGCCCTGCTAGAGACTAACTTTTTTCTTTGGAGAGAGACTGTTATGGATTGATCTGTGTCTCCCCGCTTCTCCCAATGCATATGTTGAAGCCCTAACACTCTGTACCTCAGAATGTGACCTTATTTGGAAATAGTGTCTTTGTGATGTAGCTAGTTGAGTTAGTTAGGGTGAGCCATAAATCTAGTATTACAAGTGTCCTTATTAAAAGGGGGGATTTGGACACAGAGACATGCACACAGGGAGAACACCATATGAAGATGAAGGTAGAGATTGGGGTGATGCTTCTACAAGCCAAGAAATACCAAAGATTGCCAGCAAACCCCCAGAGATTCACGGAATAGATGCTTCCTCACAGTGCTCTGAAGGAAACAACCGTGCTGATTGATTTAGGACTTCTAGCCTCCAGAGCTGTAAGACAATAAACGTGTAGGTTAAGCCACCCAGTCTGTGGCACTTTGTTATGGCAGCCCTAGCAAACTAATATACCCTGGAAAGCACTTTCGTGGGACTCTTTCAATATGGCCCTAGCTTGTCTGCCTTCATGGTATCTACTTGGCAGACAGGAAGTCACATGCCTCCTTTTCCTTCCAAACTCCCAATCCCTCCCTCTATTTCCATGCTCAGCAATATCAGGAAACGCCATGTAACTCCTCTCCTCAGAATTTTCTAGTTCAGCAAATATGCATTCAGAGGGGTGATGTCAGGCTCCCCTTTTGCAAAAACTCCGAGCTCTCTTGGGGTCCTCCTCATCCAGCTGAGAAGTGGAGACTAAAGAACCTACAGTGGAGGAAATGTTCTCTAATAACAAACTTCATTCATTCATTGCCATTCATGCATCCTTCTCTCTCCATTCTGTTGGCAAATACTGTTGAGTGTCAGGCCCTATTCTAGACATAGGAGTTAACAAAACAAGGTTCCTGCTCCCTTGTATTCTACAGATGAGGACAGAAACTATTAACAAATAAACAAAATAGACAATATGTCAGATGCTATTAGGTGCTAAGAACAATAAAACAATATGGGAAGGGTTGGTAGTTGTATTTTATGTAAGATGATTTTATATTAGAGGAAAAGCCTCTCTGATACGGGAACGTTTGTGTGTAAACTTGAGCAGTGAGCCTGTTTGATAGAAGTATTATCTAGGCAGAAGGAGTAGTAAATGCAAAGGCCCAGAAGTGAGAGCATGTTTGGTTTGTTCACAGAAGAGGGAGAACAGCAGTATGGCTGCAGCATAGTGATCAAGGGGAAAATTGGTAGAAGATGAGCTCTGAAAGATGGGGTGCTTGCAGATCAGGAAAGGGCTTATGAACAGTGAAAGGACTTTTGATTTTACTCTGAGGGAGATTGGAAGCATTGAATTATTTCGAGCACAGGAGAGACATGATCTGATAAATTTTAATGAGGATCACTGTGGCTTCAGGTGAAGAATAGACTACACAGAGGGAAGAAGGGAGATCAGTGTGATGTGTCTGTGAGCTGCCAGGTCAGGTCCATTCTCTTCTTTTTTTTTTTTAACTTAGAAATTCCTAATTAACAGAGATAATAATGAACTCAGATTTAAAAATCCCCCCAAACTACAGTTATCAATCTTCCATGCATATAGGGGAGGTCTTGTGACTAGTTCTGGCCAGTGAAATGTGATCAGAGGTTGTTGGGAGGGGCTTCCAGGAAAGCCACTTAGAAAGGGTGCTACCTCTGCTAGCATGTGCTTTTTGCCTGTCACCTTTCCTTTCTTCCTGCCTAAAGTATGAATACGATGGGGGAACCAAAGGAGCCATCATTAGGGAAGTACAATTTAAAAACATAATGGTATAAAACAGTTCATATAACTCAACAACAAGAAAACAAACAACCCAATCGAAAAATGGGCAGAAGACCTAAATAGATGTTTCTCCTAAGAAGACATACAGATGGCCAAGAGGCACATGAGAAGATGCTCAACATCACTAATTATTAGAGAAATGCAAATCAAAACCACAGTGAGGTACAACCTCACACCAGTCAGAATGGGCATCATTAAATAATCTATAAATAACAAATGCTAGAGAGGATGTGGAGAAAGGGGAACCCTCCTGCACTGTTGGTGGGAATGTAAATTAGTACAACCACTATGGAGAACAGTGTGGAGATTTCTTAAAAAACTGAAAATAGAGTTACCATATGATCCAGCAATCTCACTCCTGGGTATATATCCAGAAAACTCTAATTTGAAAAGATACATGCATTCCAATAGCAGCACTATTCAAAATAACCAAAACCTAGAAACCACCTAAATGTCCATCAACAGATGAATGGATAAGGAAGATGTGGTACATATATACAGTGGAATACTACTCAGCCATAAAGAAGAATGAAATAGTGCCATTTGCAACAACACAGATGGATTTAGAGATTATCATACTAAGTGAAGTAAGGCAGAAAGAAAGACAAATACCATATGATATCCCTTATATGTGGAATCTAAGATATGACAGAAGAACCTATCTACAAAACAGAAACAGACTCACAGACATAGAGAACAGACTTGTGGTTGCCAAGGGAGGGGGGGTGGGGGAGGGATGGATTGGGAGTTTGGGATTAGCAGATGCAAACTGGTATATATAGAATGGATAAACAACAAGAAAAGGTCCTACTGTGTAGCACAGGGAACTATATTCAATATCCTGTGATAAACCATAATGGAAAAGAATATAAAAAAGAATGTATACATATGTATAACTGAATCACTTTGCTGTACAGCAGAAACTAACACAACATTGTAAATCAGCTGTATGTCAATAAAAAAAGTAATGGTATAACTATTCACACCTATCAGAATGGCTAAAATTTAAGAAAAATGAGAGTACTAAGAGGATGTGGTACAACTGGAACTCTCATACATTGCAGATGGGAATGTAAAATATACAAGTTAAGTTTTCTTAGAAATTTTAACCTACTCTTACTTTATGATCTAGCTGTCTAGAGAAATACAAACTTAAGCTTAAGTTTGTGCATTTGTCAGAGCTTAAGCTCATGTAAAAATCTGTACATAAATGTTTATAGAAGGTTTATATATAATCTCTAAAAACTGAAATGTCCTTCAGTGGATGAATGTATAAACAAACTGTGGTATGTCCATGTAATGCAATACTACTCAACAGCAAAAAAGAATGAACTACTGATACATGTGACAACGTGCATGAATTGCAAATGAATTTTGCTAAGTGAAAAAGCCACATCCAAAAGGTTTAATACTGTGTGATTTCATTTATATGACATTCTAGAAAAGGCAAAACAGTAGGGATAGAAAAGAGAAGAGGGGGAATATAGGCTGGAGAATAGGTTGATTATAGAGGGGCGGCATGAAAAAATTTGGGGGGAGGCAATGGAGCTGTTCTGTATCATAATTGTGGTGGACGCACATCTCTGCATTTGTCAGAACCCATAGAACTGTACACAACAAGGAACAAATTTTATAGTATATAAATTAAGAAAAAAATTTTTTTTTAATGGGAGAAAAAGATTGGGAAAATTGTCAGTCTAAATCTATCTCTGCTATTAGAAAAGCAACTCAAAGTGGGAAAATAAATTATCTTTATTCCTGAAACTAAGTGTTGTGGTTCAATAAAAGATAACTTAATTCCCCTTCATGGATACACAGTCTGCTTCTCATTTTTTAAAGAAGTACGTGTGTTAGAAAGACAACGCAGGGAACAGAATAGTCTGAACAATTGAGTTTTGGTGTATTTTTTTTCCATCTTAATGTCCACTGCTGAAAACATTTGGAGAGGGTCAGAACTGACAGAAAGATAAGCCATGCTTTTAGCTTCTTTTTTTTCTGGTACATAAATGTTAATATGCCAGACGAATTGCACCGTGAAAGTTGTTGTGGGGATAACATAGGGATAAAAAAACCCATTTTTTCCTCCCAGAAATCTCTCTCAATTGAGATATGTAATTTTAAAAGTCTTTATATATAAATGATTCAGAAATAATGGGCTATTTTTGTTATTAGGGATGAAAATGTTTTGGAAGGAATATTTAGCTCTGGGGAGCAACCTAATGAGACAGCTGAAATCCTACAGCAGGACGGAGAGCCGCAGCATCCCAAGTAAATAAAGCTGCAGTCTGCTCAGCTCACCAGATGGAGAGCACTGCAAGGCTCTTATCCTGTCACTAATTACTCCCCATCACTTTTCTTTTCAGGGACAGGCTAAGAAAGTTCTACACTTGAATCAACACATAAAAAATCCTCAAGTAATTCCCTTCCTTGCCCTAAGCTACTCCGGGTCACTCTCCAAGAGAGGGGAGGCCAGCTTCGGTTTAACCAGCAGGGGACGCCAAGCGTGTGAACGACATTCATTAGACTTTGTGCCCGCACGTGGTGCAAACTTTATAGGGTAAACACCCGAAGATCTATTTGGAGAGGGAGATGATGTGGAGCTCAATCACTGTGCTTTTTACTGAAGGAGATTTCTTAGTCAGAGGCAGGGACAGACACTGCCTTTTATCCACTTTCATGAGCCTATAACATGTGTGATGATGCCCTCGTGCATGAAGGACTCCACAGTATTCAAAGTTAACCTACAGAGGGAGTGCTGATCTGGTTGTCTTTATTAGAGTATCCTGAACTAGAGATTAAGGAGGAACAGGGGAAGTAGAAGTCTAGAAGGGCCCCAGAGCCTCTCTTGATTATTCTCAAGCCAGCCGGAGCCCCCGCCCAACAGCATCTGGACTTTTTACTAGGCTGCAAAATGGTTCAATATTCTATTTTTAAAGCAATTGCTTGGCCCGTTGGGCGGTAGTGGTGTCCTGGCCCCCAACAGTCATCTTTTCCAGCTGTGCAAGTGCAGCGCTTTCCAGGAGGGTGGGGTTGAGGGAAAAAGAAGGGACAATGGGCCAAGCAATGAAAAACCAACCCACCCGTATTTATGGCTGGGTACAGACTCCTTCCTTTGTGACCTGAAATACACCTGACACATGGGCCAGGACATGAAAATAAGACTTAAGTAGAACTAAATCCAATGATATTGGCTGAATTGTGATTCCACATAGGAATAGTTTCCATAAGCCATTAGTAGAGATAAAATGGGAAGTTCGTATGGAAAAGAGAAAGTGTGTGCCTTGCATAGAGGAGAGATTCTCCCTTGTCCCCAGTCTCCATCCGCTTGCCCCAGCCTTCCTTGAAGCTGTTGCATTTTTTTCCATCTCCATTGTGTCATGGTTTCAGTCCCCATTTCTTCTTTTTTCCTCCCTCAAATCCCAGTTATTGAGATATAATTGGCATATAATATTGTTTTAGTTTAAGATGAACAACATAATAGTTTGATGTATATGTAGGCATTGTGAAATGATTATCACAGGTTTAGTTAATGTCTATCATCTCACATAGTTATAATTTTTTTCTTGTAATAAGAGCTTTTAATATCTGCTCTCTTAGCAACTTTCAAATATACAATATTGTTAACTATAGTTACCATGCTATACATTAGACCTGTAGAACTTATTAATCTTATAACTGGAATTTTGTACCTTTTGACCACCTTCCCCCATTTCCCCCACCTCCACCCCTGACAGTGGCAACCACCAATATGTTCTCTGTGTGAGTTTTTAAAAAATATTCATATATAAGTGAGATCACATAGTATTTGTCTTTCTCTGTCTGACTTATTTCACTTAGCATAATGCTGTCAGGGTCCAACCATGTTGTTGCAAATGGCAGGATTTCCTCTTTTTTATGGCTGAAAAATATTCCATGATATCATCTTCTATATCCATTCATCTGTCAATGGATGCTTAGGTTGTTTCCATGTCTTGACTATTATAAATAATGCTGCAGTGTATTATGCAGGTGTATTATGCAGCATTATAAATAATGCTGCAGGTGTATGGATATCTCTTGGAGACAGTGATTTGTTTCCTTCAGATGTCTACACAGATGTGGGATTGCTGGATCATATGGTAGTTCTATTTTTAAATTTTTGAGGACGCTCCATACTGTTTTCCATAGTGGCTATGTCAATTTACATCCCCACCAACAGTGCACAAGGACTCCCTTTTCTCCACATACCTCTTGTCTTTTTGATGACAGCCATTCCAGCGGGGTAAGTTGCTATCTCATCGTGGCTTTGGTTCGCATTTCCCAGTGATTATTGTTGTTGAGTGTTGAGCACATTTTCTTTCATGTACCTGTTCCATGCCCCATTTCTCACCAGGACTCCTGCAGCAACCTTTTGACTCTAATCTCTTGCTTCTATTCCAGTTTGTTTCCACAGTGTGGCCAGAGTGATCTTATAACCAATATCCCAGATTTTGTCACTCTGCTTGAGACATCCAGTGATTTCCTTTGCACTTAGAGTAAACCCCAACATTTTTATCACGGCTTATGAGGCCTTGAACTCACAGGGCCTCTGCCCACTTCTCCACCTTCAGTCTAAAACACTTGCCTACTTGCTCATGACATTCCTGGACAAACTTCCTGTTCTTCAACATGCAAAACCCTTCCCCACTCCCAGCCTTTGCCATTGCTGTTCCATCTGCCTGGAATGCTCTTTCTCCAGCTCTTTGCATGGCTGCTCTCATTCTCAGATAGAAACTTAAACCTTCCCTGACCACTCCTGCTCAAATGGCCATCCTCAGGGACTCCCTGATCATCACCTCATTTATTTTCTTTATAACGTTTCCTAGATGAATACTTATTTGCTTACTTAGTGTCTTCCCTACAAGAATGTACACAATGTGAGGGCAGATAACTTGTTCACAGCTCTCTCCCCAGTGCCTAACACAGCCTAGAACGTTGAAAGGAGCTTTTAAAGTATTTGTTGAATGACCCAATAAATACTAGTGGAATGAACAAATGAATGAGTGAATGACGAGAAAGAGCTTCTGGTTTCCCAATCTTGTGTTGGTTCATCTCAGAAAGTTTTTGATGATGGCTTAGCTATAATTCTCAGCTTTCTGGGTCCCTACCTCAAAAATGAAAAAAATTTCCAGGATGGTATATGAAATTGAACAGACTGAAGCGTCTCAGATCAGACGAAGTTAACATTTTTAACTAGTGGAGAATGTCTCGTCGGGGAGGTAAAAGTTCTTCACAAGTACCAAATGATTAACTTTCAACTGCCCAAGGTGTCAGGTTAAAGATAGAATCAGAGGTCAGGGGAGGGCAGGGATGCACTCACAGAACTGAGGCACAAGCTATCGGTCCCCTCTGCTGACAGAGCTTGGGCAGTGTGGGGCTGGACAGCAATGCGAAAGTGATAGCCCAAAGGACAGGATGGAGGGGAGCCTGAGCTCATCTTGCTTCTTGCACCCTCTTTCTGGATCTGAAGTTCCTTCTCTGAACCTCCTGGGCCCTAATACCTGCAGACAGGGTGAACTTGTGATGAGGACTGTTTGACTGGCTCTTCAAACACCTCCTCTCCCCATCCCGTAGCTGAAGCAGGAAACCCAGACTTCATCCTTAGCTCTTTCTTTCCTCTCCCCCATGTCCAGTCTAATCAGCCACCACAATGTGTTATGCCTACTTCCTAAAATGGCACTTGGCCCTTCCACTTTTCTCTACCTCCACTGTCATCCTAGTCTATATCACCAGTTTCCCTGCCTGGACTGGGCATCCTAAAGTCGTGAAACCTTGAGTTAAGTTTTAAGCAAATGCATTCTTAACACCAAAGCCAGTGATGTTCAGAAATGCAGGTCAGATCACATTTCTCCTCTGCTTACATTCCTTAATAACTTCTCTTGGCACTTAGGTAAGTCTTAACCTGACTCACAAAACCTTAGGAACTTGCCCTTATCTTTCACTCATTTCATGTTGATTCCCCTCTCCCCCAACTCGCATATTCTAAATTCTGTAAGACTGTGGTGTTCTTTCAGTCCATCAGACACCGTGGACTCTTTTTCCTTAAAACCTTAGGATGTCCCTTGGCTTGGGATTCTCTTTCTCCCCCTCTTCACCTGGCTGGCTCCTATTCATGCTTCAGGCTGACCAAAATGGCATTGCTTCCAAGAATTCTTTCCTGTTCTCTCAGCCTAGATTAGGTACTCTTGCTAGATCCTCCAAAGGCAACTATTACTTTCTCTGTCACAACTCTCATCCCTACTGGACGCAAGGTCCCTCAGGGAAGAGATGCTTTCTAGTTGGTTCACCATTTCTGGCACCTGTCACAGTGCCTGGCACATAATAAGTGCTTAATAAAAGTGTGTTGACACGGGAACATCCCTGGTTTCTGTTGCAATACATTCAGTGGTGGTTGTTGGGAGACCCTATTTCTCTGTGCTGCTCCATCCTTATGCTCACTCTTGACTTCACTGTTTGTACCCTGTCTGTTGCCTTGGCACTTGGGTAGTTCCCCTACCCCCGATATACCCAGACTCTGGCTCCTCTGGTATCTGCCCCACCTCAATAGCCAAGTTCAGTTTGGGGGCAGCTCTTCCCAGAATACCCTGTCCCACTCACCCTTTCTCAATTCTTCCATTAGATATGGCAGAAATTGGAGAGAAAATAAGCATTTTTTTTTTTTTTTTGCGGTACACGGGCCTCTCACTGCTGTGGCCTCTCCCGTTGCGGAGCACAGGCTCCGGACGCGCAGGCCCAGCGGCCATGGCCCACGGGCCCAGCCGCTCCGCGGCATGCAGGATCCTCCCGGACTGGGGCACGAACCCACGTCCCCTGCATCGGCAGGCGGACTCTCAACCACTGTGCCACCAGGGAAGCCCAAATAAGCATTTTTAATGCCATTTGTTGAACATAAGGAAACTGGAGCACAAAGATGGAGTACTTGCCTCAGGTAGCCATTCTAATAATGAAGAGATGTTGGGTCATAGGTAGTCTACGTGTTAGAAACTTTTCCAAATTCCTAATTTCTAAATACTATAACTCCATAACAAACTTAATGGAAGATAATTAAATTATTTGGGATAAGATGTGATGTTCAGAGACTTGGTAGATTGCCACTATATCTTGCCCACGCTTGAAAAACGTGTCGCAAAAGATAATCAGTGTGCTCCATCAGCCCTCTGGCTCACTTTCTCTGGAGGCCCTGATTTTAGGTGTGAGGTCTGCCTTACTTTGGAGCCATCAGTAAAACTCCTGAAACTCGTCTCTCAGCCTAGATCTCAGCAGTCTGATCCCATGATGAGAATCTCTTTCCCACTCCCTTCCCCTCAGACATTCTTTTCCATAACTTGCAGTTTGACACTCACCCGTGAAACATCAAGAAAAGTCACTTAAAATTGGATTTTTTTCAGTCCAAATGTCAACAATAGCAAGATTCAGAGAGGAAAGAAATTGTAGTAATAAACTTGACCCCTTTCCTACCTCCTTTGGCCATTCTTTGGCATTCCCTTCTCAACATTGCCATAGAAACCGCTGACCCCTTTCTTGTCAGGGTGATTATACCTTTTCAGATTTTGACAATTGGAAGATACAAGTGAAAGAAACCCAGAATCTTTAATTCCAACTCCCCTCCCACATTGGTGCTGCTTATGCAAATTGGAGAAAATGGTCTTTGTTATGTTTTATTTGTATTCTGCTAAGAAATACAGTGCATCTGTGAAGTGCATGTGTGAGAGACAGAATACTGGTTACCCAGGCATATGGGGAAGTATCAAATTTTCTTGGTTTTATTGTATTACTTTAACTATGTGCTTGACAGATACAGTAATCATTACAGATTGGAAAGAGCTTTGTCAGACAGCAGTTTTCTGTGATGGGCAGCATCACAATTGTGAATGATATATTGGGTTGACATCTTGCAGGGAGATCCAGGGGAAAAAAAAAAAAACTTGTGAAAGGGAAAAGCTTATTTTAGCCAACAGACTTGGAAATTTCACAGATGTTATAGAATTCTTTTAAAGCTATGCATGATTTCTCCTCATCAGCTGCTAATTAAGGACATTAATTTACGTATTTGATACTGGAAACATAAGGCTTAGTTCAGCATAAGTTATAATTTATCATGGTTTTAGTATCTTTTGAGTAATTCAAAATTATACTTTGCAATAAATGATTTATGAGGAGTTTATAAGTATTCTTATTAAATCAGCATTTTTTAAAATGTATTATTCTCTTCCATTACATACCTCTGGAGACTATTAAAGTTTATTACTCAGTGTTCATTTTAATAAGAACCTTCTGACATTCCTGAGGGCCTGAGAAAAACCATCCATGAGTTTCTGCCCAATACTGAATGTGGCTCCAGTTCTAAGGCAATCCTCTTCATCAGTGCTTTGAAAGGAGAAATCAGTGGATGGTCCAAATTTCAGCTTTTATGTAGTGGCTTATGCCGGAGCTTCCTAGTCATTTTTACTTCTTGACTCACTTGTAAACTTCCAGATTTGCAGCAGCACTGGCACACAGTGAATGGGTGCACATCTGGAAAACAGCAGTGTCGATAGCTGCTGGGAAGGCTTACACTAGATGCCACATGTCCCATGCACCTGAAGTTGCCCGGATCCTGAGTTCTGACTCTGGAGGGAGAAAGAAGAGACAACGATTTGTGAGGACATTGAAGAGGGCTCCTAGATTGTTGGTCCTGCGTTGTTCTAGAAGCATTTTAATTGAAAAATTGTCTGAGCTTCAGACAAAAAGCCAAACCCACTTCCCAGACAGACACAGAGAGAAAGCTAGGCAGACAGAACCTCCACCTTCCAGACACCCTCACCCATCAAGACATGAAAGCATTGTATGTGCTACAGTGTCCCAGGTGAGATGTTAGGGGTTTAACACTGGAGAACAGGACTACAGGCATTCCTTCTTTTCTGTCTGATATTTTAATTCTTTTTCATAAACTATGCAATAATACATCCAAATTGCCTTTCTTATTATGCTGAATTTGGTGTGATGTCTACTGCCTATCGCTATTGCTTGCCAGCCAGTAGCTCAGTGTTGGCTGCATAGCAGTGTTTGCTTCTGTAATTACTTAAATATTTTATTGCATATCATCCTTAATATTTAAACGTGAATGGAAAACAGGAAAACCAAATTGTTGACACTAGCAATGATGCTATTTAGGTGAAGACTGTGCCCCTTGCCCACCCCCCCCAGCACTGCCACAGAGTGTTTAATTTTTAGCTTCAGTGGATCCTTATCAGACCTGAGTTGACTATGGTGTTCAATTGCAAAGGAAGAGAAAAAGTAAACAGTGAGCTGGGAGTATGTTGTTGAAGATGATCTAGAAAGCATGGTGTAATTTGGGATTGTCCTTTGTTTTTTAGCTTTTCTGGAATAGATCTTCCCCTTGTAATATGTAAAGCTGCTGTTCGTCTTTTCTATATTTGGTTTTAGTGTGTCTTCTTAGGAATTCATCATGTGTAAAAATTAAGAATTATCTCTCTACCCCATCACCTTTCTGCCTTTCTGCAAATGGCTGCTGTTAGGGTAAGAACATGGCTTTGTCTCCTAATATACTAATACAGCTACTTATCATTATATGTGTTAAAACCCATGTGTCGATCTCGCCAATTTTCAAAACTGTAAAAACTCATTTTTAATACTTTGTTTACCACAAATACTGTTTTTATTTTTTATTGTGTGTCTACTTTTGAATAGATAAGGGAAATCTTCCCAGGGAGATAACGTATTAGAATTATTTAAATGCAACTATAAACTGCCCTGGGATTTTAAAACAGAAAGGAAATAAAACAATAAACCCACTAGATATTACTATTAATATTATTTTAAAATGTTCATTTTATAAAAATCTTTGCTTTTGTGACCTTGAAAAGCATAGGCAGGGAATGGAAATAGTGGGTAGGGGTTGATTATTCCTATAGGACTAAGTCCTCAGAAATAAGTAGAAATTAAATTGTTATTAGCTTTCTTTAAAAAAAGGCAACATTCTGTATTTTACTGGGAATTCAGAAAATAGGGTCCAGGCATATATTTGCCACTGATAAACTGTGCACTTGAGGAAATCATGTAATTCTGAAGATTCAAAACCCTTCACTTGGGACTTCCCTGGTGGCACAGTGGTTAAGAATCCTCCTGCCAATGCAGAGGGCATGGATTCGAGCCCTGGCCCAGGAAGATCCCACATGCTGCGGAGCAACTAAGCCTGTGCGCCACGACTACTGAGCGGGTGCTCTAGAGCCCGCGAGCCACAACTACTGAGCCCGTGTGCCACAACTACTGAAGCCTGCACACCTAGAGCCCATGCTCCGCAACAAGAGAAGCCACTGCAATGAGAAGCCCGCACACTGCAACGAAGAGTAGCCCCCACTCGCTGCGACTAGAGAAAGCCCACACACAGCAGCGAAGACCCAACACAGCCAAAAATAAAAAACAAACAAACAATAACCCTTCACTTGGTGGCTTCCAGTGAACTTTTCCAAGTGGAAGAGAGCATGGGCTAGCACAGGTTAAGGATGCAGGTAAACTTGGGTTTGTATTGAGGCTGATTCCTTGCTCCATGAACATGGGCTTTCTGGGTATCATTCTCTTCATCTGTAAAATGGGGCATTGCCTCTCTCAAAGTCTTAGGGTTAGTCTTATATTGGGTAACATTTCTAACAGCTTGATACATGGTAGACCCTAAGTGGTCGCTAATGTGGCCCTCATTTTTTGCCCTTGGGTTGTAGATGCCTGACGGTGGTAGTCTGAATAAAGGCTCCCCAAAGATATCTACACCACAATTCCTGGAACCTGGGAGTATGTTATTTTACATGGCAAAAGGGACTTTGCAGATGTGATTAAGTTAAGGATCTAGAGGTGGGAGATGAACCTGGTTTATCTGGGTGAGCCCAGTGAGTTTATAAGTATCCTTGTAGGAGGGATGCAAGAGGGTTAGATTCAGAAAAGTCAGTGTGACAAAAGAAACATACACTGAGAGAGATAGAAAGATGTTATACTGCTGGCTTTGAAGATGGAGAATGGGGCCATAAGTCAAGGAATGCAGGTGGCCTCTAGAAGCTGGAAAAAGTAGGAAAACAGAAATTTTCCTAGAGCCTTCAAAGGGTGCACATTCCTGTCTACATCTTGCTTTCAGCCCAGGGAAACCATTTTGAGCTTCTGAGTCCCAAACTGTAAGATAATAAATTTGTGTTGCTTTAAGTCACTAAGATTGTGGTATTTGTTACAGCAGCAATAGGAAATGAATACACTAATTACTGTTAATATTTTGATAGCACATGAAAAGGAAAGACGACCCCTGCCCCCTCCTATGGAATGAAATGTATTTGGTCTGAGCCAGGGCATGGTAAACCTATTGGCCTTTGCTGCTAGTGTTTTAGGAGTGGACATGTGATCCAGTTCCATTCAGTGAGGCATAAAGGGAAGACTGATGGGTGAAGAGATTTTCTGGGAAGAATTTTGCTGCCTAATATAAAGAGCTGAGATGAGAAATCTTGCCCCTTCCTGTCGGCCTTGAACCAAGTTAAGGGAGGATGCAATGGTTGGAGCTGTACTGAAAGACTTGTTGATCATGTTGGTGAAATCTGGTATAATAAGAGACTGAAAAGTGTGGTCAGAAGGACTGTCCGGATAGCAACTAATGACTGTTTGAGGTGAAGAGAAGCTTGATTTACTTCCATCACTGAATCACCAAGAAAGAGTATTGAGTTTGCAGTTCAGGCAAATTTAGTTTTCTGCAGGGAATTTGTGGTCGATTCAGGAACATTAGATCATGAACTCAAGATGTTCTGTCAGAAAACAAGCATCAAACAATACACTGTCATGATTGTTCCATTGTAGGGCTGGAAACTCACACAAAGCATTTCAAAAAATATGTTTCTTCACTGAGCTTTTTTTTTTTTTTTGCGCTACGCGGGCCTCTCACTATTGTGGCCTCTCCCGTTGCGGAGCACAGGCTCCGGACGCGCAGGCTCAGCGGCCATGGCTCACGGGCCCAGCTGCTCCGCGGCATGTGGGATCCTCCCGGACCGGGGCATGAACCCACGTCTCCTGTATCGGCAGGTGGACTCTCAACCACTGCGCCACCAGGGAAGCCCCTTCACTGAGCTTTTTATAAAAGGACAAAGTGATCAAGTCCCTTATACTGAATTTGACCAAGACAACCTTGCTACAGAGAAGCATTCCATATAAGATGGGTCTCTCTGGAAGCTTCTATAAAGGAATTTACCTCTTTGGAGAACCTCCTTCTGTGGTGGTGAATGGCAGCCCAGTTATCTTTCCAGTTATCTAGGTCAGAAATCTGGGCCTCTGCCTCTTCCCCTCCTCTCATTTTCTTCATCTCACATCTACTTGTTGCCTTTGCTGTTTCCTATATCTGTGTCCTCCTGTGTTTCTATCTTGGTTTGGCTTTTTACCATCACGAGTTTAGGTTACTGCAGTAATCTTCCAACACATCTCCTCATCCCCTGTGTTTCCCTCTCTAATCCTCCAAACTTCAGGCAAATGATGTTTCCAAAATGCAGAGCTGATCATGCCAACTCTGGCCTCTAACTACTTAATACCTCCTTATTCCCTACAGGGTAAAGTCCAAACTTCTTAGCATCACCACTAAATAAATAAGAGCCAACGTGTGGCTCTTAATTGAGGTCTCTGGCTAGGACTTTTCTTTCTAGCATCTTCAAGTCTAGTCAGTCAGAAGGACCTTCAGGTCCCTGGTGGAGCCAGGCTGTTTCATGCCTCCCTGCCTTTCATCACATTGCCTCCTGTCCTGGAATTGAAACCCTTTACCACTCTGCAAACTCAGGTCAAGCATCACCACTTCTGTGATGCTATTCTGGCCCTATTCTCAGTGCTCAGGGGCAACGGCCATTTCCTCCCTGGTGCTACACCCTGCCCCCAACCATTTTTGTCTGTCTCTGTGTGACTTCCTTACTGTGTTATGTCTTTTGATAGTCTTAGAAATTGTTCTTCCCATGTTAGATGGTGAACTTCTGGAGACAGGAACCATTCTTAAGCTGTCCGTCTTTTTCTAGAGCTCAATACAGGGCCTGGTACATACAGGACACTTAATTTCAGAGATTAAGTAAATAAATACATGTTGGTGGGGTATTAGAAAAGTAGATTACCTTCATAATTGATGTTATTTAGAGCAAAAGGAAACTTTTATATATTTACATACTATTCATATTATATATTTTTATATATTATATATTTATGTATTATATATTTATATATAATTTAATGTATTATTTAATCCAACCCTTTCAGTCTATAGTTCTAGATTACACTGTTCAAACTGTCTGTTAAACCCTTGAAATGTGGCTCTTTTGGATTGAGATGTGCTCTAAGTATAAAATATACACCAGATTTTAAAGACTTAGTCCCCCTAGAAAGAATGTATATCTCATTAATAATTTTATATTGATTACATTTTTATAATGATAATATTTTAAATATATCAGACTAAATAAAATAGATAATTAAAATTAATTTCACCTACTTGTTTTTACTTTTTAAATATACGGCTACTAGAAAATTTTAAATTACTTGTGTGGTTCACATTTGTGGCTCACCATATATATATATATTTAACATCTTTATTGGAGTATAATTGCTTTACAATGGTGTGTTAGTTTCTGCTGTTATATATATAGTGAATATATATATTATATATATATAATATATTGAATGTATATATATATATATAGTGAATCAGCTATACATATACATATATCCCCATATCTCCTCCCTCTTGCTCACCTTATATTTCTGTTGGACAATGTTATTCTAGAATAGGAGTTGACAAACTAAAGCACATGGGTCAAATCCGACCAGCTCACGAACCCATGTCCCCTGCATCGGCAGGCGGACTCTCAACCACTGCGCCACCAGGGAAGCCCAGCCACCTGTTTCTTGATGTCTATTAACAAAAAAAAATTTTTTTTTTTTACATTTTTAAATGGTTACGTTTTAAATGTTTATGTATGTACCTTCATAATATCCTTGATTTTGCTTCTGGGTCCAGGGTCTAACATATTTTTTATCTGGCCCTTTAAGAAAAAGTTTGTTGACCCTGTTGCAGAAGATAAGGCCTAGTATGGTGACATAAAGTAATAATGATAACAACATCAAACAGTAGCTATTGCCTTAATAGTAATAGCTCACACATTACATATTCTATGTGTCATGATCTGTTATGAGTGCTTTGCTTGTAGTAATTCATTTCATTGTCAGACCTTATTGAGGTAACTGCTATTTATTATGATCTCTATATCTTGGATTAGTTAATCATACACGAGGAAGGGAAATAACTTGCCCAAGGATGCACAGCTGGTAAATGTAGAGACAGGGTTTCAACTCAGGCATTGATTTTGACGTCATGTATCTAAATGTACAGGAAGAATTTTGAACCCACAGTTTGGACTTTAAGTCCAACAGAGCTAAGAGATGAGTTGCTACAGGGTGACAAGCCCCAAGGGGGGAGGGTCAGAATGCCCATCTTGGGCAAGCGACAGTTGCTAGTGAGACGCCTGGGGTAGAGTTCTGGGAATCCCATGTGGTGCAGAAGATAAAGCTAAAAACAGGATAAAGGAAAATTGGAAAGTCAGCACTTAGTAAAGCAAACCGGGACAAAGCCAACCAGGCCATCGAGTGAAGAGCCAACCCTGAGAGGAGGGATCTATTTCTAGGAGACAAAACCAAGTAAAAAGCATAGCAAGCCTCATGATCAACCTTAGGAGGCAAAGTCTGGGGAGATTCCTCTAGGGGCTAGAGCATTGCTTTTTATACCTCTATGTCGGTGGGGTGGAAGGTATTTTTCTTTGTTATTGAAAACAATTATACATTTGTTTTGGAATAGGTTATTCGTGTAGTTGCGTAAAATCTAAAGAGTACACAATGATATACCATTTAAGGAATGCTTGTTCTATCCACCCTGTCTGCCAGCTTCCCAGACCCTTACTCCAGAGGCTGCCACTGCTACTCATGTGGTGCACACACTTTTTTTCCAGCTTTATTGAGATATAACTACATATAACATTGTGTAAGTTTGTGTTGAGTTGATACATTTATATTTGCAAAATGATTATCACCAAAGAGTTGCCTATATACTTCTTTATATTTACACTTTATTCTTCTTTCTCAGAGGGAGGGAACTTTTCTGGAGTCCTGTCGGTTCAGGTGAGGATATTCACTTTGATATTAGCCTCAGTTATGCATGTAAGGCTCTGTGGGTCAGTGCTTTCTAACTCTACGCTGTAAGTGGAATTTCTTGTACAAAATGCAAGTTATAGCTGTGAGTTAAGTGATTCAGATGAAAAGCACCATTTCTGAAGATAAAGGAAGTTTGTTTTGGACGTTAAGTATTGATAGATCTACCCAATGAACAATTTAATATTTTGATTTACATCTTTGATTTATGAGTATAAGCACCAATAAAAAGCACAAAGACCATCACTGTTACATAGAAGATCTATGGAGTATTTTGGGGATAATATTGCTTATTGTGAACTTTCTATCCTATACAGATTAATCCCTTTTATCTAATAACTACTTTTTCATTTGATAATGGTCTCATTTAATAATTCTTTCTGATAAAGTAAGAGAAAGATAACATCAATTCTAAGCCACATAAATATAAGATTTTACAAATGCAAGATTAAAAAAAATGTCTACATCAAACTTTTTTTCCTCCTTATTAGGAAACACAAGTGAACCCTCGGTTCAGAAGTTTGCAGCCTCATCTGGGTGTAGGCTATATTGATTTACGGGTGTCAGCCAAACGTGTTCCAGGAATGACTTTCCATCAGAGTTTTTATTTAGGAAAAGAAAGATGTATATGTTTTTCAACATTAATATAAATCATACAACCTAATTTGTAGAATGTTCCTATGACTTGGAGGCAGGTGTTTGGCTGAAGTCTAAATATTCATTTTTTTAAAAAAGCAACTATTGAGCACTTTCTACTTGCCTGTCACTGAGATAAGAGCTTTACATGTTTTAAGACATATGAGTTATTATTATTTGCATGTTACAGATAAGGAAACTGAAGTTTAGTAAGTTTTACTAACTTGGCTCATGTTCAAACTAGGCCTGTTTGACTTCACAGTTCATGCTTTTAACTGTAATGTAATACTGCCTCTCTAATGACTTACATGTTTTAAACTGTTATAAATCAAGAATTATTTGAAAAGAGCTAAGGGCTTTCCTACTCAAAGGGATATTATGGGGAGTCTTTTCATAAATCATCTAAACATGTAAGAACAATCGTTCAAATTTAGTCTTTTAGAATGGCAACGCTTTTATTTACTTTTTTGTAATTAGTGAGTGATTTAGGCAGGAAGACAACATAGATTGGCAGGTTCCTAAAAGATCAACACATCTTTTTCTCAAGAAGAACTAGAAATTTCAGTGACTCTCTATGAAAAATTATCAGTGTAAAATTTCATAATCAACTAGTGTAACAATGAGCTCTTTGTCTCTTCTTAGTCTAGCTACTGGTGTCTTTTAGCTCTTGAAAAGATAGCATCAGAGCCACTATATTGGTTTGTTTCCTTCATAGAATTAACAGTACAGTTTAAGGCCCAGTCCACTCACTTATTTTAAACCATTTTTAAGTCTTCATCTGTCAGGGTCTATAGCAGTTGACAAGCATTCACCCTTCTATTCAATTCATTCTCTAAATATTTATTGACAGCCTACTTTGGGCCAGATATTGTGAGTAGACGTTGTAAATATAGTGTTGAACAAGACAGCTATGGTCTTCTTCCTGATGACCTTAAAATCTTGTGAAGAAGATATTTCTTAAATAAATAAATAAAGTTATAGAACTCAAGAGGAAAGGCAGTCTGAATCAGCAAGAATTTTGGGAATAATAGCTCTTAAGTAATGCCATAACCTTAATGCTCTTAAGTTACTGGAGTGATCTATTTAAGATTTATTGATTGCAAGTTTATAGTTAGTATTCATGTAAATAGTGCCTAAAATTGAGAAAGTTTTTCTTTCAAGTTATTTAAAAATTCTTTCTAATATTGTATTTATTTTTTCATTAATTAATCAATTTATTCTTTCATTCAAGCATTGATAGAACTTGTATTGAGGGTCAGCTGTACAGAACACTGTAGCACAGTCCTGATTCTCAGGAAGCCAGAACCGAGGGAGGGGATCATGATATAAGTAAGCAGTGATGTTACTATATGATTAATACTCTAATATAAATATGACCACTATGTTGTGAGAATATGGAGTTGGAGCAGCAAACTCCATCTGGGAGTTGGGAAATTTTTTTCAGGAAAGATGATATTACAGCAATGAACAGAACTTTGTCTTGAATAAAAGAGGGATGCATTCTAGGAAGAAGGAACAGCATATATAAGGGAATGGAAGTATTATGTATCTGAGGGACAGAAAGAAATTCAGCTGAGGGGCCTGTAGCAGTGTGGGTGAGCAATGAGCTTGAGGGGAGACCCTAGAGCCTGACCATGGGGCATCTGCGTGTCCTGCAGAAAAGGCCGAATTTTCTCCTAGTTGATAAGAAACCTCTGATTTTTATTATTTATTTATTTAGTAATATAATCTGAGCTTTTCAAGTTTACCTTTCCAGTGAGAGATACACAGGGAAAATGTGTGGCTTATTTACAAGACTGTTAAAGCACTTCAAGTGAGAAGTGATAAGAAATCAAAATCTGGGCCTAGATGGAGGATGGAGAAGGAAAGTAGACTTGAAAGACATTTGAAAAGTAAACCTAATTGATTTGGGGGGTTGTTGTTGAATAGTATGACACGCATGTAAGGAAAGGGAAAAATCAAGGTGGCGACCATGTTTCTTTATCCAGAGCCACTGGAGTGTGACTCCGTTAGTTTTGAGAGAAAACAGGAAAACAGAGCAAGCATGGAGGGAGGCTGAGGGTAAACTGCACTTATGACACTCCCAGGCTGAGCCATCTCTGGGTGAGGAACATGAATGTGGAGGCAAAGATGCAGAAATGAATGAAGTACAGTCCTGGCCCTAAAGGAGTATACAATCTTGGGGAGGTGGCAGAATGTAGGCAAATCATTTTAGTAGAGCAGGTGCCTTAGTCTGTTTGGGCTTCTATAACAAAATATCACAGACTGGGTGAAATTTACCCCTTACAATTCTGGAGGCTGGAAGTCTGAAGTCAGGGTGCTGACATTGTCGGTGGTAGCCTTCTTCTGGGTTGCAGACTTCTCGTTGTGTCCTCATGTGGTGGCACGGGCGAGGGAGCCCGGTGGGGTCTCTTTTAAAAGAGCACTAATCCCATTTATGAGAGCGCCACCCTGGTGACCTAAGCACCTCCCAAAGGCTCCAGCTCCTAATGCCATCACACTGGGCATTATAAATTCAACACACGAATTTTGAGAGTCACACAAACATTCAGACCATAGCAGCATGATTACAGCTAAAGTGCAAATCACCATTAAATCACAAGAGTGGTTATAATATGCAGGATAAAAACAAACTGCAGCCCTCCAGTTATTCCTATTTGATAAAAGAATATAGTCAAGGTAATGAGTTTCTACACATTAGCACTCTTGGGTCTTTGATTTTTTTTTTTTTTTTCCTTTTTTTTTTTTTTTTTTTTGGCGGAACGCGGGCCTCTCACTGTTGTGGCCTCTCCCGTTGCGGAACACAGGCTCCGGACGCGCAGGCTCAGTGGCCATGGCTCACGGGCCTAGCCGCTCCGTGGCATGTGAGATCCTCCCGGACCAGGGCATGAACCCGTGTCCTCTGCATCGGCAGGCGGATTCTCAACCACTGCACCACCAGTGAAGCCCCTCTAGAGCATTTTGATATTTCTAACAAATAAATACTTATAAAAGAATAATGAAAATAGTATTTGCTTTCTTTTAAAATCTCACTTCCATTTCCATCCTCCTCCCACAGCCGCTCTTTTTGGCTGGAGTTTTAATTGTTTCCTTTCTCATATCCTTTTCCTCTGTATATTTTCCTCAGTCTTTATTTTTTAATATGGTACCATCTGAGTTTTTGCCATTACAAACATTATTCTCATTATTATCCTCCAGTATCATTTACAATGCCCTGAACTACCTTGGAAAAAAAAAGAATGGAAAAAAAATCTGAGTTTGATATTCAATATATATTAATCTCACAAATATTTGTCCAGTTTCTATAACAACTTTTATTCAAAATTTCCTACTGGAGATTTTTTTTATAAGGGGGCAACTAGAGAAGGTAATAATTATTTAGATAATAATTATTTATTTTTAATATTGTTAAAAATAATTTAGGGATTTATACAATTTAAAGATTCTCCTAGGGATAACTTTGATGTGATAGTTATAAAGTATAGTATATAAAGCAAATTATCCTAATTAAATATCTTTCTCATCATCCTATAATAGTATATGTTATATCAATCGCTAATAAGTCATTGAAATTTTTAGAAGTATAATTTATACTATTATTATTTTGGGGGAATTTACCTTACTTCTATTACCTAACAGCCAAAAAGTCCATTCTAGGGGAGTGTTATAGATTCAGATTTGCCATAGTGAAGCCCCTGTAGGCAACTTTTCTCAACTGAGTCCCCGTTTAGTGAAGGTGAATCCTTGGATGACTCCTTATGAAATATCAAGCGTAGGAATTTCATTTGCTTTCCACAGTCCCTGTTCTCTCTTTCATCTTCTTCTTAGAGAAACAGAGAGATTATCACACACAAACTTCGGTTATTTTTGCTTTTGTCCCTAATTTTTTATTGCCCTAGCAGGCCTTGTGTAAACTGAAGTAGAATGCCCCACTTCCTTTAGCTATAGCCTCTTGTAAAATCTGCTTCTGAGACAGAATTTGGAGGGGCAAAATTCATTTAAATCAGAACTGGTTTCCTAAAGGGTACAATATTCTTTAAAGTTAAGTTATTTTAACCAACAGTTAAAAAGAGTCTCTAACGTGGAGCCGCAAAGTGGGTTCTCTCCAGTCCTCAAAATCAGCTTCAAGGTAGAAAGAACAAATGAAAATTCACCATTCTACTTTGTTAATTGAAGTGTGGCTAATATTGGTAAGAATACCAGTGAGAACAGTTTTCCCTCTGAGCCCTCAAACAAATCTCTGCTCTTTGGCTACCTGAACTATAAAGTGGGAGATAGTAATATCCTCTTTATAGGGTTGTAAACAGCATCAAATATGGCATGTGAAAAACTGTTTGGGATTTTAAGTATAAGCAGTTGTTGTTGCTGTTATTGTTTTTGGTAGTGGTGATGGTAGTTTTAGATATAAGAATGGGAGGCATGTTAATACCATATCTTCCTCAGCCCAAGGTACAGGTAATGTCAGTGGAGAGAAAAGAAAAAAAAAAAAAAAAAAAACCAGGGAGAAAGAGGGTGGGAGATGTGTCTGGAGCAGAGTGGGAGAATTGATCAAGAACAGGGATAGGATGTTACTTCCATAACAAATGGAGCAATATTAATTTAATCCAAGTGGACAAGAGGTAGGCATTTAAGGAACACTTGCAACATTGTTAAGTGCTTAAAGGTGTTGTTTCACTGAATCTTCGCAACTATCCCCTGAGGCAAGTTTTATCAGATCCATTTTGCCCATGTGAAAACTGATGTCCAGAGAGATTACGCACCATTCTCTAAGTCGTCACACAACTAGTAATTATTAGAAGCCAAGATCAGAAAATGGAATATAGAAATCCATTGGAGAAGAAAATAAAATAAATAGGAGCTGGGGTACAGAGTGAAAAGCGTGTGTTGCCTGAAGGCACCTGACTTCATTCCGCACCCACTCCATGCCCTGAACACTGTACTAGACTAACGAGGATGCAGTTTTGGCTATATTTGACTATATGGATATGAATAAAATTAGAATATGGCTGGGTACTAGTTGAAATTAAAGAATTATAGTTAAGTGTTCTAATGTATTGTTGTTATGGAAGAAAGTGTTCTTATTTTAAAGAAATTCATGCTGAAATACTTTGGAGTTAAATGTTGTGGTATCTTGGATTTGCTTTTCAATAGTTTGTAAGGTGAAAAAGCAAGAAAGAGTGAGAGGATGTGAGAGAGAGAGGGAGAGAGAGATAAGTATGGCAAAATACTGGCAATCATTGCATCTACATGATGGATGAACTGTGGTTATTGTGCTATTCTCTCTACCTGGTATCTGTTTAAACTCTTTCATAATAAAAATTTTAAAAAAGGAAGAGTTCACTTGAGTTCACAGGAGCACAGTGGTAATGCCAACATCAATATATGACAAATGAATGTGGTAAATACGGAGGAACAGCTTAATAGCACCAAGCAATTTACATGGAAGTGTCATTTTAAGCCACAAAATTGTACTCTTTACTTTTCATGTGTTAGTGCTTTTTGGAAAAAAAAATGTAGGAAGACATTAATATCATCTAAGTCTGTTTGTTTACTAGGAAAAATGCTTGTATAATTGTTTTAATATGTTGTAGTTCCACGTTATTTTTAGCATCCTTTGTTTTATTGGTTAATTAAAAACGCAAACACTTGCTGGCTTGAGCAAAATCAGCATGTCACATCCACACCAGAAGGTCATAATCACTTGTTCTGTCTCATTTGAACTTTGTGAAAAGACAAATTTTCACTTTTTAAAAGTTCACAAGTAGGAGGCAAATTTATTTGCAAAGATTTTCCCCATTTAATTACAGCTCAAACAACATGCACATTTAAAAAAAAATCTTTCACATTCACAGGTCAAGTTTTCTGTGAAATAGATCATTGAAAACCAAACATTTGATCAAAGTTCTTTCCATTTTTAAAAGTATATTCCTGGCTATATTACATATGTCAATATAGATTTTGCCCAATCCTTCTTATTTTCTTTATAAATATTTGTCTTCCCAGGTTTTTTTTAACTTTAATTTTTATTTTATATTGGGGTATAGTTGATTTACAATGTTGTGTTAGTTGCCGGTGGACAGCAAAATGGTTCAATTATACATATACATATATCCATTCCTTTTCAGATTCTTTTCCCATATAGGTTATTACATAATATTGACTTGAGTTCCCTGTGCTATTCAGTAGGTCCTTGTTGATTATCTATTTTATATTTAGTAGCATATATATGTTAATTACAACCTCCTAATTTATTCCTCCCCTCCACCTTTCCCCTTTGGTAACCATAAGTTTGTTTTCGAAGCCTGTGAGTCTACTTTGTTTTGTAAATAAGTTCATTTGTATCGTGTTTTTAGATTCCATGTATAAGTGATACCATATGGTATCTGTCTTTGTCTGACTTACTTCACTATCACTAGTATGATAATCTTTAGGTCCATCCATGTTGCGGCAAATGGCATTATTTCATTCTTTTTTATGGCTGAGTAGTATTCAATTGTATATATGTATCACATCTTCTTTATCTGTTCATCTGTCGATGGACATTTAGGTTTCTTCCATGTCTTGGCTATTGCAAATACTGCTGCAGTGAATATCTTCCCAAGTTTTAGCCAGCAACTTCTGAAATATTTTTAAAAGAATAACATTTGCATGTACAGGTCCTTAATCTCTTCTCTGAAATCCTTGTAGTCAAGTGTGTTCTGAATTCTGCATGTTTCTGATTTTAGGGAAGTATTACTTTGCATACACTATATACCAGGGGTCCCCAACCCCTGGGCCATGGCCTGTTAGGAACTGGGCTGCACAACAGGTGGTGAGTGGCAGGCGAGCGGGCGAAGCTTCATCTGCTGCTCCCCATCGCTCCCCATAGCTTGCATTCCTGCCTGAACCATCGCTCACATCACCGCCTTAACCATACTCACCCCAAAAATTGTCTTCCACGAAACCGGTTCCTGGTGCCAAAAAGATTGGGGACCACTGCTATATACCACATAATGTCTCCAATGGCATCTGAAAGAGCAGCTTGCAGTCAAACGAATTCTTATGTCTGCAACGAAGACTAATAAAGATTCTAAGGAGCATCACATCAGTTTAGGTCAGATTGGCTGCTGGTTGAAAATACTCCAACTCCTGAATCGTGACTTTGTTCAGTGCCACTGGGGTTTCCGTATTTCATGTGAAAGACCTTAGAGCTGTATACTGTGGTTAAGAGTGCCACAGTACTCTGGAGTCAGATCAAATTTTAGCTGTGACTCTTACTAGCTGTGTAACAATGTGGACCTCATTTTCCTCATTTATAAAATGGAAATAATACCTGCTTCATGAATTGCCGTGAAGATAATTTATGCAAAGTGCGCAGCAGAATGCCTGACCCACTGTGAGAGGTCAAAAAGCAATAGCTATTATAATACTATTAGTCTTGAGTATAAAAAAGGTGTGAAAAGCATTTCTAAAGAGTCGGTCTCCTCCTAGAGGGGTGAGATAGGGAGGGTGGGAGGGAGACATGAGGGAGGAGATATGGGGATATATGTATATGTATAGCTGATTCACTTTGTTATAAAGCAGAAACTAACACACCATTGTAAAGCAATTATACTCCAATAAAAATGTTAAAAAAAAAAGTCAGTCTCCAGGTCTTTTTGTCTCTGTGTTAATAGCTGGTTAGGGTGTGCACTTGGGTCCAAGCTATTAGAGAAATTAAACTCTAGGCTAATGATTGTGGAGCTCTGACTGATGACTTTTGCCCAAACTAAGGTTACCATCAGCTAGGTGATCTTCTGAATTTAAGAGATTCTCTAGCCTCTGCTCACCTCTGCACTCAACCCTTGCAACTGAAGTTGTCTATTCTTTTAAAACTTATGCAAATAATAATGCATGCTCCTTGTAACAAAAAGTTAGTCTCCTGTTCTATCACTTCCCATCCCCAGGTATCCCCAGAATACCAAACTAACCAGACCACCACATTCAAAAGTGAGTAAGTGGACTTTTCATGTATCCGGAACACTTCCCAACCTTTTGAAAAATATGGAAGTCTGCTGATTTTTGTTTCCAAAATTCAAGATTAAAATCTTCCTATTTTTGTAATAGACTTTTTTTTAAAGAGCAGTTTTAAGTTCACAGCAACATTGAGCAGAAAGTATAGAGAGGTCCTGTATACTCCCTGCACCCAAGCATTCACAGCCTCCATCACCATGAACATCCAGTACCTGAATGGTGCATTAGTTATAATTCATGAACCTACGTTGACACATCATCACCCAAAGCCCATTGTTTATGTCAGAGTTCACTCTTGGTGTTGTACATTTGATGGGTTTTGACAAGCGTAGAATGACATGTATCCACCATTATAATATCACACAAAATAGTTTTACTGCCCTAAAAATCTTCTGTGCTTTGCCTATTCAACCCTACTTCCCTTTAATCCCTGGCAACCACTGATCTTTTCACTGCCTCCGTAGGTTTGCTTTATCCAGAATGTCATATAGTTGGAGTCATACAGTATGTAGCTTTTTCAGATTGGCCTCTTTCACCTAGTAATAAGCCTTTAAGGTTCTTTCATGTTTTTTCATGGCTTCATAGCTCATTTCCTTTTAATGTTGTATAATATTCTATTGTCTGGTTGTATCACAGTTTATTTATCCATTTACCTACTGAAAGACATCTTGGTTGCTTCCAAGTTTTGGCAATTATGAACAAAGCTTCTGTAAACATCTGTACAGGCTTTTGTGTGGACATGTTTTCCACTCCTTTGGGTAAATACCAAAGAACATGATTGCTGGATAGTATGGTAAAAGTATATTTAGTTTTGTAAGAAAGCACCAAACTGTCTTCCAAAGTGGCTGTACTGTTTTATATTCCCAAGAGAGCCTCTTGGGTAAGGATTGCTACCCATGTTAATAATTTCTGGTTATTTGACCATCTGTAGCAAGGAGGAAGTCCAGAAAGAATTGGTATAAGAAATGCTTAAAAGTTTGACTGTCATAATACTCTTGAAAAATTGCGTTCCTTACAGGGAAAATGTTACAGGCAACTTAATGACCATGGAATTTTCAAAAGTTTTCAAAGTAAATTGTTGTGAAGATATGGTAAAAAGTCACTTCTACAAGTTAAGTTAACTTAAAGCACTAAAACAGTTATTTGCCGTATTTTCACACATTTTATTTGATGAGTACATGAAATTTTATTTTATTTTTTTACTCATTTTACTACTCATTTTATTTTTGAGTACACACTGTATACAGAACATTGAAAATGCAGAAAACAATCTCTACCCTCAGTTCTATTCCTTGGCCCATGGTATATCATTTAGCAAAAATTAACAAAATAATTGTATCATAAAGGCATATTGAATGATCATACTTAACATGAAAGTTTCTGTTGTGCTTGCATGGTACAGCTTTTTCTAATTAATTGCTTCAAATTAGCAATCATTAAAAATTAAGATTTTCTCTAAATGGGTAAAAACATGATCTCTTTTCTGAAGCCTGCTATATTTATATTTTGGTTTTATAAATGTGCATGGTAGGTTTATATTAAAGATTCTGTAATTGTTGATCCTTCTATTTAATTAAACATTTGAAAGAATGCATTTTTTCCACATTCATAAGTGATCATACAGATTTCCTCAAATTTTCCAGAGAGAAAAAATAACTATATTTGGGTGGAGCTAGAACATGAAATGGAAAGTTTCAGCCTCAAAGACATTTTTTTCATCAAGTTATGAACATGTGAACATGGGATTATAATTGAAACCATTTTGTATACTTCACCATCAAATTCATACTGAAAACAATGTTTTACTTATTTAAACAACAGTTATAGAAAACTCTCACTAGTCCACAGGATTTATTAAGTATCTGCTATAGCACCACTGCAGTAAATATGATGGAGTGGTACATGAAGTAAATGGTAAGCTATTAAGGACATTAGATATACATAGAACAGCTAAATGAAGCCTATAGATGCATCTCACTATGTTTTATTATTACTTGAAAATGTTTTTAAGTTTTTGCTTTTTTATTTCAAATTTGAGGTATAATTGACATATAAAATTATAAGATATTTACAGTATGCTTTGTGGTGATTTGATATATGTATACATTGTGAAAGGATTCCCTCTAGTTAATTAACACATTCTTCACCTCACATATTTATCTTTTTCTTTTTTTTTTTGGTGAGAGCATTTAAGGTCTCACCTTAAATTAGCAAATTTCAATTATAGGAGGCAGTGTTATTAATTATAGTCACCATGTTTTACATTCGATCCTCAAACACTGTTCATCTTATAGCAAAAAGTTTGTGCCCTTTTCCAACTTCTCTCTATCTCCCCTACCTCCCAGCCCCTGGTACCTACTTTTCTACTCTCTGTTTCCATGAGTTTGACTTTTATTTTTTTTAAAGATTCCACATATAAGTGATACCATTTAGTATTTGTCTTTCTCTGTCTGGCTTATTTCACTCAGCATAGTACCCTCAAGGCACATCCATCTTGTTACAAATGGCAGGATTTCCTTCTTTTTCATGGCTGAATAATATTCCATGGCGTAAATACCGCATCTTCTTTATCCATTCATCCATCGATGGACACTTAGGTTGTTTCCATATCTTGGCTATTGTGAATAGTGCTGCAGTGAACATAGGGGTGCATGTATCTCTTCAATATCCATTTTTCATTTCCTTTGGATATATACCCAGAAGTGGGTTTGTCAGATCATATAGTAGTTCTATTTTTAATTTCTTGAGAAACCTCCATTTTGTTTTCCATAGTGGTTGCACCAGTTTACATTCCCACCCACAGTGCACGAGGGTTCCCTTCCCTCCACGTCCTTGCCAACACTTGTTGTCTCTTGTCTTCTTGACAGTAGCCACTAACAGGTGTGAATTGATATCTCATTGTGGTTTTGATTTGCATTTCCCTGATGATTAGTGATGTTGAGCACTTTTTCATGTACCTCTTGGCTTCCAATGACTACATTTGATCATCTGTTTTGTGCCAGGTGTTGTGATCAGCTCTGGGTATCTACTAATGAAGAAAACTGATAAAGTAATGGTCCCATGGAGTTCACAAGTGAGAGGAGAGAGAGCGAGATAACAGCAATGAAACAGTATATAATGACAAACTCTGACTATCATATAAAGGAAACAAGCAGGATCTAGATGGGGTTTTATATTAAGGAGTCTGACTCCACTTTTGACGTTTGGACAGCATTCAAACCCCACAATTCTTCCTTCCTCCTTTGTCCCACATCTGAGCAATAATCTTTCTAATAAGAAAGTTTGGGTGCTTCCTCATTTAGTGCTGGCAGGAAGTTCAAACCATGCAAGGCCCATCTGTGAGAGGGAGCCCTCACCCAATCCCATTCCTCCTAACCACCATAAAATCACAAGCCAGCTGCCCCTCTGTGCTCTCTTTAGCCATTTAAGACTTGCTCAGGAGGATGCACTGCTCTCCCAGAAAGCCTCATTATGTGAGTGATAAGCCTTTTCATACCCTCTTATGTGTGGCGTGTGTGTGGCATGATCAGTCTCAACATACAAACCAAATTTTGGGTGGTAGTTCCCTTCATTCTGTGAGATAAGCACAACAGGATTGTTACATAAATAGCACAGTCCTAACTATATAATATAATATAATTTAGTATAATAATAACTATATTTGTAAGTTAGATGGCTTTGATTTGTCTATTTCTCTTAGAGTCATGGCATAATTTTCTAAGGGCTCCAGAAAGAAATCTTAGGCAGATTTTACATAAATAAATATATATTTAATATACAAAATCAGTATATAAAAATACTTCCAGATATTTCTTTTAGAATATTTAGATAAGTTATTAAATTTAGTTCCCAAACTAGGATCAGCTCTTCATATAAGTAAGCCCTGTGGTCTGGAGGGCAGAAGGTTTCCACAGCCCAAAATACCTGCTCTAGGGATGTATCACAGGCCCACCTTTAGACTCACTCTCAAGGGATTTTTGAAATCATTTATGTTTTAATCATGGGAAGGTATTAAATGACCTGGGGAAAGAGAACTCCTGAGGAAGTCCAAGTTAGGAGCAGTGGTCCCTGGAAAGAGCATTTCTCCTGGCATTAGAAAGCCTGTTTCAGGCCCCAGCTCTGCTGGTTTCAGTCTATGAGGCCATGAACACCTGTTTTTCTCATCTTAAAAAATTATGATTTTTCTTTTCAGTATCTCTTTACTTCTATTTTAACCTGCCTCATCTGGTTGAATGTGCCAATGTAGCTGACCCTGGAAAGTCTGACATAGGAACCAAGTGTCACTTTTGTAATTACTTTCTAATTACCCCATCAACAATAAAGGTTACCTGGTAGGTGAGCCATGACAGGTTAGGAGAGCGTGAGGTGTTGGAGTGTGAAATGATACTGTCAACAGCGCACAGCATGAGTTTTAGAGTTGGAGACCCAAGGACCAAAGCCTGGCTCTGTCAATTCTTTATTTTCCTTATGTATAAAACAGAGATTTTAATAGTAACTCCCTGATAGGTTTGTTGTGAGAATTAAATGCAGCATTTCAAGAAAAGTTCTGAGGAACTATTCAATAAATGTTAACTATTATTAGCATTTTTATAGTCATTTTGATACTTTCTAAAAGAATTGGGAGGGATTAAGAGAGTTTTAAGAGGCAGTCTCTAAAACTAACTGTGCCATTTTCCCCTAGATCTATCATTCTAACACTCAAAGGTCTCCATGGTAATTTGGAAATGAAACCTGAGAGAGAGAGAGAGAGAGAGAAAGTTACTTCAAAATTTTTTCTATAAAGTAGTGATATGAATTGGCATGGGAAGATTTACTTTAAGAATATTGTTGATGTTTTTTGTAATTAAAAAAATAGGATAAAGTACCTAGGTAAGCAGAAAAGGACTCTCAAAGTCAGATATTTGAATATTGTCTGTGGCAGAGTGATAATACACATGATATATAGTTGCTTTGTAGTCCTGGGCTCTTTAATTGACCAGACTGATGTGTTGCTTACATAATGGGTGTGTGGAGTACAATGAGTGCCAGACATTGTTATCCCCTCTCCCTCAAAGCTGTTTATTTGAAGTGTAGGTGAATACAAACCATTGAGGAAAGAATCGGTCTGACCCAGTAGCAGGAATAGCCATTTTGGCAGCAGGGAATAGAGGTGTTACTCAGGTAACAGGAGACAATGAGGCTAAGATACAGAATGCAAGATTTCCCCAGTTTTAAATCTGTCAGCATAAGAAATAGAGAAAAATTACAAACACAGTCCCAACCTTTGTGATGCTAGTTTTTTCATATCAGTTAAAAAATAAAAAAAGCCTTCTGTCTCATACGTTAACTAAGTTGAAGCAACTGAGTTAAGAAGTCTATCCTTTTTTTTTCCCCTTCTGGTTTTATTACTTCTATATCAGGGGTTAGCAAACTAAGTGGGAAGGACCAAATCCTTCCCACTACCTGTTTTTTTTTTTAATATATTTAAAAAATTTTTATTTACTTATTTATTTATTTTTGGCTGCGTTGGGTCTTTGTTGCTGCGTGCGGGCTTTCTCTAGTTGAGGGGAGCAGGGGCTACTCTTTGTTGTGATGTGTAGGCTTCTCATTGCAGTGGCTTCTCTTGTTGCAGAGCATGGGCTCTAGGTGCGTGGGCTTCAGTAGTTTTGTGGCATGCGGGCTCAGTAGTTGTGGTTCGCGGGCTCTAGAGCGCAGGCTCAGTAGTTGTGGTGCATGGGCTTAGTTGCTCCGTGGCATGTGGGATCTTCCCAGATCAGGGCTTAAACCCGTGTCCCATGCATTGGCAGGCAGATTCTTAACCAGTGCGCCACCAGGGAAGTCCACTACCTGATTTTATAAGTAGTTGTTTTGGGACATATGCATGCCCAATCCCTTATGTATTGTTCACACCTGGTTTCATACCACGATGGCAGAGTTTGAATAGTTGTGCAGAGAACTTATGATCCATAAAGCCTAAAGTATTTCCCATCTGGTCCTTCACAGAAAAAGTTTGTTGACTTTGTGAACTGTTGTCACAGGTCAATCAAGTTCATTCCTATTCCTTTGATTAAAATCCTTAAATGACATATTGGTGCCCCCATGGTAAGTCTAAATTTTAAACATGGTTCAGATGCATCTGACTATTCTTATATTAAACCCAAAAGTTTTGGAGATGGGTTAATGTGAAACAATTAAGTTTAGCCAGTGTTATCTCCTAGAGGTGGTAAATTAAAATTTGCCATTGACTTTGCATATTTTTTATTGTTCACTCTCTAATGATAATTTAAATGAGCAGTGAAAAGGATTCACATCAAGATGGCTGAGTAGGAGGACACAGAACTCATCAAAATACATCAAATATAAGTCTACATGTGGAGCAGTTCGCATGGAAAAATAATTGGAGACTAGCAGAAAGACTCTTGTACAACCAAGGCTGTAAGAAATATCCACATGGACTTGGGTAGGAAGGGAAGAGAATTGAACCTGTGCCCTTGGTGGTGGTGGGGGGACAGAAAAGAGGAGGGGGATTACACAGGTGGAGACCTGCCCTGGGGAGTGAGTGGTTCAAGTCCCATATTTGGTGCCCCAGCCCTGGGTTCTGACACTGGGAAGATGTGTCCCCTTAACTGGTTAGAAAACCAATGGGAATAACTGGAGGTCTGTGAGAATCCTAGACTCCTCTGTAAAAAGCATGCACACACTTGCTTACTTGTAGGGCGCGGCTGGATAGCCATTGCGCATGCGCTAAGCATGCCGCTAGGGCGCATGCACCTAATATGCTAATCAGGTTTTGAAGCAGTGGCCTATCCAAAGTCCGGCTTGCGAAATGCGATAACCATACGGACGAATCAGGGACTTACACGAGTCCTTAAGCCCTTATATAAGCAGACAGGCTCGAGCGTACGGGGTCTTCCTTCCATCCGCCTGAAACCAAGCTGTACTCCAATAAAGTGTGATGCGAGAAGAATCTAGCGTGTGGTGATTCGTCATTCTGCTGGTCAGAAGCGGCTCGCCGCACTTACTATTGAAGCAAGGTGGACAAAGCAGATTGAAACTGTGCTAAACTCTGGCCAATTTCCCACAACCACCCTGGTGTGTGCCCCAGCCTGAGCCAAGTGCCTACTCCAGCCCTGCTTGCTCCATGGCACAGCTCCATACTAGGGCAAGGGCAGCAGCAACTGAGGGGAGTAGTCAGTTATGAAGGACAGAGCTGGCTCAGACCTGGAATGGCATCTGAATAGGGTGGGGGTTGCTGTTATGGGTGATTGCACGGAGGCAGCACATCAGAGGTGGTCCAGAACTCTGAATGGGGCTTTGGCTGCGAAAGCCTGCATCCAGACTCATGCTGAATGGCTTCTCCAGCCTTGCTTGCTGTGGTACTGCTCCCTTCTGGGGCAAGGGTGTTGGTGCTGGGAGGGGGTGAGTGCATACTTGGAGGGCTTGGACATGACATCAGGGCTTCTGATTCAGCAACTTGATAACCGCCCCTTCCCCCGCCCCCAAGAGGGTGGTGTTGGCCACTGGGTAGAGAAACCCCAGTTCATACCTTGCTCTGGCTCTAGGCCTTCCATCTCCAACCCCACTTTCTACTAAAATGACAGCTGCCAGCACACCTGGGGAAAGATGTGACTCATGCTCATGTCAGATCCAGCTCTCCTACCAAAGTCTCTGGGACCATGCAGACTGTATAGGGATGCTCCCAACAAGGACAGCCCTTCAAGAATGCAATAAGTAATTGTTTCACCTAATTTCGTAGAGAAAAATAAAAGTTAAGCAAATGAGAAGAACCAGGAATTTGTATCACTTGAAAGAACAAGAGAAAACTCCTGAAAAACAGCAATGAAACAGAAATAAAAAAATTACCACACAAAGAATTCAAAGCATTAGTAATAAAAATGCTAATTAAAGTAGGGAAAAGAATAGGTGAAAACAGTGAAAACTGTAACAAGGACCTAGAAAATATAAAAGAGAACCAGTCAGAATTGAAGAATACAATAACTGAAATGAAAAACACACTAGAAGGAATTAGTAACAGACTAAGTGATACAGAAGAACATATAAGTGATCTGGAAGATAGAATAACGGAAATCACCCAATCAGAACAGCAAAAAGGAAAACACATTAAAAAAAGAGATCAGTTTAAGAGATCTCTGGGATAACATCAGCCATACCAACATTCACATTATAGGGGTCCCAGAAGGAGAAGAAAGAGAGAGAAAGGGGTCAAAAATATATTTGATGAATTTAAGGCTGAAAATTTCCCAAGCCTGAAGAAGGAAACAGATATCCAGGTAAAGGAAGCATAGATTGTCGCAAACAAGTTGAACCCAAACAGAACCACAACAAGACATATTATAATCAAAATGGCAAAAGTTAAAGATAAAGAGAGAATTCTTAAGGCAACAAGAGAAAAACAAAAGAGTCATATGTAAGGGAACAGCCATAAGGCTATCAGCTGATTTTTCTGCAGAAACTTTGCAGGCTAGAAAGGAGTGGCATGGTGTATTTAAAGTGATGAAAGGGAAAACCCTGCAACCTGGGACATTGTACCCAGCAAGATTATCATTTAGAATTGAAGGAGAGATAAAGAACTTCTCAGACAAGCAAAAACTAAGAGTTCATCCATACTAAACTTATTCTAAAAGAAATGTCTTCTCTAAGTGTAAAAAAGGCTATGACAAGAAATAAGTATCCATAGGAAAGGAAAAATCCCACTAGTAAAGACAATTATATATTGAAGGCTGAGGATAAACCAATTAAATAAGCCAGTACATAGATTAAAAGACAAAAAATTGTGAAATCAACTATAGCTACATTAAACAGTAAAGGGATAAAAATGAAGATGTAAAATATGACATCAAAAACACAACATGAAAGGGAGATGAGTAAAACAATGTATATTTTTAGATTGTATTTGAAATTAAATTACAAGTTTAAAACAAGTAGATATAGATGTAGGTCAACATATACAAACCCTGTGGTAACCACAAATCAAAAACCTACAATAGATACACAAAACCTAAAGTGAAAGGTACATGAGCATACTACTAGAGAAAATCATCAAACCACAAAGGAAGAAACTAAAAGGAGAACAGAACAGAGAAGAACTACAAAACAACCAGAAACCAAGTAACAAAATGGCAAGAAGTACGTATCTATCAATAATCATTTCAAATGTCAATGGCTAACTGCTCCAATCAAAAGACTTAGAGTCGCTGATTGGATTAATAACCAGGATCCATCTTTATGCTGCTTATAAGAGAGTCACTTTAGAGCTGAAAACACACAGTCTGAAAGTTAGGGAACGGAAAAGATATTTCATGCAAATGGAAATGACAAGAAGGCAGGTATAACAATGCTCATATGAGACAAAATAGACTTTAAAACCAATTCTATAACAAAAGATAAATAAGGGCATTTTATAATGATAAAGCGATCAAGGGATCAATACAAGAGAGGATATAACACTTGTTAACATATATGCACCTAATATAGGAGCACCTAAATATATAAAGCAAATATTAACAGACATAAAGAGACAATAATACAATGATAGTAGGGGACTTTAACACCCCACTTCCATCATTAGACAGATCATCCAGACAATATCAACAAGGAAATAGTGGTCTTAAATGACACATTAGACCATTTGGACTTAATAGATATCTACAGGACATTCCATCCCCAAACAGCAGAATACACATTCATTTCAAGTGCACATGGAATGTCCTCCAGGATATACCATATAGTAGGCCACAACAAATTTAAGAGGATAGAAATTATATCAAGCATTTTTCAACCACAGTGGTATAAAACTAAAATTTAATTACAGGAAGAAAAATGGGAAAAACACGAACACATGGAGACGAAACAACATGCTACTAAAAAACCAAAAGGTCAATGAGGAACTCAAAGAGGAAATCAGAAAAAAACCGTGTGAAAAATGAAAATGAAAACACAACTTTCCAAAGCCTATGGGATGCAGCAAAAGCAGTTCTAAGAGGGAAGTTTATAGCAATATAGCCTACCTCATGAAACAAGAAAAATCTCAAAAAAACAACCTAACCTACCATATAAAGAAATTAGAAAACAAAGAACAAACAAAGCCCAAAGTCAACAGAAGGAAGGAAATAGTAAAGATCAGAGAAGAAATAAATAAATTAGAGGGAAAAAATAGAAAAGATCAATGAAATCAAGAGCTGGTTTTTTGAAAAGATAAAAAAAATAGATAAGACTTTAGCCAGGCTCATCAAGAAGAACAGAGAGAGGACCCAAATAAACAAAATAAATGAAAGAGAACAAATAATAACCAATACCCCAGAGATACAAAAAATCATAAGAGAATACTGCAAACAATTATATGCCAACAAACTGAACAACCTAGAAGAAACAGACAAATTTCTAGAAACATACAACCTGCCAAGACAGAATCAGGAAGAAACAGACAATAAACAGACTAATCACTAGCAGTGAAATTGAATTTGTAATTTAAAAAGCTCCCAGTAAACAAGAATCCAGGACTGGATAGCTTCATAGGAGAATTCTACCAAATGTATAAAGAAGAACTTATCCTTCTCAAACTATTCCAAAAAATTGAAGAGGAGGGGACACTCCCAAATATATTTGCTGAGGCCACCATTACTCAGATAAAACCAGACAAAGAACTACAAGAAAAGAACATTACAGGCCAATATCTATCTATCTATAGATGCAAAAATTCTTAACAAAATATTAGCAAACCAAATTCAGCAATATATAAAAAGGATAACACACCATGATCAAGTGGGATTTATTCCTGGTTCCAGGGATGGTTCAGTATCCACAAATTGATCTATATGATATACCACATTAACAAAAGGAGGGATAAAAATCAATGATTATCTCAATAACCACAGAAAAGGCATTTGACAAATTTTAATGTTCACATTCATGATAAAAACTCTCATCAAAGTTGATATAGAAAAAAAAAAAAGTTGATATAGAGGGAACATATCTCAACATAATAAATGCCATTTATGACAAACCCACAGCTAACATCATACTCAGTGGCAAAAAGCTGAAAGTGTTTCCCCTGAAATCAGGAACAAGGCAAGGATGTCCATTCTCACCACTTCTATTTAACATAATATTGGAAATCCTACCCACAGCAATCAGAGAAAAAAAGAAATGAAATGCATCCAAATTGGAAGGGAAGAAGTAAAACTGTCACTGTTTGCAGATGACATGATACCATATATAGAAAACCCTAAAGTCTCTTCCAAAAAACTATTAGAACAAATAAATGAATTCTGTAAAGTTGCAGGAAACAAGATTAATATACATTAATCTGTTGCTTTTCTCTACACTAATAATTAACTATCATAAAGAGAAAGCAAGAAAACAATCCCATTTAAAATCACATTGAAAAGAATAAAATACCTAGAAATTAACTTAACCAAGTAGATGAAAGACCTGTACTCTGAAAAAGATAAAACATTGATGAAGGAAATTGGCAATGGTACAAAGAAAGGGAAAGATATCCGGTGTTCATGGATCAGAATAATTAATATTCTTAAAATGGCCATTCTACTCAAAACAATCTACAGGTTTAATGCAATCCCTAAAAAATACCCATGACATTTTCACTGAACTAGAACAAATACTCATAAAATTTATGTAAACCACAAAAGACTCCAAATTGCCAAAGCAATGTTGAGAAAAAAGAAGAAATTTAGGTATCATGCACCCTGACTTCAGACTATACTACAAAGCGACAGTAATCAAAACAGCATGGTATTGGCCACAAAACAGACACATAGATAAATGGCATAGAATAGAGAGCCCAGGTATAAACCCATATACTTATGGTCAATTAATCTATGACAGTGGAGGCAAGAATATACAATGGAGAAAAGACAGTCTCTTCAATAAGTGGTGCTCTGAACCCTGGACAGCTATATGTAAAATAAAGAAATTATAACATTTTTTCACACCACATACAAAAATAAACTCAAAATGGATTAAAGACCTAAATGTAAGACCTGAAACCATAAAACTAGAAGAGAACATCAGCAGAACACTCTTTGATATAAACATAACAATAGTTTTTGGATCTGTTTCCTAAGGCAAAAGAAACAATATCAAAGATAAAGAAATGGGAAAATAATTAAACTTAAAAGCTTTTGCACAGTAAAGGAAACCATCAACAAAAGGAGAAGACAACCTCCTGGTTGGGAGAAAATATTTGAAAATCATATGACTGATAACTGGTTAATATCCAAAATATATAAGCAGCTCATACAACTCAATATTCCAAAAACATACAACCCAATTAAAAAATGGGCAGAAGACCCAAATAGATATTTCTCTAAAGAAGATAAACAGATGGCCAACAGGCACATGAAAAGTTGCTCAATATCACTAATCATCAGAGCAATGCAAATCAAAACTACGATTAGACATCACCTCACACGTCAGTATTTCTATCATAAACATGTCTACAATTAGGAGTTTGGGATTAACATATACACACTACTATGTATAAAATATATAAACAACAAGGACCTATTATATAGCACAGGGAACTATATTCAGTATCTTGTAATAACCTATAATGGAATAGAATCTGAAAAAGAATATTATATATATGTATAATATATGTGTGTGTGTAACTGAATCACTTTGCTGTATGCTTGAAACTAACAAAACATTGTAAATTAACTATACTTCATTACAAAAAGTCTACAAATAATAAATGTTAGCAAGGATGTGGAGAAAGGGCACGCTAGTACACTGTTGGTGGAATGTAAACTGGTGTAGCCACTGTGGAAAACAGTATGGGGGTTTCTCAAAAAACTAAAAATAGAACTACCATATGATGCAGCAATTCCATTCCTGGGTATATATATGAAGAAAACAAAAACACTAATTCAAAAGATACATGCGCCGTAGTGTTTATAGCATCATTATTTACAATAACCAAGATATGTAAGCAACCTAAGTGCCCATCAACAGATTAATGGATAAAGAAGATGTGGTCTATATATACAATGAAGTATTACTCAGCCATTAAAAAGAATGAAATTCTGCCATTTGCAGCAACATGGATGGACTTGGAGGACATTATGCTAAGTGAAATAAGTCAGAGAAAGACAAATACTGTATGATAACATTTATATGTGGAATCTAAAAAATACAACAAGCAAATGAATATAACAAAACAGAAACAGATTCACAGGTATAGAGAACAAACTAATGGTTACCAGTGGGAAGATGGAAGTGGGGAGGGGCAAGGTAAGGATAGGGTTTAAGAGGTACAAACTACTATGTATAAAATAAATAAGCAACAAGGATATATTGTACAGTACATGGAAATGTACCCTTTAGTTTGTAATAACTTTAAATGGAGTATAATCTATAAAAAATTTTGAGTTACTATCTTATATACCTGAAACTAATATTTTAAATCAAATACGCTTCAATTAAAAAAAGGAAATTAGCAGGATAGTTGGTAAAAAATGAATAAGATCTGTAAATTTAAAAAAATGAACAGTGAAAAGACCAAAAATAAGATAATGGATAGATATAAAACACACATCTGCAGAGAATAATTAATTTACTCTTAGAGATAATTAATTTGATATAAAGCAGCTCAATTTACAGTAAATATAAACTGAGGCCCAAAGAAATTGAAATATGCACAAACCATACAACTAGTTATAAGCAGACCAGTTCTGAAATCTTGGCCTCTGAAAGTTCATTTCAGTACTCCTTCCTCTCAAGTTTTGTTCTGCTGTAGTACCTTGTATGTAGTAGATACTCAAATATATGTGATAAATGAATGACTAATTGAAAATTGATTTTATATTTGTATAGGTAGCATTTAGATTATTGGAAATATATAATAGAAGTTAATGGGCAGCATTATATGCTTTTTGTACAAATATTTTTCTTTAAACTAGGATCAAAATTTTTAACTACATTTTATTGTTGGTCTTTTACAAGTTAATAAGATTCTCCATCTTTTGATAAAATTTCCTTTCAGGAGACACAGTCCACATATATCACTCTCTACTCCCATTTGGGCTGTTATTCACATGCCCAAAACATCTATGGATTCAGTACAGTACTTGAATTAGGTACCCCATTTCTTGTATCATCCTGGGCAGTGCTCATACAGATGACCCTTACAATATGCACCCTTATTGTCCTTGACTTAACACCAAGGCTTTCATCCATACTCAACTTCAATCCCTCTGTCATCATCCAGAGGTGATTTACCTTTAACATCCTAAGTCCACATTTGTTTTCTGTCCACAGCCTCTTACCCTTGCAGGTTTTTCTCTCTCTTACTGTGTTTACATCCAGTCTTTGACCTCATCAAGTTCTCCAGTCCCTAGATTCCTCCCTTGATTCTGAAAGTACCAGCCCCATTCTAGCTTCCCTGTTTTCTTTAGAAAGGGCCTGCAGTCCATCATAACACAGTTTTGCACGTATCTGTGACTCCCTTACCTCAAATCCTTTGGCCACACCTAACTTTACAAACCTTTTCACTCTGATGAATTAATCACCTTCGTATTTCCGTAATTTTATGTGAAACTTGCCCCCAAGTTGAGGATGAGTGCCCTGTGAATTCAAAGCCTCCAATCTCAGCTTTGTTTTCTTTGCCACCCAGAAGCAAATCCTCATGATTTTCTTTTGTGAGTTCTCGTTTTAATTCCCTTCAAACATTAAAGGAAACTCTTCACCTTTTCTTCCCTTCTCTTGCTTAGTTAGGACTCTGATAGACCTTTCAGGTTACCTATCTCAATCTCTATTTTCAACTTCTTTCTTTCTTGCCTGACTATACTATACAGGTAATAAAAAGGTAAAAATTTGATTTGTCAGCCTCTCATAGCTAGAAGTGGTGACATGATATAATTTTTTCCCCAAGTAAACACAAGCTTAAGTCTTTTGGTGATCTTCTTCCTCTTTTTCCCCTACCTTCCTGGAACAAGAATATGAAATCCAGGGGTTCAGCAACCATGTTAAAACCATGGCAACCTGTGGAGGACAGGGAGGCAGAAAGCCAGGAGGGCTATGAGACACTGATGCTTTTGTGGAGCTGCTATGCCAGCAACTACCTCTCTAGCAGCCTAATCTTTTTTTTTTTTTAACGTCTTTATTGGAGTATAATTGCTTTACAATGTTGTGTTAGTTTCTGCTGTATAACAAAGTGAATCAGCTATATGTATACATATATCCCCATATCCCCTCCCTCTCGCTTCTCACTCCCACCCTCCCTATCCTACCCCTCTATGTGGTCACAAAGCACGGAGCTGATCTCCCTGTGCTATGCAGCTGCTTCCCACTAGCTATCTATTTTACATTTGGTAGTGTGTATATGTCCATGCTACTCTCTCACTTCATCCCATCTTACCCTTCCCCCTCCCCATGTCCCCAAGTCCATTCTCTACGTCTGTGTCTTTATTCCTGTCCTGCCCCAAGGTTCATCAGAACCTTTTTTTTTTTTTTTAGATTCCATATATATGTGTTAGCATACAGTATTTGTTTTTCTCTTTCTGACTTACTTCACTCTGTATGATTGGAAGAATCAACATTGTGAAAATGACTATACTACCCAAAGCAATCTACAGATTCAATGCAGTCCCTATCAAACTACCAATGGCATTTTTCACAGAACTAGAACAAAAAATTTCACAATTTGTATGGAAACACAAAAGACCTCGAACAGCCAAAGTAATCTTGAGAAAGAAAAACGGAGCTGGAGGAATCAGGCTCACTGACTTCAGACTATACTACATAGCTACAGTAATCAAGACAGTATGGCATTCACACAAAAACAGAAATATAGATCAATGGAGCAGGATAGAAAGCCCAGAGATAAACCCACACACCTATGGTCACCTTATTTGTGATAAAGGAGACAAGAATATACAACAGAGATAAGACAGCCTCTTCAATAAGTGGTGCTGGGAAAACTGGACAGCTACATGTAAAAGAATGAAAGTAGAACACTTCGTAACACCATACACAAAAATAAACTCAAAATGGATTAAAGACCTAAATGTAAGGCCAGACACTATAAAACTCTTAGAGGAAGACATTGGCAGAACACTCTATGACATAAATCACAAGATCCTTTTTGACCCACCTCCTAGAGAAATGGAAATAAAAACAAAAATAAACAAATGGGACCTAATGAAACTTCAAAGCTTTTGCACATCATAGCAGCCTAATCTTTTAAGTTTAGTAAGAGTGGTTTACATTTGTCATGGCTACTTCCTCTCTTTTTATTGAGTTCTCAAATCACTGTACTAAAATTGTTCTTGAAACGATTACTCCTAACTTCATTTTATGTTTCCAGTTAATTTAGTTTCCTGTAGTATTTGCATTATTGATCAAACTCTCTTCGAAACTCTCTCTGCCTCTGGCTTCTCCTGATTTTCTTTCTACCTCTGAGACAAACACTTCTCAGCTCTTTCTTAATTCTCCACTTGACTTTCCCAATTCCCCCTTTCCCTCAATTTCCAATTTTACTCTTTTCCTAACGCCCCCCCCTTCCCCCACCTGCCACAGTGATGGTGACCCAGTGCTCCTTCATTAGCCCCTTATGTCTTTACTGTTTATACTTTCTATGATTAATCATCTACTCTGGTTTAAATTCCAGCAGTATTCTGGAAACTTCCAAATATAAATCTCTCTTTAAAGCTGCCTCTGTAGCTCGTTAAGAGGCATCTCCTCTTGGATGTTGTATTGGTCAGGGTGCAGTTAGGAGATAGAAAATACACCAGCAATTTAAATAAGAGAAACTTTAATATAAAAAACTGTTAACTGGTAAAAGGTGATTAACTACTTGAAGGGAAGCAGAAGTCTCTAAAGGTAGAAAATTATTAAATGCAGAATGCAGCTACTACCTCCAGGTCTGTGGAAGAGCAAAAAGGTAAGAAATTAAGAATTTCAAAAAGCTATGCTCCTCCTTTCCAGGGCTGAAGTTCAGGCCTTTTTGGAGAGGGCATGGCTGCCAGAGGAACATACAGTGATGGAAAAGCTTGCCAAAGGGCCCAGGGTTGGAGCTGGTCTGAGAGGCATTCTGGGGTGAATGCCCCTGGGGCTTCTACATGCTGATTCACTTCTGCTGCTATGGCCTCACAGTGTCCCCCCAGTGCTCTCTGTTGACAAAGCCTAACACTGAATCAGCTAGCAAAGGAGATGTTTCTACAGGGTCTGGCTCCAGTACACAAAGCAAAGAAGGGTGGACTTAGGGGCTCAATAAATTGATAACTGGCACAAATGGTCCACTTGTATCCCCAGGTAAATCTGTCAAAAATAGAACTAATTACATCTCCCTCTGGTTCCTGTCTTACTAAATGGTATCACTATCTTCCCACTAAGACAAACAGGAAACCTGTAAGGCAACCCAGACTCTTTCCTTTTCCTAACCCTTATGTTTTATCAATCAACGAGTCCCATTGATTTCACTTCCTAGATGTTTATTCATTTAATACATATTTATTGAGTACCTGCTATGTACCAGGCATCATTCTAGGTACTGCAGGTATGCAGCAATGACCAAAACTAGATAAAAATTCCTACCCACATGGAACTTACAGGCCAAGATGAGGGGAAGGGCATAGATGAGAAACAAAAGAATTAAGTAAAATATTATACAGCATATTAGTAGATAATAAGAGCCATAGACAAAATTAAACAGGGAAGGGGAATAGGGAGTGTTGGGGGTTGCAATTTTCTAGAAGGTGCTCAGGGAACCCTCTTGGAGAAGGTGACATTTGAGTAGATTTGAAGGAGGTGAGAAAAGAAATATTTGGGGGAAACCATTCCAGAAAAAGGGAAAAATCTCTAAGTCAAGAGTGGTGCTTGGTTTTGGAGACACATAGTAGAAGAGGTCAGAGAGGTGATGGGGGACAAGTCTGTGTGGCCTTAAGGGCCATTAAAAGGGCTTTGGTTTGTGTTCGCAGCATGATTGAAGGCCACTGGAGGATTTTGATCAGGGGAGTTACATAATCAGATCTAAGTTTCAGCAGACTCATTTTGGTTGCTGAGTGAGAATGGTTGAAAGCAAAGCAAGGAGGAAAATGGGGAGACCAGCTGGGAGGCTTTTGTGAAAATCCAGTCAAGAGATAATAATGGCTTGCCCTGGTGTGGCAGTGTTACCCAGCAAGGGTTCGCTGCCCACCCCTCCACCCCGCCCCTGCCCCGACAGGCATAGAATCTAATACTATGACATCCGCTTTTGAGGGAAAAAAAAAAGAGCTTTATTGCGAGGTCAACATCAGGGAGAGAAGGCAGGGCTCAAATCTGTCTATTCCATCCAGGGTTGGGGCGAAATTTAAGGGGTTAGATGATTTCAAACTTGGAAGCTGATTGGCTAATCTCTAATGAGTCCATAGATGGTACTCATGCTGCTGGAAACCTGATTTTCCTTATTGAAGGACTTCTTGCTTCATAAAGGGATGGGGTGGCGACACTGCTTTTCTTTGAGCTCCCCAGACGAAGTTTCTTGGTTATGGGGTCAGCCTGGAGACCTGGGTTCCTGTCTTGCACATGTGCATTGCTGTCTCTGTAAAATAACTTAAGGTTTGATTAATCAATCAACCTATTTAAGAAGTTGTGTGCTGTTTCAGTTTGATTAATTAACAGCCTATATAAGGAGGCAAAACCAGTTTAAGCTGGTCAGTGTTTTATGTGCTGTTTCAGTAGCAGTGGAGGAGTGAGAAATATTCCTGTTGTGGATAAATTTGAAGTCTCTCTGTCATCTCTACCCACAATGTCATCATTTAGACTTTGTTTTTGTTTTGTTTTCCATTTTACCTCCTAATTCAGCTCCCTGCTTACACTCTCAATCTCTTTTTCTATCCCTCACTAAAATTTATCTTTCACATTGATGCTACAGTGATCTTTCTAAAATGTAATTCTGAATTTCTTAGCCATTTGACTTCCCATCTCTAATAGAATAAAGCCCAAATTCTTAGCATGGTATACAGACTTCTCGTGCTCGAAATCTTTTATCTCCCAGCACTGTGCCATGTGCTTTAGACAACCCAATTTACTCTCAGATCTTCAACCTGGCCATTACCTCCCTTTCTTGTTTGCCCTTTTCACATTCTATCTCTTCTCTCTAGAATGCTTTAGAATATCTTAGTTTTGAACACAGTAGTTCAGGAATTCTTCCCTGATCCCTCTTCACGAGATTCTTTGCCCCTCCTCTGATGCTAATTATCCCGTGTGTAGTCCTATTAGCACACTCGCATACCCTACTGTTTGAAGTCTGTCTCCCTCACTAGACTGAGAACCCATTGAAGGCAGTTAATGTCGTTTTCATTTCTGTACTCACATTTAAAGTACTTGAACATTTATGGAATGAATATATGAAACTAGTAAATGAGAAGTTAACAAATCTAATACTGATGTCCCCACGAAGGCTCCTCAGAGAGGGGTTGTGCCCCAGCAAAGCTCTGTATAAACCAGCTATGGGCCAGAGCTTAAAACAATCAGTCTGAGTCAACTGCAAGACTTAGTTAGATCTCTGCATGAGATTTGGGACCAGAAAAATGAAGGAGAAAGGTGCTTTCCTAACAATGATAAATTCTGCCACTAGCTGGGTGCATCAGATGGGTGTAACCTTGAGATTTGGGCTCCGGACCTCTGCTCACACCAGGAGTGGGATTTATGCTCACTCCACAAACAAGTGCTGAGATAGTATATGAGACTGGAGCCAATGTTACATTGTATGCCATGTTACATTATCATTTTATCCCAGCTTTGATCTTATGTAGTGTAAGGGCCTCACTAACCAAGAGTGAGGGTTCCTTTCCCAGGCTGTTTTGTCAGCCCTTCTTGATGTCTTCCACTCCCAGAGAATGCAGTAGATCATAGAGCCACCCTCACATCTGCTACTGGTCCTGTGTCCAGCAGGTCTTGGAGGAATATTGTTAGGCAGGGTGTTCCTATTTACATGATACAAAGTTTATTAACAAACAGAAATCCCCTAAACTTCGGACTTTAATTTCAATAAGATAGGCGAAAATTCTAGTTGCTTTTCATTGCATAGATCAGAACATTCTTCCTTGCATGGAATTTAATGCTATTTGAGATTTACTGAGATGGATAGCCCAGGATCAGATACTTAATGAAGACCCCAGGAAGAGCCTTTAAGCCATTATGGAGAAAGAGTTAGCACGCAAAATTCTAGTGATTCCTGAAAAGTTTTAAGCAAGAAATATGCTGCTAGGCATTTTGGATGGATTTCTCAGAAGACTGTTTCCCACCTTTTCAGTCTTGGGCTATCTATCCTTCCTGGCCACAGATTCGACTTATGGCTTTACACCGTCACCTTCCTTAGCACCCAGTGTCTCTCAGAGGTGTAAAAGCTGCAGGATGCAGGCCGTGGTGGAGGGAGCATGTGACAGTGCACCAGGTTCAATCCATAGCTCAATGTGAGAGCCCAGGCGGGAAGCAAGGTCTGTGAAGTGAGTCTGCATGAGGTCAAGCCACACATGGTTCCAAGAGGGATGCCAAGGACAGGGGTGGGACTAGGCTGGGGAAGAACTTTGAGCCTTGGGGGTGGATTTAGCCCAGACTTGACCCCTCCAGCTTTTTGTAAAATGCCTTGTCGCTCTTTAAGCTGCTTTTCCAATGGTTGCATGACTGTGGTAACTCTGGTTCTGAGAATATCTTTCTAAGAGTAATTTAAATTTTAATCCAATAAATACAAAAAAGAAGCAAATATTGGAAGAGTGCTGAAAGGCTTATGAAAAATGATAATCTCTCCCCCTAATTCCTGATATATGGTCTACTCTCCAAAGGTAAATTCTTCATAGTCTTTTAGTAGCTTCTTTTTGTATTTATCTTCATATTTCTAAATGTTGTTATGCTCTTGATTAACCAATTTTAGACTTTGTCTCAACTTTTGACTAAGGAAGATTAGGATTTAACTCTCATATACACAGACTTGCTGCCCAGTCTCCCCACTCTCTACATACACTCTGAGTCCTTACACACCATCTTTCCAATATAGTTATATGACAGCTTGGGGTAATCAGAACTCAGAGTTTACATTCTTATGACTATACAAAAATTGTTCACTGCTGAGACAATAACATACTACAATTTCATTTCTTTTCTTGAAAAATATATATATATTTTCCTGGGGTTAAGCATTGCCTCATTTCTTCATTTGTTTGAGTTTTCTTTGTACTCATTACTAAGTGTTTTCGTAACCTTCCATGGCTTCTCAGTACAGTTTTCCATATTTGAATTGAATGAGGTCATCAGTCAGATTCTAGTTTTCCCTTGAAGATGCTCTGCAGGACCTTTTCAACTTCTTGTTTCAATTTGAATGGTGTTCTCTAGTCTTCTTTATACTTGGCATCCTGGGGTTTATATTGGGATTTATCTTTGAATGTCTGTGTGGGATTCTTTGCTTCCTATATCCTATCTTTTTCTTTCTTGATTTTTTTCCCACTTATTTCAGTGTAGCCCTTAGGTGGTTTTTGAGAAAAGTACATGGGAAATAAATTTATGAGGCATTGTACGTGTGAAAATGTGTTTATTCTACCTTCACATCTAATTTATAATTTGATTTGGGGGTAGGATTTAGAATTTAAAATAATTTTCCTTCAGATACTTGAAGGGATTGTTCCATTGTTTCTAACATTAAATGTTGTTGATTACTTGTTTTTTTTTTTGCGGCACGGGGGCCTCTCACTGTTGTGGCCTCTCCCATTGCGGAGCACAGGTTCCGGACGAGCAGGCTCAGTTGCCATGGCTCACGGGCCCAGCCGCTCCGCAGCATGTGGGATCCTCCTGGACCGGGGCATGAACCCGTGTTCCCTGCATCGGCAGGCGGACACTCAAACACTGCACCACCAGGGAAGCCGCAGTGTCATTCTTTTTTATCCTTTGTATGTGATCTAATTTTTTCCTCTCTGGAAGTATTTATTATTTCACATTTCAAAATGATGTGCCTTGGTGTGGGCTTGTTTTTATTCAATGAGCTGTATAGCTGGTGGGTCCTTTCAATCCAGAGGCTTCTTGTGTTCAGTTAAGTGAAAAATTTTGGTAGTCTTTCTTTGATAATTCCCTCCTAACTCTTTTATTGCTTCATTCTGGAAATTCCATTAGTGGAACATTGGACCTCTTGAATTCATCTTTTCATTCCCTGGCTTTCTGTTTTTTGTCCAGCATTTAGTCCTCTCACTCCATGCTATGAGGCTCCTTGGCTGTATCTTCTAATTATTCTAGTGAGTTATTTATTTCAGCTGTTGTATTTTTAATTACCAAGAATATTTCTTTATTTTCTGATTGTTCTTTTTCTGTTAGTGGTGGGTTAGGGAAGGGAGAGAGTTCAACTGTTCCTCATGTAATCCTCATCCATTTTCTGAGGTTTTCACCACAACTCCTCACGTCCGCCTTGTGTTATAAACTTCATGCTTGTGAGTCCCGAGCCTTTCTTGTGAAACGTTCTGTGAGTGAATAGCATTGTTCATCATCCATGTTACAAATCTCTGGGCACTAACATTTCACCACCCTCCTCTCTGTTTTTTGCCACTCCTCTCCATTTGCTTTCAGTTTTCATTTATTGTGGTTGAGCTGTCTCCTGGTTTCACCAAAGGTGAAGTTTATGTTTTGATTCTTGACACTTTCTGCCATTTTCAGATAATTTATGAGAATAGAAGGGGACAGAAATATCTATTTTGGCCATGATAAAATAAAAAATCCTTGGAATATATCTTAAAGCCATAATACAGTTCTTCTGAGCAAACAGCACATGACTCTGTGCTTATGACTTTCTTTTCATAATTACGTATGTGTAGCCTGATATTGATTTACACAACGAGGAAAAATTGTAGCACCATAAACTTGCCTCAGTGGAGGGTTTAAATTGCAGCTTTATTAAATCAAAATAGCTGCTTATATGAATCCATCCATTTCCTCAAAATTAAGTAATCTCTGCGCTGATCCTGTGCTTTAGCTTAGCCTCTTGACCAGGTATTTTCCACAGCTAAAGGCTAATAATTTGACACTGGACAAGAACTTCTCTGTTAATACACTATTGCCTCATGCCAGTTGTAAGTTAAACTCTTTTTTAAAAGATGCAGGGGCACCATTCAACCCCACTGAGAAGAGCTTTGTCTGGCCAAGTGGGAAACTGTCTCATTGGGTCCTACCACACGTCAGGCAGTACCAGGTAGTGGGGTACTATAGCTCATTTCCAGTGTGAAACATATTTGAAATGGTGGCAGCTTTAAACACCTTTTGATGTTTGGGAAATCCCCCAATTTATGATGACTCTTTGTCTTCAAGGTAGAAGTCAGTTATTAGTCTTTCCCTTGTGGTTGAAATGCAGGTAGGTGCGTTACCTAGCCTTCACCAGATTCACTCATGAGAGACTTCAATTCAGAAACTAATGGCATTAAGAAGAGGTGTTGTGGAGCATCCAGCCTGGTGAGTGTAGGAGCAGAGACAGCAGGACTGAAGTCCAGTAATAGCATCAGTGGGGCAAACTGTGGGGTCGCTTGCCCAGGCATGGCAACTGTGGCATCTTCACTGGGGAAGATCTGTGGTATAATTGGAGCATTGTGCCAGGTGGCACAGTGTGTAAACCTGGCTTTCTGACACTCATTTCCACTCCCTTCTAGAAATTTCTTTTTTTCGTAAAGGAGCCTGAGTGGGTTCTGTTTGCAGACCTTAATTCACTCATTAGAGAGAGAGCGCATCTCTTCTCTCCCATGTTGTGTCCATGGTTTCTGATATCTAGTTTGAACTTCGATTTTGTTGATCCCTGTTACCTTACCAGCTTGTAACTGGCTTTACTTCACATGAGGAAAAGGTTCTTTTAGTTGATTTTGAAGTTCTGATGCCAAGAAGCCAAAAACTGCTTTCTGAGAAACCATTCTAAGTAGTCCTAAGCAGGGCACATGAAGTGTGGATCAGAGTGGGTTTGGTGTCAGACCTGGAGGGGCTTCAAGTAACTTAGGTCCTCTCCACTTGGAAGCAACAGCACTTGGAAGAACTGGTGACCCTCAGCAATTCCTCGTATTAGAATTCTTCCAACAAAATGCAGTGGACACCATGGCTGTAAGTAAGGTTATCCTATTTATTTGTTTATTTTATTTTGGCTGCATTGGGTCTAAGTTGCTGCGCATGGGCTTTCTCTAGTTGTGGTAAGTGGGTAAGGAATTTTTAAGATTTATTTCAACATATATTTCAGTTCTTTTTTTCTCAGACACATCCTGTATGCTTTCTGACAAGTGATAAAATACTGACTTATCAGCATTTTCTTGGGACTTCCCTGGTGGTCCAGTGGTTAAGACTTCACCTTCTAATGCAGAGGGTGTGGGTTCAATCCCTGGTCAGGGAGCTAGGATCCCACATGCCTTGGGGCCAAAAAACCAAAACATAAAACAGAAGCAATATTGTAAAAAATTCAATAAAGACTTTTAAAATGTTCCACATCAAAAAACAATCTTAAAAAAAATTAATAAAAAAACAGAACATTTTCTTGCTCTTTTAGTAAATGCAGTTCATGAGGTGAATATGGTCCTCTAGTCTCAAAATAGATGGCTAGTCCTAAGGAAATCCAATCTGCCGCTTGTGCCCTGAGGAGATACAAACAACCTGATTATTTTGTTTCAGCCAGTGGCTCAGCTTTGACATCAGGACTTTGTCTCTGCTATGGAAATCGAGCCATTGCCTGTGATGCCCATTGCTCTGCAGTTCTGAGCCTTGCGGTAAATCTCTGATGTATTTTGCTCTTTGGGACCTTTTGGAGGTAACCAGTTAGAGCTAATTATAAGGGGTATGTATTTTGTTTTGTATAACCAGGGGAAAAATTATTCGAATGCAGCAACTCAGGAATTCAGTGAACATTATACAGTGAACATTACAGCTTGTCTTAAAACCAGTGGTCTCTAAACTTTTCTGATTGCTTCTTGAGCATGTATCTTCAATATGTGTATATTAACGTATAAACTATATACATATGCATCTCAATGCATTATATGTATATATAAAACATATATAAAAGTAGTACTGATGGGTGACATTAAAATTAATATACATAGAACTTTTACTGTATTCTTTTTTCCACCCCAGTGGATTGTTTTGTGTGTCACTTTGGAGCTGTGCATCCAGTTTTGGAGATGACTGCTCGTCTGTGTGTGTGGACAGGGCAAATAGGAAATGAGATGTCTGAGCATTCTGCAGGGAAGCGACCTAGTTTTTAAAAGGTGCCTGGTTTGTGTCTTGCCTGGATTCTCATTTAACAAGGATATGCTTTCTGCCCTTGCACTTGCCTTATCGTACGCGTCTCTCACGGGTTCCTCCTCCTGCAAGGGAGGAAGAGTGGTAGAGTGGAAAGAGAATCAGTAAGCCTTTGGAGTGCTGATATTGCAGCTCCGCCATTAACTAACCTTGCGACTTTGTGTGAGTTATCTGACCTCTTTTAGCCTTGGTTTTCCAAGATTAGGAGGACTTCAAGCCAGGGGGATCAGGGATGTGCTATGAAACGTTCTTTCCCTGACCAAGTGTAAAGTATTATCAACTCTATTATGAGAAGTTGGTGTGTATAAGAGGGATCAAAATATTCCTTGGTTGAAAGGAAGGTAGTGTTGAAACTATGAAACTAACCGAAAGATAGAGCGGGAGATACCTGAAAGTGACTTTCAATGCCCGAATATCATCTACAGCATTTCTGACAGAGGGTCATCTAACTTCCAGCTCTCTGGATGGAAAAATCATTTGTTTTTAAAAGTAGATGATTTATTCAATTAAGAAAAATTTGAACTGAGACTACATATTTAGTGCTTGAAAACTAAGAAATAATGCACAAAAGTAGAATAAAATAATTTACATTTATAGATATATAGGGCAACCTTTTATAATATCTAAAGACAACAATTATATTCCTCTTGGTCATTAATCATTAACATGATTAATTCTTTAAAAAAGTCCTCACTTGCAACGACTTCCAGACCCCTTGTTATCTTATTTGCTATTCTCTGAATACCCTGGAATTGATTTGAGGGTTACTGGTTCCCGAAAGGTGACTCCCAGAGTTCGTTTTCTGGGCAGGCACCAGCCCCTGGAGAGCACTTATTCTGAGAAGCACCCACTCTGACCTTTCTTATCCACTCCCTCCAAGGAGTCTGTTTGAAAACAGACAGGGTTCCAAGTCTTTTGGATGGAACACCATTCTTGTTTCTAGATAGCTGGCTTGAAGACTGAAACCTGAGTAGTGGATATATTTTTGGATTTTACTCCTACCATGTCTTTCTGCTTGACTTAAATTTCTGAAAGCCAAACTTGGTCAGTTTCCTTAGATACTAAAACTTGTTGACATCAAGTTTTAGATACTAAAACTTGTTCACATCAGATATGCCCTGATACCCTGGATTCTGACCTCATCTCTGCTCACCGGGCTCCCAATAATGTTCTGTTCTGCATGCCCAAATCCTGGGACTGATTTTCTTAGCATCATTTGTCCTGTGTTTATTTCAAGCCTGGAACAGCAGTCTCTCCTTCCTCCCAATTTCTCCAACTTTTAAGGGCTGCACAATTAATTTCACATTTAAAATACATAGGCTCATATTGTCAGTTACCTTTATAAGCACACCTCTTATTTGTCCAGCTGGATTATACATATTCTATGTGTAGGGACTGGAGGTTTTTGCATCTTGATATTCAATACAATACTTAGTGTAAGTCCTTGAACTACATGCTTGATATTTCTTGAACTAAAGGAATGGCAAGGTATTACTTCTACCTTAAGGTATTTTGGAAACTTATTAGACTTATTAGACTTTTTGGACTAATCACTATACATATGTTTCCTTTTCACTGACTTTATACATTATATAACATACTAGATATTCCTTTTAGTTTGGGTTGTCAGGAAAATTATAACTGAATTCATTTACTATATTGGCTCCCTAATTCCTTATTCTCCTCAGTGCCAATTTTCCATTTCTATTATACTAGTTTTATTTTGTGCTTCTTTCTTATTTTTATTAAGGCATTTTTAATCCCTTTTGGGGAGAAAGGATATTATGAATATACTTGCATAAGGCTCTTTTTAATGGAAACCTAATTGTTTTTATTAATTTTCCATTTAGACATCAGAAAGTATTAAAGGAACTGAAATGAAGGTGTAAGAGGTAGTGAAGGCCTAGATGCCTACTCATTAAAGAAGTATTCATTATTTTTGCAAAACACACTGATTATAATTTTTTTTGAAAAGCACTGAAATCTAAGGTGAACTGAGTAACTGGAATGTCAGATGGAAAAGAGACTAAAAGATTCATGTATTTCAAATAATACTGCTAAATTACTCAGAATAGAGGCATCTGGACAAAGTCAATGTTAATGTGTGAAAGAAAGACAAGCAATTTCCTTAGAGTATATACCTGCATGAAATATCTTCCAAAACAGACAAAATTTGAGTTTGGGGAACAATGAGAAATACTGAACCTAAATCACTGTTAATGAGTCTAAGGGACATAGAGTAACTACAAAATTTTAAATAGAAGTTTTGTGTGTTGTTTTGAAGTTATTCTTATTTCTTTTGGAGTCCCATCTCCATATTACCGTAACATTGGACAAGGTAAAAATGCTGAGTTTCGTATAATCAGTGCTGGAAATTAGAATATATTCCCTCTCCAAGTTTCATAGGAATTTGTTTTATACTACTTATTTTATCACTTTAGTCTTATATTGTTTTCTAATTGATTCAACAAAATATTTGTATATAGGAGACACAAATGGATAAGACCTGGGTAGTTGACTTTCAAGAGTTTACCATTTAATAGGAGAACTAATAGTCTGGATTAACCTAATTATATCAGTTTCATTCATCTTGCTGGTTCAGATATATGATGTGTAGCCCAAGAGTAGTATGATATCCTTGATACCTTTCTGTTGTGTTGGGTAGCAGTAACAACCCACAGAAAAATAATCAGGCTTGTAACCAGATGGTACAATATTGCTGTCAAACTGTTGAGTTAATCCTGCCATAAATCTGCAGTGTATAACTTCAGAAAAAGGAATCACAGCCTTAAAGGAATTAGAAAGGAACAAAAAAAAGTTGCAATCTCAGTTGGCATACAGATAATTCTCAGAGTGACTGGTGCAGTGTGATCCAAATAGTTGGTGTTTTACAAATTCTTAATGTTAGATTGATTGGTATAGAGGAGCAGCTAGTCTGTTGGGACTTTGAGAACTGGGTCTCTGGACCACACCAGTTTATAAATCAGTTCATGTGTACATTGTACAAGGAGTGCCCTTTTCTGCTAGGGGCATGAAGGGTATTGTTAGACATCAGGATGGTAGTGATAAAGGAGAACTGTATGAATGAAGGTTACAACAGTGATGGAGGCTGGGTCTGGTCTGAGAAGGAGAATAGTGTTGTTCCCAGATCTGAAAAGATAATTATTTGGTGGCTGGAAGTCACTCAAGAGATAATAAGCAGGTAAGAAATAATGATCTCAGGATTCCACTAGCCATGACTTTTAGATGACTGGGAAAGGAAAGATCAAAGATAATGACCAAGGTAAGACAAATATGACCACATTTGGGGAGAAGTTATAGGGAGAGAGGTTCTGATCCATCAGACTGAAGTATATCAATTGCTGAGGAAACCAGGGGATCTCAAGTCAGCTTTCAAGTACTTATAAATCTAGCAGAGGAAATAAGACAGTATTAAAACTGTAGCCTAAGGTAATTGTCAAAAGAAGTATGCCGTGAAGAACTATGGAACATCAAAACTAAATGTAAGGGGAAATAACATCGAGTAAATGCATGCATGTGCCAAGAACATGCTAGGTATGTTTTTTGTACATGAGTGATCAAAGTAGCTTTTTTCCTAATAGCCCAAAACTTGAAATGCCCACCAGCAGTTAAATGGATAAACTAGTGGTAGTATATCTATACAATGGAGTACTACTCAGCAATAAAAAGGAAGTACTGACTGACACATGAACAACATGGATGATCTCAAAAACATTATGCTGAATGAAAGAAAGTAGGCACAAAGAAGTACATACAGTTCCATTTACATGAAATTCTAGAACAGGCAAAATTAAGTTACAGTGATAGTAAGCAGATCATTGGTTGCCAGGGTGGGGCAGGGGGTAGGGGATGGACAGTAAAGGGGTACGAGGGAATTTTCTGGGTCAGAATGGGTATGGTAGTGGTTACAAGGGATAAACATTTGTCATAAATCATCAAGCTGAACACTTAAAATAGGTGTATTTTTATCACATGTAATTTATACTCCAATAAAGTTGATTTAAAAAACTTGAGCAGGGACTTCCCTGGTGGCACAGTGGTTAAGAATCCGCCTGCCGATGCGTGGGACACGGGTTCGGGCCCTGGTCCGGGAGGATCCCACATGTCATGGAGGAGCTGAGCCCGTGTGCCACAACTACTGAAGACCACACGCCTAGAGCCCGTGCTCCGCAACAAGAGAGGCCACCGCAATGAGAAGCCCGCGCAGCGCGATGAAGAGTGGCCCCGGCTCGCCGCAACTAGAAAAAGCAGCACGCAGCAACGAAGACCCAACACAGCCAAAAATAAATAATAAAATAAATAAATTAACAAAAAACCAAAAAAACAAAAAGCTTGAGCAGAAGATCAGAACAGACACCTCACAAAATAGGATATCCAAATGACCAACAAACTTATGAACAGGTTTTCAACCTCATTAGTAATCAAAGGAATGCAGATAAACATAATAATATGATATCACTACATACTCACCAAGTGATTAAAATAATAAAGATTGATAATACCAAGTACTGGTGGGGATGTGGAACAGCTGGAACTCTCATTGCTGGTGGAAGTGTAAATTGGTTCAATTATTTTGGAACATAGGTTTGGCATTATCTACTAAAGTTGGTTCTATAAAAGAAACCGTCTTAGTCTGTGGCAGATATCTCTGGTACTTGTCACATTCCTTTAACCCACATCTAATTTCAGCTGAAATTGTGGAAAACAGTTCCAACTCTCCTCATGGTGCTAGTGTGTCACCTCAAGCATACACTTTACATCTTTCCTTATTTTGCCTTCTCTGATACCTGTAGCCCTGCAAGCAAAGTCACAAGGTCCTTGGGAGTCAACAGCCCCGGGGACAGTCATCATTCAATTAGATATGGAAGCCTGTGGATAAAAGCTCTCATCTCTCAGATGGTTCTTTTCTTTTTTTTCTTAAATTAATTAATTTATTTTTTGGCTGCGTTGGGTCTTTGTTGCTGTGCGTGGACTTTCTCTAGTTGTGGCAAGCAGGGGCTACTCTTGGTTGCAGTGCACGGGTTTCTCATTGTGGTGGCTTCTCTTGTTGTGGAGCATGGACTCTAGGCGTGCCGGCTTCAGTAGTTGTGGCACATGGGCTCAGTAGTTGTGGCTTGCGGGCTCTAGAGGACAGCCTCAGTAGTTGTGGTGCACAGGCTTAGTTGCTCTGTGGCATGTGGGATCTTCCCGGACCAGGGCTCAAACCCGTGTCACCTGCATTGGCAGGCAGATTCCTAACCTAGGTATTTTTTTTAATGTACAGGAGGGCATCATGCCTGGTTGGAGGATCAGAAAAAGCTTTATCTCTAATGGTTTTAAAATAGAGCTTGGTCAGATAACCAAATCTGGAGTCAAATGATTTGAATTCTAATTTTTCCATTAATCATCACACAGTTTTGGGCAAATCACTTAAAAAGCTTAAACTTGTGGTTCTTAATGTGTAAACTCAGGATAACAGTAGTTATCCTTGCAGAGTGATGGTGAGCACTAAATGAGATGAACTTAAAAATGATTTGAAAGCTCTAAAACTTATACAAATGTAAGTGATATTTACAAGAAATGAATATCATTCTGAATAAACAAGTGCTCAATAAATTTTAGATACTTAGAAAAAAATAGAAAATTTGAAATCAAACTTGTTATATCACTGCTGCCAAGTGATAATAATGTGACATATTTCCTTTCGACAGCAAGAGATTCATTATACGTTGCTTGATTCTTGGAAAATGAAGTCTAGTTATCAGAATAACTGAATCCATTTTATTGTGGGATATTTTCCAAGTAATTTCTAAAAACCAACTGAGGGTTCTGTCAGCTGCTAAGTTATCTATCTCAATTATGTAAAGGGAAACTGGGGAAATGACCACATTATGTGTGTGTGGGAGGTGGTTTGTGAACCTTTGGATAATGTGCAACAGATTTGGGCCCAAACACAGCTTATCATTTGGCCTCCATAGGCACTCATCTAAGCAAGGACCATACTGCATTTGGAATTCCTTGATATCAGTGTTGTCTTATACCTTATATCTAATAGTCCTCAAAAATCTGATCATTTCCCATGTCCCTGTACTTTTCACTCTAGGAAATGGTCATAGATCCCAATGGGGAAAGACAGAAGGGATACATACTATATATCCTTATGGAGATATTTCAAGGTCGTTCCTCAAAAGATCTGGCCTTTGCTTCAATGAATGGACTCAGTTCCTAGGAATTACTTGGATCTGGAAGCTGTGTGCAGGTCATACTTTTCTATTGTGGTGGTAATTTCAGTCTTTTTTTTTGCCAGCTCTTGATATTTTTGACTAAATAAATAAAACAAACACTTAATTTGCTTTTTTACAAGGGCGCCAAGACAATTCAATGAGGGAAAGAATAGTATTTTCAAAAAATGGTTCTGGAAAAACTATATACCCACATTCAAAAGAATGAAATTGAACTCCCAATTCACATTGTATACAAAATTTAATAACTCAAAATGTATAATAGACCTAAATGTAAGGGCTTAAACTATAAAACCCTTGAAAGAAAACATAGGCATAAATCTTCATGACCTTGGATTAGGCAACGACTTCTTAGATATGACAACAAAAGCATAAGCAACAAAAGAAAAAAAATAGATAAATTGCATTTTATCAAAAAAAATTGTGCTGCAATGATACCATGAAGAAAGTGAAAAGATAACTCATAGAATGAGAGAAAATATTTACAAATCATATATTTGATAAGAGGCTGGTATTTAGAATATATAAAGAACTCCTACAACTCGACAACAAAAAGACAACCTAATTTTTAAAATGGACAAAAGATTTGAATAGAAATATCTCTAAAGAAAAATACATGAATGACTTATAAGCACATGGAAAGATGATCTACATCATTAATCATTAAGTAATACAAATAAAAATCACAATTAAACACTATTTCACACTCACTAGGACAGCTAAAATAAAGAGGAAGGCATAATAAGTATTGGTGAAGCTGTGGAGAAATTGGAACACTTTTACATTGCTACAGGAACCTTAAAATGGGGCAGCCACTATGGAAAACACTTTGGCACTTCCTCAAAATGTTAAACATGAGTAATGTTATGACCCAGCAATTCCATTCTCACGTTTATACTAAAGAGAATTGAAAACACATGCCACTCAAACACTTGTACACAAATGTGCATTGCAGCATTATAGCCAAAGTGGAAACTGCTGATAAGTGGGTAAACAAAATGTTTAAGTGGATAAACAAAATATCCATACAATGGATACTATTTAGCAATAAAAAGGAATCAAGCACTGGCTTATGCTATAACATAGACAACCCTTTAAAATATTATACTAAATGAAAGAAGCCAGTCATAAAGGCCACACATTTTATGATTCCATTTATATGAAATGCCCAGAATATCTATGGAGATCAAAAAGTATATTAATAGTTGCAAGGAGTTTGGGAGAGAGAGGGAATGGGAAGTGGCTGCCAATGTGTAAGCAGGGGGGCTTTTTGTGGTGATGGAAAGTCCTAAAATGATGGTGGTGATGTTTACACAACGCTGAGAATATACTGAAAAACACTGAATTGTACACTTTAAAGGATGTGTATCATGGTATGTGAATTAAATCCCTATAAAACCGTTATTAAGAAAAACTTAATTTGCTCTCTACCTAAGAATATCGTGATCTAAAGTTTCTCTTTCTATTACTTCATTGTTAGTGTATAGAAATGCAACATATTTCTGTATATTAATTTTGTATCCTGCAAATTTACTGAATTCATTGATGAGCTCTAGTGGTTTCCTGGTGGCATCTTTAGGATTCTCTATGTGTAGTATCATGTATCAATAGCATCATGTCGTCTGCAAACAGTGACAGTTTTACTTCCAATTTGAATTCCTTTTATTTCTTTTTCTTTTATGATTGCTTTGGTTAGGACTTCCAAAACTATATTGAATAAAAGTGGCGAGAGTAGACATCCTTGTCTTGTTCCTGATCTTAGAGGAAATACTTTTGGCTTTTCACTGCTGAGTATGATGTTAGCTGTGGGTTTGTCATATATGGCCTTTATTATGTTGATGTATATTTTCTCTATGCCCACTTTCTGGAGAATTTTTTTTTATCATAAATGGATGTTGAACTTTGTCAAAAGCTTTTTCTGTTTCTATTGAGATGATCATATGTTTTTATTCTTCAATTTATTGATGTGGTACATCACATTGATTGATCTGTGGATATTGAAAAATCCTTGCATTCCTGGGATAAATCCCACTTGATCATGGTGTATGATCATTTTACCATATTGTTGGCTTGTTTTGCTAGTATTTTGTTGAGAATTTTTGCATCTATGTTCATCAGTGATATTGGCCTGTAATTTTCTTTCTTTTTTTTTGTGATATCTTTGTCTGGTTTTGATATCAGGGTGATGCTGGACTCATAGAATGAGTTTGAAGTGTTCCTTCCTCTGCAAATTTTTGTAAGAGTTTGAGAGAGATAGGTGTTGTCTTCTAAATGTATGGTAGAATTCACCTGTGAAGCCATTTGGTCCTGGATTTTTGTTTGTTGGGAGTTTTTAAATTACCAATTCAGTTTCATTACTGGTAGTTGGTCTGTTAGTATTTTCTGTTTATTCCTGGTTCAGTCTTGGGAGATTGTACCTTTCTAAGAATCTGTCCATTTCTTCTAGGTTATCCATTTTATTGGTGTGTAGTTGCTCATAGTAGTCTCTTATGATCCTTTGTATTTCTCTGGTATCGGTTGTAAATTCTCCTTTTTCATTTCTGATTTTATTGATCTGTTCGGCGGCCATGGCTCACAGGCCCAGCCGCTCCGCGGCATGTGGGATTTTTCCAGATTGGGGCATGAACCCGTGTCCCTTGCATCGGCAGGCAGGCTTGCAACCACTGCGCCACCAGGGAAGCCCTCCCTCTTTTTCTTGATGAGTCTGGCTAAAGGTTTTTCAATTTTGTTTATCTTTACAAAGAACCAGGTTTTAGTTTAATCGATCTTTTCTATTGTTTTTTAGTCTCTATTTCATTTATTTCTACTCTGACCTTCATGATTTCTTTCCTTCTACTAACTTTGGGATTTGTTTGTTCTTTCTCTAGTTGCTTTAGGTGTAATATTAGTTTTTTTATTTGAGATTTTTCTTGTATCCTGAGGTAAGCTTGTATCACTATGAACTTCCTTCTTAGAACTGCTTTTGCTGTGTGCCATAGATTTTAGATCATCATATTTTCATTTTCATTTGTCTCTAGGTATTTTTTTATTTCTTCTTTAATTTCTTCAGTGATCCTTGGTTGTTTAGGAACATATTGTTTAGCTTCTGCATGTTTGCGTTTTTTGCAGTTTTTTCTTGTAGTTGATTTCTAGTCTCAGAGCACTGTGGTCAGAAAAGATGCTTGATGTGATTTCAGTTATCTTAAATTTGCCAAGGCTTGTTTTGTGGTATAGCATGTGATCTATCCTGGAGAATGTTCCGTGTGCACTTGAAAAGAATGTGTATTCTGCTGCTTTCAGATGGAATGCTATATATATATATCAATTTGATCTGAAGTCCATTTCATCTAAATTTGCAAGATATAAAAGTAATATACAGAAATCTGTTGCATTTCTATACACTAACAATGAAGCAGCAGAAAGAGAAATTAAAGAAACAATACCATTTACCATCACATCAAAAAGAGTAAAATACCTAGGAATAAACCTACCTAAAGAGCCAAAAGACCTGTACTCTGAAAACTCTAAAATGATGATTAAAGAAATTGAAGATGATGCAAACAGATGGAAAGATATACTGTATTCTTGGATTGGGAGAATCAATATTGTTAAAATTAACATACTACCCAAGGCATTCTACAGATTCAGTGAAATCCCTGTCAAAGTACCAATGAAATTTTTCACAGAACTAGAACACATAATTTTAAAATTTGTGTGGAAACATGAAAGACCCTGAATAACCCAAACAATCTTGAGAAAAAAGAACAGAGCTGGAGGAATCATGCTTCCTGACTTCAGACAATACTACAAAGCTACAGCAATCAAAACAATGTAGTACTGTCCCAAAACAGACACATAGATCAGTGGAATAGGATAGAGAGCCCAGAAATAAACCCACACACTTATTGTCAATTAATCTATGACAAAGGAGGCAAGAATATACAATGCAGAAAAGACAGTTTCTTCAGTAAGTGGTACTGGGAAAACTGGACAGCTACATGTAAAAGAATGAAATTAGAACATTCTCTAACACCATATACAAAAATAAACTAAAAATGGATTAAAGACCTAAATGTAAGACCATATATCATAAAACTCCCTGAGAAAAACATAGGCAGAACGCTCTTTGACATAAATCATAGCATTATGGTTTTGGATCTGTATCCTAAAGTAAAGGAAATAAAAGCAAAAATAAACAAATGGGGCCTAATTAAACTTAAAAACTTCTGCACAGCAAAGGAAACCATTTACAAAACAAAATGACAATGTAATAAATGGGAGAAAATAGTTGCAAATGATATGACCAATAAGGGATTAATATCCAGTGTATATAAAAAACTCATACAGCTCAATATAAAAAAAAACAAACAACCCGATTAAAAAATGGGCAGAAGTACTGAACAGACATGTTTCCCAAGAGGAAATGCAGATGGCCAACAGACACATGAAAAGATGCCCAACATTGCTAATCATCAAGGAAATGCAAATAAATACTACATTTAGATATCACCTCACACCTGTGAGAATGGCTATCATCAAAAAGAACACAAATAACAAATGGTGAGGATATGGAGAAAGGGGAACACTTGTACACTGTTGGTGGGAATGTAAATTGGTGCAGCCACTGGGGAAAACAGTGTGGAGATTTCTCAAAACTGAAAGTAGAACTACCATATGACCCAGCAATTCCACTCCTGGGTATATATCTGAAGAAAACAAAAGCACTAATTTAAAAGATACATGCACCTCAATGTTCATAGCAGCATTATTTACAATTGCCAAGATATGGAAACAACCTAAGTGTCCATCAACAGATGAAGGATAAAGAAGATGTGGTATATTTATACAATGGAATACTACTCAACCATAAAAAAGAATGAAAATTTGTCATTTACAGCAACATGGACAGACTTGGAGGGCATTATGCTAAGTGAAGTAAGTCAGAGAAGGACAAATGCTGTATAATATCACTTATATGTGGAAGCTGAAGAATACATCAAACTAATGAATACAACAAAAAAGAAGCAGACTCACAGATATAGAGAACAAACTAGTGGTTACCAGTGGGGAGGGGCAATACAGTGGTGGAGTGGGAGGTACAAACTACTGGGTGTGACATAGGCTCAAGGATGTATTGTACACATGGGAAATATAGCCAATATTTTGTAATAACTATAAATGGAAAGTAACCTTTAAAAATTGTGTAATAAATAAAAATAAATTTAAAAACAAATATTATTATTCATTAACCACCACGTTAGAATGCAGTAAGTCAAAACACTTTGGTTGACGTTCCAGTCTTGCTACCCATTGCCATAATTATGTTCATCTTGCCTCTGATAGTTAAGTGCTGCCATTTTGCCTCTGTACTCCATTGATATAAAGAATCCAAATCCCCCCCACCCCCACCCCCAAATTGCAGATGACTTCTAGAACAGAATTTCTCAAAGATGCTACCTACTGGCCTTTTCAAATGACTGTAGTAACTGTCTTTGTGAAGAGAATGTCCTAAAGTCCTCTCCTGAGAAAGAGTTAGATGGAGGTTCTTGAATCATATACAATAAATCCATTTTAACAAGAAAAAGAAAGATGTTGATTCAGAGTGCATTTATGAGCAGTCACCTCCGTGGGCAACTGGAACCTAATCCCTCTGAGGATCTCTGGGAGATGGTATGCATATGGAACCCCTCAGAATGGTCTCACCCAAGGAGTGAAGGGGCTGAGGCACTATTTTCTAACACTCAAGTGTGGTTGAGGTTGCTTCTAAGGGTGTGGACTTCTTAGCATTCCAGGCCATCCCAGCTGACCCTCAAAATGCCCTCAGATGAAGAGTTACAGGTGCTTGCAGTTAGACAGCTTTGGCCTTGTGAAAACAATGAGTACCAGGGGATATGGGCAAAATCTCAGTAAATTTTAGCTGGACAAATAAACCAATTGCACATTCTTTAGTATTTGGCTCTCAAAATCACATACTTGATATTTGCTATTCTCATATCAGTGGAGAATTGAGAAGTGAATAGAAGGATCATTTAATACTGATATAGGAACACTTCCTTCACCACACTATAAATACCATGAGAGTAAGGAATTTGTCTCCTTTGATCACTGTGATATTCCCAGTGTCTAATAGAATACCCAATTAATTTTTGTTTGACAAAATTTATAATGTCTACTTTCTCACATTGTTGAAATGGAAAGTTTCTCTCTCTTTTTCAATTTTTCAACTTATGGTTCAGAGCTTTCTACAAACTATAAATCAGTTAACCTGGGCCTGGTAAAAAGGATGCAGTCAGTAATATTAGTACAATAGAATGAATAAGAGGCAGAGAAAGTCATTATTAGATAGTATTACATTTTTACTCATGCTATATTTATTTCAATAATTTTAATATTTTGCTGTCATAAATATTATGTTAAATTTTAATGGGAGCTAGAGTGCTTGGACTGCTGATAAATACTAGATGATATGTATATTTTTGTAAGTGATACATGAGTCTACTTTTTCTGTATACATTTTCTATTAGTTCTAGTGTATTTAGAATTTCAGATTATCCAGTTTATGTCTATATTAAGGAACATTTTGACTTTTGAAATGCAAACACACACACACAACTAGCCATTCTACTTCATTTTCTCCAAGGAGATATAGATGATTCCACTGAGTTCAGAATAATTTGTATTTTGCACTGAACTATATTAAATAATTTATTCTTGCAAATGTTCTTCTTAAAGATTTTCCCCTTAGGTCTTGAAATTGGTATGTATGCCCTGAACATATATCAATTGAAAGTGGAGGGAAGGCTGACCCACAAAATATATTTATATATAAATATATACATATTTATATAAAATAAATATATATTTATATATTTTTAATATTTTATAAATATATAAAATGTATATATTTATATCCAATATAAAAATTTGGCTTTATATTTTCTCTGTCATATACCTATCTTTAGAGCATTTGATGTCTTCTTCATCTTCTTTTCCCCTCTTTGGCCAAGACTGTATCTGTCTATATACAGTTTTCCTTTTTAAATTTTTTAACAACTTTATTGGAGTATAATTGTTTTACAATGGTGTATTAGTTTCTGCTTTATAACAAAGTGAATCAGCTATATATATACATATGTCCCCATATCTCCTCCCTCTTGTGTCTCCCTTCCACCATCCCTATCCCACACCTCTGGGTGGTCACAAAGCACTGAGCTGACCTCCCTGTGCTATGCAGCTGCTTCCCATTAGCTATCTGTTTCACTTTTGGTAGTATATATAAGTCCATGCCACTCCCTCACTTCGTCCAAGCTTACCCTTCCCCCTCCCCGTGTCCTCAAGTCCTTGATTTATATTCCTTTTATTTCGTTTTCTTCTCTGTTTGCTGTGGCTGGAACTTCCAAAGCTGTGTTGAATAATAGTGGTAAGAGTAGACACCCTTGTCCTGTTCCTGATCTTAGAGGAAGTGGTTTCAGTTTTTCACCATTGAGAATGATGTTGGCTGTGGGTTTGTCATATATGGCCTTTATATTATTGAGGTAAGTTCCCTCTATGCCTACTTTCTGGAGGGTTTTTATAATAAATGGGTGTTGAATTTTGTCAAAACATTTTTCTGCGTCTATTGAGATGATCATATGGGTTTTCTCCTTCAATTTGTTAATATGGTTTATCACATGGATTGATTTGCATATATTAAAGAATCCTTGAATTCCTGGGATAAATCCCACCTTATCATGGTGTATGATCCTTTTGTTGTGCTGTTGGATTCTATTTGCTAGTATTTTGTTGAGCATTTTTGCATTTATGTTCATCAGTGATATTGGCCTGTAGTTATCTTTCTTTGTGATATCTTTGTCTGGTTTTGGTATCAGGGTGATTGTGGCCTTGTAGAATGAGTTTGGGAGTGTTCCTCCCTCTGCTATATTTTGGAAGAGTTTTGGGAAGGATAGGCGTTAGCTCTTCTCTAAATGTTTGATAGAATTCACTTGTGAAGCCATCTGGTCTTGCGCTTTTGTCTGTTGGAAGATTTTTCATCACAGTTTCAATTTCAGTGCTTGTGATTGGTCTGTTTATATTTTCTATTTCTTCCAGGTTCAGTCTCGGAAGGTTGTGCTTTTCTAAGAATTTGTCCCTTTCTTCCAGGTTGTCCATTTTATTGGCATATCATTGCTTGTAGTAATCTCTCATGATCCTTTGCATTTCTGTAGTGTCAGTTGTTACTTGTCCTTTTTCATTTCTAATTCTATTGATTTGAGTCTTCTCCCTTTTTTTCTTGATGAGTCTGGCTAATGGTTTTTCAATTTTGTTTATCTTCTCAAAGAATCAGCTTTTAGTTTTATTGATCTTTGCTATCATTTCCTTCCTTTCTTTTTCATTTATTTCTGATCTGATCGTTATGATTTCTTTCCTTCTGCTAAGTATGGGGTTTTTTTTTTGTTCTTCTTTCTTTAATTGCTTTAGGTGTAAGGTTAGGTTGTTTATTTGAGATGTTTCTTATTCCTTGAGGTAGGATTGTATTGCTATAAACTTCCCTCTTAGAACTGCTTTTGCTACATCCCATAGGTTGTGGGTCATCATGTTTTCATTTCATTTTTTTCTGGGTATTTTTGATTTCCTCTTTCATTTCTTCAGTGATCTCTTGGTTATTAAGTAGTGCATTGTTTAGCCTCTATGTGTTTGAAATTTTTTTTTTTTCTTTTTTTGTGGTATGTGGTCCTCTCACTGTTGTGGCATGTCCCATTGTGGAGCACAGGCTCCGGACGCGCAGACTCAGTGGCCATGGCTCACGGGCCTAGCCGCTTTGCAGCATGTGGGATCTTCCCAGACCGGGACATGAACCCGTGTCCCCTGCATCGACAGGCGGGCTCTCAACCACTGCACCACCAGGGAAGCCCCAATGTGTTTTTATTTTTTACAGATATTTTTCCTTGTAATTCATATCTAGTCTCATAGCGTTGTGGTCGGAAAAGATTCCTGATACAGTTTCAATTTTCTTAAATTTACGAAGGCTTGATTTGTGACCCAAGATATGATCTATCCTGCAGAATTTTCCATGAGCACTTGAGAAGAAAGTGTATTCTGTTGTTTTGGGATGGAATGTCCTATAAATATCAATTAAGTCCATCTTGTTTAACGTATTATTTAAAGCTTTTGTTTCCTTATTTATTTTCATTTTCATCCTCTGTCCATTGGTGAAAGTGGAGTGTTAAAGTCCCCTATGATGATTGTGTTACTGTCTATTTACTCTTTTATGGCTGTTAGCATTTGCCTTATGTATTGAGGTGCTCCTATGTTGGGTGCATAAATATTTACAATTGTTATATCTTCTTCTTGGATTGATCCCTTGATCATTATGTAGTGTCCTTCTTTGTCTCTTGTAGTAGTCTTTATTTTAAAGTCTATTTTGTCTGATATGAGAATTGCTACTCCAGCTTTCTTTTGATTTCCATTTGCATGGAATATCTTTTTCCATCCCCTCACTTTCAGTCTGTTTGTGTCTCTAGTTCTGAAGTGGGTCTCTTGTAGACAGCATATATACTGGTCTTGTTTTTGTATCCATTCAGCCAATATATGTCTTTTGGTGGGAGCATTTAATCCATTTGCATTTAAGGTAATTATCAATATGTATGTTACCATTTTCTTATTGTTTTGGGTTTGTTATTGTAGGTGTTTTCCTCATTTTGTGTTTCCTGCCTAGAGAAGTTCCTTTAGCATTTGTTGTAGAGTTGGTTTGGTGGTGCTGAATTCTCTTAGCTTTTGCTTGTTTGTAAAGGTTTTAATTTCTCCATCGAATATGAATGAGATTCTTGCTGGGTAGAGTAGTCTTGGTTGTAGGTTTTTCCCTTTCATCAGTTTAAATATGTCTTGCCACTCCTTTCTGGCTTGCAGAGTTTCTGCTGTAAGATCAGCTGTTAACCTTATGAGGATTCCCTTGTATGTTATTTGCTGTGTTTCCCTTGCTTCTTTTAATATGTTTTGTTTGTATTTAATTTTTGATTGTTTGATTAATATGTGTCTTGGTGTGTTTCTCCTTGGATTTATTCTGTATGGGACTGTCTGCACTTCCTGGACTTGATTGAATATTTTCTTTACCACATTAGGGAAGTTTTCAACTATAATCTCTTCAAATATTTTTTCAGTTCCCTTTCTTTTTCTCTTCTTCTTCTGGGACCCCCTATAATTCGAATGTTGGTGCATTTAATATTGTCCCAGAGGTCTCTGAGACTGTCCTCAATTCTTTTCATTCTTTTTTCTTTATTCTGCTCTGTGGTAGTTATTTCCACTATTTTATCTTCCACATCATTTATCCGTTCTTCTGCCTCAGTTATTCTGCTATTGATCCCTTCTAGAGAATTTTTAATTTCATTTATTGTGTTGTTCATCATTGTTTTTTCTCTTTAGTTCTTCCAGGTCCTTGTTAAATGTTTCTTGTATTTTCTCCATTCTATTTCCAAAATTTTGGATCGTCTTTACTATCATTACTCTGAATTCTTTTTCAGGTTGACTGCCTATTTCCTCTTTATTTGTTTGGTCTGGTGGGATTTTACCTTGCTCCTTCATCTGCTGTGTGTTTCTCTGTCTTGTCATTTTGCTTAACTTACTGTGTTTGGCGTCTCCTTTTTGCAGGCTGCAGGTTCGTAGTTCCCCTTGTTTTTGGTGTCTGCTCCCAGTGGCTAAGGTTGATTCAATGGCTTGTGTAGGCTTCCTAGTGGAGGAGACTATTGCCTTTGTTCTGGTGGATGAGGCTGGATCTTGTCTTTCTGGTAGACAGGACCACATCCAGTGGTGTGTTTTAGGGTGTCTGTGACCTCTTTATGATTTTAGGCAGCCTCTCTGCTTGCTTGTTTGTAAAGGTTTTAATTTCTCCATCGAATATGAATGAGATTCTTGCTGGGTAGAGTAGTCTTGGTTGTAGGTTTTTCCCTTTCATCAGTTTAAATATGTCTTGCCACTCCTTTCTGGCTTGCAGAGTTTCTGCTGTAAGATCAGCTGTTAACCTTTTGAGGATTCCCTTGTATGTTATTTGCTGTGTTTCCCTTGCTTCTTTTAATATGTTTTCTTTGTATTTAATTTTTGATTGTTTGATTAATATGTGTCTTGGTGTGTTTCTCCTTGGATTTATTCTGTATGGGACTGTCTGCACTTCCTGGACTTGATTGAATATTTTCTTTACCACATTAGGGAAGTTTTCAACTATAATCTCTTCAAATATTTTTTCAGTTCCCTTTCTTTTTCTCTTCTTCTTCTGGGACCCCCTATAATTCGAATGTTGGTGCATTTAATATTGTCCCAGAGGTCTCTGAGACTGTCCTCAATTCTTTTCATTCTTTTTTCTTTATTCTGCTCTGTGGTAGTTATTTCCACTATTTTATCTTCCACATCATTTATCCGTTCTTCTGCCTCAGTTATTCTGCTATTGATCCCTTCTAGAGAATTTTTAATTTCATTTATTGTGTTGTTCATCATTGTTTTTTCTCTTTAGTTCTTCCAGGTCCTTGTTAAATGTTTCTTGTATTTTCTCCATTCTATTTCCAAAATTTTGGATCGTCTTTACTATCATTACTCTGAATTCTTTTTCAGGTTGACTGCCTATTTCCTCTTTATTTGTTTGGTCTGGTGGGATTTTACCTTGCTCCTTCATCTGCTGTGTGTTTCTCTGTCTTGTCATTTTGCTTAACTTACTGTGTTTGGCGTCTCCTTTTTGCAGGCTGCAGGTTCGTAGTTCCCCTTGTTTTTGGTGTCTGCTCCCAGTGGCTAAGGTTGATTCAATGGCTTGTGTAGGCTTCCTAGTGGAGGAGACTATTGCCTTTGTTCTGGTGGATGAGGCTGGATCTTGTCTTTCTGGTAGACAGGACCACATCCAGTGGTGTGTTTTAGGGTGTCTGTGACCTCTTTATGATTTTAGGCAGCCTCTCTGCTAATGGGTGTGGTTGTGTTTCTGTCTTGCTAGTTGTTTGGTATGGGGTGTCCAGCACTGTAGCTTGCTGGTTGTTGAGTGGAGCTGGATCTTAGTATTGAGGTGGAGATCTCTGGGACAGCTTTTGCCGTATGATATTATGTATAGCCAGTAGGTCTCTCATGGACTAATGTCCTGAACTCGGCTCTCTCACCTCAGAGGCACAGTCCTGACACCTGGCCAGAGCACCAAGACCCTGTCAGCCACACAGCTCCTCATCCGGTCATTGGAGAAGTTTTAAACCCTTGGGGGTCTACAGTGTTTCTCTCTGAAGTCGGGCCGAGCATCTTTTGAAAGACCGTGAGAAGGACTCCATAAATTTTTCTGTCTCGAATGCTCCCATGTCAGTGGCCGTGAGCACACACCTGTGTGCAAGTGGGCACAGGTCCACCTGTCTGGGTGCACTCATGGCCGATTAGCCTGCCCATGGGCAACTCTATATACAGTTTTATTGGCCTATGACCTGGCTAATTGCCCTGGTTTCTTACAAGTAGAAAAAGATGGAGCTAATTTGATGTCTGTTATGCTATTGAGAGGAGGTTCTCTGGAGGATAAGGGTACATAGTTATTTCTTTACACTTTTATTTCCCCCAAGCATTTAAAAATAAATAGCAGACTTAATACTTGTAAGTTCATCTCATAATTATCTCCAATTACAAATTAGTTACCTGAAATTATTTATAAGTAACACTTCTGGTGGCACATATATTGCAAATGTCTCTGGCTATATCATACAAAATGTATATTTAGCTTTATAATGAATTATTCTGTGAAAAATAACTATTAGTTGAGCACATGGTAAATTTAGGTTTCATGAAGACCAAAGATTATAATTTTGAGAGCTTACTTTTACAAATATCATATTACTATTATTAATATAAAGTTAGGTATAAAAACAAATATTTATTTAGAATGAGAAATCACAACATATTACAAATTAATCAAAACTGAAAAATCATACCTGGTCACAAAACCTGGAATAATAACATTACTTGTTATTATTAACTACCTGATACATATGTATAATGTTTTCCTACATTTTTGACTGCATATTTTTGAAAGTCTCATTTCATAACAGCTATATAATTTAATTTTTCATGGAGAATAGAAAGATAATTTTGTCTTTCTTCTAAGCATGATCAATCACAAGTTGTTTTTATTATTGCTAATTTAGAAAATTTGCTTTCTGTTCCCTAACTTGTTATAGGCAATGCTCTGTAATTTTAAGGATTGTTGTATTTGAGAAAACTCTCAGGTTTCTTTCATATCTGAACTGTAGATTGTAGGGCATCTCTAGCTGTCTCCTTATGTATTGCCTATACCCAGTTCTTACTCATTTCCCCTTAGGTATATGCTGGACTTTTCCATTATATCCTCTATGTCTCTTACCTTTTTTTCACCCTTAATCTCTTTGCATTTTTTGTTAAGTTTTGAATATTTTCTTCTGATTTATCTTCCAGTTAATATATCTTTTTCAGATCTATTATGAAATTTTCCTCTCACTGTGATGGCTTCTCTTGCTGCGGAGCACGGGCTCTAGGTGCGCGGGGGGGCTTCAGTAGTTGTGGCGCACGGGCCCAGCCGCTCCGCGGCATGTGGGATCCTCCCAGACCAGGGCCCGAACCCGTGTCCCCTGCATTGGCAGGCAGACTCTCAACCACTGCGCCACCAGGGAAGTCCCGACTTTTAAGTTTTAATTACAATTATTAAAGTTTTTATTTCTATAAGTTCTTTTTCAAATTCATTTAGGTATTATTAAATCCCTTATCCCTTGGTCATATTATCAGTCTCCTTTTTATTTCTTTAAATCATAATATTGATGGCTATATGATATTCTGTTTTTATCATTCCAATTCCTGAATATTTTACAGTCTGATTTTATTTAATATTGATTTTGTTGTGTCCTGCATGGCACCATGTTACCTTGTGTGTTTTGGTTTTGACTGTGAGATCACAATTTCTGGAACTTTACCTAGAAGTAAGGCCTGAGTTGAAGGTGCATAGATGCAGATAAGGTTTCTGTTTGCTTCTGCTTATCCATTAGGGATACCAACTCAGGACTACTTTAAAGTTAACTCTCAGCCCGAGGTTTTATTATTTTTATTATTTTTAAAAATCTCACAGGCAGTATGAATTTGTATGGCATTTTGTGTTTCTGAATTCTTAGGGGAGAATTTCCCCATTGACTCAGCACTAAAGTTAGGATAAGTATGTTACCTTGAAAGACCCTTCTGTGGGTGGCCTCATTTCTAGTTCTCTCTCACACTGAAGGTAAATCTCATTGATATCCCATGTTTATGTGGAGTCTTTATTTGACTCCCTATCTTGGGTTGCCCTTGGGCTTTGTCTCATTTGCCTCATACCCAAGGCCATTAAAACTCAAGTTCAAGTTCACCAGGGTTCAGCTGTTGCCCGTGGAGTGAAGCCGGAATCAGTATTCTGCTTGCCTTTCTCAATTCCTCTTTCACTTGATTTTTTTAGCTTCTGAGCATTCTTTACTTCCTTTTCAGATCAGCAATACTTTTAAAAAGATGTTAAAAAAATGTCTTTATTTCTTTCAGCAAGAGAGTTTTTCATGTTATCGACTTAAAAACAGCAATCTCTTTTACTTTGTGTTTAAAATAGGGGACCTGTGGAAATAGAATGGGTTTTGGGCTCCTACATCTTTCTGTTTGGAGCCCAGTTCCACCAGTTACTTTGATAAACTTGCATTAGTCACAATTTCTCTAAATCTGTTTCTTCAACTTTAAAGACAGTTGGTATTGCTTGCTCTACCTGTAATTATTATTAATAATGTAAAGTACCTAGCCTAGTGTCTAACACCCTGAAGATATTTAATAAATGGTAGCTATTATCATCATCATCACTCTAATATTAAGGTATACATAATTCCTTACAATATTTATTATTTTAACGTCTTATTAACACATACACATACAATAAGACGTTAAAATAGTAAATATTATAAAGTTATATCTATACATATATACACATATATATCTCTATACCTGCTTGCATAAAATTTATCTGTTCTTTATCTTAATTTTCTTTGGTTTATGACATACAATCACAGACAAATAAATCAATTTTATAAAACAACACTTCCCCCAATAATATTTCACTACCTTTGCCTTAGTCCAGGCCATCACCATCCCTCATCTCTCATTATTACCACAGTTTCTTAACCAGTCTTTCTTTATCCAGTCTTGGCCCCTTCCAATCCATTCTGTGCCTCAATGAGAATTACCCTTCTGAATGTAACCTTTTCATATTACCCCCTTGCTTAATAGTTCCCATTGCCCTTGGAATGACATAAAACTCCTTTATGTGGCTGATAAGGCCCTTTGAGACCTGCCTTCACTATCTCTAGTTTCACCTGGTGCCTTGCCTCACGTTTGATGCTTCAGACACAATGAAGTCCTTCCAGTCTCCATCTCCAGGCTTCCTCTTGCTTCCAGGCCTTGGCACAAGGTTTGTTCCTCTTGTTTGGAATGTTCTTTTTTTTCATTCCCCTTTCCATGAATAATTCTTATTCATTCTGTAGGAATCCTCTTATAGGTTGTATTCTTCAGGAAGCCTTCCCTGAATTCTTGTCCACTAAGTTAAAATTAGGTGCTCCTATGTACTATTTCTATAAAACTCAATTATTCCCCTCCCATAGCACTGTGTAAGCCCAGTGGGAGTAGGGCCACATCTGCTTTGCAGAACATCAGACCCAGCACAGAGTCTGCCATAATGTAGGTGCTCAAAATCTCAAAATGCATGAAGGATTGAAGCAGTAAGTCATCAGTGATCTTTGCCAACAGCCTCACTTCTCACCCCTTCCCACCTCACCCTGCTCTCCCAAACTGAACGTATTTTAGTTCCTCAGTGGCGCCAGGTGTTCTTTCCTTCCCAAGCTTGGCACATGCTGTTTCCTGAGAACAGCACTCTTCCTCTTCCTCTTTATCATGCCACCCTCCACCCTCATGCCCTTCTCGCCCTCTGCTACTATTCGGTTGGGTATTACACTTCTGCCTTCATAACACCACCCGTATATTCTATTGATGCTTGTTGAAATGTGCCTTCCCTGTCCTCTTTTGCATCTCTAGTGCCCATCACAGTTGATTTTTGTGGAATGAATAAATGAGTGACCTAGTATTCTGCTGAACACACCTGTGGAAAATACTTAAGAAATAGTTCCCTCCAGGCATCTATTTTTTCTTTCTGATTTCTTGGGTAAACAAAACCTAAAATGAATTTAAATTGAATTTGTTAATAGATATGCTTTTTCATTCAGAGTGTGGAGTATCAAATTATATAAAAGAGCTCCCTAAACTTTTTTGATTATGTATGCTATTTATAAAATAATTTTGAGAATATGTCATATCTGTATATGTATGTGTGTATACAAACATAGGCATGTTTATACAAATGTGTATGTAAAATAAAACAAAAAAATACAAGATAAGATATCAACATAAATATAAATAGAAGTTATCTTATTTTCCACACTCCAACGTGAACACACACCTTAGAGGTCACTTATATAGATTGAAGAGCACCAAGGAGACCTGGGCTCTAACGGTAGCTCCATAATTCACAAGCAGTATGACTTTGGTCGTGAACGGCAGGTCTCAGTTTCAGTATGTATAAAATGGGAAAAATAGCTACTACGTGTGGTTTTGCAATGATTAAAGAGGATATTGTAGGAAAAGTGTCTAGTAGCACACTGGGCACATAGCAGGTACTAAATGTTATCTGACTTAAAATATTCCTTCTGATGAATTATTGTTACATATTTTAAGATATCCTTAACTTGATTCAGTTATAACAAGTATACATTAATACTGCAACTCTCATTTTCAATTATTCAAATATTAAATCATGTAATGGAAGTATATTTATTTTTATTAACCAGTTTTATTCTGCTATAAAGAAGGTAATTGGAATAGTGTGATGATATAAATTGCTATTTTGACATAAAACATTTTAATCATTTTGATATAGACTGAAAAAATATAGTACAATGTATATATTTCAAAGCACATAGATATTAAAATATACACAGAACGGTATTTTATTAGTATATTCAGATATCTGCCATTTTAAAAAGAATATCACATTGGAAAAATTGCTTTGATAAAATCATAGTAATATTGTACTTTGGGGCAATTAATGGTCTACAAACTGCTTCAGAGCTAATGGAAAATTATACTACATTGTAGGCTTATTTAAAAATTGGAATATTTCATAGAATGCTATGTATAAATAAAATAGAATTTTAGGGTAACAAATTTGGTTTATATATAACTTGATCATGTGGAGATTTTTTTGAAACAAAGTATACTATCTGTGTGTGTGTGTGTGTGCGTGCGTGCACGCATGCAGAAGATACAGAGCATAATTCAACTACTTGATTAAAGAGAAAATGTTAGTTTGAACATTATGACAACGTTGTCTTGTGTTTTGCATTCCTAATACTGTCATATATCATCCAAGAAAAACAAATTTCTTTACAAATGGAAGCCTCTCTACAAAAGGTTGTAGGAAAAAGTTCACAGAAGTGTGGAACAGAATGGGTGCCAGAAGTACTTTATTTTGCTGTTACCTAAGGGTCAAATTAAGTCAGGCCTTGTAGTTCATAGTATGGACTTTGAATTTTACTCTAAGTGTGGTGGGCAGCCCTTGGATGCTTTTGAGTAGGGGCAGGAAGGAATAAGATGCACATTTTAGAAGGATAGCCATAGACGTTGTGTGGGAGGAGATCTAGCTGATGTGTAGACTAGGGAGGAGGAGGGCAGAGTGGAAACAGGGAGACAAGCAGGAAACTACTGAAATAATTCAGGTAAGAAATAATGGTGACTTGGATGGGAGGATGGGACTGTAATTGTGGGAAGTCTATGTAGCCAAGTCTGTACATCTACCGTGTGGCTGTCTTTTAGTGGCACAGCCATCAAAATTTGTTGATGGATTGGACTTGAAGTGCAAGAGAAAGAGGCATCAAACGTAAAGTGCAAGAGGAAAAATAACTGGCCTGAGCAACTGGGTGAATAGAGGGATCATTTGCTGAAATGCAGAGTGTTAGGGGCTGCCACAGGGGTTTGGGAGGAAAGACCATAAATTTGGTTTTGGATATTCTGAGATGTTTATTAGGCAAAAAGTGGACATGTCAATAAGACAGTTGGACACGTGTCAGGGCTGAAGATGGAGCTAAGGATTCCTTTAGAAATTAACCATATGTAAGATAATTATTTAAAGGGTTTCTGATACTTGAGATGCATTTAGACTTCAAAATGAGCCTTTTCTAACCAGAATTTAAAGTAAAAAAAAAAAAAAGTTCCATTTAAATAATGAAAATGAAAGGGTACTCTTTTCCAAGAATACAAAAGGAATCTGAAAGACATAGTGATTTGCCAAGGGGGTAAAGCAGTAAATGTAAAACTTGAATTTGAAGCCAGTTTTTTTTTTTTTCTTCAGGGCCCATTTTTTAAGCCACACGTATGACAGTCATTATGTTTGGAAGAAAACAAAGAGAACTTCATGTCTTCCACTCCTCTCATTTGCTATTTTGTGAAAAGATATAACATGTTTTTAAATCACAAAAATATTCATTAACTTACATCAAGAAAAAATTAATATTATTTTTCGTGTAGCAATCTGAACCATATACTTACTTTTTGTTATATATTTCAAAAGTTCTATTGATTTTTCTGACTATAAAATGAAATATGTGCAGTGCAAAAATTCACACGATATAAAAAATATGAAGAGGAAACTTCTATCAGTTCTGCCATAGAGAGGTAGTCATGATTCAGATTTCGATGTTTTTATTTCAAGATTTTTTTTTTTGGCTGTGCATGCTTATGCATGCACACATACACACTCAGGCTTTTATTTTTTTAAACAAAGATGGAAATATAGCAGAATGGTAAAGCCATGATATATTATGGACGCTTAAGTACCTGGACTAATAAGGACAGATCTATATTATTTTTTGCATAAGCTGCAGAGCATTACATTAGTAGAAAAATCATAACTTATGTATTTCAAATCTTCTATTGTTGAACATTTCAACTATTTTCATTTTCTTCTATTATAATCCGTGTTGTGGGCAGTCATATAAAAGGTTATTAAACACAATAAAAATTTTGATGTCAAATGACGTCAGACATTGTACCAGTATATATTTCTTTTGGTAGAATATGAGAGTGGTCATTTTCTCAAATTCTTGCCAGAATCTTCTTTATCCATTCATGTATTTCTTTTCTTTTTTTTATTGGGGTATAGTTGATTTACAATATTATGTTAGTTTCAGATGTACAGTATCCTAATTCAAAATTTTTATAGATTATACTCTATTTATAGATATTATAAAGTATTGACTATATTCCCAGTGCTGTACAATATATCCTTGTAGCTTATTTTATACATAATAGTTTGTACCTCTTAATCCCCATCCCTTTCTTTCCCCTCCCCCCTTCCCTCTCCCAACTGGTAACCACTGGCTTGTTCTCTATATCTGAGTCTGTTTCTGTCTTGTTATATTCATTTGTTTGTTTTATTTTGTAGATTCCACATGTAAGTGATAACATAGAGTATTCGTTTTTGTCTGACCTATTTCATTGAGCATAATACCATCCAGGTCCATCTGTGCTGTTGCAAATGGCAATATTTCATTCTTTTTTTATGGTTGAGTAGTATTCTGTTATATATATATATGGTTTTTTTATATTTTTCAAAGTAATTTCTTATATAGTATCTCATTTTATCTTTTCAGTAACTCTGAGATACAGGCAGAATAGGCACTATTTTTCTCATTTCATTGATGGGGAGGTTGAGACACAGAGAGCTGAGAAACAAACCTGAGATCTCACAGGTAGTAGTAAGTGTTCAGACTAAGAAGAGGACATCGACTTCTTCTCTTGTATTCTTTCCTCACTGATGAAAGTCTTATTCAGTAACGCTTTATGTGTGCAAGATATCTAGCTCACCTCTATGTCTTCTGGTCTTATTTTCCCCTTTTAACAGTTAGCAGCAGTTGGAGGTACATGGTAGGTACTCACTAAACACTTTGTGATAGATGCTCTGTATCAGTGAGGATCACGGTTTTCACCCTGAGTGACCACCATGATTGATGAAGGACATCTGTATTTGAGCAGAGGAAGGCCACATATTCATGCTAGTGAAGAGAATAGTCCTGTGTACAATTTATTTCTCACTTTTGTGGGGTTTTTTTTAACATCTTTATTGGAGTATAATTGCTTCACAATGGTGTGTTAGTTTCTGCTTTATAACAAAGTGAATCAGCTATACATATACATATATCCCCATATCTCCTCCCTCTTGCATCTCCCTCCCACCCTCCCTACCCTACCCCTCTAGGTGGACACAAAGCACCGAGCTGATCTCCCTGTGCTATGCAGCTGCTTCCCACTAGCTATCTATTTTGCATTTTGTAGTGTATGTATGTCAGTGCCACTCTGAAGAACCTAGGGCCAGGACAGGAATAAAGGCGCAGACATAGAGAATGGACTTGAGGACATGGGGAGGGGGAAGGGTAAGCTGGGACAAAGAGAGTGGCGTGGACATATATACACTACCAAATATTTCTCACTTTTGATATTCTTATCTGATTTTTAAAGCAGTCTTTAAAGTCCTTGTGCTTTTTAATTTATGGATAAATTTATTCCATTCTAGGAAACTTCTAAGAGATCCATACTTATTTCAAAACAAAGATTTGATGGGTTATGCATACTTTGTGTGTGTGTGTGTTATAAAAATAAATTCCTTGAGGAAGGGTTCTTGGCTTTCTTGTTTGCTGCTGCATCCCTAGTGCACATATATTAGGTGCTTAATCAGTATTTATTGAATAAATGAATGAAAGTCTCAGTGGTTTTCATATTTTTTGAAGCCATGATACCTTTATGTGTTGCTTTTCACTGATCAGAAGCTCAGATCCATCCCTGTGTGGGGATGCACTCTGAAAATATTAGAATCAAACTAGTTAAACAAGATACTTAATTTTAGTGAATTAACAGCATGGCTCACGGGCCCAGCTGCTCCACGGCACGTGGGATCTTCCTGGACCGGGGCATGAACCCGTGTCCCCTGCATCGGCAGGTGGACTCTCAACCACTGCGCCACCAGGGAAGCCCTCGTTTTATATTTTTATGATAAATATGATAAAACTTGCCCATCAGTGTCTTAAAATAAGGTGAAACCCAGTTGAACATCAGAAACATAGAATATCACAAAGAGTCATAACTTCTTCTATGGGGAAAGTCTGCACTGTACAGTGGTCACCTGGGCTTACTGTACAAAGCCTTGGTTGCTCTTGAAGCAGTCCCTCTGTTGTCTGACCCTGCTATTCAGAGAGCCATCTGCTATGGATTCTAGGACTGCTCAGATAGTTGAAGCAATCCTCCTCCCTACAGAGGGCAGGGGCAGTGTGGATTTTAATGATGTGGGTTCTGCTTGTACTGCACATGATAGGGAGTAAAGGGGAATAAAGACGATTTGGGGACACTCTTTGCCTTTTGGTGTCCTGAAAATTTTCCCTCACTGTAATTAAAAACGAAAGGTACTCTCCTGCCCACTTATGGGAATCATCTTAAAGGTGGTAGTTCTTAAGGCAAGCATACATGGAATTCTTATCTGGTAAATAATAATTAGAATGTAGTATGCTACAAAGGAGTAAAACAATCTGAAAGTGAATTTACATGCAATTGTATCTTACATTTAATGCACAATGATTTTTCCCCCATTTCTGTAAATGCATAGTAACACAAAAATTCTTGGGATAAGTGTTCAAAGAGAGAATGTATCTAACTAGAATCATGGGCATATCCTCTCTATGAGGCCTTAATGTCTTATGTTTGGTGGTGGTAAGAAAATAATGAAAATATTGGATGCACCTTTTTCCCAAGAGGCTACTGTTTACATTTTTATCATTATTATTTCACATTTTCTGGCTTTCAGTTTTCCATATTTCAAAAAGGTAATTTTCCCCTAGGAACAGCTAGTGGATGCCTTGGAGTACTTATTGGGAGAGAGAAAAAAGAAAAACATATTTCCTTTGAAAGTTGCTTCATTACTGTGCTTTGTACTTTTTACAGATTCCCTTTCTTAGGTAGAAATGGTTCTCACTATCCAATTGTATAAATACTGTGAGGTGAAAGCAAAATTAAAAAAATTTCTTGAAAGACCATATTCCTACTTGCAGCAGTGCCCAGCAGAGATCTCAGCTAATGGGACCCCCCCATCTGAACCATATGGGCAGAGCTGAGCCTGTGAACCCATTTGGCCAAGAAGCTTGATTGGCAATTCTGCCTGATTTGGGTCCCTAGCCAATAAGCTCTACCTGCTGTGTAGCTTATTTTATGAATCTGCTTGGGCAGGGAAATGAGTATACAACTCCACTCAATTGCTGAGCAAAGCCTCCAGTCCCAGTCAATCAGAAAGCCTGTTCAAAGAACCCAGGCAGCTGCAGAACCCATCTGACCATCCTGGGAGCCAAGCCAGCAGCTCTGCACAACTGTTGATCAGAGCCTATGACCCTGCATAACAAGGGACCCTCAACAATGACCCTGGGTAGTGTTGGGGTCCAGCCTACAGCCCTGCCCTATAGCCCTACTGAACTGCTGAATGTAGCCTGTGGCCTTGCCCAGACAGGGAGCCCAGCCAGTGACCCTATCCAACCATGGAACATAACCTGTGGTCCCACCCAACCAGGGAGCCTGAGCAGTGACCCTGCCCTACTACCGAGCACAATCTTCATCCCCATATGACTGTGGAATACAGAAGGAGGTCATGCCCAGTCAGAGTGCCTGACCAGCAACCTTGCCTAACAGTACAGCACAGCTGCACAGCCAGTGGCCTACCCAATTGCAAAGCCCCAGTTGTGGCTCCACCAAACCTTGGGGCATAGCCTGTGGCCCCACCTGATCACAGAGCACAGACCGTGGCCCCACCTGATCACAGAGCACAGACCAAGGCCCCACCCAACCACAAATCCCTGCAGGCACCCCACCTGGATGTGGAGTCCAGAAAGTGCCACCATCCAGTTGGGGAGCACAGCCTGAGGCCCTACCAGACCAGGAACAATTGTGAAACCTAGCCCACAGCTGTGCCAAATTGTTGAATCCAGCTAGTGTCATTGCCCTGCCAGGGAACACAGCCTGCAGCCCCACTGACCAGAAGTGATTTCAGAGCCTAGCTAGTGGCCTGATATGACTGTGGAGCACTGCCAGAAGCCCCTCCTGAGCACAAAGTCCACATTGTGGCATCGTTAGAACAAAGAGCCCAGCCAGCAGGCTCACTTAGCCATGGAGCTTAGTCAGAGGCATCCCCTACCCCCCACTTGACCTGAGAGCGTGCGCCAACTCTCTAGTCTTGACCAACTAGAGACCCTGATAGCAAGCCCTGCCTTCCCATGGACTCTACCTGATAGCAAGCCCTGCCTTCCCATGGACTCTACCTGATAGCAAGCCCTGCCTTCCCATGGACTCTACCTGTTGAGCCACCCAGTACCCCAAGCTGAGCTGACTAGTGAAGGTCTTTCCATGCTGAAGTGAATCTGTAAAGTCTGGAAGAGGAGACCGCTTACTTAAATATGCAGATACCAATGTAAGGATATAAAGATCACAAAGAATGAGATAAACATGACACCACCAAAGTAAACTAATAAAGTTCCAAACTGACATTAAAGAAATGGACATCTATGAACTATCTGATAAAATACTCAGAAAAATCCTTGTAAAGTGGTTCAGAAAACTACAAGAATACTCAGAGACAACTAAACAGAATTAGGAAAACAATGCATGAACCACATGAGAAGTTCAACAAAGAAATAGAAACCATTAAAAAAAACAGAAATCCTAGAACTGAAGAATATAGTGACTGAAATGACGAATTCAATAGAGAGCTTTAACAACAGACTTGACCAAACAGAAGAAAGAACCAGTGAACTTGAAGACAGATCATTTGGAATTACCAAGTCAGAGGAGAGAAGAGAGAAAAAAAAAAAAGGATGAGAAAGAGTGAACCCTGCAAGACTTACAGAACATCATAACAACAGTATATGCATTATGGAATACTCAAAAGAGACGATAAAGAGAAGAGGACAGAAAGTCTATTTAAAGAAATAATGACTGAAACTTGGGGAGAGAAATGGACCTCCAGATTTCCGAGGATTCTGGGAAAAGATTCCAAATAGGTTGAACCCAGAAAGGGCCTCACCAAGGCATATTATAATTAAATTGTCAAAAGTCAAGGACAAAGAGAGAATTTTGTAAGCAGCAAGAAAAAAACAACCTGTCACTTACAGGGGCACACTCATAAGAATATGAGCTGATTTCTCAGCAGACCAGGAGAGAGTGATATGATACATTGAAAATACTGAAAGGAAAAACTCTCAACCAAGAATTCTATATCCGGACAAGCTGTGCTTCACAAATGAAGGAGAGATAAAGACTCCGCCCTCCCCCCCAAAAGCTAAAGGAACTTATCACCGTTAGACCTGCCTTACAAGAAATACTAAATGACAATCTTCAAGCTGAAATAAAAAATGCTAATTAATATTGTAAAGACATATGAATGTATAAATCTCACTAGTAAAAGTAAATATATAGACAAAGACAGATTCTCTAATATTGTAATTGTGGTACATTAATCACTTACAACTCTAGTTTAGAAGTTATAAAACAAATGTATTAAAATTACTAACCAATAATTTGTTATTGGATTCACAGTATAAAAAGGAAACAAATTATAGCATCTATGACCCAGCATATGACAGGGGGAGAAGTACTTAAAGTTTGTGTATGTGATAGAAATTAAGTTTTTATCAGTCTAAATTAGGATGTTTTAAGCACAAAAAATTTTATGTAAGCCTCATAGTAACCACAAAGGAAAATTTTGTAATAGATACACAAAAGATAACAACAAAGGAGTCAAGGCATACGGCCACAAAATGTCATCAAATCATAAAGTAAGAGAGCAAGAGAGAAAGAACAGACAAGACCTTACATATGAATAATTACTTTAAACATAAAAATTATCCAATCAAAAGATAAAGAATGATATAATGGATTAAAAAAAGATTCAATGATATACTGCCTACAAACACCCACTTTAGCTTTAAGGGTACATGTAAGCTGAAAGTGAAGGGATGGGAAAAAAATGTTTCATGGAAATGGGAATCAAGACAAAGCAGAAATAGCTATACTTACATCAGACAAAATAGACTTTAAGCTAAAAATGGTAAAATGAGACAAAGAAGGTCATTATATGAAGATAGAGCAGTTAATTCATCAAGAAGATATAACAATTGTTAAAATTCATTCATCTAACATTGTAGAACCTATACACATACAGCAAATACTAACAGAACTAAAAGGAAAAATAAACAGCATTACAATGATAGTTGAGGCGTTTTATATCCCACTGTCAACAGTGGATATATCATCCAGACAGAAAATCAATAAGGTAACAGTGGATTTGAACAAGAGTATGGATCAAATAGACCTAACAGGAATAAATATATATTCCATCTTACCTCCTCCAAATAAGACTTCTCTGGAGCAGTTTACTGTGCTTGGAGAGCCTGGCATTAATGCAGGGATAGCAACAGTGCAGTGGGGCATAGTCGAGAGCCACATCTCAATTTCAGCTAGACATATGGTGAAGCTTAAATTGCAGATCAATGAGGATGGGAAATATGATTAAACAGGTGGTTCTGGGACAATTTTTAATATTGAAGGAATTGAAAACATATCTCACTTCACACCATAAACAAATTTAATTTAAGGTAGATTAATTATTTAAGTGTGAAAGGTAAAATGTGTTCTATGTTTTGTAACCATTTATTAACAAGTCTGTCTCAATACCAGACTATGTTTTCTGTCACACAGTATGAGCTAATTACATGATGTTTGAAAATATGTTTTGAGATTCAGGGGAGATGTTTCTGTGTCTCTAGAGCTCTTTACCAAAAAAAGCAATATTGTTTATTATTTCTCTACTGCCTTCATTTGTAAATTTGTGATGTTTCAGATACAATTTCATAAGAATTTAAGATGAAAAAGTATCAGATATGAAAAAACTTGCAGAAGAAGGCAATACAGAAAAATTCAGGGAGATAGTAGACTTACAAAGATTTATTTTTTCTAAGATATTTTAAAATTTGAGTAATTTCAGAATGTTTAATAAAATATTTATGTTAAGCATTCTACATTGCTTCTCAGCTCATATAACTCTAAATTATTACTAAATACAACAAGTTAAGATTTGGCACTTAATAGTTACTTATTGAATGGATTGAATTAATGAATTTAAAAGAATTGATACCAGCAAATTTAAATTTCTGGCAATTATATTGCTGTATCTCATGGTTTCGAAGTAGAAAATGCAGGTGATGGAGCAAAACTAACATTTGATTGTGTTCTAATACAACACCATATTTAAAACAATGTTAGACTTTGTAGTGGTCATCTGTTGTTGTTTGTCTATTAAAACTCTTTCCCATGTTTGGGAATCCCCCACCTTGGCAGGGGACTGGGGACTGTTGGCAAAGACCTTCTCCCTCTAACACTGCTCACTGGCTTGCTCAGACTGCCTTGCTGTTAGAGGCAGATTACCCAGGGTACACCGCTCAGCAACCCTCATGTCGGGTGTTGTGTCAGGGGCCAGTGACACGAGGGGCAAGGGGAGGGTCATAGCACAGGCAGCAGTAGCTGCAGGTTGGGTTTCTGGATGTAGGAGTGCATGCAGCTGTAGAAATGGCTGCAGCAAAGTGAAGTGGTGGCCAAATTGAGGCTAGTGTGACGTTCCCTCTCCTGAGGGGAGCCTACTCACAACCCACCCCATTACGATCTTGTCCTGGGGCCTCCAAAAGATCAGCACTTCTAAACACTGTCCAAAATAACTATATTTTCCAAACTCTGTCTTATTCCCTTTTGAACAATACCATGCGTCAAGCATTATATTTCCAGTTTCTTTAAAGTTTCTTGTCTGCCCAGAGAAAATATCGTATTTCTTCAGTTTTTAGAGTCTTTGCTCCCAAATTTCCTCTGAGAAAGTGCTTGAACTTCAGTACACACACACACACACACACATCTCCACAAAAACAAACAATAATACAAAAGCATAAGGCAGTTTGTATTCTTACAGAAAACTAGAAACAGTTATCTCAACAAGCCAGCTAAATCTTCAGAGACATAGTTCTACTAAAAACATCTGTACTCAGGATGGATGCTGTATTGTTGAATAGGGGTGGTTTTTGTTTTTTGTTTTTTTTCCGGAAAACGAAGAGGGAATTTGCCTCAAAGGTTAATTCGATTCTCCATCTGTCAGGAGACAGAAGTACTTGCGGTTTTAAAATGGCGCCCCCCTCCACCCAGTTTCTAGCCATAAGATTAAAAGAAAAAAATTAGGCTAAGCATTCCTTTTAAAAAAAGAAGTAGAAAAGCATCATTAACCATAACATGGTGTAAATATAATAGATATATGTCTCTTTTGGCAGCCACAAGCCCAACACCAAAGCAGTTTGATTTTTTTAACATCTTTATTGCAGTATAATTGCTTTAGAATGGTGTGTTAGTTTCTGCTTTATAACAAAGTGAATCAGCTATATGTATACATATAGCTCCATATCTCCTCCCTCTTACGTTTCCCTCCAACTCTCCCTATCCCACCCCTCTAGGTCCTCACAAAGCACCGAGCTGATCTCTCTGTACTCTGTGGCTGCTTCCCACTAGCTAGCTATCTATTTTACATTTGGTAGTGTATATATGTCCATGCCACTCTCTCACTGCGTCCCAGCTTACCCTTCCCCCTCCCCGTGTTCTCAAGCCCATTCTGTATTTCTGCATCTTTATTCCCGTCCTGCCCCTAGGTTCTTCAGAACCTTTTTTTTTTTTTTCTTCTCTTTCTGACTTACTTCACTCTGTATGACAGACTCTAGGTCCATCTACCTCACTACAAATAACTCAATTACATTTTTTATGGCTGAGTAATATTCCATTGTATATATGTGCCACATCTTCTTTATCCATTTATCTGTCGATGGACATTTAGGTTGCTTCCATGTCCTGGCTATTGTAAATAGTGCTGCAATGAACAGTGTAGTACATGACTCTTTTTGAATTATGGTTATCTCAGGGTATATGCCCAGTAGTAGGATTGCTGGCTCATATGTTAGTTCTATTTTTAGGTTTTATTTTTAACATCTTTATTGGGGTATAATTGCTTTACAATGGTGTGTTAGTTTCTGCTTTATAGCAAAGTGAATCAGTTATACATATACATATGTTCCCATATCTCTTCCCTCTTGTGTCTCCCTTCCTTCTTTAATTTCTTTCATCAGTGTCTTATAATTTTATGCATAAAGGTTTTTCGTATCCTTAGGTAGGTTTATTCCTAGATATTTTATTCTTTTTGTTGCAGTGGTAACTGGGAAGGTTTTCTTAATTGTACTTTCAGATTTTTCATCTTTAGTGTATAGGAATGCTAGAGATTTCTGTGCATTAATTTTGTATCCTGCTACTTTACCAAATTCATTGATTACCTCTAGTAATTTTCTGGTAGCATCTTTAGGATTCTCCTTGTATATTATAATGTCATCTGCAAACAGTGATAGCTTTACTTCATCTTTTCCAATTTGGATTCCTTTTATTTCTTTTTCTTCTCTGATTGCTGTGGCTAAAACTTCCAAAACTATGTTGAATAATAGTGGTGAGAGTGGACAACCTTGTCTTGTTCCTGATCTTAGTGGAAGTGGTTTCAATTTTTCACCATTGAGGACGATGTTGGCTGTGGGTTTGTCATATATGGCCTTTATTATGTTGAGGAAAGTTCCCTCTATGCCTATTTTCTGGGGGCTTTTATCCTTAATGGGTGTTGAATTTTGTCAAAACCTTTCTCTGCATCTATTGAGATGATCATATGGTTTTTCTCCTTCAGTTTGTTAATATGGTGTATCACATTGATTGATTTGCGTATACTGAAGAATCCTTGCATTCCTGGGATAAACCCCACTTGATCATGGTGTATGATCCTTTTAATGTGCTGTTGGATTCTGTTTGCTAGTATTTTGTTGAGGATTTTTGCATCTATGTTCATCAGTGATATTGGCCTGTAGTTTTCTTTCTCTGTGACATCTTTGTCTAGTTTTGGTATCAGGGTGATGGTGGCTTCATAGAATGAGTTTGGGAGTTTTCCTCCCTCTGCTATATTTTGGAAGAGTGTGAGAAGGATAGGTGTTGGCTCTTCTCTAAATGTTTGATAGAATTCGCCTGTGAAGCCCTCTGGTCCTGGGCTTTTGTTTGTTGGTAGATTTTTTTTTTTTTTTGCGGTACGCGGGCCTCTCACTGCTGTGGCCTCTCCCGTTGCGGAGCACAGGCTCCAGCCCCGCAGGCTCAGCGGCCATGGCTCACGGGCCCAGCTGCTCCACGGCATGTGGGATCTTCCCGGACCGGGGCACGAACCCATGTCCCCTGTATCAGCAGGCGGACTCTCAACCACTGTGCCACCAGGGAAGCCCTGTTGGTAGATTTTTAATCACAGTTTCAATTTCAGTTCTTGTGATTGGTCTGTTTATATTTTCTATTTCTTCCTGGTTCAGTCTCAGAAGGTTGTGCATTTCAAGAATTTGTCCATTTCTTCCAGGTTGTCCATTTTATTGGCATAGAGATGCTTGTAGTAATCTCTCATGATCCTTGGTGTTTCTGCAGTGTCAGTTGTTACTTCTCCTTTTTCATTTCTAATTCTATTGATTTGAGTCTTTTCTCTTTTTTTCTTGACGAGTCTGGCTAATTGTTTATCAATTTTGTCTATCTTCTCAAAGAACTAACTTTTAGTTTTATTGATCTTTGCTCTCGTTTCCTTCCTTTCTTTTTCATTTATTTCTGATCTGATCTTTATGATTTCTTTCCTTCTGCTAACCTTGGGGTGTTTTTGTTCTTCTTTCTGTTATTGCTTTAGGTGTAAGGTTGTTTATTTGAGATGTTTCGTGTTTCTTAAGGTAGGATTGTATTGCTATAAACTTCCCTCTTAGAACTGCTTTTGCTGCATCCCATAGGTTTCGGGTTGTTGTGTTTTCATTGTCATTTGTTTCTAGGTATTTTTTATTTCCTCTTTGATTTCTTCAGTGATCTCTTGGTTATTTAGTAGTGTATTGTTTAGCCTCCATGTGTTTGTATTTTTTCCAGATTTTTTCCTGTAATTGATATGTAGCCTCATAGTTTTGTGGTCAGAAAAGATACTTGATGTGATTTCAACTTTCTTAAATTTACCAAGGCTTGATTTGTGACCCAAGATATGATCTATCCTGGAGAATGTTCCATGAGCACTTGAGAAAAATGTGTATTCTGTTGTTTTTGGATGGAATGTCCTATAAATATCAATTAAGTCCATCTTGTTTAATGTTATCATTTAAAGCTTGTGTTTCCTTATTTATTTTCATTTTGGATAATCTGTACATTGGTGAAAGTGGGGTGTTAAAGTCCCCTACTACGATTGTTTTACTGTAGATTTCCCCTTTTATGGCTGTTAGCATTTGCCTTATGTATTAAGGTGCTCCTATGTTGGGTGCATAAATATTTACAATTGTTATATCTTCTTCTTGGATCAATCCCTTGATCATTATGTAGTGTCCTTCTTTGTCTCTTGTAATAGACTTTATTTTTAAGTTATTTTGTCGCATATGAGAATTGCTACTCCAGCTTTCCTTTGATTTCCATTTGCATGGAATAATCTTTTTCCATCCCCTCACTTTCAGTCTGTATGTGTCCCTACGTCTGAAGTGGGTTTCTTGTAGACAGCATATATACTGGTCTTGTTTTTGTATCCATTCAGCTAGTCTATGTCTTTTGGTTAGAGCATTTACACCATTTACATTTAAGGTAATTATCGATATGTATGTTCCTATTCCCATTTTCATAATTGTTTTGGGTTTGTTTTTGTAGATCTTTTCCTACTCTTGTGATTCTTGCCTAGGGAAGTTCCTTTAGCGTTTGTTGTAAAGCTGGTTTGGTGGTGCTGAATTCTCTTAGCTTTTGCTTGTCTGTAAAGGTTTTAATTTCTCCGTCAAATCTGAATGAGATCCTTGCTGGGTAGAATAATCTTGGTTGTAGGTTTTTCTCCTTCATCACTTTAAATATGTCCTGCCACTCCCTTCTGGCTTTCAGAGTTTCTGCTGAAAGATCAGGTGTTAACCTTTTGGGGATTCCCTTGTTTATTATTTGTTGTTTTTTCCTTGCTGCTTTTAATATTTTTTCTTTGTATTTAATTTTTGATAGTTTGACTAATGTGTCTTGGCGTGTTTCTCCTTGGATTTATCCTCTATGGGACTCTCTGTGCTTCCTGGACTTGATTAACTATTTCCCTTCCCATACTAGGGAAGTTTTCAACTATAATCCCTTGAAATATTTTGTCCCTTTCTTTTTCTCTTCTTCTTCTGGGACCCCTATAATTCAAATTTTGGTGCATTTAATGTTGTCCCAGAGGTCTTGAGACTGTCCTCAATTCTCTTCATTCTTTTTTCTTTATTCTTCTCTGCAGTAGTTATTTTATCTTCTACATCATTTATCCGTTGTCCTGCCTCAGTTATTCTGCTATTGATCCCTTCTAGAGAATTTTTAATTTCATTTATTGTGTTGTTCATCATTGTTTGTTTGCTCTTTAGTGCTTCTAGGTCCTTGTTAAACATTTTTTGTATTTTCTCTATTTTATTTCCAAGATTTTGGATCATCTTTACTATCATTGTTCTGAATTCTTTTTCAGGTAGACTGCCCATTTCCTCTTCATTTGTTAGGTCTGGTGGGTTTTTATCTTGCTCCTTCATCTGCTGTGTGTTTTTCTGTCTTGTCATTTTGCTTAATTTACTGTGTTTGGGGTCTGCTTTTCACAGGCTGCAGGTTTGCAGTTCCCATTGTTTTTGGTGTCTGTCCCCAGTGGCTAAGGTTGGTTCTGTAGGTTGTGTAGGCTTCCTGGTGGAGGGGACTAGTGCCTGTGTTCTGGTGGATGAGGCTGGATCTTGTCTTTCTGGTGGGTGGGTTCACGTCTGGTGGTGTGTATTGGGGTGTCTGTGGCTTTATTGTGATTTTAGGCAGCCTCTCTGCTAATGGATGGGGTTGTGTTCCTGTCTTGCTTGTTGTTTGGCATAGTGAAAGAAGAAGGTAAAATAAAATAAAATAAAGTAAAATAAAATAAAGTTATTAAAATAAAAATTAATTATTAAAAAAAATTTTTTTAAGTAAAAAAAAAAATGGACAGACATAACCCTGGGACAAATGGTAAAAGCAAAGCTATACAGACAAAATCACACACAGAAGCATACACATACACACTCACAAAAAGAGAAAAAGGGAAA